>NC_141695.1:1623364583-1623964583 GCF_964263255.1 Lissotriton vulgaris
GTGCGTACCTGGGCCCCGGGGGTCCCCGGCGGGTAGGCCCAGGTTCTGCCTTCCCCTGTTTCAGAATCGCCAGACCACACGGAGATCTGACTGACCCTCTCCCTAGTAATAAAATGATAATAATGGACGGCCACTATTATCATTTTTTTTGTTGCTTTGCCCTGCTTTAAAGCAGTGGTGTGAGGCTCCTTCGCCTTAGCGGAGGAACCGCCACCCCTGATTGGTCATTTCATGCTTGACCGCTGTTTTTTACACAGGAACAATACTTCTAACCACGCACAGAAACTTGTGCTACATTTCTTCCCCCTTTCTACAGGAGAGAACACAAAATGTCAGCTCTCCTTGTAGCAATAGTTAGTTTGTGATCTTTTGGGACAAGACATACATTACAGAATGGAAATTTTTCGCTTGTGCCTTGTTTGTGTGAGTTTAGGAAAAACATACAAATTCAGAACTCATTTATTAGTTGCACTGTTCAAAGCAGTTTAACCTACTTTCCATGACTTATTCTACTTTCATGATGAACTGTAGCATTTTAACAGCATAAAAAGTGCCAAGTTATCATTCAACCAGACCTGTATTTTAAGTAACATATTGAAGCCTTGCCACAAAAGCACTCATGTGTAGGAACTAATACTGCCCTCCTAACCACACAAAAACTCAAAACACTGTGTCCACTTCTCAGAATGCAAAGTTCACAAAGTTTCCTCTTTGTATACAGATGTAAAGATAAATAGACAAGGCCATTTACAAGATGTTCCAGCATTGCTATTCAAGATTTCACTTTAGCCAGCAGGCAAAGCAATTGCCAAATACCACATTTGAATCTTACCACATGTCCTTTCCTGACATCAGCATCTTCACAGCCTCTTCTTAACCAAAGCCACTTAGGCACCAAATATATATAGGGATATTCTGGAGCCTTAAATGAGAAGATATGCCTCCTACACAGGCTGGAAAATAGTGTCATAAGTCACATGACAACCATTTGCTCTTTATGCTCACACAAAGCAATGTCTGGTTATTTATTGTCCCTGCAAGGTCAGCCTCCTGCTCCAATTAAATCATACCTGGTTCACAGCATGTGCACTGCTCCAATCAGTACAACTTTGTGCTAGCCACTAGTAAAGCAGAAACTGGCACAAAGTCAATGTAAAGTCTAAATACCTAAACACTCAGGGCAGGAAAGCAAGAGCAGGTCTAGTCAACAAGCGTAGTCTTAGCCGGTTGTTGTTACGGGGATGTCTCCTGCATGGTACGCAGGGACATTTGCCTGCCCTGAGCCCCTGACTGCATGTAAACCTGGTTTTCTCCTTTTATTTTCCCTATTGTCCTGCTAATCTAATCAAGTGCGCAGAGGCTTGTCCCTAACAACATGAAGACTCACTTGAACATGTTTAGTGACCTGGACAAATCCACCAAGTGTGCCCTAATTTTAGGCAGGTGACTTCAGTCCCTGTCTTGATATATTGCGTCATGCGGTGGTTGCAACACACTGTGTCATGCGGATTGAGACCTACTGTAAAATCCCACTGTTTTATGTATGCCTAGAACCTTTTGGTATTGTATGTGTGTGCTGGGGGAAACAACACTTACAACGCAACTTTTACAACGCACTACCTTGACAACGCAACATCCATTACAACGCATACCATTACAACGCAACCATTACAACGCATGTCACTACAACGCATACCACTACAACACATGTCATTACAACGCAGTCATTACAACGCATACCATTACAACGCATACTTACACTATCCAACACTTACCCTACTGTTACACCCCCTGGAGTTAGAATAGTAATTTTTACCCCTACACTATCCAACACTTACCCTACTGCTGCACCCCCTGGAGTTATATTAGTAATTTTTACCCCCACACTATCCAATACTTACCATTCATGCAATGTAATGGTATGCGTTGTAATGGTATGCGTTGTAAATGTAGTATGCGTTGTAGTGGAATGCGTTGTAAAGGTAGTTTCAAAGAATTAGTTGTAATGCATGCGTTGTAATGGAATGCGTTGTAATGGATGTTGCAGTGTAAAAAATGCGTTGTAAAGGTATGCCTTGTAAAAGTATGCGTTGTAACGACATACATCTGTGTGCTGGGTATATGTGCATGTGTAGTGCACATAGCACAGTAGTGGTATGCCTGAGTATGTGGTACGTGTGTGAGTGTTGAGGCCAGTGGAATCCATTTTGGATGACCCATGACAGTCATAGCACATGAGAGAGGGTGAAGATTTTCTTCCAGACAATGGAAGTGTATTGCCTGCATTACTGTCAATGAAGGGAATACATCCTAACACTGACGTGAGGAGGATTGTATGCCTTTTGTATCTCCCCAAAGCGAACGTGTCCAATATTTTTAAGGAGGCTACACCAGCAATGGTAATAGGCCTGCCAGTGCTTAATTTGTAAGAAAATAGGTGCCAGGTCCCTCGTCAGGAGGCCACTGCAGCTTGCACCAACCTTTTCCCCCTCAGTGCCACCAATGACAATACCAACTCAACTACTAACCATCACACACTCAAACAAGTGTGACAATTCATGTTATTCCAGGCCCCAAAAGCTAAAAGAATGGCATGGGTGGCAGGTATTAGTCATTGTTAAATGTATATTAAATTAATGAACGCCTGTTGTTGTGCTCATCCCTAATTAGGCAGACACCGCCATCATGTGGCAGACTGTCATAAAAGCCAGTGCTAACACAAGACGATGGACGGAATACTGAAACTTTTCAGACACTCATCCCTAGTCACAGATCTGGGTTTAATCCATCATTGTTCTTTAGCTCACTTTGCCACCCCAGTTTAGACCCAGCCATATGCAAATCAGTCTTGACCCTGCTCCTCATGGCAACTGTCTAGCCGGCTTTTTGCATCCCAAATAAGGTCTGACTCAGAGTGTGTACCAAGTAAAAGCTCAGTTCATGTTTCTGGTAGTGAGAGCCCCAAAAGCCAGAAACCTGCCCATTGAAGCTTGGCTACCAGATAAGAAGTCTCACAATTCACAACTCCCAGTCCCCTGCTCAACCAGGAGGTGCACCTTAGCTACAGTTGCCACCTTTTCCAGAGAGAAATGTCTTTGTTCACGTTTTAAGATTCTGCAAATGTCCGGGTATGATACTTAATTAAACTGTATAGAAAATAACATACTTTTAACGTGACACTTCTGTCTTTGTTTATTTTAATTATCAGTCAGGAATCATTAAGGTAGTTCTAGACCACATTTTAAAGTGCATTTGTCTTAAATGTACTCTTCAAGGTATGTAGTGATATGGGGATAAAATACTGGCTTTAAGTGATTTTCTTAATTTGTTTTACAGGCCGGACCATTAACTTACTGGTCATTCTGGTAATAAATGGCCAGGTGGCAACCTTAAAACTAGCCCATGTGAGCCTGCACCAGCTGCTGGGCTATATGAACCCCCAAAACTGAACATCCATCTCCTGGAAGAACTTTCCCGTAAGAAGGGTGGGATGATTAGCAAAATAGTACAAGAGCAGAGGCAACACTTACCATTTTGTACATGACTATGTGTCCCAAAACCAAGAGTGGAAAAGTCCTCCACAATTTTACTTATGCCCTAAGAGCGGACACAGTTTTGGTGAGATTCCCATTGAGAAGGTCTCCATCAGCATGATAGATCCAATTCCACAGGTAACGGAATACTCTCAAATGGGACTCTTTCCTATTTGATTATGCCACCATCCAGATGTAGAGAACCACGAGCAGCACTGGAATGCGGTGGGAATAGGCAAGATATAGATCAGTTAAGGCGCAACCCATAAGTGGTGCCAAATGCTTTGTCTGCGTCATTGCTCCTGATATCTATGACATAAACCATGATATCATTGGAAAATAGGGATACTGCATGGGTTCTGTCAGTTACCAGAGTGCCCCAGGTTCCCCACTCCAGTCTCAGACTGATGGCCACAGGGTCCATCAGCAGCCAAAGATCAAAGGGGACAAGGGCCCCCCTATGTGTCCCAAAGGGAGCAGACACAAACTTGCCAATCTGGACCCTGGCAGTACGCTCCTCGTCGCCAAATTTAGCCAGCACTTTAAACAGGGCCAGTCCAGATTGTCAAATGCTTTTTTCAGGGCAAGAACCAGGCTGGTTATTTTGTGGGCTGGAATAAAAAGAGAATAACCTAACCCCAGGTTGGTGTAGCATCCACACATCTGTCATGGAATGTTGTGCAAATCAGTGTGACCGTGTTTTTGTGTTGTGGATGCTTCAGAGCCTGTGGAATGGGTGGATTCGACCTGTTGAACACAGGTTTCTCCAACATGTAGCTTGTGAGCTACTAGTAGCTCTGCAGCTAGCTGTAAGTAGCTCTCATCTGTTTACTCCATCAAAATTGATTGTATTCAAGATGAAAATATGTGTATTTTCAGAACTCAGAAGTGAAGTTTGTAGAAAAATGGGTACATTCCCAAAATATATTAAAAGCTGATATTTGAGTGAGATGTCATGTGGCATTGGGGAGACTTTATTACATAGGTGCCATGGACATTACATCCATAGCTATATTACTCACTTAGAGGCATTCCAAATGAACAACACCTTTTTAAATTACCTCTAGCAGCCCTGATTGATGCACTGATTAATTCACAGCTGGTAATCTTGAGGCCAGTAATGTAATCTTGTATGACATGGTCACTATTACAACACTAAAAATGCTAGTAGCTCAGGATGATTTTTTTAACAAACATAGGTAGCTCTTAATACTAAAATTGAAGAAGACCCCTCGAACATCTAGCATACAATAAGTTGTCTCCTAGAATCCATAGAATGTGCACCCACTTAGTAATCTGTTTAGACAGCTAGCTCAGGAATGCGTGCTGTTCCCTGATGGGAGCATACACAGTTCCTAGCAATACAGGGGCCCGGTTTAGCTTACCCTCCCACCTGGACAAATCTAACCTTCCTGTCTGCCACTACTGTGCTTGGCTTGAAAGGGACACTTACCCTAACCAAGATCAGGGCCCCCGGGTGTAGGCTGAAAAATTTGTAAAAAAGGCATAGCCCGTCAGCACTTCTGAAACTTGGTCTCTTCTTCTAGCATTATGTGGGATTCTTGGAGCAGGCTTATGTGGCCTATGTGAAGGAGAGTAGATTCTATATTGCTCAATCATGATGTGCATCCCCTAATGTTCCAAGTGAAACAATGGAGAGGATGTCTGGTCACGCAATAGTGACGGGTATTGGATGAGTGCCTGGGCTCGCGAACAACTCACAGTCCATCCTTTGACACCACTAGAGAGGGAAATTGCCACCTCTGCAGTAATTTTGAAGGCAGTGTGTATTCCTTCTCAGTCCCTGTATATGAAAACCAAAACAAATCACAACAATATAAATAACAGATTGCTTTGCACCAACTGTACACCAATAGTAGTAAAACCAGTAAATAGCATATGGGGTGTCCTGTGCACTGGTGCCAAACTAGTATCCTGCCCAGGTACCCCTGTGTGCTGCATCTATTAAAGCCATATTCAGTCTTCAGTATGTGTTTCCTGTGCCATGTCTGGGAGTCTGGTGCTCCCTCTTGAGGGTCACATCTGCCTCAACTGAGGCTCCATGCCACTCACTGCAGTCCCAAGCTGTTTCTGGTTGCTGAACAAGAGAACAAGATGGCGCTCTGTCCTGCCAACATTTTGAGCGTGGTAGGGACAGGCAGTGAATATTTCAATCCCATCTCTCTGAGTTTGCTCTTTACACCTAGAAAGCCAGCATATAATCTGGGAACACAAGGAATTGAAGATTGTCCATTTCAACTTGTTCAGTTTACCTGACTACCCTTAGTAGTTCATCTCTGAGTGCAAAAGTTTGACAACTATCCACCTAGGTTGACACCAGGAGGAAGCCTACGTGCAGCAACCCGATAGACCCTTTCAATTGAGAAAAAAAGAGAGTTTTTGAAGTGTCATGAAGTCCTTTATCCAGTTTTCCAGGCCATTAACAGTGGCTTGCCCTCTGAGACCTCAGGCCTTCCACCTTCTCTGATATTGCTGCACCACAAGTGGCATTCCACATCCTCTGCCCTGCCCTCCAGGAGTAATACACAAACAAATGATGGACAGAATGCTGAATAAATCATACATTCACCCCCAGTCAAGAGATCTGGGTTAAGTCCATTGTTCGTTTGCTCACCATGCCACCACAGTTTAGAACCAGCCATATGCAAATCAGTCTTTACCGTGTGCCTAATGGGAAAAGTCCAGACCGAACTGGCAAGCCAGGTCCTCCCTAGACCAGAAACAAGCATCCTGGGTCCAGTTTCTGGGTATTACCATTCATCAGCCAGGCTAGCTTGAATCCAGTGGCACAGTGAGGAAGGGACCCACATCTGGGCATACCCATCCCACTTATGGTGAAAAGTGCTATGCAAACAAATGATTTACGGAATGCTGAATAAATCATACATTCACCCCCATTCAAGAGATCTGGGTTAAATCAATTGTTCTTTTGCTCACCATGCCATCCCAGTTTAGAACCAGCCATATGCAAATCAGTCTTGATCATGTTCCTCATGCAGTCCAGACCGAACTGCCAAACCCGGTCCTCCCTGGACTGGAAACAAGCATCCTGGGACCGGTTTCTGGTATTACCCTTCATCAGCCAGGCTAGCTTGAATCCAGTGGCAGTTTTGCATTTGTCACCCCGAGTGGGATGTGTATGCCCAGACGTGGGTCCTGTGCTCTCCATGCCAGTGGAGTCAAGCTATCCTGGCTGATGAGGGCTGAAAGCCTGATACCAGTCCTAGGATGCTTGTTTCCAGTCCAGGGAGGACCTGGCTTGGCAGTTCGGGCTGGACTGTTCCCATTGGGCGCAGGGTCATGACGGATTTGCATATGGCTGGATCCAAACTCGAAAGGCATGGTGAGCAAAAAAACGATGGATTTAGGCCCAGATCTCTGTACTGGGATGAATGTATGACATTGCTCTGCATTCTGTACATCAATTGTTCTTTTGCATCTCCCCTCCAGGTAGCATTTTTGGGCTGTTAAGTCCTGGATCTGCTACTGTAAGCCTGTTGTCTGGGGCTGTAGTTCCTGCAGCACAACTCCAACTGAGTGACCTTTTCGGCCAGCAGCTTTTGACCCTCACCCAGGAGACCAACATTGAAAGCAACAGCATCAATTCTCTCCTTGAAGGAAACTCTACTTCTCCCATTGGCCTCCGGGATATCGTTCAGCTTGTCTGGTTCAGCCGAAAGGGAGTCCATTGCTTTTGGATGCTGACACGCTGCTGGCAATTGGGCACTTAATTTGACTAACTTCATCGTTCCCATGGCGTCTAGGCTTTGCGGTGACATTTTGCTGTGAGGCACCAGAGGCGACCAAAAGCATTACTGTGGAAGAGAAGCAGTGCTCAGGTGGCAGGGCATCCAAGTCGAGTGATAGATTACAAGTTGTTGCTGTCAGGCCCTTCTGCCGCAACCGGCCACCCCTAGAGATAGAGCAGCTAGTGACCACAGCCTGAGAAGCTGATCCTGTGAAAGATTCAGCCTACTGCTGTGTGGTGGATGATGAGCATAAGATGTTTGCTGGGCAGACCAGACAGGTCAGGGCAGCGTTTTACCCATCAGGTGGAGCAAAGTAATTACCGCAACAGAGTCCCTGTTCTTACATCAATGCCAAAAGATTATAGGCTGTACTTTTGCAGCATGATCTCCTTGACCTCTCTGTCTTGTTTCTGAGTGAGTTTGGTCATTACTTGTACCAGCGAGGGAGTTGGGAAGGGACCCCTGCCTTGCCCAAGAGGAAGACTGCAGAGCAAGGAACGGTGAATAAGCTGGGAAGATGAGGAATTCCTTAATTAATCATGCAGAGCAGGAGGGGGTATGCTTTGCAGTCGTTCGCCCAGCTCCCTCCTTATCTCCATCTTAAGGCGCCATTAGCGTGTGGGTCGGTCTCTCTAATAAGGCCATGTGGGCAGGTGCACCAAGTCAGAAGACCAGAGGCGGGGTGGCGGAGAGGTGTACCCCTCTGCGCTGTCGGCCACTTCCAGCAGCAATTGCTGACTGCCAGTGCAAGGGAAAGCAGACAGCCCACAGAATGGCCTGGGTCCTGAGGTAACCACTGGCCCTTCATGCTGCAGCTCATGGTTTCTGATTGACGGGTGGTCGTATCCAATCAGTGCATTCTGGTAAACAGGCTCCATATATGAGGCCAGTCAGATCCAGCCCGACTCCTCTGCAGGCCGCCCGTGCCACTGGCTGCTTGGCCTCACTGGGCCCATAGAATTTTTTCAGGACTCTTTGCCGCTGCATGCAACCTTCACCATGGTCAATGTCAGTAGATGAGGCAAGATAGAGGTGCAAGGAGCTTACCTAAGGTATGTCTGCAATCTTGGCTGCTCTGGCCACACCCCCGGATTGTACTCATGCTTTTACTGATAGTCTTGGTTTCTTTTTTCAACAAATCTTTGGTTTGCTAGATGATGATCTATAATTCTTCTTGACTATTGTACAATCACAATCGCAGGACTTTGAAAGAACCTGGAGACCAACATTGCCAATCCTGGAACCAAAGATTAAATGAAATTTCAATTTGCAAAGCGCTCTACCACCCCGGGGGTGTCTAGGCGTTGAAGATCTGATCAGCAATGGAAACTCAAAGTGAAGCAAATTCGAAAAACTCATATGGCAACCACTACCTAGTTTTCTATTTATGATGGGTGCAATAGCATTGGTTATCTTGCTTGATGTGAGCAATTTGGATCTGGTGACGTTTCATATGCTTTACAGTTACTTGTAGTAAGTAGTTTCTGGTGTTCCATAATTATTAACAAAAGTCATCCACCTGCAGCTTCTGTCAATGAAACTGTACAGATTTTGTTTGGGTTAAACTCAATTTGAAGTTGAGTGACATTGGAGGGGACATCTAAGGGCACCCAAGGAGTATGGGTCACTAGAGAGCAGCCAGAGACTTTCTGACACTGCCTCCTTATTGTTTCTTCTGGGATTCCTAACTTTATAGTCTACTATTAGTTCTGGAAAAACCTTAAGTCCCAGTCCACAAGAAAGGCTTATTTTCCTTGTATTTTTTAAACCATTCACACTGAGGGGGAATATGTACAAGGAAGTGGTGAGTGAGGCGTTAGCCGTCATGGCTTAGGGCTAACGCCTCAGTCCGCCACTTCAGAAACGCAAGGCTGCACCATATTTACAAGAATATGGTGCAGCCGTGTGTTTTCCCCTGCACTGGCGCTACACTTAGCAGTGTAGCAGAAATGCAGGCACCCTTGCACCATAGTGCAAGGGTGTCTGCATGCAGGGGAGGATTGTTTATGTGCAGGAAGGTGTCCCTTCCTGCACATAAACAATCCTGAAATGCCATTTTGTCACTTCTAGTTCTGCTTACTGCAGCACATTTAGAAGTTACAAAATGTCATTTTTTAAAGGATTTTTTATGTGCAGGAAGGATCTCCTTCCTACACATAAAAAATTCAAGGCATTTTGATTTTTGCATGTGCGCTGCTGCACAATGAAGCACACCTAGAAAAAGCAAAAACAAGGAGAAATAAAGCATTTATCCACGTTGTGCCAACTTAAGACCAGGTATGTCCTGATCTTAATTTTGGCACCACCTGTTATTTAGGCTGCCCTTGTTAATAGGGGGCAGCGTAAAAAAAAACAATGAGAGTTGTGGTGGAGCACCTATCACAAAACCCACTGCCCACCCCTTTCACGCTTAGCATAGTGTGAAAGGGGGCCTTATTTACAAGGCAGCGTCAATCCATGTTAAGTGGATTAACGCTGCCTTGTAAATAAGGCGAGGCCGCCTATGACGGGGTGGTGGCGGCGATAGGGGCTTGTAGATATGCCCCTGAGTTAAAATAGAGTTAATGTCATTCTGGGATCTTAAAAATTAAAGAACAAAATGCATTTCTTTAATATATATTTATCTTTTTTCTTAACTCCTCTGTTTTGTGAGTTTCTATTTTTATGCCCTCTATTTTTCCACCTCCCTCTCTATTCGTCACACTTCTCTCCTCCCTTTCACTCTCACTCATCCACCCTTTCAACGGAGCACCTCTGTGCAGCCTCTGACACTTTTGATTGCACTGTCTTACATTCTGAGGAACTAGGAAAGAGCATGATAGGAAGGAAGGGTCAATACTAACTCAAGTCAAATCAGAATCCCTGGGCACACGCTCACTATCCTTTCACACCACTATAGGTTCACAATCAAACTTAATCAGGGAATACAAGAATAATTTAAGAAGACTAAATATAATTTCCACAACAAAATTGGAACGTTCACAGTCTAATTTTAATCAAAAACACATTACATATAAAAGATTTAGCGCTTTACAACACAATTAAAAAAAAAAATTTCCAAAGAAAGTTTTCTTTGAAAGAGAATAAAATACAACAATTAATTATAACATTTCATAGCACATATTATCAAAATCAAGTTAAAAAGCATGGAGAGATATACAAATAACATTTCATAGAGTCAAGGGTAACACATGGAAACAAATATATGAAAACCTAACACGAAAAGAAAAGAAACCCCTTCTATCATCTGTGGCCTCTTGTTGTCTTTGCCACTACTAATGAGTAGATCCAAAGGCTTGTAATTTTTTATATACCGCTGAACAACAGTATAAAAAATGCATGTATATCGGTTGTTCGCTAGGCCTAGTTGGATTCTCTGTGTTGGAAAATGCGTCGACGCGTTTCGGTGCAGGACAAAAGATGTTGTAGCACCTTCCTCAGGACTTCTGTTATTGGGGTTATTTGCTTCAAAGCGTGGTGGCTTGCACCTTCTCTGTAGGTATACGGGAGAGAAGGGAGGATATCACTTACTTCATACAAGATGTGTGAGCATCACATTGTATTGCATACTACTATACATGCACAGGCTCTGCATCAGCTATTTCTTAGGCAGTAGCTACCGCTCCTACTATCCCATAGAGTGCGACTTCTATAGTCTTCCTGTTTAGAACCATTTGGAAAAGACTGTCTATTTTAACAATAATATGCATACCTGTGTATATATTTCTATATTCCTCATTGCATTCATTAATATTCGCATTGTTTTACCCTCCGTATCCATTTTGTTGTTGGTACCCATGCATCATGGTGTAAGGGTGCCTGCGTTATGGGCAGGATTGTTTTAGTGCAGAAAAGGATATCTTCCTGAAAAAAAAACAATCCTTCCTTTCTATGCGTGGTGCAGTTGCGTCATGCATTGAACAAGGGAGTAATATGGAGAAATAAAGATATTGCTCCTCTTTATGCCAATTTCAAGTTTGTGCCCCATTTTGGAACAAACCCAGTCTTTGTAAATGTGGATTTGTATCAAAATACATGGGGTTATGCATGGGAAAGCCCATGTTCCACTCATGTAACTCCTACATGAGACAAAGTAATCAAGGAAGCGTTATGAGCTTTATTGCGTTTCTTTGTATTTATTAAACTACAAAAGCTGTGCAAAGTGGCTTTACGTTGCTTAGCTAATGCCAAACATAATTTTTTTTATTGGCTGCTTTCGAAACGTGGCGCAAAATCATAGTAAATCTGGGCCACTCCACAGAACTTTAAACTAGAAAGTTGCACACTGTGGGCCTCAGCTACAAGAAAATGTAGCTGCACAGTGCGACGTAATTTTCAAAGCACAAGGATGCATTGTATTTATAACAATACAACACATCCCTGTGCTTTCCCTTGTGCTGGCGCTCAATTGGTTGCCATGTGCCAGTGCAGGCACTCTTGCATCAGTTTGCAAGGGTGCCTGCACTGCGGGTGATTGTTTCTGTGCAGGAAGGGACACCTTCCTGCACAAAAACAACAATGAATAGCATTTTCCTCTTTCTATACGTGCTGCAGAATTCAGCACGTATAGAAAGAGGAAAAAACATGGAGAAATAAAAGTATTTCTCCTTGTGGCGCCATTCTGACGCATTCCCAGTTCTACAATATTTTGTAAATCTGGGAATGCGTCAAGTTCCATGGATGTTGCGTGGGAACACCCACAGCAATACCCATGGAACACCCCTTTCACTCAGAGCAAAGCGGTAAAGGGACCCATATTTACAAGGCCATGAAACATCACGCACAGTGACTTTACGTGGCATTGTAGATATGGGCAAGCCCATTGCGCCGCAGGTGAGTCCAAAAAAGTAATGCACCAGCGGCACAATGGGCTTGTAAATAAGCCCGTGTTTGGGACTCATCAGTCTTAAACTCCTTATTCCTTTCTCACAACCACAGGCAGACGAAAATCCAGATGCTGCGTGTTTACATCCATCCCATTACTAATAACTTCAAACTCCTTTGGCATTCTTCCTATCATGATGAGTGGGTTTGAAGTAGCCCAAATGCACATATGTAGTAACTGACTCCAGGTAGCCTTAATGTATTTCAAGTAGATTTATTTAGTTAGTTACAAGTGGAAGAGTTGCAGAGTTGCATCCCCACCAGGAGCAGTCTGCCTGCTGCTCAGCCCAACTGTCACACTGAAGCATCCAGGCACCGAAACATTCCTTGCAAGACTCTCACACCAACATTCCATGCATCACATTCACAAGGGCTGAGCAGCTAGGGAGAAAGTAACCAAATAAATACAGCACATGTTATAACAACATACAAATGCCTTAACTTCATTCTCAAAATATCTTTGAAGCACATTAGATTTAGGGGTGCTCCACTATTGAAAAAGACGTGGCTAAGATATGAGTATTTCTTGACTTTTCACTTGACCGTCAATGTTTTTCTCAGTTCACTTTCCCCCGACACTGAGGGCCTGATCACAACTGACCTGTTAAATTGTGGTCTCAGCACAATCATTCGTTTGTAGAAGAATAGCAGTAATTAGTACTGGAATGTGTATTACTCCCGTAATTACTGTGAATGATAAAGTTTGCACCCACCATTAAAGTTTAGCAGGTGATACTTGTTGGAATTGTTGTTGAAATTTAACTAGGAGAAAAAGGCTGAGTTTTTCCAGAGACATTCTGATGTTGGCCCTCTGTAGACAAAATCTCCTTGTTATTCCCTATTTAAGGGGACCTATTTGATATAGATGTTATATATCACGCTCGATCAATTTCAAGTCCAAAGGTGTCGGATTTATTTGGGTGCCTTGAATACTACCTTTTCCCTCCAGGAGACTTGTAATCAAGCCCTCTATATACATAATATCTACTTGTCATTTCCCTTTAGAGGAGACCGTTTTGGAATTGAGGTTATGCATCGCGTTCGATTAATTCCAGTATCCTGAAAAAATGAGATAGGGCCGTACAGTATGCATTTTCTGAACAGTGATATCTCCCTACCTCGCTGCAGTCCATTCCTCATCATCTCCCCTCTTCTCAACACCTCAGCTCAGAGTTGAGTGTTGTCCCCTACCCTGGCCACCCCTCGATCTGTCATGTTTCTCCAATACTCTCTACCCCAGTTCTTGTCGTGCATGCGCCCCTCTGCTAGTCCTAAATCTGTATCATGTGCTCCCAGCTATGGAGTCTTTCTCACCCCAAATATTTTAGAATTTTCGCATGCATCCTCAGCACTTGTAAATCTCCCTTTCCATCCACTTGCATTGTTCCATGCCCATCTCTCAATTCTCATATTGTGTGTGTGTGTGGGGGGCGGGGGGGGGGGGGGGGGCAGTAGAAAGTCTGGGCTGCAAATCCAGAGGCAACCCGAATGCATCTTTCAGGGACATGCACACTTTCCTCCAGAAGGGCACAGCCAGACTGGAAACAGAAACAGGTCTTAGCAATTATGCTCGGCCGGTCACAAAACCGGCCTTCAGTAACAAAACCGGCCCCCACGGGTCAAAGACAGGTCCCCACCCTTCTGGCCCACCTGGAAACGCCTGGTGCCCCCTACGGCCAGTTTGGCCCTGCAGAAGGGGTGCAATTTTTGACAGTTCCACAGCATGTTCAGTATTGTGCCCTCCATCCTACAGCCTTGAAGGCATAGCTCATTCTCCACTTTCCCTAATTTGTGGAGTAAGACCCTTGTGTAGTATGTCCTATGTACTATTTTAAGGTGGATTAGGCTGTAGCTTGTCTTTATCGCTACTTCCGCAGGGAATCCAAGCACACAAGGATAGCCGGCACAGATCGGGGGTGGCTGGGCAGTCGGTGAGGAGGGAAAACACTTACCTTATCGTTGCGTCCCTGGTCTCTGCTCCGTCTCTCCTCAGCGTTGCAACAGGAACCCAGAAGCACACGCAGGCTTCCCTTACCAATCACAATGCTGCAATGAAGGGTTGCGATTGGTCTGAGCGTTGTGGTTTGGTGCTCAGACGGGGACTGGGGGACTGGGGGCCTGGGCATGTTCTCCAGCCAGATTGTAATGCAGCCTGGGTGCAGAACATGCAAAGTGCGCATGACTGTTTTTGCTGGCACCAGAGGGCCGACCAAGCATTTGGAGTGGGCCAACCACTCCTGCCCTGCTGCAAAGCAGCAGGAATGAATAAAATGATCATAACATTGAGTTATTGTCATTTTATTTTTCCTTTGTTACAATGCTTAAAAGCTGTGGGGCGACGCTCCCCCGCCTTAGCGGAGGAGCCGTCACTAGAAGCACAGTCTGCCATTCTTCGTGCAGCTCCCCCACTTCCTGTTCCTATCGTCCCTGCAGCCGTGTGAGGGGGCCCTGTGTATCCTGCCACACTGTTGACACTCGGGTACTGCAGCCATGCACCGCCTGCTGCACTGACCCCTTGCTGGGCATTGCTCATCTATGGGGAAATGTTTCTGCGCATGTGCAACATTTGCTAGGTCTTTTGCTGATGTGTGCACTCTCGTTTGTGGTCTCACTGCTTGATCTGCTGTTCTACCAGCCGTGCAACCAGATAGAGCCATGATTGTCTACTTCATTTCAAATAAATGTATGCTTCAGCTCCGTGTTTTGTTGATCGACTTGAATAACATCTTCAATAATTTAGCTCACATCTATCCAGGTGTTAAAATTCTGAAAGACAGAAGGTATTCATAAATTATTTCGTTTACAGCGTTGTTTATCTTTATAATTCCGAACTAAATCAAAGTATTCAGGCACAAACTATTCGGACTATGCTTTTCTACTCTGATGACGATCTAGTCGGGATGGCTGAAATATGCACTTTATTAGGAAATACCGCCACCAAGCGGTAAAAAATGTTATCTGGTAAAAAGACGCGTTTTAAAATATTTCATACTTCTATATTCCCAAAGCCATAAATGAATTTTACAATCGTGGTAACTAATAACGTCTTCACCTGCTAAATAATATGAGATTTAGTCCAGTGTTTAATTTGTTAAAAAAAGTAAGTTCCATTTCTCAGAAGGCCACCGAAGCCTGCCCTTGTAGTGGGCTTTCACCGTCACCGATGGTGAATTGTGTTGCACACACTCCACTGGGTGCAGTCGAGACAATAAATACAAGCATTTGCAATGCAATACGTCTCGCAATTACGAGACTTTGAGCTTTTGGTATTGTAAATGGCAATGCCTTTTATTTATGTGTTGTACAATGGCAATGTCTTTTATTTATGTGTTGTTTTTAAAGCAGAGTAATAAAAGGCAATGTCATTTAAAATGCCAATAGCTTAAACTCTCACAAATGTTAGACCAATTGCATTGCAAATGCGTTCAGCGCCCATGATATAAAGATAAATTAAAAAAGAGCGTGTCCTGCCTGCAGGCAGGACAAAGCTATTTGAGAAAATAGTGCTCGGAGGCTGTAATTAAAGCCTACCGAGTAACAACACACATAACCGGGGATGTCGCCATGGGGGGTTATAAAATAAGACAAGGCGGTACTAAGGAGGGACTACTAAGCCTATTGACCAATGAACAGCCACAGTTTACAGTGGACGATGACACAAGCCAATGCAAATTATGGGCCGAGAGTGGGTGGATCTTCGAGTCCCTACCTGAATACAGCATGCCTGGCAGAGCAGCGCATACGCTGCCCGGACTCGACCTAAAAAGGGGGCAGGGCCGCTCGGGGTCCACTCGTAGACAGAACGCAGCGTGTTTGTGGTCTCTGTCTTCCTCCCAGTACTCGCATAGTCCTGCCACATAATACAGACCCATGCACTTTCCCTTCCAGTGCTATGTCAATAGGTTCGCTGCCTACTAACCATCACCCACATACAAATGTGGAAATATGTAATACTCTAGGTCAAGTAAAGCAATAAGATTGCCCAGAACAGGGTGCGAAGGACTGGGAGGGGACATTTTTTAATTCCTGGCCAAAAAGGTGCGAGGTGAAACCCGAATGGGATTTTGACTTCATCCATGGAGTATCAACAAGGGGCAGTGAATGGTGAGCTGCCTCAGTCAGCAATCTTAGGGAAAATTTGTTAAGTACCCAGAGGTTAGAGTGATTTTATGGAGTTTGAGGGTGTGCATGTGGAGTGATTAGGTTTGTAAGTGGGGTGTGAGAGGGATAAATAGAGAGAGAGTGTGGGTGAATGCATAATCACTGTGGCTATGAGTAGTCAGCAAGTAGACGATCAGCATGAGTGGGAGCGAAAGCGACTGGGATGACAGGAGTAGTGCATGTATGAATGCATAAGTGAGTAAGAGATGCATGTGAGTGGGATGTGAGGGTGCAAGTGGGTCACTGATCCAAGCAAATATGTTATGTTATTTGTATTTGTTGCACTCACAGACACTCCAAGGAGTGTCCCGGCGCGACATGTGGTATATGTGGCATCCACTATTGGTATATGCGTTCTATGAGGGAGAGAGATCTACATTTTAGCATGTGATGCAAGTGCCTTGGCATCAACAAACAAGTCAATATAATCAACTTCCCTGGGCTGTTGCTGGATAGTTGATCTCCTAGGAGAAGGTTAGATAGCCTCAGTGTTGCCCCCCTGCCGGCAGAGGCAAATGAAAATAAAATGATGATAATTTAATTTTTCGTCCTACAGCCAAGTCTTGGGGGGCGTGGCCACTGAACTGCAGTAGGGGGAGGAGGAGTGGTGGCACTGCTGTCAGTGCGCATGACAGTTTGGGTGGCCATCTTAGGACGGCCAACCGTTATATGCACTGTCATCTCTCCAACCCAGCAGTGTTGCTGGGTGGAAAGGCAACCAGGCACAGGCTCTCAACTCCTCATGGAGCACAAAACAAGCCTGCTCCGCCCAATCGCGACACTGCTTTCATGGGTATGGGATCAGCATCAGGATTGGCTGCAGGGGAGTCTGGGAGCTTCAGCCTGTGCCCAGAAGAGCGGTGAGCAGAAGACTGGCAGGTCAATTTTTTTAATTGTTGGTTTTGGTACAGGCCGCACTGCCTCACCACATTTCCCTGACGCCAACCGCTACTGGAAATCCTGTCAAAGGTGATGACCATCCTCCTCTACTCACCCAAACCCATTCAAATGCTGATAAATACACATTCAACAGATTCTCAGCACTGTTAACATAGCATTGTGCTACGGTCAGTCCAAATCCCCTGATCACCACATCTTTCATACATTCAGACTTGGCTTTGTTACTGTCATTGAAGTGTAGCACAGCTTCAATACCCACTGTCAATAGTCTGCTCTGTGAAGCCTCTGCTTTCTTAACATCATTTCGAATTATGTATGGACAGAGCTAATTTAGATCCACTGACATCAGCAAATTCTGTATAAATGATATCCTCATGGTGTTTCCCTCTATAGGAGTAGTCTTGGGGATCCGAGAGGCCTACTTAGGGAGGCCCACATCTATTTTACAACATTGGATAATACTAAAACTAATACATTAAAATGATTAAACTATATACAAATAAAGAAGCACAGTTGAACATTTGAAAACTTTTTCTACATTTCATTGTGAATGAAACGTAATATTTTAATATTTGACCATCAGTTTCATATATACTTGTTTTTGTATTTTTGTGTATTGTTTTGAGGTTCATATCATAGAAATTGCTTAGGTCGGCTTCCAATAAATGAATGAGTGGGGTCCAGTAAAGATTCAATGGAGGACCACAGTAGTCAAAAGGTTAAGAACCACTGCTCTATAGTCCTCGACTAAGGACTATCTGGAAATAGGAGTGCTCCAGGTCAAGAAGTCTAAACTCATGTAGTCCATGTTCCTTTGATCTTTTCAAGCCAGCCCCTTACCCTCTTTTGTGGAAAAGTCCTTTGAACAACTACCCATACACATAAAACTCTGTAAACTTGTCCCAAGATCTACCCAATTTTCCTTCCTGCTAACATACACAGACATCTGTAGACTAAACATTTAACATACAATCCACTAACCTCTAACAATCAAACACCAACCAAACATCAGACACAATTGGTTGATGGTGTTCTCAGTTCTAAACGAAAAGGGCGCCCAGTGAAACATGTGCTACAATGCCATGAAAAGGTTACTATCACAATACAAATGCGTACAACATAACATCACGGCACAAACACACAGACATCGGACATAGAAGACAGTGCACAACAATAGAACTAAGCAAGCTACAATAAAGTAGATTACATGTACAAGCAGGAGCAAATTTCCCTGGACAATATCCTAGCTAAGAGGAATCGGGTTGCTAATGTGAATTGTGTGCAACACTAGTACTCAAAAGGATTAAGACACGTAGGCCTGCTCGTGCCACACTGCTTTGTGTCACTTTGTGCCATTAGAGGACCCTTGCAAAAAAACTTTATTGGGTAACTGCCATGAATGGACTTGGAATGGAGGAGATATTGACACCAAAGCCAAAAAGGAATTAGAAAAATGCTTACAATTCCTATTTTGTCTCTGCATTTAAAAAAAATATAACACATCATCTAACTTTTGCCATTAAAGTCCTTCTTTTTGCTTCAAACTCTTTTATTTCTTAATCCACATATTATACCAAGCCATTACAGTGCAATGCATTTCACTTGATAAGGGTACATTTAGGAGTTTCTTGTATGAAATATATGTGCATGGTATGGTATATTATATAATTCTATGGTCCTCAAAGAGGGTCGCGGAACTCACCTAGTCTCTGTTCTGCAACGTTGGGCTATGTTCAGGGCCATTGGAATTATACTATTCTGCCACCGTCGCTTTGGCTTTTTTCAAATAATTTTGGATGTGCTGCATTTGCTCCAACCTCTGTTGCACAGTTTGCGGATCCTAACAGGAAAAAATTGTTTCTACCTCAAACCTGTTGAAAATTACTAAAAGTGAGGCAAAGCTTGTTGCGTTGCAGCGGAACGCACTCGATGATGGTTCACCTTTCAGTTGCATATTGCTGCATTTGGGTGTTACACTAGTGCTATCAAGGTGAAACGTTTGTCCAGACAGTGCTAACGTGCAAAAATGTCAAAATAATGAACTGATACTATCAACAAAATGTGCTGCTCTATGCCGCATAATTTGCATTTGTTTGCTGCATAATTTAGTCAACCCCGCTGCATAATTTGCCTCCCCTTTGCCTCATAATTCCAGTAGCCCTGGCTATATCTCAACTGTGATTACAGAGAACAACGGTCCTCTGGAAGTTCGATAAATAAATAAATAAACTTATAGACCACAATCAGTACTATAATCCAGTTTCCAGGCCCAGCCGGGCGAGGAATATTTAATTTTAGAATAAAAAAGAGATTTTGATTGACCTAGAGAGGGTCACATACAAACATTTAGATAGGGCACAATCCTGTACCTAACCCAAGAGTTGGAAAAACCATAGGGTAAGAAAAGTAGGTGAGTCAAGAGAAGAATTTTTTACAGGCAAAGAAAGTTTTGGAGCCAACTGTCGCTTGCAAATTATTAATCAATTACAGCAAGTTTTGACATACAGTGTCTACAGAATAATATACAAATTAAATTCCTGCATCACTGTTTTAAGCGTCAACGTTTCGATCCCCTGGCTCCTAATGAACCGGGATCATCATCAGGACTGTATTAATCACTGCCTGTTTACATTACGAACGCCTTAGTTTAGTCGGATATGGACTAGGAAAGAGTAATCTCGCAGGCGAGTCTTCCTTTACGGTTGGGATCGGGATTAGGAGTACGTTGCTCCTTAGGTTATGGAGCCGTTTTAATAAAGCGGTCTGGATGTTTAATGCGCAGTGTGCTCAGTGGTGGGTTGATGGTGGAGGCACAGTGGTCTCTCTCCTCATCTCAAAAAAAAAAATATATATATATCTCAACTGTGAGCTCATTCGGAGGCCCTGGTCACCCACTCTGTGTAAATCGATAGCAATGCATGAGAGAATGGGTTGGTCCTACCACGTATTTCTGTGCTAGCAGCCTTCCTCCTCAGTGTTCAAGATGTGTGCTCATCCAAATAATTTATACAGATGTGTTGCAGCCAACATAGCCCCAGTGAGGGGCTTTCTCTAGACAGTAAATAAAAAGTTCAAAAACACTGGGGCTTTTTTGCAAACCCATTGCGCTTCTGGTGCATCATTATTTTTGATGCACCGGCTGCGCAATGGGCTCACCAAATTTACAAGATTACGTAAATTCACCCGGAGTTTGCGGTGGGTGTTCCCTCGCAACATCCATGATCCCTGATTTACAACATTCTGTAAAATTGGGAATGCATCAGAACTCTATGCCTACCAAGGAGAGGCTAGGAATGGAGAAATACTTTTATTTCTCCTCATTTGTACCTCTTTCCATGCATGCTGCATTCTGCTGCACGTAAAGAAAGAGGGAAATGCCATTAATTTTTGTGCAGGAAGTTGTCCCTTCCTGGACAAAAACAATCCTCCCTGTAGCCCAGGCGCCCTTGCAACATGACACAAGAATTTCTGCGCTGGCGCATGGCATCCAATTGTGTTGTTATTATGACGCATCCCTGTGCATTGCAAAGGGTGCAGCATGACGCAGCTAAATGGCTTGCGGCGCTGCACTGCGTCATTTTCTTGTAGATGAGACCCGCTGTGTATTTCAATGGAAAATAGACTACACAGTTTTAACAGAGACTGTGAAAATAGACATCATTGTGGGAGTCATTTCTGTAGCACTTCTAAATACACATTATGCAATGAGGAATGTGAATGTAAAACCCACATTTTATGGACATTATTAAGTATCAATTACTGTACTTTATATTTTAAGTGATTCGAATACTGAAGTTAGTAAATCAAGTGACAAGATTTTAAACTGAGACCCAGAAAAGAAGATACTACAAAATCACTGTGAAATTCTCATCTGCAGAGTGTTTGCATTGTTAAGAAATTGTATGTTATTAACAGACAGCATGAAGATGAGCTTTTGCTAGCTCTTTGTACCCCTGGGAAACTTGCATTAACTTCTTTATTTGTAGACTCTAAAATGTGTTGTTGAAAGTGTTCTTCATATTCCCTTCATTTGTGGCTTTAGTGGGAAAGTTTTAATGTTTCTATTTGTATTGTTTGAACAAAAATATTTTGAAGGTTTTATGCTAGGGGGCGAAGGTGATAACAACAAATCTCAAACTTCTGAAGCTCTGCTGGCGTGGCCTGCTCTGTTGCAGTCATTGCCTAGGTGGAATAACCAAACCCCGCCACCCAACCAAGGAGTTATTAAACGTTGACCTAGAATGCCAGAAAGCCCCCTCTACCACCAACAAGAGATTGGGGGTAGCAGCTCAAGTTCAACTCCAAGTGAGGGTGAGGTGAGTAGAGAGTCGGCCTGGTGAATACAGTCTCTACCTCTTCCTACTCTTGGTTGGTTCGCTATTGTGCTCCCCGTTCCCGGCTTTCCCAGTACCCGCTATAGTCGCGCATGACAATGTTCAATGGCCCATAACCACCTCAATTGCCCGAGTGTCAGCACAAGAGCCCCTGAAGCTCTTTGGTTCTTAAAAGATCCAGCCCAACTAGCCTGCTTGTTAGACAAAGCCAAGACCCAAAGAAGGTCCAGCATGGTCCTGATGGGTGCACTTTGTGTCTGTGAGCCCTCATCTCCAATTTTCCTCATTGGCCAAAACCCTGTCTGACTCCCTTCAGTACCAATATCTGATCTCTGTTGACATACAGCTGGGGGCAAGTGTATCTAACGCTATAGGATTGCAGGATATCCAACTTGTAAGGTACTGTGAGTACCCTAACCTGGAAGAGTAAGCGGGGCTGTAGGGTGAATAACTCCTTAACACAAGCATCAAAGCTTTAAAAGAAACATATTCTTATTTTGCTGAAGGTTCCCACAGATTGCGTCAATTATGTGGTGTTTTCTCATATATTTTCTACCGATCACGATCTATTAGTAATCCTGAGCAACATGGAAGAAGTCATCATATTTTCAGCTGAAAATTCACCACCTGTCTGAAGGAATGCCATTTGGAACAGCACAAGTGATAAAAATCAGCATTTTCATTGCACAGAATATATTTGCATTATAATGTGGGTAAATGTGAGTGTGTGTGTGTGTGTGTGAGTGAGATGATCCATCTTTACCAGAACTGAGATGACTGTATTTAGCCTGAAGCTTCACATCACCACCTTCGATCTACACCATGACTACTCGTCCAAGCAACTATGGAGTCAAGCCGGCTTGGAAGACTTTTTGTCCCAGGCGAGTGGCATACCATTATATGGTCAGTAGAGAATGTATGCAATCTCACCTTTGATATAGCTACCTGGTTGCAACTTTACCAAACTAAGAAAACCGCCGACACACCTGAAGGTCCTTTTGTGAAAGGGTAAAACTTTGTATCCCACTTTGCCTGTGAACATGGCTAACAGCCAGTACAAAGGCATGGGGGCTAAGGAATAGTGCATGCTCACCATCACTGGCAGTTCTTTGAGGGTTGAGACATGTCCTTGACCTCTAGGAGAAATATTTGTTTTGGGTTGATTTTAGTTTAGCAGACTAAAAACTCTTGTGGTTCCAAGCCAGGCCCAGTTCCTCAAGTAATTTCCATGCAGATCCAGATAGCTGTGTCTAACTCTTTCTTTCAGGGTCAGTCGGCTTCTCTGCCAGGCGTTTATCTCTGGCCTTCCCAGCACTGCACAGCAGCAACAAATCTCCAGAACCCCAGGGTCGGGTGCCCCATTGAGGAAACAGCAACTTTAAAAGTCATGTTGATTTTATTTCCCAGCTGATGGAGTAATGCTTCTCCAGTCATACAGATGAACTGGGGGAAATGGACATGAACAGCCAATTATCATTAATTTCAGGAGGACAATAGTGGAAATCCATGACCAGGGAGAGGATATGGCCTAGACTACTAGGGCGGTCGATCTCAAATCTGGAAAACAGGGTTCGAGTCTTGGCAATGACGCTCAACATCCTGTGATTATGGGCAAATCAATTAATCTTCTGGTGCCTGACAAAAATTAATGGGTCCTTGTGTAACGCAACTGGTGTTCATGTAAAACGCTCTGATACCTGATTTCTTCGGGTCAAGTTCGCGATATATAAAACTCTAAGAAAAAAACAACAAAAAAATCAATCATTGCAACATGTTAAAAAAATCCATAACTCTAGCCAATTAGCCTGGCATGTATTACTATCAGTAAATCAATCAATCATGGATTTGTGAAGTGCGCTATTCACCCACGTGGATCTCAAGGTGCTGGGGAGAGAGGTTTAGCGCAGCTTTGTCTCATCCGAAGAGCCAGGTCTTGAGGCTCTTCCTGAAAGCTTGCAGTGTGGGGGTTTGTCTGATGCTGAGTGGGAGTTCATTAAAGGTCTTGGCTGCGATGTAGGAGAAGGATCGCCCCCCTCTCCATTCTGGCTCTGCGGATGCATGGGATTTCGGCTAGGGCAAGATTGGCGGATCAGAGGCTTCTCTTGTTTGCTTAGAAGGAGATTCTTCCGTTGAGGTATTGGGGTCCGATGTTATGGAGGGATTTGTTATGCTTGAGTGAGGAGCTTGAAGGTCACTCTCTTTTCGATGGGGAGCCAGTGGAGTTCTCGTAGGTGTTGGGTGATGTGGTGTTGTCGTGGGATGCCGAGGACAAGTCTAGCTGTGGGTTTTGGATTGTATGGAGTTTGAGGAGTAGAGATTTGTTTATTCTAGCATAGAAGGCGTTCCCATAGTCCAGTCTGCTGGTTATGAGTGCGTGGGTGACGATCCTTCTGGACTCAGGGAGATCCATTTGAAGGTCTTGCAGAGGATGCGGAGGGTGTTGAAGCATGTGGAGGAAACGACATTGATCTGTCGGCACATGCTGAGGGAGGAGTCAAGTATGATGCCGAGGTTGTGAGCATGGTCTGTGGGCGTGGAATGTTCGCCAAGGGTGGTGGGCCACCAGATGTTGTCCCATGCAGAGGGAGTGGATCCGAGGACGAGGACTTCTGTTTTCTCTGAGTTGAGCTTCAGACAGCTGTTGCTCATCCAGGAGGTGACGTCTTTCATACCTGCCTGGAAGCTGTGTCTGGTGATGTTGGGTTCATTGGTGAGGGAGAGGATGAGCTGGGTGTCGTCGGCATAGGATACTATGCTGAGTCTGTTTTTTCTGACTATGGTGGCGAGAGGAGCCATGTAGATGTTGAAGAACGTAGGGCTGAGTGAGGATCCTTGGGGTATTACGTAGCTGATCTTTTTGAGTTCGGAGAGGAAGGGTGGGAGTCTGAGTCTTTGGCTTTGGCAGGTGAGGAAGGAGCGAATCCAGTTGAGGGTGGTTCTTGGGATGCTGGCGTCGTGGAGTCTGGTGGTTAGTGTGTGACGGGAGACAGTGTCGAAGGCTGCTGAGAGGTCTAGTAGGATGAGGGATGCCATGTGGCCCTGGTCAGAGGGTGCGGATGTTGTCCATGGCGTCTAGAAGGGTGGTCTTGGTGCTGTGGTTGCTGCGGAATCCGCATTGGGAAGAATCGAGGATCGAGTTGGCTTCTAAGAAGTTAGTGAGCTGGTTGTTGACGATCTTCTCAGTGACTTTGGCTGCGAAGGGGAGGAGAGAGATTGGTTGGTAGTTCTTGACCTATTCCTATACATTTCCATAAATAAAGGTAGGAGGCAGGATTGAAATAGCCAAAGGAATGAGGATTCGATGTGGGGCAGTTCAGATTTCTTGAGTGGGTTCACCCCTATTTCCCTACAATCCAAAGCAAAGGGCAAAAGAGTGAGGCAACAGATGGCTTCAGGGTTGTGCATTAGCATAGTCACTTCCCAAACTTCTCAAACAGAGATAAGCTATGAATCTATGACGTTATTCTGCTGGCTTTTACAACGCTGGGAATCACAACGCGGTCATTACAACAACCGCGTTGTGATTCCGCATACCATTACTCCACAAGTCGGAACAACGACTTGCGGAGGGGTGGCGCTGGATGTTGGAATAGTATAATTTACTACTCCAACTCCAGTCTGTGTGGACCCTAGGGAAGGTGTTGGATGTTAAATCCAGCACCTCCCCCCCCTTCGCAAGTCGTTGTTCCGAGTTGCGGAGTAATGGTATGCGGAATCACAACATGGTCGTTGTAACGACCGCGTTGTGATTCCCTGCGTTGTAAAAGTTTCAGGGTAAACTTTGTTTACCATAAGCTATATCTGGTCTGATCAAAGAAAACTGCTGCCCCAGCAACCACACCTATTTTGGTCAGAAATTTTAAGTTTGGCAGACATGGTACTGTTAGAAATGGGATTTTTGGCCAGCTAGGGCATGAGCCAAAGTCGGGCAGAAACCACCACTCTAGTCAGAATAAGGGAGTTACACTCCTAAAATAATCCCTGCTCACCCCCTTGGTAGCTTGGCATGAGCAGTCAGGCTTATCTTAGAGCAGTCGGCTGACGAACTGGAGTCGATGACGCCGGCGTCGGTAGGCCAAGGCTGTGGTGCGGGATGAGGGCGGTGCATCGTGTAACTTTACGAGCGGTGCCCTCAAACCACGGTGCAAGCATCTCCATTGATTTCTGCGTGGAGCGGCGTCATCGGGGATACCAAGGCATCGTTGTGAAGCCAGGCGGTGTGGAGTGCGGGGCCCACAGGTCGCGGTGCGAGCAACGGCTCGATGGGGACATCAGCAGGCGTTGGTGAGACCAGGGTCACGGTGTGGTGTTGCGGCAGTGCCCTCTGCGGTGCCAAGGCGTCGTCGTGAAGCAAGGCGGTGCGGAGTGAGGTGCCCAAAGGTCACTGTGAGAGCAGCGCCTCGGTGGTGGCGTCAGCAGGCGTCGTCGGTGAGACAAGGGACGCGTTGCGGCGTTGCCCTCTGCTGTGCCTTCAGGATACGGAGTCGGCCGCGGCATCGTAGACATCGTCGGGTTGCTTCTCTTCTGTTGCAGCGCAAAACACACAGT
The DNA here is from genome assembly GCF_964263255.1 of Lissotriton vulgaris. NCBI lineage: Eukaryota > Metazoa > Chordata > Amphibia > Caudata > Salamandridae > Lissotriton > Lissotriton vulgaris. The sequence continues at coordinate 1,623,390,714 of NC_141695.1, forward strand.
CTCCAGTGCTGAGGGCAGAAGAGCTTGAAGTCTTTGCTGTTCCTGAGACTTCTTGAACAAGGGGCAAGCTCCACATCAAGCCCTTGGAGAAACTCACAAAAGTAGATTGCAGAAAGTTCAGTCCAGTCCTTTCACTGCCCAAGACAGAAGCAGCCACTGCAGACCAACACAGCAAAGCTCACAGCTTCTCCAGCTCTTCTTCTTGGCAGTCTTCTTGATCCAAAAGAGTTCCAAAGTTCAGGGGTCTAGGCCCCAGTATTTGTATCCAAAAATCCTTTGATCCTCTAGGCAGAGGGTGTCTGTTCCCAGACTGAACCAGTTCGGCCTTCTCTGGTGTGATTTCCTGGCAGGGGGTGGAAATGGCATTGTCAGAGGCAGACCTGGCCCTTTGAGGTGCAAGAAAATCTCCTCCCCCTTCCCCTATCGCAGCCCATGTCTATTCAGCCCTTTCCTGACCCACCTAGACTATCTGGAGCCCCTCCTGCTCCCCCAGCCTTCTGTCATCCAAAACCCAGACAGGCAATCCACATTCTAGCAGAGGCACACGAGATGACTGAACAAGAAAATACCTACTTTCTAAAAGTGGTGTTTTCAAACACAGAATGTAAAAATCACCTTCACTAAAAGATGTATTTTAACATTTTGATTTCAGGCATACTAAACTCGAATTTCTACCTTGTTCCCTGGGTCAGTTTAGGATTATAAGATATGATAATCAAACTGCCCATTCTGGCCTATGAGAACAGGTAGCCTTACAATAGTGAAAAACGAAATGGACTGCAATTCAATATCAGGACATGCCACACACACCAGGGCATGTCCTACCTTTCACATACACTGCACCCTGCCCACAGGGGCACCTTGGGCCTACCTTAGGGGTGCCTGACATGTAAGAAAAGGGAAGGTTAGGGACTGGCAAGTGTGTGCACAGGCCAAGTGCACACGGACTTCAGCGCTCGAGGACAAGTTGCGGGCACGCCTGGGTCCCCCGTTTTGTGGGGTCTACACCTGCTGCCCGTGATCGCTGTACGGCCTGCTGTGTTGCTGTGCATGTGCCTAGACTGCCACTGAGGAAATAGCGCTGGTGGGGTCCTCTAACCTTTATTGTCTGCGCATTGGACTTTATCAGGCAGACCCTTGTGGATAGACTGGCTGGTTAAGACTGAGGGGTAGGAGGTGTGGCTGTCTTTAGCACTGGGGCGGCGGAGGCGTGGGGGCCAAATAACGGAGTTCTTACCTCTCTCCATGCTCCTGGTGCCTACAGGCGGCAAGATGGCGTCCGAGACTGGCGTCAGGCGCTAGGAAAACCCACTGAGGCTGGCGATTGCACCAGGGACGCTGGAACCCTGCCGATGCGACCGGAAGATAGCCTGTGGCTTCCGTTCACGATCCCGGTGAGGAGACGGCATTTGCAGGTGGGCGGGGGCCGTCCAACACCATCTGTTTACCCCCAGCTGCCTGACCCTAAGATGGCAGCGCCCGGGACACGACTGGCGCCATTTGGCGTCTAGTGAACTTTTAAGCTGTAGGCCCCACGAGATCCCCAGTGAGGACGGCAGAGCCCCTATATTGCCCAGGGCCCAAGAAGTGTGCTGCGGAGCGGCTTGCTCAGTTGGGAGGGACCCGGGACGCACAGCGCATTAGTGCATATGGGAAATAGGTGCACGGTACAGAACCACACCAGCGCCTCGCACGGCTGCTCACGCGAGATGCGTGAGCTTTGGTAGGGGCCGTCCATTTCTCCCGTTCGGAGCACACAGGAGCGCTACGAAGCGTTCACCCTGCCCCAAAACTTGCTTAAAGTAGCAGAAACGCAGGGAAAAGTAATTCAAAGGTCAACAACCCTTGCCAGATTGACACGCGTGGAATCTGAGGTACCGTCGCTTTGATCCTAAAATGACGGCTGTAATCTGAGGATGAGAGTTGTCCGTCGGTTCCTCGAAGTAGTGCCAGCTGCACCGTTTAGGCCTTTTCAGCTTCTACAGCTGCGCAGCAAGTAGTGCCAGCTGCACCGTTTAGGCCTTTTCAGCTTCTTCAGCTGCGCAGCAAGTAGTGCCAGCTGCACCGTTTAGGCCTTTTCAGCTTCTACAGCTGCGCAGCAAGTAGTGCCAGCTGCACCGTTTAGGCCTTTTCAGCTTCTTCAGCTGCGCAGCAAGTAGTGCCAGCTGCGTCGTTTAGGCCGTTAACAGATGTGCAGCAAGCAGAGCTGCTTACAGCTGCACTGTTTCTGACCCTTTTCAGCTGTGCGGCTATTAGCCCTTCTGCACCCAGTTTTAGTTACTTCTCCTTGGGGTCAGATCTGATTAAGATGGAATCCTACTGCAGAGACAGCACCATTGACACTATGGTTTTAGGGCATGTGAGTCCCCATCTGAGATGGCCAGTTGGACAAGGAGTCTGCAAGACTTGTAGGGGGCCAGGCCAGTAGATATATGTTGGTGTTAGAAATTGTTTTTCATATAGTATGTTCTCCACACCCTGCTCTGAGCACCTCTACTGATAGTCTTGAGATGTTGAGGCTGGTGTGCACACCTAGGCCTTGCTAGTCCCAAACGGCACACTAGCTCTGATATCCTCACCCTAACGTCCGGACTATGTGCCCCCTTTATGCTCTTCTATTTCTCTTCTCCACCGCTTTCCCAGTAACACCTTCCTCTTATCCCCCCCACACTCCTTCGCCACATTTTACCATCATGGCCACCCCTCGAGTTAAGGCTGGAACTAATTGCTACAAAATCATTTATCCTCCCAGCCTGTCTAAAGCTGCAACTAAACGATGGAAACATAACACCATTGAACGTTTCCCAGATTCCCTTTTTGTTGATCAATTTTACAATAGTCGTTTTGGGAGGCTTAAAAATGATTTCATTTTCTTCACTCACGACATCCCCTCCTGGTCCAACAGTTTTTACTATTCCCTTAACGTCACCTCCTCCTCCTCTATCCCCCATGGGAAAAAACTAAAAATTTCCCCCTCTGCTTGCTTCAAAGGTAACCTCACTATCTCACTCTATAACAACGGTACTGTCTTGATCCAAGGCAAAGACAACTGCCTCTCGCTCTTTGACTGCCTCTTCCCCTCCTTACTCCCCTCCTCTGCAACCGGATTTCCCCATGACTCTCCTTCCAGCTCTACCCATTACTCCCTTTCTCCCCCGCAGACCCCACCTCACTCCAATTGGCTGCTCCCTCGAGAAGCACAGGTCGGCCCCCTTCCTTCCCCCTCCCTGGTGACCTCCCCTCCCATTCCTCCCCCCTCACAGTATGTCCCTTCACACATCACTTCAGGCTTACCTCAAGCCAATACGCTCCTCGTCCCATCTGCACCATCCCGATTCTCCAATCTCTTCTCCTCCCCCATATTCCTTCCCATCTCCCCCCTTTTTAGTCCACCTCTCCTCCGTCCCTCTCCCCCCGTGTACTTTCCCTATGCTCCCCTCATCCCTTCCATCCCTCCTCCCCACCCCCTCCTCCCCTCGCTATTCACCCCGTCTTCCCCTCAATCCCACTGCATCTCTCTCCTCCCTCCTACTCCTCCAGTAATGCTGCACTACTCCCCTTCCCCGCCCAGTAACCCCTTCCACTTCCCTCCCTCGGGCCCAGCAGAACCACTTCCTTTCCTCAACTTCCCTTTCTCCCAACCCCCCTCACTCTGCCAGATGCCCGTTCTCTCACAGCCACCTCTCCTAGCTGACAGGTCCTCCACAAGCACCGCACCTCTTTTCCTCTCAAACCTCCTATATTCTCATGACTCCACACAGGCCTCTCCTCTCCTTCTACCCTACCGCCGTGTTCCGCACCCCTCTCCCCCTAAATTTGTCCTTAATTCCTCTCCCCCTTGCAACACCAACAAAGACAACTCTCCCTTAACCTCCGTTTCACTAACTCCCGCTCTCACCCACCACCCTTCCCCACTTATGAACCCCACACCCCAAATTACCTCCTATCCTGCCACCTCTCCCTGCCTGCCACCACCTACTCCACCCCCCCTTGTTTCAATCGAGCCACCCAACCTTCCCCAACCCACCCTTCCGTGCTCTGCCTCATTCTCACTGGAAAACACGCTAGGCACTCTTATCACCTCCATCTCTCAGCTTACAGCTGCCATTTCACTGTTATGCTCTAAGATTGTCACCCCTTCTTGCACCGCTACTCCTTCCCAACTTCCCACGAGATGCACCTCGCCCCCTCACCCCAGTACAGCCAAACTTAACCTATCGTCGGAAAACTCTGTTAACTCACTCAAGCCCCTGAACGCCACCCTTCCTCAACCGGCATACCCTAGCAACCCCACTATCTACACCATTCCGATCATCACCTCTGTCAGAACAAAGCATCCACCTAGACCCTCCCGAGCACCCCCTCATAAGTACAATATCCCGATCACCCTTCAGAGCCCTAGTGCCCCCGTCACCAAAACAGTCTTGACAGAGCTGCGCTGCATGCTTCACAACTGCAGATCTGCAGTAAAACACAAACTTGAAATCTCCGATACCATCACCCTTCATAATATTGACATGCTCTTCCTCACAGAGACCTGGTTCAAAGATACATCTCACTCTATATTTGATCTCCTATTACCCACAGGCTACTCTTTATTTAGGAATGACAGAACTGACAACACGGGGGGAGGTGTTGCAGTCATCTTTAGAAACTCCCTCCAACTCAAGGCCTCTCCTAACAGCTCCTCCAAAACCTTTGAATGCCTTTCTCTTGAGCTTCAATTGCAACACCGTTCACCCCCCAGATTCCATGTCATTTACCGCCCGCCTCGTAGTGGCCCTTCGTTTATGGATGAACTCACCGACTTCATCAGCGACCAATACTCGCGAAGTGACAATCAGACCTTCGTGGGTGACTTCAATCTCCACTGGGGAGTACCGCAAGACTCCTCTGCGAACTCACTGGCCACTTTCCTCTCTGCAAACGATCTTATCCAACACTGCACTGAATCAACGCATTCTAAGGGCGCAATCCTGGACCTTGTTATTTCTAAAGCAGGCATGCTCTCTACCACTACCCCAATTCATGTAGATTGGTCTGACCACCTCATCATCCCATTCTCTCTTCAACTTTCACACTCTATAACTCTTGGCCAACCCAAGAGGGCCATCTCATGGTTCCGGGATGCCAAAAATATTGATGTCGGTTCCCTCTGTGAATCAGCTTTGTCATCACTTCCAAGGCTCGACCCGAACCTAGATGTTGACGAACTCACCTCCCAAAGCCTCATAGTTCTTGCAGCTGAAATTAATAACGTTGCTCCACTCAAAAGCAAAAGGTTAAGGCCCACTCCCTCAGCACCTTGGTTCAACAAATCCCTTTATGAGGAAAGGAAGCAGCTAAGATTCCTGGAGAAACAATGGAGGCAAGTGCCCTCCTCCGACAATTTGGCCATGCTTCGCTCAGCAAGATCCAAGTACCACAAGCACATCTTCCTTGGGAAAGCGACACACTTCAAAACCCTCCTTGACTCCGCCAAAAATAGACCCAAACAACTATTCAATCTCATCAAAATGCCTAATTGCTCTCCCCCAACCTCCAAGGTAGATGACTCTTCAAAGAGAGCAGCGGATTTTGCTACTTTCTTCGATGAAAAAGTGAAATCACTTGTGGATCATGTCGCTCATCCTACCCCTCCAGAGGAGCGCAAATCCTTAGCCATTTGGCAGAGCTTTGACCCCATATCTGAAGATGCCCTTCTCAAGTGTATACGAGAAACGAAGCCATCCAACCATTCTCTTGACCCTATCCCCAGTGCCATTGCCATTGAATTCTATACCCATTCCCTCTCCTATTGGACCACCCTGATCAACCTCTCCCTCTGGCAAGGCTCCCTTCCTGCCTCCTTCAAAACTGGGCAGGTCACCCCTCTTCCTAAAAAACCCACTGCTGATGCGAATGACCTCAACAACTTCCGCCCCATCACTAACCTTCCCTTTCTGGCGAAGATCACAGAAAGATGTGTAGCAAAACAACTCTCCCGTCATATCAAGGACAATGATCTTCTTGACAACTGTCAGTCTGGCTTCATCCAAAACTGCAGCACTGAAACAGCCCTACTGCAAGTGGTTGATGACGCGTTGAGGATATTCGATTCAGGGGGGTCCTGTCTTCTAATTCTCCTTGACCTTTCCGCAGCCTTTGACACTGTCAATCACAACACCCTCCTCAATATTCTTCAACAGAGAATGGGCATGGAGGGCACTGTGCTTAAATGGTTTGCATCCTTCCTTTCTGGCAGATCCCAAATGATCAAAATAGCGAACAGTCTTTCACCTCCTGTGGCGGTAGGTCAAGGTGTTCCCCAAGGCTCGATACTTGCTCCCACACTGTTCAATCTCTATTTAGAACCACTGGGTAATCTCCTAAGTAAATCCGGGATTCACTATCATCTCTATGCTGACGACACTCAACTCTACCTCAAGATTGCCTCTACTCACGATCTCTCCATCCTAAGCTCCACTCTCGACTCCATTCAAAACTGGATGTCAACTCATCAACTGATTCTGAATCCCTCCAAAACTGAATTCCTCCTCTTCTCCTCCTCACTCTCTCCTCCCCCGGTTCAATCATGGATGGATCAGATGAATCTACTAAACAATAAACCCATCATTGTCGACAGCGCCAAATCCCTTGGTGTCATACTAGACAAAAAACTCAATCTAATTCCCCACATCAATTCCATTGCAAAATCTGCTCGATACCAACTGCGCCTTCTTTGGGGAATCCGTCGCTTCTTCCCGGAGCGGGACCTTATAATCCTGGTGCAAGCACTGGTCCTCTCCAGACTCGACTACTGCAATTCTCTTCTTACTGGCCTCCCCAAATCCCACTTGTCCCCACTTAAGTCTGTTTTCCACTCAGCAGCTCGTTTCATTTATGGGGCCAAAAGAAGCGATCACATCACACCGATGTTATCTACCCTCCGCTGGCTTCCCTTTGAGGCTAGAGCTATCTACAAGACCGCTTGTATCACCCACAAAGCCCTGCACTCCTCTTCTCCTCGCTACCTGGCAAATAAACTGAAACTCTCTGGAGGTTCTAGACCTTCACGCAATGCGGAGAATCTACTGCTTGAACCCCCCACTTTCAAGAAGGAAAGAACGATGGCCCAATCCTTTTCAGGCAACGCAGTGAGAATCTGGAACTCATTCCCGCCTCAGCTCCGGACCACCGCTTCCTCCCAGGCCTTTAAAAGGGACCTCAAAGCTCTCCTCCTCCAGAGACACCTCCAAAAGTAAATCACGTCCTCTCTTTTATCTGAAGGAAGACCTACTCCCACTACTGAAAATTTCTACTTCTCATGTCCATGGAAGTGCCTTCCCAGTGTGTTCTTGTGGTTAGAGTGTTTGCCTTTTATTGCAGTATTATCCATGTACTTGTGTTTGGTACCCTCTTGCAACTTGCACTCACCACTTTGCCCCTGTAACACACGGTTTGCTTCCTCTCACATGTTTTATACCTTTGATACTTGCACAAGTGCCACCTTTGCCTACGTAACGTTTGTCCTTGTGCATGAGTGTCTAGCATATATTGCAGTATTATACCGCAAATTATACTCTTATTTTCTCTTGTAGCCTGCACACTTGTCACTTTTTCCTCCTGTGCACTTTTTACTACCTCATGTATTTTTGGCAGCTCACATTTATACTACCTCATGTATTTTGTTTGCTCACAAGTGTCACTATTACCTTGTCTACCTCATGTATTTTTGGTTGCTCACAATTTTTACTACCTCATGTATTTTTGTTTGCTCACAATTATCACTTTACCGTATGTAACGTAACGTATGCTTTTGCAATCTGTTGTTCGTGTAATGTTCTCAGTTTGTATCATTTCTGTTCCTTTTGTGAAGCGCTCTGACGCCTTCGGGTAAAGTCCGCGCTATATAAAATTGCATAAATAAATAAATAAAATAAATAAGTCGACATGGCAGTTACCAACTGCACGCAGACTCTGAAATGGCAGGTCTGAGTTACCTTTTTAAGGCTACTCACGTGGGTGGCACATTCAGTGCTGCAGACCCACTAGTAGCATTTGATTCACAGGCTCTGGCACACTAAGTGCACTTTACTAGGGACTAACAAGTAAATCAAATATCCAATCATTGAAACACCAATCCATAACACAATTTACACAGAGAGCATATGCACTTTAGCACTGATTAGCAGTGGTAAAGTGCCCAGAGTCCTAAAACCAACACAAACAAGTTAGAAAAATAGGAGGAAGAAGCAAAAAGTCTGGGAATAACCCTGCAAAAAGGGCCATTTCCAACAGGTACTCTGACACATGCGGGGACAGCTCCAGATCTGGGACAGAGATCTTTTGGGAATAAAACAAACCGAGACATTCGACGCCTGGAACTTTTATTGAAAGAAAAATAAAACCTTTCCACATTCCACACTTCGCTTGTTGCATAGAGTCAGTTATTTCCCGCCTGACAGTCAGACAAGCAATATTAGTAACTCATTTTTCCCATTTCTAGATTTGAACTAGTGCAATTCAGATCACTTCAGTCATAGCAGCGAATGTTAAGTCACTGCAATAGTTTGCCAACATGTTAATTATAGATTCAGATTCTAACTCACAATCAACTCTAATCTAGTCCTCTTGGTTTGTGCACCGGTATTAGGCGATTAGTTACTTCTCCCTTAGGCTGCTCCTCCTGTGACAGCACATGAGAGAGCAAAAATACCTGCCCCAGGTACACCACACAAACGAAGTGCTGCTGATGGAAATTCTGCATTGGGGTTCATGTTCATGTCTGAGACAAGTCCAGCAACACCCTGAGTTGGGGCAAACAGCCATAACTTAAAGTGACCAGACAAGTAGCCAGTCAAATCTTCTAGCCAGAATACTGTGTGATAATACTGAAAACAGCTAGAATTGTTTCCTCGCCCATGGCTCTTTTTTTTAACTACACACAAAGCCCTCTTCTTGTCTGAGGAGAGTGAATTAAAATCCCTTTCCATAAACAGTTACAGGAAGGTGAATAGTATCTGGCCGCCTCACTGCCAGGCTGCTCAACACTGCCCAAAATTTAGACCTTATTTAATTAAAGCAATTTGTGGGTCTATAACTCAATTTGCAGGTGTGCAGATGCGCACCTGAGAAAGCCACCACAACGCCACATTGCACGTGAGTTGAAAGATATTTACTTACCTCATTCTAAAATTAGACTAAAAAAGTAGCAGAATACAAAGTATAAAAAAACATTGGATCAGCTACTAGTGTGTGGACCTAGGAAACGTGAGGGCTCTGCACTTGGTATTTTTTGGGTTTGAAATTGCATTTGTATAGAACTTTATAAGCTACCAAGGGGCGCTGAAGCACATTACCGGGCAAGCAGCAAACTGATTGGAAGAGCCACTTCCAGTGATGCCATGACCTCAGGTCTCATCCTTTGTGCTTGAGACTCACCCATTTGGAGTTCTGGTTGAGCTTCTAGAGAAAGTAAAATGTTACACCTGCTGGGAAGAATTAGAACCTCAACTCTAAATTCAACCCTGCTCAGAGATCTGCTTTCTGCAGAGCTGCTTGTAGAAGGCCATCCATTGGGGAGCCCTCCTGTAGACTTTTATGTGATGGGAGGAGTGTCTTCCGGCACATAGAATGCTGCTCCTAACCTTCAGGCAGCCACATATCGACCGTACAAAGTTTTTGGGGTTAATCCATTCATTTTACATTAATTTGCTAATTTATTCATTTAACTGATATTAAATTCTATTTTGCCATTGATGCCGTTGTTTCACTTTCTGTGATGGGGAAACAGCAAATACCACGACAGCCAAACGAAGTGTTGCAAAGGAACAATGAATGTGTCTGAACCACGCATTCCATTTACGACGCAAGTCGTTACAACGACATGGGGTAGTTAAACCGGCATTAGACTTTAAAGTCTAATGCTTTCCCTATTGTTGCGAGGACTGAAGTTAGAATAGTAAGTTATACTATTCCAAAGTCCAGCGCCCCCCTAAGGCAAGTCGCTGTTAAGGAACGCGTGGGAAAGGAAAGCATGATTGTGTCATACAACCCTATCCCAATGATCAAATTAGGTCTCAGTATTAAAAAATTTCAAAACATGAGAACTTGTGTTCTCGTATCGTGTGTGAGTGACCAGAGTGGTGCTCTTACAGTAGAAGGATGGATCTCAATTGCATACTTTAAAACAAGTATTGGCAAAGCCAACAGGTCTTGCCTTTAATAGGCAGGCACTCGGTAAACATCGTTTACCACTAATCCTTTTCCCCGCAGGGAATTACAATGTGGTTGTTACAACAACGTGTTGTAATAACACATACCATTACTCCTTCCCTACTGTTGCACATATTGGAGTTGGAATAGTAAATTATACTATTCCAACATCCAGAACCCCCCCAGAGCAAATTGTTGTTATGATTTGCGGGGTAATGGTATGCATTGTTACAATGCGCTCGTTGTAACGAACCCTTTGTAATTGCATGCAGGAAAAAAGCATGCGGACTAAAGTAGCATATTCCAGGCACTCACCTACAGGCTTTGCCAATGCTTGTTTGCTTTGGGATCATGTATGACCAAAAGCATTTTAAGATTGTCGTCCATTCTTGTGTGCGGAACAATGGGCAGTCATCGAGGAATATATGAGGCGAGCACACATAAACACCATCAACAAAGCGGTGAAAAACAACATTGGAAAGAAGACGTTTCGAGCTGATCTCAGGTGGGAGGCTTCATCCGTACGTCAAAGAGCTGATGTGTTATGCTGAGGAGGAAAGTGCACTTAATTTTCGCCCTCTTTTCATCCCCATTTTTCCTCTCTCTTTCAGAAACTCAGAAAAGTGGGCCAAGAGGGAAATGAAGCCACAAGGCAGCACATCTGACACTAAAGGCGGAACATTTTCTCATCTGATTTATGTGGGCCCCCAATTCCTGTCTGCTGCTTGGAAAGTTTATGGAGCAGCACATTTCACAAGGTCACCATTTAAAAAAAAAGTCTTCATCTTTTTACTGTACTTTCAGGGTATATTGCAGTTTTGATTTTTATTTTCATGGGTTCATATAGCAAAGCACCTTTCAAACACAGAACTTTTAGCAAGTTCAATTTGGGGAAAAATGTGTTGCTTCTTAGCAAATTGGTGCTTTCTTTGCACTGCTCTGTGCTACGTTTGGAGACACGAATTTGAGGCAGCAAATGGGAATGCAAACTAATGCTTGGCTGGGTTTAAATAACCTGTATAAATTACAGGCAATTTCCTTGATAGTTTGTGGTTTTGCATCAGCCCTCTTCCTGTCATCTGTGTAGACAAATGGTTCAAGCCAGCACAGGAAAGCCATATTTACTTAGAAGGGGAATTCCACTGTTGTTTAACCAAGAATAGAACATGCTCACCACCCGCTTATTCCACACCATCCTCTCCTCCGCCTTTCTATATAAACCACATGAGCAGTGCCATCATATATATATGCTGTAACAAAACAACGTAATTAAATGTGCATGAATAGGATGTAGGAATAAAAAAAAAAACCTTTATGGAAAAGAGTAGAAAGCAAACTTTATCCATAAAATTATATATTCACACTGAGAGCTTAGCCTTGAAAAGCATGACATACATATGCAGTTCTTTTCTGCATTAGACTGAAAAAAATAAAACATAACTTGTATTTCGGCGCATGCAGCGTTATGGATATGAATACTCCCATTTAAGTCAGCTGACTAATACACAGGTACAGAATTTAAAACAAATGGCCACCCATTTCTGCAACGCGCCACAGGCATTTGTATTTATTTGCAGTGCCCCTCAAAAATAAATTTAGCAAAGTTTAGCAAAGTTTACAGAAATTCTACAGAACCTAGAATAATTTTTCTGTCGGGCGTACCAGACTACACAAGCTGTCTGCTGGCAAAAAGATCTAATGTCAGATTATAGAGTGCTTTCGAGCCCACCTATTACTTACCCATTGGTTGGCTTATTTGTCAGTTATGGGGGCTTTACTTTCTCTTCTTGGGCCTCATTTATGAAAAGTGACGCATCGCTGCGTGAAAACAGCGATGCGTCACTTTTCACTGCGCACTCCTTGCGACACCAATGATGCGTCATATTTAATGTATGGCGCATCATGTCGCAAGGACTTACAGATACGTCAGTATTTCTGACGCATCTGTAAGCGCAAAAGTGACGCATTGCTGGAGTGTGTCACAAAAGTGACGCATCTCCAGCAATGCGTCCTTTCACATGGGGAAAGCCCCATGTGAAAGGGCTTGCGTCAGTCTTACGCCTGCTGTGAGGCAGGCGCAAGATTTTGACGCAACAGCATCCTAAAAGTGACGCAGTGAAATCTCATAGATTTCACTGCGTCACTATTACGAGGCTTTTTGCGGGGGAACGCCCCCTCTGCATACATTATACCTGAAGCAGGTATAATGTGGCGCAGGGGTTTAAAAAGTGACGCATCTACCTAGATGCGTCACTTTTTAAATATGGCGCAACAAGGCGCATGTTTTACGCCGCAGATGCGTCACAAAAAGTGACGCATCCGCAGCGCAAAACTGACGCAAGGCCTCATAAATGAGGCCCCAAGTGTTTGTCCCTCCACTGGAGCATGGACGCATTACTTGTGTCCTTCGACTACTCACTTCTGAAGCACAACTGTTGTATTTTTGGTAACGGCTACTAGGCATGGCCGGTTCTAGGATTTGCGAGGCCCTGGGCTAAATGAAAATGTGCGAGGTCCCTCTAATGTGGATAAGTGGCCCCTTGCAAGGAGACCATTCACAGACACTGTGGGAGGCCTATTGTCCAGCATTTTGTCGCCCGCCACAGTTTTAACTTTGAGCACACAAGTATTTCTCACACCTTCAGTCCGATAGGTGTGAGAATTGCTTGTGGGCAAAAAGTTAAAACTATGGGGGCGCCAAGATGATGGACAATGGGCCTCCCACAGTGTCTGTGAATGGGTCTCCTTTCCATTGAAGGGAGCGTCTCCCTCCCTTATGTATCCAGATACCATCCCTGAGAGGCCAAGGGAGGGGGGGCCCCTGCATTTCAAAGAAAGGTGACACCTTTCTTTGAAATGGATCGCCAGGGAACCGACAGGACACATCACCAGTGCGTGGCCCCATGCTGGAGCGAGGCCCTGGGCAGCTGCCCACGCTGCCCATGCCTAGCGCCGGCCCCGCGGCTTGGGCGCTCGACCTCGGACCTGGGGATCTGGGTTCGAGTCTTGGTAACGACGCCAAACATCCTGTGATTTTGGGCAAATCACTTAATCTCCCCGTGCCTACCAAAAATGAATGTGTCTCCTCATGTAATGTAACTGGTGCTATGTAAAGCGCTCTGTTACCCAATTCGGTTCGGGTCAAGCTCACGCTATATAAAACTCTTCAAAAAAAAAAGCGTTACATGAGTCTGCATGTGTTTTCCATTCTCCCTCGTGGTCTGCTCTTTCCCTCGATGCTGTTTTCAATGTGGCTCTCTCTGGCCAGTGTGCTACTCCCCCGCCTCACTTCATGCTGTGCACGCATTCCTTTGCTTTTCCCTCTCATGTTGCTTTCTCGCCCTGTATGCTTCCCCCAGGAGCTCAACATTCCTCTCTCTAGTCCGTGTGCTTCTCCAACGAGTAGCCCATGAGCCGCTAAGTGCTCTCCAGCTACCTGTAAGTAGATCTACAGTCTACAACCCAGCTTTGTAAATTATAAGCTTTTGCTTGGTTGGATTAATATATATATATGTACACCAAAATTGAAAAGAGTATATTCGAAATGAAAATGTGTGTATTTTCAGAATTCCAATATAATTCCAGAATTCCAATAGAATTTCCAGTTGAATTTTCAATTCAACGATGCTAAGCATTGAGTTGTGTAACAATGTACACATGTCATTTCTGTGGCAATATACCCTTTAGGGCACACGTGTATTACAAATCCACAGCTATATTTAAAGCTAATGTTTAAGTAAGAAATCATGCAGCATTGGAGAGACTTATTATTTACCTTGGAGCCAGGGGAATTACCTGCGGCTGTTATGTTATACCCAGGTACTGGCACTGCAAATTGACAATGCCTTTTTCACATTACTGCTGGCAACCCTGCCTGATGCATTGAGATGACTACTGCTGATAGTCTTAAATGAGGTGGCCACCGATTTACTCTTGTCTGATGTGGTCGCTATTACAACACTGATAACATTAGTAACTCAGGAAGATCTTCATGGAACATAAGTAGCTCTTACTGCAGTCGAGCCCATGTGCTTCTCTTAACACCTACGCTTTACATTCCTCTCTCTCGCCTGTGCTACTTGCCTTCCACGTTGCTTTCCCCACCCATCCCCTATGTGCTGCACCTGCCCCATGTGGCTTTGTCCTCCATATTGCTTTAGTCCCCCATGTGTCGCTTCCTGCAATCCATGCACTCAGTGTTGCTTCCTCCATTCGCGCCTCAAAAAAATTGAAAACAATGCTCTTACCCTACTTTTTAAATTTTTAAAATTTTTTAAATTACGGATCCAACTATCTATAAATAAAAAGAAAAAATATGCGCCTGTGTCATTTTATAGCAGGACATACCTGCAAAATGAGGCAGGTGGACACATCATAGCACCTTATATTTTACTGAACTGTTTTAGTTTTTAGCCATGCTCCACAGCATTAGGAGGCTGTATGCCATCTCTAAAAAACTATTGTCAAAGCCATTAGATCCCAAAGGCATGACCTAGTAGCTGTGCCAATGATTGTTAAACATGAAAGTGCAAAATATTGCCTTCTGCCGGCGGAAAATAAATCCATACTATTCATTTTGGCAAACTCTAAGGTTTTGTAGAGCAGCACATGAGAGCAAGAAAACACATACACTCATATGGGGCGCTTAAAGAAAAAAGGAGTACCTTAAATGTGAGTAGCGGAAGGATACAAGAAAGAAAATAAAAAGTATGTTAAAATAAACATGCTCCATGGGTAGGGATAAATACAAGATGAGGAAGATGAGACATTGAATAAAAAGCAAGCAAATGAGAGTGATAATAAAGCAACCAATGGTAATTAATGAAAGGTCTCTAATCCTACTGTACGTTTTGATATGTTCCGCAAGAGGTCTTGCCCAAACAGACAGCTAAAAGCTGTCTTTAGGTGAGAGCTAAACACACTCTGAAAAAGATCACTCTGTAGCTAAAGTGGAGCAGAAGCCGGTGTTCTATGCATGCAAACACATCCAATTCAGGGGGGAGACTCACAATTCTTTACCTTAAAAAATTATTTATTTCAGTTTTCTCAGCCAAATGTGCCTCCATTACATTGAGGGTGGCCACCCACAACACATTTGGCTGGTTTGTCGTGCAATGATGATGCAGCGAATGGATGAGCACGAACCATCTCAAGCTCAATCAAGATAAGACCGAGCTGGTCCTTACTGGTGGTGCTCCTAGTCCCTGGTCTTCTATTTTCTGGCCCCCTTCTCTTGGCTCTCCTCCCTCCCCTTCTCACACTGTTAAAAGTTTAGGCATCAAAGTCAGCAGTGACCTTTCTATGCATCAGCAAGTTAGTGCGGTGGTGTCCTCATGTTTTCGTAATTTGCGTATTATACGCAAGATATCCTGTTTTTTTTTATTGAGGTGCTTAAATCGATCTTGCTAGCTATGGTTATCTTGCGTCTTGATTCGCGAATGCTCTGTATGTCGGTATACCCGCCTACGAGCTACGCCGTCTTCAACTCATTCAAAATCAAGCCGCACGGCTAGTCTTTAAGCTTCCTAAATCCCATCACATTACTCCCTTTCTTAAATTCCTCCACTGGTTACCCCTCACTGAACGTTGTTTGTTTAAGCTTGGTTGTTTGATCTTTAAGGCATTAGCTGGATCCGCCCCGTCATTTGTGTCTATCAAACTTAAGCCGTACATTCCCAATCGAGATCTTCGTTCCTCCACTAAAAACCTATTGCATGTCCCCCGCTTTAAAAGGAAGAAACATGGTGGTCGGGGTTTTTCCTATTTGGACCCTGCTTTTTGGAACTCCTTACTGCTTACTATCAGAACCACAGCTTATTATATGGAGTTCCGCAAACTGTTGAAAACCTGGCTGTTTTCACAAGCCTTTGCTGAGTGAGTAGTTCTTCCTTTACATCTGTCCTTAGCGCCAAGAAACCGCCTGGTCATCGTGCGCTCAATGAATTCCTTTCAACTTCAACTTCAATGATGGCTCTTATCTGGCTGCAAGCACAGAGGCACTGCATTTTGGTTCCATGCTACTTTTAATCGTCACAAAGGAAAATAAATTCTCACTCTTTCAGCCCTTTATGAGCTGCGAAAGAGTTACCTATTGATAGCTAGGAAGAAGGAGCTACAGCATGGTAGGAGCCCTGCACAATGTCGTTTATGGGGCACTTTCATCTATTAAGAAGGACATCCAGGCTCTTGCAGAGAAACAGCCCTGAATGTGTTAATGAATACCATGCTGTGGACCTCTCCTGGGAGTACGACCATGTGTTTATTTCTTCCATTATGTAAGTTTCCGAGTGTTGATGTATTGTCGGATCAGTGGACAGATGCCAGGGATGCCATGATATGCCCAGGATCACACAGTTTCTTAACAAAGTAGACTCGAGACTATAGCACACTGCTACTTAATGCAAGGGCTATACATTTACCATCATGTTGCATTTTGCTGAATATACCTTGATAGGGGCACTTCTTCCCTCCTGCAGATACTACACAGGCCTTTTTTCAACACCGCTTTTGCATTGACTCTAAAAACTCCCAATCTTGCCAAAAAAGGAGCAGAGAAATAAATTAAACAAGCATTTGCAATGCAATCGGTCTCGCATTTTGCAAAGTTAGAGCTATTGGTGTTGTAAACGGTAATGTTTTTTACTTATCTTTTTTGTTTGCAGTGGAGTATTCATTTAGAAAATAAGTGCACGCTGTACCAAACAAGCGCATTGACCGAAAAAGGGCTTTAATTAAATGAGATTGCCACACAGATTTTTTTTTTAATTTGTTTTTATTGTTGCAGTTAAGTATCTCAGTACAGCATAAACAGTCCGCCGACGTGGCCTCAACATTCAGCCACGAACAGCTATGTGTGCAACTTTTTCTTGCTATATGAAACTGGTACACATCAACATGACCTCGGTGAATCAGTGCATTATAATCATGTACAGGCTCCTGCAGGCTGAGCGGTGATGGGACGGTATCGCCATAGGGGCGATAAATAAGATCAGATGGGCACTCTCATGCCGCAACAGCGCCGGTTCTGGATCTGTACTGTGCACATAACAGTGGTACCAGTGAACAGGGGGGTAACAGAACTGTGGGAGGGAAGCATGTAGGCGCTAGCAGGGTCTAAGTAGGGGGATGATGGCGGCGGGTGTCGAGGGGGGGGGGGGGAAAAGAAGCCCGCGGGTGGCCGGACATGCGAGAGGTCGCCTAGGACGTAGGGGGTTATCGGGGTCCGACTCTGGGGTGACTCACTTCAGGTGAAGGCTACCGGTCTTCTTGGGTGGGGGGAGGGGAAGGGTCAGGCGGGTCACCAGCCTGCGTGGACTGGCGGAAGCTGTGGAGGAGCATGGCCCATTCCATGGAGATGGGAAGTTTGCGCGCACCCTTGGCTTCTTCTTCCCTTAAAGCGTCTTCCTCCGCTGCCGCCCATTTGCTAACCGCCCCCTTCCATTGTGCTATGGGGGGACCCTCTGGGGATCGCCAGCGCATGGTTATACATCTATTGGCTAGTAGGAGCGCTAAGGACACGAAGCGCCTCTGCACCGGTTCACGCTTAGAGATGTGGAGGATGCCTAATGCACTGGACTCCCAGGTGGCTAGTGTAGTGAGACCCGTGAGTTCCCGTAGTGTGTTGTGTACCCCCTGCCAGAAAGGTTGAAGATTGGGACAGTCCCAGAACATGTGTCGGAAGTTCGCAGCCGGGAAACAGCATCTGGGGCACAGGAATGGCGTGGAGGGGTAGAACGTCTGTAATCGCGCTGGGGTAAGATATGCCCTGTGTAATATATAATATTGAATATTTTTGAAGCGGGCGTTCCTAGAGACGCGTTTAGGGGCCTCGAGAGAGATTGCCACACAGATAATGGTGGAAAGTAATAACCCTCTGTAAAATATATGATCCTTGGTCAGTAGCAAAGCCAGTTTTAACCCGGTCAAAACATGAAAGTGTCGATCTAATGCCATTTTGATTTTGTGGTTTTACATAGTGCAAACTCTTTACATGAGTACTAGTTGCTTTACTCATTCCTCAGACCCTCCAGAATAGTGTGGCATTAGTTAGGGAATTCTGCAGCACACTATTTCATTTGTTTCGCCAATTTCGCGGCATCTCGTCTTAGTGACATTCAATATTGTGGAGCTCTGGAGCATTCCCATATAACCCCATCAGTGTACAACTACTGCCACAGTCTTGTGCTCACCCTGTCTGCACATTTAAATACTGTCAATGTGGTGCAATGTCCTCCTTTGCGCTAAGTGACAGTGTGCATATGTTGACTTTCCTTCCAGAATTTAAAGTATATGCCCATTCTTAGTATTATGAAAGTTGCTGCTCAGTAACTGCTATTCAAACTTGTAAACTTAGCCATACCTTGCATTTGCCTTCCAAGTCAGTCTGAATGATGGTGGAAGTTATGCGTTAAATGCTTACTCATCAAGATTCAGTATGGATTCAGTTACACTTCGAAACTTCTGGATACTCTTTTCCTGCTCTTTATACACGTAGTATTGATTTACTAACAGAGGTACTAGTCTGTCTGTAAAATAACTGCAATAGTATAGAAAGAAAATGCATTCCTTGACTTACATTGCCCCGTTGAATATTGTCAGAGGCAGGTATAAGGCACAGCGTCTCTGAAGCTGCATTAAAAATACGCTATGTTGGGGTCGTGTCTGGAGTGGTGTTTGTTCGCTGTGAGCATTGCTATTGGGTTTAGCCCCCCCAGGATGTTCCTTTCGAGTATTATCCACTCCGGTATGTGGTCCTGCGTGTTGGTAATCCTTGTTTAGCTAGGCAGGCTGTCTGCATTACTACTGTACTGTATTAGAAAATCTTCTAAATAAAAACTTTTTGAAAAAAAATAAAAAATACGCTATGTTAAATGTTTTTGCCACTTTCCTCCTGGAAGTACAGCTCATGTTTTTAGAGGATCGATACACAAATCCTTGCTAAGATGCTGACTGGGTAGCAACTCAATATAGAGCTACTTCACGATGAACATAGGGCACAAGTTCAAATCCCCCAACTTGTCCCATTTAGGGAGGGGGTGAGTATGTTGCCCTAGAGTTTTGTTGCATTGCTGCGTGTTTAATGTGGTTCACCAAACAGATGAATTGCTACAGTACCCTAAAGCAAAATAAATAAATAAAGAAATTGAGATCTGCTTAAACCAGGCAATGAAGCAACTTAAAATCTCCGCATGCCAAATACCACTGCCATGAAATTATTGTAATCTGAAACAGCCCCACTGGTGCTTTGCATCACCTACAATTCAACAATCAGACAGGTGCAGGTGTGTAACTCAGAACAATGCTGGTGCACAGGTTCATGCGACTGTCACTGTTTAATCACCAGGAGTCCCAATGCCCTTAGGTGTCAGGGGAGGTGAGCAGTGCTCAGCACCAAACTCTAATCTAGCAAGTGTCTCTCCAGCAGCGAGAGCAGACGTGCCTCTATTAACAGCAGCCTAGGAAGAGCCGGCAGCACGGCACCCACAGCATCGCAAAGCTTCAGCCTCCTGCACAGACTACCTTAACCAGCTCAGTGCCATGCACAGAGCAGTGAAACCCATTGCACTTCAAGGTGGGCTGGCCATGCTGACGAAAATCCCATATACAGGCACAGCGGGAGTGAAACTGCAGCTGAGCAGCTGCCACAATTAACCCACTGAAGTTAGGGCACATTGGTCCTTGGCTCTCCAACATTACCTCATGATCAAACCCACCCCACCCTCATCAGCCCACGGCTCTGCGAGATCATCACGACTGAAAATGAAGAATATTGCTGTGCTGCTCTCCTCCGTTTCACTGCCACTGTTGCCGGGACCAGGTCCAATGTGTCGAATAAGCACAATCACTTTCAAGAACCTACCCGAAACAAGTAAGGCCTATATAAAACAAGTTAAAAAAGAATGTGCAATTATTACTAACGCCGCAGTCCTTTACTGTAATACAGTTTAATTTATGATTGTGGGGCACATGTGAACTTGCAAGAGATTCTTAAAAACGTGCTCTCTGCGTCCCCAGAGCACAAAACCCATCAGTATTTTATATACTTCCCAAAACTTGCTGGCTGCATCGGGAAATTCTTTCATGTCTGAAATATTTCTTCGTTGGAATCTTGCCCGTGAGTCACAGCAGAGAGAGGTTTCACAGCAACAACGGGGAAATATTGGTTGACGATAGGCTCGGCAACAAAAACAAGAATGGACCAGACAGAAAAGCTGAGTCCGGTGTGGTTTGAATAGTCACCTGTGTGCCGGAGTTTACAGAGATAGAGTTAGGAATATCCTATGGTCCATCCCCAAGTTAACAGGTGCGAGCGGATGAAAACTGTAGTTAGGCGCCGCTGCTTCCATACTACACAGAAGTTACTTTCGGATCAACAGCCAACAGAAAGCAAGATAAGAACAGCAATGCCACAGTTAAACGAATCGCAAGCGGTATGACAAATTGCACGGAGTTTCACCCAACATACAGATTACTTTAGGTCTCACTGAGACAGCGCATGCAGCTCATGCGCTGCCAAGGCGAGACTTAAAAAGGAAATGCTAAGAGCACCCAGCATGGCAAGATAAGAGGACAAGATTAAAAACTGTGTCTCCTGGTTATACTTTTCCAACTAATCCAACAAACCACACTGACATGGCAGTCAGATATTGACAGCAAGACTGAGGTTATACCTGTCTGAGAGAAATGTCACTGTGTTGTGGACGTTGCCAAGCTTTTAAATACCGGCCTTGATTTACTAACCTTCCACGTAGCACAACGCTGCAAGGCAACTTGCTGCTCTGCATTGCGTGAAATGATAGAGATCAGAAATATGCCACATCTACTAAGATATGGCACACTTCTCCTCTCTTATAGTGTTTACTGCACTTCAGCTAGCTTAACACCAACACAGGCGCCCTTGCACCAGGGTTGCCTGCCTCCAAGGGTAACCTTCATGTACAAAATATGATGCCCAGACACAATGTAATTTTTTCCCAGTTTGAATGCGTGCTGCACAGTGCAGCATGCATGCAAAGTCAGAAAAGGAAGGAAAATGAAAATACTTCTCCTTCGGTGCGCCAACTTGAAAAGGGCGTCGTTTTCTCATGCTAAACCTAATCTACTTTATTTAGTAAATTGGGTTTAGCGTGAGAAACCTTGGGTGGTTTCACATATATCTGTACATATAAATAGAAAGCAGTTTTAAAAGTGATCTGGAGGTGATCTATGAGTGACTAACGTTTAAAGTAAACATATACAGAAAGTCATGTTACAAATGAATCGATTAAATTTTGATTTCAGTCCTGTTTAGTATCAGGTCCAGGCCTTTGCAGACTCTATGAATAACATCTAATGGCCAATTCTTCTCTGGAAAATGTATTAACCCTAGGTTGAGTTATCGGACTGCTTTCCACCAGTGCCTGAGAGCAGCCTTGTTTTCAGTCTTGAGCTGCAACATGCTTTACTGCTTCAGCTGGAGAGGAAGGAAAAGGTCTATAGCTGCAATTTAAAGATGTGTCAGAGCACATGGAGAGCAACAGGTAGTTCTCCTCAGAAGTTTCTCTTGCTGGCTAGCAGCGTTTTTTGCTTCTTATGGGGTTTCTTGTATGCTGTTTTTTGGGGGCTCAGCCACCCGCTTCTTATGGGGTTTCTTGTATGCTGTTTTTTGGGGGCTCAGCCACCTGCCCAAGCAGCCGCAATGCGGTCTAGAGTAGATTAGTAAAATGAAAAACATTCTTCATGGTCTCAGTCACTGACGCTGACAACACTGTGAAGTCCGGTAAGCATGCACACAGTACGTTGCCACTGAGGCCCCAAGTGGACTATATGATACCAATTCCACATTCTCTCTCTCCCTGCAGCCAGCACTGCAATAAGAAAAACAATGTTTAATTTGCCCACCACTTAGTTCATAGTTGTAGCTCAGTTCTTATTGGGGAACGCGTTATTCAGTAATGCTGTCAAAGGTGGATGTATTCGCCTAAACGTTAACATATGGTGCTAGAATACACACAAGGTAATTCACCAACTCGAGGTTCTAAAGTTTGCAGTGGCGATAGCAAGCCAGGCGTAATACCATTCCCTGTGTATGGCTTACAGTATTGTCTTTCCTCAATAGGTAGCCGGTAACTTTCCGAGAAAGAATATCACACGCTTTCCTAAAATTAACTCAATTTGATTGTGACTGTTATACTTTGACTGACAGTAGCTTATGGTTTTACCTAATGTTTTTGTTCTGTAGTTATTCTTTTTCCCCTTGGCAGCGTGACTCTCCACTGGTGATGACTGGCTCACCGTTGTCTCCTGACTGCATGATGCAGCGCTGCACTCTCCCTCGCCCAGTGGACTCGAGTTGGCCACCCTGGACTGCTTGGACATAATTCATCAGCGTGGCCAATAATATAGCTCCTGTGCCGCCTTACAAAGCGGGCAACCTGGACAAGTCTGAGCCTCATCATGCTTTACACATCGTGCTTTTGGACTTGGTGCATTTCTTTTAGGTAACACGTAAGTTAAAAATCTCTGCTTAGCCTCGTGGGCCGCCCAGCTGGTATTTTGCTTCTTCTTTTTGTCTGTGCATCCAGATATATAATATAACAAGTAACATTACACCTACAGCAGTGAAATCTTATGATGTTACCACCATTGGAGTCTTGTGCTTCTCTAAACTCGAAGTGTACTTGCCTGTATAACCAATTCATGTCAAGGCGTGTGCATCCAAATTGCAAACCTGTCTTGAGATTCTTAACATGGTGCTGTATGTGTGGAAATGCATTGTCTTTTCACTTTTTTAAGCAAAAGTTTGGAGTGATATTTGGCGATGCACCTACATGCGCAGTCTGGTTCCTGCCGTGGTTGGAGCGGACAGAGACCCTATACAGAGGAAAATAATTAAAGGGAACATTGGTTGGCATGTATGTCTAAACTTATCTCTTAAAACATACATGCAAACATTTCAGAAAAGGAAAGTGGCAGATTTTTCAAAAATAATCGGGAAAATGCATTTCTCCAATTGACTTTAGGTGAGTCCTGAATGTGGTTTACTGTCATGGATGGGACAAAACATGAATCTACCTTTTTACCTTACCTGTCAGGAGCACCGAGTAAATGCTATGGCAGGCAGAGAGAGCATGACAAAAAGTATTCACTGGCCTGCAGGAGCATATTTCTGCCAGTGAATAGTATGAGTCTACAGAACAAGGGGACCCGTAAAGGTAGCGAGGGACCTCGGGTAATTTATATGTTTTAGAGCTAACAAAGGTCCTAAGCTTTTGGTAGATATGACATATAGTAATAAACACAGACTTACGATCAAGGCTATGTATCTTTTCTCCAACGTCCAGCCGGACAAGGAGATTTTTATTTTGAAGATTTAGTAAGTATGTACAAGATTTAAGAAGTGGAGCAAGCCACTTTTAACTGGGCACAAGCCTGTACCGAGTCAGAGGAAAAGGAAGAGCAATACATGGGGGAGAAAAAGAATAGAATAGCAGGCAAACAAGGTGGAGAAAAGCGGTGGCTTATAGTACAATGAAGTATTACATAAGCTCAAAAACCGACAGTAACTGCAACACGTATTACAAGATTGAAAAAGGAAGCAGAACTGCACAAACTGTCGATGTTACGTTTCGATCCCTATCTCAAAAAATTAAATTGGGATCATCTTCAGGACTACAGTGAACATTTTGCCTGAGTCTATTTTAAAACAAGCCGGTATCCTTCACGGAGGTGCATTCAAGGTGTTGGGGGACCAGGCGATTGGATGCATCAGTCCATCTGGGGCGCCAGGCGAGTAAGCGAGGGCTGCCTCCTGACGCTCCTGGGATATATAGCGTGGTTCAGGTAGGGCAATAGTGAGTTATCTTGAACATGTGGACTGAGGCGAATTGTGCCGCCTGGCGTTGCGTAGTCCCGCACAATGGGGGGAACGTTCCGTGATAGGAGCGCCGTCGGGTAGCAAATGGGTCCCAGATTCAGCGAGCAATGGAATTCGAATCACATGGTGCCTTGCATTATTGGTCATCATTTCCAATGAGTACAATAGTCGCAATTATTTGTCCTCGTGCTCGACACCGGATGATGTGGCAAGGCATACCTCACTATGGCCAACAAACAAGACAGTGAGTTTTGCGCAATAGAAAGACATAACAATAAACCAATAAACTTGCTGGCAGCAGCAGGCAACCGGGCGGTGTTTCCCCAAGAGATCCTTGAGCAGGGGGCAGGGATCAACCTTGTGCATGGGGGAAGCTCTCTCAGCCTTTGAGAGAGGTGGCATCACACATGGGTTGGGAGGACGTGTAGTGCATGCGCAAGGCGGTTAGTGTTAGCAACTCAAGCTGCATCTTGTCAAGTTATATCTATATTTAGAGTCCCAAAAATACATTATGCGACTCACAGTCAGCCTGCTCATCAACATCCTCAGATATTTTTCTGTGCATACAGTGTTTCAACACACACAAAGTGTCCGCAAAGTGATAATACATGCCAATGAGGAGTATAAGTTCCCCTGTTTTTTATTTAGATCTCCTTTCGTGTCTCGGAATGTTGGCATGTATAGTGTCCACATACACCCTGTCCTGCCAAGTATCACGCATCAGGCGTTAGACTAACATATTTCTGTGTGCTACTCCACATTTTCACACTGAAATGCATTGTCATGCATGTCTGTTGTGTCTGTCACTGAGTGGCAGCGCCTCTAGTTCGCTGCTGGCAGTTGCCCGCCCTTGGTGTGCACTGCGGGCGCTGTGCTACTACAGGCCTTGAGGCTCCCATTGTGAATTAAGGCAGGCTTACACTCAACTGCAGACCAGTGCTACAAATATATAATTCATAATTGTGATCATCCCCCACACCATGCTCTGACTGACAGCCTGACGGTGACATCATCGGGTACTGTCTAATGACTAGTACCGAGACAGCCGTACAGTCAGATACCTATACCTGGTGCTGTGGGGGACGTCACATCATGCTGGAGCGGTAAGGCGGTTCTGGGCTGGCAGGTTTTGGAGCAGCACTGCCGTGTAGCTCAGTCAGCGATTACTAACTTTATCCCCGGCTGCCCCGCAATTATTACAGCCCACTCGAGGGAGACCAACTAAGTCTGTGACCCGGGTTGCAGGGCCAAGCAGTCGCCAAGACAGTCTCACTGGATGGCCCCGCCTGGGAACTGGAGACAGCCAGAACATTGCGGAGGTACCGGATCGGTGCTGGGCTGCAAACCTCAATTGCTGCCTCCCATGGTGTCTCGCCACCTTGCCTCTACGAGCTCAACCTGCCTGCAGCCAGCCCTAGCAGACCAGAGCCCACCCGCCTGCACCACAGTCCAGACTGACACAGACTCATCTGAGTCCGGGCCGCGGCCCAAGACAGTAAGTTCAAGCCATTGTGAGTCTCTTATGTGTTTGTTTGTAAGAGAGTAATGATGCCAATGCCAGCGTGTGATCACATCAGGCAGCTACAGCTGGTGCTTGCGGGTTTTAAAGTTGTTACTCTAGGAGGTTGACATAGGAGGATGGATCCAATCGACCGGCGAGATTGATTTCAGGAATAAGTGTTATGACTATGTGGCACTACCATGGAGAATGTTTTGAAAAAATGTGTTACTGACAGCCCCGCCGGGCAACTGGAGCCAGTTCATGTTGTTCTTGTGATCTCTCTGGCATTGGCCGTCCCCGTGCCCTGTTGGATCGGGTCACTCACTTGATGTCAGAGGCACCGTATCTTGATGCTCTCCTGATTTTGCCGGCAAGGAGGGGGGCCCCAGCACAAAAGCTGATGTTGTGTTTCCTTTAAATTAATTGTATACCTCGTGCCTCTGCACGAGGAATGTATTTTGTATTGCTACACACTATTTTGATTCAATTGTAAATTCCATTCTTTGGTTGTTCTTCCTGACAACTAGTATTCGTATTTGCGGTTAGCCAGGGAGAAGGACTGAAGAAGGCTTATTCTGTTATTGTTCATTACTTAGAATAAATCCTTAATCAACCGGATTTTGGTGTCCATTACTTAACAAAATTGGTGACGATTTGAACATCGACATCAAGAACCCACAAATATTTTTTTTTATGCATTTCTGATTTTCTCTGGAATTTGTATTTTTAAATTCTTTTTCTTTGGATTTGATCCTGTGGATTACTGGTGATTTTCTACAAGTGCTCATCTTCGTGGTAAGATTTTGCTACAAAAGAAGTTTTTTCTTTTAAATTTTACTTACTTTTTCGTCAAGCATTCTTCAAACTTGGATTACAGTGCGAGCCGATAGAATCAACTGTAATCGTCAGCATTACTGTGCCCTGATGCGCATTGTTTGTCATTACGCATGCGCTCTTCATCATCAGAGGTCACGTACGATGGTAATTACGTGCCACCATTTTGAATTCCTCAAGTATCGCAAAGCTTGCATAAAAAAAGAACTTCAAGCAGTAACACTTGATCAATTTCATTCGAGGAAAGTGCATTTTTTTCCTCCCATCAGTAAGACTTCCTTTACCTGTTTGAAAATTCAGCATTTCGCAATGGTACTGTTTTTATTTATTTAAAATAGTACAGTTGTCTGCTCAGATATATATATATATATATATATATTCCTTCTACTTCTTTCTTTCATTTTGTTGTTTTGTCTTATTATATTTCAATATGGCAACACAACAGAATTTTACCATTCAACCTCCTCAACCTTTTTGGTCTTCAGGAACTGAGCCCTTCATAAAATGGTTGGAATGGAAAGCTTATTTTTTAAACTTTATTAAAGATATTGACTTGGATAATAAAATGTCGGCAGATAGGAAAAAACACTTTTCTTATATTCTATTGGCCCAGCAGAATTAAAAGCTTATGATCGTATGCAAAAAGGAACTGTAAGTGGAGACATTAATGAATTTCTTGCCATACTGAAAGACTTTGATAACCACTTTGCACCCAAAGTTTGCATTGGAATAAGAAGATATAAATTCTTTCATAGGAAGCAAGAGTCCAATGAGACTATTGATGATTACGAATCAGCTCTTAGACTTATTGCTGATGACTGCAAATTTGATCATTTGGAAGACCAGTTAATAAGAGATCAGGTCGCTATGCACACCAGGGACTCGTCTATCCAAGATCGTTTATGGATAAATGGTGATTCAGATTTGAAAGATATTTTAGCTCTTGTAAGAAAAGCAGAACTTTCTAGCTGCAGTGCGAAAGCTTTAAAAAGTGATGATAAAGCAGATGATAAAACTGACATTACAGTCAGCAAAATTAAGGATAAATCTGCTGACAAGAACAAGAAATGTAACTCTAAGTCGTTAAAACACGATTCATCAAAAAAGAATGGAAAGAATGAAAATTTAAAATGTTATCTCTGTGGTAGTAGTTCACATTTACCGTCTAGCAAATGTTGTCCTGCTTTAAAACAAAAATGCTCAAATTACAATATTGTTGGCCATTATGCTAAAGTGTGTCACAGAAAAAAGTCTGTAAAAGTGAAATGTGTTGATGACGAGACTACCTCAGAAGAGGAAGATCATTTAGTCAAGAAGCTCTCTTCGCATACAATCACAGATACTGAAAACACTAATAATAGTGATTATGAGTCTAGGGAGTTATTCTTGTTAAATATTATTGATAAGAAAGGGGACAACAAAAAGAAACCATTGTGTTTTTTATCTTTAGGAGCTGTTATTGTTCAAATATATGCAGACTCTGAATCTCCGTACACTATAGTGAATGAAGAGGTTTGGAAAAGTAAATTTGCAAATAAAGTAGGCAATGAATTACTTCCTCCTGATATTCATCCAGAAGGATTTTCAGGAGAAAAGATAGATATGGTAGGATATCGATCTCTTCTCTTTAGATTCAAAGGAAGGCAATCATTTGGCAAATTATATGTGTTAAAAAAGGGTCCTTCAGTACTTGGGTGGAAAGATCAAGGCAACCTTGGTATGATACTTAACCCAAATAGTGATGATCTTGGCATGTTTGTAGATGACAATACAGATTTCTGCAAGAAAATTTTGAATTCATTTCCGAAGGTTTTCAGTAAGGACATTGGTAAGTTAAATGATTTTAAACACCAAATAGTGTTGAAACCTGATGCTTGTCAATTCACAAAGTTAGGAGCATACCTATTTTATTGAGAAAGGAAGTGGATCTTGAACTTGAAAAACTTGTTAAAGATGACATAATTGAACCAATTGAATCGTCACAATGGATTTCTCCGATTGTTGTCGCACGTCGCAGCAATGGTAAGTTGAGGCTGTTTATTAATCTGAGACATTTAAATAACAATGTAGTTGTAGATAAGTTTCCTTTACCAGAGATTTCTGAAATGCTGAGCCTAATCAAAGATGCTAATTGGTTTTCCACAATAGATTTATCTGCGGCCTATCATCGAATTTCTCTCAGTGATGACAGTAAACCATTGACAGCTTTCATAACTCCTTCAGGGTGTTTTCAGTACAAACGTTTACCTTTCGGTCTCGCCTCTGCTGCAGCGATTTTCCAAAGAATAATGCATCAACTTTTTAGTAAGTTTGATAAGGTACGTTGTTTCCAGGATGACATCCTAATTTTTAGAAAGGAAAAACAAGAACATGATGGTATCCTCAAAGAGGTTTTAGGTATTCTGGAACAAAAGGGTTTGACTGTTGAACCCACAAAATGTAAATTTGCAGTGAAGTCTATTACGTATTTAGGACATGTCATCAGTGGAGAGGGGGTCTCTACTAATCCTGCTCTAGTAGATTCAGTGTTGAATGCTCTTCATCCAAAAAAATGAGGATGACGTGCGTTCTTTTGTTGGATTTGTAGAGTTTTACTCAAAATTTGTGTGGAATTTTTCAAGTAAAATTTTTAACATACATCAGTTACTTAAAAACAAAACCAAGTTTATTTGGTCTGTGGAATGCAGTAAAGAATTTGAAAACATTAAGAAGGAAATTTCCGATGCACCAGCCTTAAGTGCTTTTGACCCTGAACTCGAGAACTATATCACTGTAGATGCTAGTAACAACGGATTGGGTGGTGTATTTTCTCAAGTAAATCAAGAAGGGAAATAATTCATTATTGCTTATGCCTCTCGTGCTCTTTCACCCACTGAGGAGAAGTTCTCAGTAATTGGGAAAGAAACATTAGCTTGTATCTGGTCTCTTGAACATTTCAGAGTATTTGTTTGGGGTAGACCGTGCATTCTTAGGACAGACCATAACCTTTTGGTAAGATTGTTGACCACAGAAGGAGTATTCAATGCTTCTCCTAGAATTGATAGAATGTCCTTAAGATTACAAGATTACATCTACAAAACTGTTTATGTCCCTGGTAAGGAAAATGTGATGGCAGATTTTTTATCACGAATGCCAATTAATCTGACATACAGTTCTGATCATGCATGGAAGAATATTCAAGTTGCATTAGTTCATGAACAGGGATTACCCAACATTGATAAAAATGAATGGGAAAAGTTTTGTAAGGAGGATGGTGTATTACAAAAAAATGTTTTTTTTGTTACCAATGGTTGGCCCTCCAAATGCAGTTTACCCGATGATTTTAGACAATTGCGGGAAGTCCGTAATTAACTTACCATATCAAATGGAAATATCATGAGAAATGATAAAGTTATTCCTCCGACTAAACTTAGAGAAACTATAGTTAAATTGTGTCAAGAAGGCCACGGTGGTATAGTTAAAACAAAGCAAACAATAAAAGAGTGAAGATTGGATCGATGACAGTTCTAGGTGGTTATGGCGCTTTTACACTATGTAGGCAAATTTTGTCATCCTTACCCACTAATAATCCGCAGATTTTAAGTATATGAACACAATCCTATCACACCAACCAGAATTATTAAACAAACAGGTTATTCAATATTTCAATACACAGCATTAATACACGTTGAGTCGAAATTATGGTTCATTTAATTTTAGGTTTTCTCCAAGTCCAGCCAACACGTGTTTCGTCGAATGGGCAGGAACCCACGACTTCGTCAGGGCTGGGAAAAAAACATACAATATAGAGGATATTGGAATTGTGAGATACACTATCTCAAGTTCATTATTTTTACATGAGTTAGTTACGATTGCCTAAAAAAGCAAGTGAGAGATAACATTGTTTCATGTATATCTCTGGTCATTTGAGAAGTGTTCGGGGAAAGTAGAGGAGGTGGGAGAGTGTAGTTTACTCCCATAGATAAAGTGTGAAAATCTCTCATGTTCGAGAGATAGAGATATGCCCCACAGTCTGTGGAATTTGTTATTAAATTTGTTGTGCTTAATTCACCAGCATAGTGCTATCCCAAGTGTCTAATTTTCACTATTGTGCATCATTCAGTGATTTCTATAAGTGCTAGTGCCGGATCTATTTTTCCGTCTGTGTCCATGTTCGTGGATCAATTGGTGATCGTGATTTATTAGAGGCTGAGTGTATATACTCAGGCTTACCTGATATCGTTAATTCGTGAGCTTTTATGCCTGGAATATCCAAATTATGGTGTGACATTTAGTATTTTATTATGCGGTCAACATTACAATACGGTGAATTTAAAATAACTAAGTATACCAGCTCCGGAACATACCTTCTAGCTGGTTATACTTCCGGCCCAGCCTCACATGGCATGGGTGATGGTCTATTATTTGACCTCGCTCTTTGTGTTCTTCGGGCTCTATAAATGCACATAAAAAGAGTATCTATCTTTTGTGAAGCTGTCATATACATGAGTAATTCCTATCTCTTGTCAATATAAATTGGTAAAGGTAACGAGCTTACCCACTGATAAGCCCAATGTGTGTTCTCCGTGTAATATATATATTGTTTCCAGATCCTGAATTGGAGATATCTGGAATCGGTATTCCTCCAGTAATATTTTATGCAGGAATCAGTCTCAACCCCGCTGTTAAGGGTAAGAAAATAAGGCTAATTAGGCATTGGAAACGTGTATATTTTCCCGAAGTTTTAGTTCGTATCTATCTTAGCCTCCGATTGTTTCTAATCGGTTCGAATCTCACCTTCCGTATTCGAAGTCCAGGGGAAAGATATTTACTCCATATGCAGCACGTTCTTCCTTGTTTTGGAAATCCGCGTCTCTGACCCGGAGGTAGATATACCCCGGGTTATTATTCCTGCATGCACGCTAGAACTATCACATTTTCTATTGTATCCTATTCGGCCATATTGGAATGGTGTTTATTGCATCCAAACGCATCACCATATTCGTGTATATGAGGATTATCGGTATTCTTAAACCTTATTCAGTCCACTATGACTTGAAGTAATTAAATATTCATCCTAAAGACATGTTTAGGATTATTGCAGTATTTATGGATTTAATGTTTTTTTAAATCTGTTATATTTCGATCGGCCTTTCATTCATTTCGTTGAAAGTTAATGATGCTCATAGATCTTGTTAATTCTGGTGATAGCCAAGGTGATTGTATATTTATCCTAAGATTACGATAGGATTTATAGTGTTAGTATGATTATTACAAAGGTGCTCGTTACCCGGTGATATAAAGTTTCAACTGTGGGGCCAAGTACATGTAAATCAGTGCAAAGTACATACATTGTTGATTTGTATACAAATAATCATGTCATATATATTCAGCATTGTAGGTAAATATTAACACATGTCGTTAATATTGTAAGAGCATTTTGTCAGGTCAGGTATTCTTATAAAAATCATCTACAGGGTACATTCATTTGTATATTGCTCTATAATTGTATACAGTATAGTTCCATTTAGTCTATAGATACATATCAGATCAGATACTGTATTTCAGTTACCCAGATAATAATGCAGTTCCTGATCAGAGTTCATACCGTACTCTACCGCACGCATGATTAATATCCATGATGCTTCTCTGCGTCTCAAGGCCAATTCCCTATTCCCCCCTCTGGAGTCATTTTTTACCTGATCTATTGCACAAAACCCCATGGTTTTGTTCCTGCCTTGTTTAGGACATTGATTAATATGTGTAGCTGTATTATATCTTGCATCTTGATGTTTTATAGCTCTTACATGTTCAAAGATCCTTTCTTTAAGGGGTCGTTTTGTACTTCCTATGTAGAAGCTGCCACATTTGCAAGTGATCATATAGATAACAAAGCAACTGTTACAGTTAAGTAACTCTTTGATTGTAAATTCTCTACCCATGTAGTTACGAAAAGTCTTAGTTTTATTCATTGCCATGGGACATAGTTTGCATGTTCCACATTTGTGGAATCCAATACTTTTTTGTGTCAACCAATCAGGAGCTGTCTTGGACCTTGTTGGGTAGGTTGGACTTACCCACAATTTTATATTTCTCCCTTTTCTGTATGTTATAAGGGGATGCTTGGTGATATGTTGGTTTAGGGATTTATCATTATTTAGAATCCACCAATGTTTCTCCATGCTGTTTCTTAGTGTGATCGCTGCATCATCATAGTTTGTTATTAATCTGATTTTGGTGTTTGTAGTGTCTTCTCTCTGTTTGTCGCGTAGAGTTGCTTCTCTAGGTGTACTGTCTATTCTGTGCTCAGCTTTGGTAATGATATCTGTATTGTACCCTCTAGATCTAAACCTTATTCTCATGTTGTTTTTGCATTCATAAAAGTCATCGTCTTTACTACAGTTCCTTCTTGCTCGAGTTCATTCACCAAAGGGAATGGATTGGATCTGATGTCTGGGATGTGCACTACCAGCATGTAAAAGAGCATTGCATGATGTCGGTTTTCTGTATAATTTGCTCTGTATTTTGTTGTC
The DNA here is from genome assembly GCF_964263255.1 of Lissotriton vulgaris. Lineage (NCBI taxonomy): Eukaryota > Metazoa > Chordata > Amphibia > Caudata > Salamandridae > Lissotriton > Lissotriton vulgaris. The sequence continues at coordinate 1,623,423,613 of NC_141695.1, forward strand.
CTCTATGAATAATGATAGATCTAGAAACTCTATTTGTGTTTTGCTTATAGAGTGTGTTAGGTGTATACCCATCCTATTCGAGTTCAAATATTCACAGAATTGCATAAGATTGTCCATGTCTCCAGCCCAGATTAAAAGACAGTCGTCAATGTAGCGACCCCAATATATGATGTGTTCACTCCATTTTGTGCCCTCAGGGCCCCAGATCCACTCCTCCTCGAACCTGCCCATGAAGAGGTTCGCATATGAAGGAGAAAACCTGGAGCCCATGGCTACTCCTTGCTTCTGTCGGTACCATGTGGTCTCAAATAGAAAAACATTATTCTGTAATATCAAGTTCATCATGTCGATCAACATCTCAGTGTGAGCCCACTGGGATGCTGGCCTTTTGTTAAGAAATTTTCTGGCTGCTAAGAGACCCAAGACTGTTCTAATGTTTGTATATAGGGAGGTGACGTCTAAGCTTGCCATAATCATACCATCCTCCCATATAACATCCGAAAGTATACTTAAGATGTGCTTAGTATCCTTAATGTATGCTGGCAGATTTCGTACCAATGGTTGTAGGAAATTGTCTACATATTGAGACAATCTCTCAGTGGGGCCCCCTATACTGGAGATAATAAGTCTTCTTGGTGGACATTGGGCGTTTTTGTGTATTTTGGGCAAAGTATATATGCAGGGGAATCTCGGTTTATCTACTTTTAGATATGTTAGTTCTTCCCTGCTGATGAGACCCTCCTGCCACCATTTATCCAAATGTGTGTTGATGTTAGTTAATAATTGTCCCATTGGATTTCCTGTCAGTTTCTCATAACAAGTTTCATCTCTCAATTGTGTGAGTATTTCAGTATTATAGTCTACTGTATTCATTACCACGATGTTACCATCTTATCCGCCTCCTTGATGGTAACATCGGGTAAATTGCACAGTTCAAAAAGTGCCTTACGTTCGTCCTTGTTTAGGTTGTCCGAAAACTTCCTATATTTGGTGTTGTGTTTTAAGTGGTTGTATAGGTCTTCAGTGACTAATTTGTGAAACATATCAACGCTGTTACCACTAGGTAAAGTCGGGGTCCATCGTGACTTGTTGTGTAAACCACTAGAGATGGTAGTGTCAGGTTCTATATCGTGATCATATAGCAATTCATCTATAGACATATGGTCTCTGTCATCATCTACTATAGATAATAGTATTTCACAATCTCTGATCTCCTGAATCGTTGGTATTGTACGAGTCACACTTACAGGTTCTGTTTCTATGCTTTTATTCATTTTTTGCATACAGTCAAAATGTTTCTTCAATTTTAATTTTCTGGTAAATTTAAATAAGTCCACCATGGATTTGTGAATATCCCCCTGTTCTTTAGGGCAGAAACCCATACCCTGTTCCAGTACAGTAATCATATCCGGTGATAATGTTTTGTCACTGAGATTCACCACTTGCACACCCTTGTAGTCATTTACATTATCTGTTATTTCCTCCAAGATCTCAATCTCATTCCCTGTCTTCCTGCGTTTGGATCCCCCTCTTTTTCCCCTCCTTGTCCTTTTGTTATATTTGCCTTTTGTCTTGATTGATCCCTGTCTCCCCGTTTCTTTCTTTTCACCTCCCTTAAAAAGGCACTACATTGTGCGGTGTCATCAGATGAGATTCCCTCATTTTCACTTGGAAGGGTCTCCAGAGATGTCGATACAGAACTTGCTGGGGTTAGGTTCTGAGCTTGTTCTGTAGTACCCTTTGTACCTTTGTCTATCAGATGATCGTATTTTCGTGCATAGGTGAAGACCCTACCCTGTTTATAATCTATCTCATCTCTCTTAATCTTACGAGCTTTACGTTGTTTTATCTCAGTCTGATGTTTCTCTAATATCCCTTTTAAAATTTCATAGTTTTTTTCAGTGGCTTCTGGGAGGTTGAGTTCCTTAATTTCCAGTTCTAATTGTGCGATTTCCCCCTGAAGTTTTTTAACCACATCGATGCTAGGCATTTTCCCCTGCTGTGCTGGGGAAGATCCAAAACAATGGTTTCATGACGAGCTCAGCTCGTCATCAGTGTACCAGCAGTATACTGCATGACGAGCTGAGCTCGTCATGAGTGTTGAAGGTGTTAACTTTACGAGATGCATTCTCAATCAAAATGTTCATCAAATTATTCGAATTGGAAATCAGCTCCTTTTCCCAGGCCAACAGGAGATCCTCATCAAGATCGTCATAAGTCGGTAATATTTGTGAGCGGAGCCCCCTAGGAACTCTCTTAAGACGTACATATTGTTCTAAGGTAGCTCCATCCCACCATTTCGAATTCTCAGCTATTTTTAATTTCTCTAGTCTGATAAATTTTTCTCTTAATCCTTCATTTTTCTTATTAACATTCCCACTTGCTAAAGAGGTTGTGACTGTCTCACCTCTTGCTAGACTGTCAAAAAGCTCTGCTGCTTCTTTGCCTCTATCCATTACGTTTGCTATGATATGTATATATCTATGCCTCTGTAGCTGCCCCACCAATCTGAAAGTTATGAAGATTGGATCGATGACAGTTCTAGGTGGTTATGGCGCTTTTACACTATGTAGGCAAATTTTGTCAGAAACACAATGTTAATCTATATTGTTGGGTGCCTAGGTATGGGTTGCCATCCTTACCCACTAATAATCCGCAGATTTTAAGTATATGAACACAATCCTATCACACCAACCAGAATTATTAAACAAACAGGTTATTCAATATTTCAATACACAGCATTAATACACGTTGAGTCGAAATTATGGTTCATTTAATTTTAGGTTTTCTCCAAGTCCAGCCAACACGTGTTTCGTCGAATGGGCAGGAACCCACGACTTCGTCAGGGCTGGGAAAAAAACATACAATATAGAGGATATTGGAATTGCGAGATACACTATCTCAAGTTCATTATTTTTACATGAGTTAGTTACGATTGCCTAAAAAAGCAAGTGAGAGATAACATTGTTTCATGTATATCTCTGGTCATTTGAGACGTGTTCGGGGAAAGTAGAGGAGGTGGGAGAGTGTAGTGTACTCCCATAGATAAAGTGTGAAAATCTCTCATGTTCGAGAGATAGAGATATGCCCCACAGTCTGTGGAATTTGTTATCAAATTCGTTGTGCTTAATTCACCAGCATAGTGCTATCCCAAGTGTCTAATTTTCACTATTGTGCATCATTCAGTGATTTCTATAAGTGCTAGCGCCGGATCTATTTTTTCGTCTGTGTCCATGTTCGTGGATCAATTGGTGATCGTGATTTATTATAGGCTGAGTGTATATACTCAGGCTTACCTGATATCGTTAATTCGTGAGCTTTTATGCCTGGAATATCCAAATTATGGTGTGACATTTAGTATTTTATTATGCGGTCAACATTACAATACGGTGAATTTAAAATAATAAGTATACCAGCTCCGGAACATACCTTCTAGCTGGTTATATAAATAATAATAAAAGAGTGGTACTGGTGGCCAGGAATGGATTTATTTATTCAGAGGTTTATTAGAAATTGTGTCTGGTGTGCTAACTCAGATAAAACTCTTGTTACTCTCAAACCTCCTATGGCTGAACCAATAATTACAAGATCACCATTGCATACTGTGGCCATTGATATAATGGGACCTATTGGCTCTCAGAACAAATATGTATTAACTGTGATTGATCTTTTCTCAAGGTGGCCTGTTCTGAAAATTGTTGAGAAAGTTAACTCTGAGGAAGTTATTAGATTTCTGGACTGTGTTTTTGTTGGAGAGGGACTTCCTGCTCTACTTTTTAGTGACAATGGTGTCCAATTTACTTCTAAAATTGCTAAGGAATATTTTGATACGGTGGGAATAAGGCATCGTACTACATGTTTATACAACCCAAGTGGGAATGGCATGATTGAACGTTTCAACAGAGTTTTAAAAAATGCTATACAATCTGCCATCAGTAATAACTGTGATTGGGAATTGCAGTTTTTCAAGTCAATTTGGATGTATAGAACTTCTCCACATGACGTTTCAGGAGTGTCACCATTTGAAGTCATGAGAGGGAGACCTGTTCGTACTAAATGTTATCAAGAATGGATGTTTAATGTTCACAAACCTGGTGTACCCATAGATGTTTTAAGGTCTAGAATTGAGAACAAACACCTTAAAAGCAAAGAGGTGTATGACCTGAAACATAATGTCAAATCTTGTGACGTTAGAGTGGGTACTTGGGTTAAAGTCAAGAAACCTTGGAAATAACCCATCGCACAAAGGCACAAAAGTATAGGGTAAATGACCCATTGTACATTACAAACTAAAGAGTGGGTACACAGCCCAATGTGCCTCTCAAACACAGACCAAAACGTGGGTACACTGTCCAATCGCGCTTTTAAAACTGAAAAGTGAGTACACTGCCCAATGCGCATTTCAAACACAGGCCAAAATATGGGTACACTGCCCATCACGCATTTTTAAGTACAAAAGTGGGTACTTTTGTGCCTTTGTGCAATGGGGTTGTCTACCCTATACAGTTACTGAGGTGAGCAGAATAGAGTGAGTGCTTGGGTATTTTCATCTCCCTGTTGCCCTTCACTGTCTCAGCCCTGCACTATTTCCTCTATTGTGCGGTGTGTAGAGACGTGGTTGGGTGTTGTACTTTTTGGGTGTTACACCTTTTGGGTGATATACCTTTTGGTGTCTCTTTTCTCAGCCTTGAGTTACGCTACTGCCTTGCACCTTTTACTCACATTACATTTTCTGTTTCTATTCCGTTTCTCTTTTTCCTTCACTCTTATGATGCTATACTAAAATGTTTTACATGCAATGTTTCAATTATTGCTATTAATTGGGTATTTTTCCAAGGGAAGGGGGTGTGCTACCTTGTCTGTTTGCACTGTTTCACCCTCCCCTCACTCTAGTCACTTTCCACTACATATTCTTTCTTTCTTCCCTGTCACTGTACGTTCATTCTTTCTCTGATATTTATTGTGCGCAAAGTTGCAAGTATCATCATTTGTACGTTCTTGTTGCAATGTTGCAAATTATTGTTGTTTATTGTGTCCAAGGGAAGGGGATGTGTTATACCTTGATTCCTACAAGTGCATCTCCTCCTTAGGTGCTCAGCCAGAATGCATGTGATGACTGTGTGGAATGTTAGAATGCCTGATGACAGCAAGAGAGAGTGGAATGTTAGTGTGCCTGCTTGTGTGAAGAGAATGACAGTTGAAGAGAGTGGGCTGAGCAGCAACCATGCTGCTCCTGGTGGGATCTCCATAAGACCTCTATGAAACCTGTAACATACTACTGAACTATCCAATAAACCTTCTACTTGAAATATACCTCCTGGCTACCTCTGGTCATCTTTGAAATTTACCTTACAACATTCTTCCTGACAACCAGCATTCGTATTTGCGGTTAGCCAGGGAGAAAGACTGAAGGAGGCTTATTCTGTTGTTGTTCATTACTTAGAATTATTCCTTAATCAACCGGATTTTGGTATCCATTACTTAAAAGCTGGCAATCTGAGCTTTGTTTTTCTGTGGGCCTGGCACAGTAGGTACCAGAGGAGTGTGTTGTTGGGACCTCACACATCCTGTTTGGGCCGTGCCCCATAAGGCAGAGATGCCCTGGATGGAGTGATGCTCTAAGCAACATCTTTAATTACGAGAAAGGAGCCAGGGGGCCTAGTCCCAGTCACCAAAGGCTGGAAACAATGATTTTCCCGGCCTGCCCTGCAACACAGATGTCCAGGCAGGTCTGTGATGTTTTTGTGCCTCAGTTGGAGCCTCACATATCCCGTTTGGGCCAGGTCCCATGTTATTTATCTGTTTACCTCATCCTCATTGCTTGATTTTGCTCATTGTCGTAGAAATGTTACTCTTAATTACACTGAAATTATGAAAATGTCACACATAGCAATTTGAAACCTTGGTAGCTATGGATTTAATCACCTGCTAGAATCATCGCACAAAATAAGCTACTTTTCATGGACAAATGTTATCATAATGCACTTAACATTTTAAGACTTTATTCATAACAAATTCGTACGTATTGGTAAATTGGGACTATCAACCTTTAGCATCTCTGAAATGCAAGTTTCTTTAGAACTTGTAGTGTTTATTTCGCAACAAAGCAGAACTAAATTCCCCAATCCAAAAGGGCATCACCGTCTTCACACGAAGCCTAATGACGTCCTATTATTGCAGTACCTTAACTGAGCTTATTGTGAAAGAATATACTGCGAATTTTGTTAACTTTTATAGATGACCATCAATAAAACGCAAGCTACAGAGGACTTACATGTAGCAAATATTTTCAAAAATGTAATCAAAATATTTATGTTTGTGCTTTAAAATATAGAACCAAATTTAAAATTACATTTCCTTGATTACAACTTACATTTAGAAATCACAATCTAGCACACACTTGAAAATTATATATTCCTTTTTAAAATTACCGAACGTGTATCGAAATCTACTATGTAATTTGAAGATGGCGTTCAGCTAAACAGGAAAATGACGTCCCGTCTGGGACATTCCTCGAAAGGGCATTGTCCCTCTTCTGTGTCTACACAGCACGGAAGGGTTTGTCGACATTGTGACGGCGTCAGCTGGGGCTAGTGACAGGCGTCGCCGCAGCTCCTCGTACAGAGTAAACAAAGAGCCTTCCAGTCTGATCCGGGGCAGCCATGGGGGCTATATTGGGTATCTGCTCCGTTGCCAGCTGGGTAAGAAACATTCTGCTAAAAGAGGGAGAAGTGAGAGTGTGCCAAATGTAGAGACCGCCTTCCCTAGAAGGGCTACAGGTGTTTACACTACAGAGAAATCATTATATCTTGCGTGGGTAACTTGATTTCAGTACGATCTCGGACTATGCAATGTACAATTTCTCTGTAAATTTCACAAACTAGCTTTCCAATAGTGGTAACTATAAGCAGGGCGGCACCGGATTCCAGATTTTTCTTCGCCAGAGAGAGAGAGAGTACCGGACATGACCCCAGAGCAGCTTCCTTGGGATGGGCACTCATTTAGCGAGGTTGGGATGAGCTGTCCACTCAATTTTCTTGCTGTTTTTTTTCTCATGTACTGTACCATCACAGACCTATAGGACGGTCAAACCGCCCATTAGAAACCAGTGAACAGCAGGGTCTTCCTTAACCTTCCCAGCTGTTGTTTAGGAAATAGGAAACACTTCTTTCTATGTAGTTTGCATAACGAGGGCTCCGTCCTCCTCCCTCTCTTTACTCTTCCATAGATTTCACAGAACTCGAAGAGCACAAGGGCGGGCACCTACCATTAATTAACAGTTTGCCACCTGTATTGCTAAGTAGAGACCTTCTCCCATTTGGGAAATGGAAACATATACTTTTTTGGTCTTTCCTTATCATCTTGTGAGATCTAATGTATCTGAAAGCATTTCATTGTCTCAAGCACAACATCACTCGTTTGGCGAACGTTGCCTGTACAAAAGCGCATAATATATCCTAATAATCAAAACGACTCAGTAAAGTTCACAACATTATTCATTTTAATATTTTCTTTGTGCATCTGGTTGGGTCATCTGCTTTAAAAATAATTTCTCCCATGATTGTGAAATCGTCTCAAACATACAAAGACTACTTCCGCCTGAATTTCTCATTGCAGTGTAGTTTAAGGTTATATTACAGTATTGGTTGTTTTTATTCACATAACTCCTCTTCGCATAATAATTATATGACAGTGTTGAATACATTAAGCACACACAATGCTGGCCGGCCTACAGAGTAATCATAGTACCTGTTTAGTACTTGATTTCAACAATCAGCTACTATACCGTGACAGATTAAACTTTGAAGAGAACATGCTAGTGCCCAGCACCACTTGTCATGCATTTTTTTTTGCTTTCGTTTTAGCTGCGATGTGTTTGTTGTAATCTGAGATTTATGCAGTGGTTGTTTGATTATGTGTCATGTTTGTGAAATACATAGCCATGTTTAAAATGTTGTGACTTAAGGAGCTTACAATTCAATTGACTATTTCTATAGTACAAAACAAACAGACTTGTTTCTTATTTTAGTTGATATTATAACGAGACCAGATGGAAATCATTATCAACCCCATATAAATTATTTGTTCATTTATGAATTACATTTTTGTTCAGCTAGAAAGCAGTTTTTTTAACTTAAACAAGTTAAGGCTAATAGCTGTGTTGATATGGAAAAGTTCCCGGCATAGTAATGGACATGCACTTCTACCCTAAGTGCCCCAGCTGCATGAATATCTGGTTCCCTGGTTCTGATTTTTAGTAATTGCCGAACATGTACCATGTATGTATGCCATGACCTAGACCTGTCTCACAGTGAAGTGGTCTTGTTAGACCAGGAGGGGTGCACCATGCGCCATCCTGGGAGTGGTAGATGGCTTCTGCCCTCACCTGGAGTTGTGTCAAGTGTACTGTGATTGCAACATACCATTTTGTGTTTCCCAGGAACCAGTAGTGTGAACAGTCCTTTTTACCCGTGCCACTGGAGTGATGCCCAACAACCTACTCAAGTAAAGTTCCTTGGCTGTGTACTTAACTCATCCTTGCTCCTCTTGGATTGTGGGTAGTGCTGGACAGTGCATAATACTTGCATCGTCGTGCTAGGATGTGTGGCACTGTCGATGGTACATAACATGGAGGCTTTTGGGTTCCATTGAGAAAGCCCTGGGCCTGGGGTGGCTAATGAAAGTGAGGATTGCAATCCCCAGATTGTAGATGTAGATTGCTGACATCTCTGATGACTAAGGTAGGAACACACACACTGGAGGAAGGGGAGCAGGGCACCCTCGCTGCACATCAAAGCTATATTTGATTCCAGGAAGAATTACTGGTCAGTGGGACCTGGACTCATTGTTAGGTAGATTGCGAGACTGATGAGGTTAATACAGCGGACCAGGGAATCTTGATCGACAGGAAGGCTTAGGCCTTTTTTACCTTTTTGAAGCATATTTCAGTGGAGGATGAGTTGTGGGTCATTAAGGTTTGAGTCATTTTGACAAAGGACAGGAAAGAGGAGAGAGCACGTCCAAAAGAGCTTGCACACAAACCAAATTTTAAAGGGTCAGACTCTAAACAACATATCTGTCTGGATTTGGACTATAAAGGAGAGAGACTTTGTTCAACAGCACTGTTCATCAGGAGAAAGTAGGTCATCAAAGCGTCAATGTACTGCAACCTGAGCAGAGGACCAAGGTCTACTAGTGGCAAACTGAGAGGCGCCTGGTCCATGAGGGGCCAGTGTTGCTAGAAAACTATCTGCTCTCTGGCGGGAGGCGGTAACGCACATCAGGGTTAATGTGAAGTTGTGGCCGGTCGCCCGAAACTGGAGACAGAGTTGGGGCCATCATCCATGTCCAGGACTCGTGTATACTGGGGGCGGGGGCACTGGTACTGTTGTGGAAATTGCTTGTTGCTCCTGAACCTGCTGTGTCCGTCCTTTGTTGCAACTGAGACTGTAGGTGTCCGTGACCCATGTATGCTAGAGTCAGGCCACCACGACTGTTAGGCCCATCAATCTGTGCATCCAACGACATTGTGGACATTACCTGTTCCTGTGACCTCTGTATGCCAAGAGGGAGCTTCTTGGACAATTGTGGCTGTCACCCATGTCGCAGGAGTTTGTATAACTGGAGGAGGGACTCGGATGCAAGGTCAGAAGTGGTTCTGCAGCACTACCCCATCTCCAACAATTTACTGGCTGCAACCGCGAAATTCCTGCCACGTGCCTCAGTCCACTTAGCACACAGGAGGATTCGGTGCGAGCTCCATGTAGCTGGAACGTAGAAAGACATGCCCCGGATTTTTAAGACTGTGATTGGGTGAGTCTGGTGCAGGGCTGCAGGCTTGGGTTAACGCCTGTTGAGCTGCAACTTTCCAGGCCAAAGCCACACTTTGATGCTCCTCTGTAGTGCGGCCAGTACCCGTGGAGTTACTTCTGCCAGAGACATGTTGGTAAGCTTGGAGAAGAAGAGAAGGAGTGGACCCACAGGGGAAACACGACCCAGATCAGTGCTAAGGCTTTAGCTTATAGAGACATTCTGTGTGACTTATTAAGTGTGCTATGATTGCATGCAGAAGAAATACTGTTTTCCTTACCAAAATAAAGTATTGGACTTAACTGTTTTTATTGGGGGCACTGTGGGTATTCTGAGTTATGAACATACGCATACCTACACTTACCTTCCACTGAGGAGCCTTGGACTACTTGAACCACGCCACTACCGAGTTTTGTGGGCTAAAGGGCCCCATAGTAAGCCAAGCCCTGGGAAAGCAGGACCCACATGCCACAACCTTCACTGATGATCTCCGTGACCCCTGCTCACCCCATGACCTTTTGAAAGGATTTCTGACAAGCAGATTATAATTCAACAGTACATGTAAATAAACCAATATGTAGTGGCAAGAATGTAACACACACATAAAGATCGTACATGGGTATTAAATGCTGGAATAACTGCTTTAATATGAATTAGTGACTTTCAGGTTACACACAATCCGTGGAGTTAGCTTTGTTGGGTTATAGAGGTGTTGTGATTTGAAACCCTCAAAATTATATGAACACAATGTTATATTACCTCTTTCTGGCGATTCACATTTTGGAAGATAATACATTCCATCTGTTTTTTAAAGAACTTCCTTCTCTTAGGGCAGTAGGAAAATAATAACCACCGACCTGGGAGAGATGTTTTTAAAACCACCCACCTCACCATACCACAGATTAACTCTTCCTCTACTTCTAAAACACTGATTATAAACATTCATAAGCAACCCTTCTTGTCTAACTCTATAGCTAGGATGCCATAATTACACTGTTCCAATTAGGAAGGCCTCTGATGCATATGTAGTCAATATACGCCATCCTTGCTCTCATAACTATGTCTGTAGGACCTATAAATCGAATTGCAGCAGCACCAATACCTAGTATGTATGGTCATATATTTGGTGGACTTTCAGTGTTCTGGCAACTCTTATTTGTTTTGTACCCCCGGACAACAATACCACGTCGTCCCTCTTCCTTATCAAGCGCATTTCACAATAACAGGTGTGCTAAGCTTCTGTCGTGGAGGTAGCCTGTGAGGCTGCAAAGCAGAGCAAGCAGGGGAGGGTCTCGTAGAAACAGCCCATGGGCGGATTTGCAACAGATCAGCATGGAGACCGCACTGGCCTGCCATTGACCCTAGCATGGTAATTATATGCAGGGCCCCTCTTTGGATCTCAGAGATAAAAGAACAAAACTAAACCCTTCTTATTCAGTAATCTAGTGTGGCAAAAGTCAAAAGCAAATATTGCAATGATGATAAATGCATAGAAACAAAAAAGTAAGACCCAACAAAATAAAAAAAAACTTTATAACAGAATCCTGTTATATTTTAAGCTGTGAGAATATTGTACCCAGACCCACATATCTTTGCTATGATGTTTCTGTGACCTCAACCCTAGCCTTTTTTTCCAAGTCCATTAGTTGAGGAACCCTATTTAGCACTAATCCCTCAGAATCCCTCCAACATGGTAGTATTAATTTCTAGGTATAAGGAAACAGTGGGCTTTTTATAATGTATTTAATGTGTTACACTGTTTATGCAAAGCATAAAGCTTTTTCCCTCATCCTCTCCTCTGTCCTGTGGAACTATACAAAATTAAATTCTAAGATGGCCAGCCAAAACTGTTGGCTTTGCATATTTTATTGCAAATTAACAAGCATTAGCAAAGCCAGTAGTTGGCAAACAGCAAGCACTGACAAAGCAAGACTGATTGGTTTTGGCAATGCTTACTTAATTTGGGAAGCTTTAGTTTCATTCTTAACCAAGAGTGGTGATCGTTCCAAATAAATCTGTTGTCTTTCTATAAATTAGTACTTTGGCATTGCCCTGATCATGCTAATGACAACAATGTTGTACTTCTTGGGCATTGAGTCTTCCCATACCTATTATTGTGCTGTCTCTCCAAAGAGGGCAACGTCGTGTATTTGTGAGAATAATGCCATTCTGGAAAGGTTGTCTGAAGGCTGTACATGTTTACTAAGAGGGCATTCCTTTTGAAGTCTATGGAGAGAGCTGACTTGGTGGAGCCGGACAAGGAGTTACTTGTATTTCATTGCACACTACTGCAGTTGCTGTAATCTGACTGTGCGTATGAGCTTCCTCGGGCATTAATTTCCTCTTGTTTGTAGCGTTTTCTTTAGACCAGTGCATGTGTGTATCAGTGTCTGTTCCTTAAGCTGTCCATCTATCCTCTGGTCTCCATGTGCATGTGTCTAAAGGTTTCTCGCCATGTCCGTGCTCTACCATGTCATCCAGCACCTCAGTGTGTGGCTAAGTTTCAACATTTGTCTATGTCCCTTCATCTGTTGCTATGTATTTTAAGGCTTACTAACTAGGGAACTAGCTTACTAACTAGGGAAAATGCGAGATTAAAAAAACAATTTACCTCCGTTCTGAATCCACTGATGTTCCTGTCAGAAGTGTCTTCGGACGATTCTAAGCATAAGCTCTTTTTCAATTATAAAAACGTCTTGATAATGGAGTTCATGCAATCTTCTCTATAGTTTTAAGGGACGTTACCACCAAATGAGACTGATAACCTCGAAATTATCATTATTCATGTAGGCACTACCAAAATATAAACCTATGTCCTCGATAAAGGAACATGCTTCAGTGTCCACTGAAACACTTTAATACGATTACAAAAAGATCAATGCAGTGCTAATCATTCATAAGCTTTTTTAGATGCTTTTAATGCTTCCACTAAGAACTGAATCAACTCTAAGTGCGGCCTCGGCTAGAGACTCTAAGAGGATGATGTTGAAAGAGAGAATGGAGGTGTGACAGAGCGCAGTCGGTGACAGATAGCTGTAATTGGAAAGAGACAATGAGAGAAGTGACCTGGTTTTCTGGTTGGGCTCACTAAGGAAGAATACCAGACTTGCTACCCTTGGAATAGTTTCCAGGGTGTCAGCCTGTGGGGAAGTTGATGGATTTGGGGCTTAGAAAAGGCAGGGCCCAGGAGAGAGAGCGAGGGCTGAATTCACTGGAGCACTGCCTCAAGCTGAGCAACCACAACTATCTAACCCAAAAACACAAAGATATCTGGCTGCGGCGCTGCCCATGTGCTGGTGAGTTGAAACACTTGAATTGGACCATAACTGTGCATAGCTTTATCTCTGTAAGGTTTTCCACCTCACCTCATTGTTGTTCACCATGTGATGAATTCTGTTTAGAGTGCTGATAACCTGTGGTGGATGTAGGCATAGTATGAAATGGGCAGTATGGGATACATAAGTACTGCATGTAACTCAGATGCTAGAAACTGAATCTTCTGGTGGGTATGTAGGAGAGGGCTACCGGAATGAGTGAGAGCAGAATCAAGATTGATTGATAATTTAGAAAACATAATTGAAAACAGGCTTTGAAATGAAATGGCAGCTTTTCTTGGCTAGGGAAGAAGCAGATGACTGTTAAGCGTTTGGAAACCCAGTAGGTTTGATGGTCGCAGACAAAATCTTAGTAAACAAGCATTGACAGCCTGTAGAGCTTGCCTTTTCGACTATTGGTTTTGTCAGTGCCTTTTGTTGATGATGTGTAGCATGAGCAAAAAAACGGCACAATGATGTGAACTCCTACATTCTGGAGTATTCATCATTTATTGGTCATGTCAATGTCTGTATCCATGTATTTGTAATGACATATGCAAACACATGCATCCCAAAGCATTTAGGTGCACAAGTAACAATGCAGGAGTCATTTTATTTTCCGTTCCAAGATGGCAGATACCATATGCAGCACTAAATAAAAATTGCATTTATACTGGTGTGAAAGAACGTTTTGAAATCTGAGCAGTCCACTAGTAAATTACAGGAGGAGAGGGTTAGGGAGAAGTCAATGAGGGATTGAAGAATCAATGTGAAGTGGGCACGGGTGCAAGTGAGGAGCTTCAGGTGGGGGCAGGATGGGAAAATAAAAAATAAAAGCCGGGGTGTACATATGGAGTGGAAAGGAAGAGGGAGCAGTGGTCTTGGAGGTTGGACACACAAGACAGAGAGCAGGAAAACATTTGAAATGTCATGGAGTGCTTAAAGAGTGCTTATAAGCAACATAGACAACTAGGGTTGGAACCAACACAACAGAAAAAAAAGAAAAATAGTACCTTCATAATAGAGATAGCAGCAGAAGGACACAACAAAATGAATAACTCAGTGCTTGGTCCATTCTCCACACAAAAGAAGAGGAAGTGAAACTGACGCACACTGGCCAACTAGGAGGCAGCAAATAAGAGTGACAATGAAGCCAACGAAAGGTAAGCAAGGAGCAGGCTCCACCCCTTATACTAAACAATATCTCTCGCAAGCTACAGTGCATGCGCGCTGTCTTGGGGAGACCTAAAAAAGTGTCCTCTGATTGTGAGCAGTGTAAAGATAAACTTTTATCCATTTAGACAAATGGTAAATATGTTATGCTCCATGGGAGATGCAAATACAAGAACAGGAAGGAAAGCATTTACATAAGAAGTAAGCAAATGAGAGTGGAAAGAAAGCCAACCAATGGTAAGTAAAGGGCTAGCTCTAAGTTTACTGTAAGTTTGTGGCGTGGTACACAAGATTTCTTTTGACAACAGTGAGACCTACAAAGAATACAATATTTAAGACCAGGCAGTCTTCATTATAGCCCTTGTTTTGTTGCTATGAAAAAAGATGTTGCCCTACCTTCTTTTTTTAAGAAGCCACTAGGAGGGAAGTGCAGGCATGGGAAGCAATGAGCGCACATGAGAGGAAGATACAAGTAGGCAATGTGAAAAGGAGAGATGGGCGGGAATGAGATGTGAGAGGGTGACATATGAGGTGAAAAAGAAATGCAGAGGTGATGAAGAAAATGGCGAAAGTGAGATATGCGAGGATGTTGGGCGAGCAGCAGTGAACGAGAGGGCAGTAGTTGTAGGATAATCCTGCAGGCTGTTTAATGCAAGCACTTGAGTGGAGATGGAAGTGTCACTAGCAATAGATGATATATGAATACTGCACTGGCTGACCAAAAACATAAAAAAACAAGCATTTACAATGCAATGGTCTCAGACTTATTAAAGGTAGAGCTATTGGCATTGCTCATGACATTTTTTTCATTTTTTTTTCAAACATAAATAAATGGTATTGTCATTTACAATGGCAATAGGTGAGCATTAGAGAGTAGTAGAGAGTAATCGCGGACACAGAGCCACAAACACACAGAGCCACACACACACACAGAGCCCCCCACACACACACACAGAGCCCCCCCACACACACACAGAGCCCCACGCACACACACAGAGCCCCACCCACACACACAGAGCCCCACACACACAGAGCCCCCCACACACACACAGCGAGCTACACACACACACACACAGCGAACCACACACACACAGCGAGCCACACACAGACAGAGCCCCACACACACAGACAGAGCCCCACACACACACACAGAGCCCCCCACACACACAGAGCCCCCCACACACACAGAGCCCCCCCCACACACACAGAGCCCCCCCACACACCGAGCCCCCCCCACACACACAGAACCCCCCCCCACACACACAGAGCCACCCACACAGACACACAAAGCCACCCACACAGAGCCACCCACACAGAGCCACCCACACACAGGATGACAACACTGCTGCCTACTTCAGTGCAGTTCTATATCTCGAACCCTAGCACTATTTCAGCTTGTGGCAGCGCACCAAAACCTTGGGCTCCTTTCATCAATTAAGTCGCCCACTGTTACCACAAAGGGTGATTAAAGGAAGGATGCAGGATTGCACACCAGGCAGTGGGCGCGCGCGGAAGAAGCGAATTGGCAATAAAATGCACAGCATCAACTAATGGTAAACATTCTTACATTTGGCACAAGTGGATAAACATGTCTCACTCCCGTTCTATCTGCAGTATTGCAAGCCCTTTCGTGACAGTAATACCATCGTGCATTAAAAAGTAGCTAGATAATAATGCTAATGAACCCAACGTGGCACACGATACTCAATAACATGTTAAGATAAAGCAGTCGACCTAACCACGTGATGTGGTCCTCACATGCCACATAATTCCTGTAGTCCATGCCACAAACGCCCTCATGCTACAATCCTCAGTGTTGTTCATATAAACTTATTAGCAAGTCGTGCCTTCTTTTCCTTATGCAGCACATTACTTCATCGTCACCTATCAATGAAAGTATCATCAGACTCTCCCCTTAAACGATAGCGGATAACAAACTTTACTAACAGGCATGCATACACAGATTTCAAGTTTGTGCTAGGCAAATGCTGACCTGGCCGTTTACACACAGCATTCTTCTTTCTCTCATTACTAACCTAAACAAAATGGGCAGCGTACAAGCAAGCATAATATTGTGCTTTCAAGGCAGACAGGAGATTGAGCTCTGTGGACATCTCTATTGGCAGGGGGCGTCACCCTGAGGCTGCATTGCTGTCGCTTACCTTGCTGTCGTCCATAGGGCCCTGAACTCTGCGCTGCTACGGCAGCTGCCGTCTATAAACTTCCCACTCACAGCCGCTGAGTGCACCTGCACAGACCCACTTTGAATGTTCCAGAAGCCTGCCGGCCCCTGCCTCTAAACCGTGCGAAGTCCTTCTTCTCTCTTTAAAAGAATACCCCTGCTGTTTGTTTACAATCTGACACAGCAAGAAAATATGTCCGGCAGGAAGCAGGATGCGCGCAGGTAATTCTGGGAGTGTGAGTCTTTTCTCTCTTCACTAAAGTAGAACGAACATGAGGGGCGTAGTTTTGAACTGCAACTCCCAGCAGCCAGCCAGAGAAAAGCGGAAACCAGCGGTGGCTGGGAACGTTAGTTCCCTAATGCTCTGTATTCTATATTGCGAGTAGGCAGATAGAGAGAGGGCTCACGCTTGCTTCAAAGAACGGCACAACACTTGGCCAAAGCTCCCCCGCTCTAGCCGTTGGAATTTGATTGGGAGGGCTCTTGATAATTCCTCATAAGTTAATTAAAACATGCAAGTGTTTTAAATATCATCATTCTTTCCAGCTGTCAGAAGCTTTCCGTTTGTCATACACATAGCTCAATTCACGGTCAGCGAGGGTTGCTAAGTTTTCACGGGGCGGACACGGGAAGGGGCTGAAGTGAAACGGGGGCTGGCATGGGAAGGGGCTGAAGCACCACCATTTGAGCCAATGCGCTGCCAAATAATTAAATAAAGAAGCCACGGAAGGCTTAATAACCGCCACCACGTTTCTCCGAGGCGAAGCAAGAATGCCTCGGAGAAACCAGCGTCATTTTCAGATTCGGGGGCATGGTTTTCGTTCTCTCCTCTTCCCATTGGCTGGAAGGTAAAATTCCAGCCAATGGGAAGAGGAGAGAAAGAAAACAAGTAAGAAGGTAAAAAACACTCCCCGAATCCGAAAAAGACGGGGCTTGAACGGAGTGACGTCCCTCTCCTCCAATGGCTGGCCTCCGTTTAGGAAGCCAGCCAATGGAGAAGAGGGGCGGGTTCAAGCCCCCTAACTAAAAAACATTAAATCTTCGGACCGAACTGCGCAAGGGCAGCCTACGGTCCTCGACCTAAAAAGTTGCAAATTACTTCCTGAAAGTAGTTGGTTAAAGAAATCCAGTGGTTGAAAGGAATGGCGCCACAACTCACTTTATTCATATTGAAAGCAGTATGTCAGGTTGCTTGCTGTGCTATCAAACCGGAGACATTAGAATACGCCCAAAAATACACAAATGCTTATTCTTGCATTTGTGCTTGGATCTATATGACCTCTTCAGTCGTAAGGCTTAGGAAAGTCCATATTGTGCTGCAGGCTTTAAAATCCATCTCTAGCAAAATGGCCCTTTGTGCACAGGCTTCTACTCACCTCTTTAGGTTCCAGGGCTATGGCAAGTTTTCAGGATGGTTGATCACTTGCCGTCATTGTGGCAGTTGCATAGCTATCACTGGTGCAGCATGTGCTGCGTCACCGGGGCCCAGAAGTGTGATGGACCAACTGCAGCCAAATTATGTTTTTTTCTAACCTTCGTACTGGGCTAAAGGTGGAGCCATTTTCCCTGTTTGCAGGGCCCTTGTCACCCCGGATACACTACTAGGTTCTAGAATGGACAAGGATTTTTAGAGAGTCAGAAATTACAAGTACAGTTTGATTCAGGAATGGCCAAGAGATATTATAATTTCAATATATTTCGGATATTCTGTCCATGATTCGGAGAATGAAAATGATGTTGCTTTGGCAAAAAAAAAGAAAACAATCTTTGCTATGCGTAAATTATACTCTCTTGCTTTCTACTTTAGATACCACATTGGGCATTAGTGGTATGCTTGTTCTCAGAATAGAATCATTTGCCTTCAGCCATATGTGGTTTTGGTGTTGGGTTCTGGAATGCCTCACTGCATCATCCTAAAAACGTGGTGGTATCCTTCATGGTGTATGAATACTAGATCCAAAAGGTGATTGTTTTGGTGTTTTCACTTGTCTAGAGCTGGACATGGCAACTGTATGTTATAGGAGAACATTCACATCGAGTACCAAATATATACTCACATGGCTACACAGTGTGTATCTTTTTTGTGAATTCTCTGGTTTATGTATGACAAGTGATACTTCTCAACTTAAAATGTCTATACAAGATCTGCGGTCGTGGGTCAAGTACCTTCCAAAAATGCTTGGGTATGGTGCATAGCTGCCAAAGTTTCAGATTGCTATGTGTGACATTTTCATAATTTCAGTGTAATTATGAGTGACATTTTAAAAACAAGCATTTACAATGCAATGGTTTTGCCTTTGTTAAAGTTAGAGCGATTGGCATTGCTCTTGACATTATTTATTATTTTTTTTTTAACATAAATAAATGGCATTGTCATTTACAATGCCACTAGCTTTATCTCTCGCAAATGACACACACCAACACCCACAGAGAGCCCCCCCAACACACATAGAGCCCCCCACACACACACACCCACACAGAGCCCCCCCACACACACAGCCACACAAAGCCCCCCACACACACCCACACAGAGCCCCCCCACACACACCTTCTGGCCCATTATCTTTTCTCCTCATCAAAATAACTGCCACACCCCTTTCTTTGTTCTGAAAATGGTAGGTAGCAAGCCATTTCAAATCTAGGGGGCTGTGGCCTAAAGAGAACTTTCTGAGGGCATGGAAAGAACAGCAGTCTCCTTTTTCATGGATGAGCATTCCCTAGCTCGGTTCTTATGCTCCACCTGTCTTTCTTTGATACTTCCTCCATTCTTTCCATAGTGTCAACAGTGGGTCAATATGCTTTGTCCTTTCTTTCCATAGCATCATGGCCGCTGTTGGATTCGATACCAAGTACAATGCAACGGTTTTGCCTTTGACAAAGTTAGAGCTATTGGCACTTTAAATGACAAATTGTTTATTTATGTGTTAGTTTTGAAAACAGATACATAAATGGCATGGTCATTTACAATGCCAATAGCTTAATCTTTTGCAAATGCGAGACCTATTGCATTTGCACCCACACCCCCACACACACTTACAGCCACACGCACACAGAGCCACACACAGAGCCCACCCTCACACACACACAGCCCTACACACAAACAGCATCACACACACACAGCATCACACACACACACACAGCATCACACACACACAGCATCACACACACACAGCATCACACACACACACACAGCATCACACACACACACACAGCATCACACACACACACACACAGCATCACACACACACACAGCATCACAGGGGAGCAAAGAATTATGTGACAGTGGAGCAACGAATTATGTGACAGGGGATCACATACAACAACGTGAACCAGGTTAAAGAAGATGTCAGGAGCTAAGGCACATAACCCCAACTAGCCCTTCGGTTCTCAAAAACAGTATTCAGAGGCTCGGTACCTCTTCTCACAGAGAAAACACTATCTGCACTCACTGTATCAGCTTCCTGGGTTTAGGGCATGACTCAAAGGCAACGGTGAGTTGTCAAACTCATGAAGGAGAGTCACATGGGGACAAATTCTGTAAGAGTGACAGATAAAAACAAACATGTGCCTCGAATCAGAACCGCACATTCGTCAAAGCCAGGATGGCAAACCCAGGTTCCCTAAAGGGGTAATCATTATTTCATTTTCCCTGGGTATCCCTCAAGTCCTGAGCGCTACTTACCAAACAGTTCACCCAAACTCGCTGGTAATAGCTGGTTTCACTGTTCCACAATCTCTAGTTATCAACTGGGAACTCTCAAAACTCAGCCCGCTGAGATCCGTGTACTTGTGTCGCAATCAGGAATCAAAATCTAAAACAACAAGCTTCAACTAATACAGAGACAGACTCGCATGCATACCACAGTCCACAACAGAGTCCGTTACACTCAGACAGAAAGACAACCTCACAAACACCTGGAAGCATGGTTTGTGCACACAGCATAAGGAACAATGCAGCCCAACATGCTCGCAAGAGTATATGAAGAAATTAAATGACACATGTAGCCAGACAAGAAGCGACAAACCGACAAACAAGATCAGTAGACCCGAGTACACCACAACTCGTTCACACGATAGACCCAAAATTGCCGCACACAATATATACATAAATTCTTGCGCACATTATAAGATAGGTAAAATAAGTATCCTGGTAAACGGACAACAGGCCAACCCGCACATCGCCAAGCACAACCTTGGGCTCAGGGAAATACTTCATGCCAGGTACCGACAGAAAACGGCACAGAGACACGCGATCGGACAGGCACACAAAAACACGAAGAGGCAGACACACACTGGGAAAGGCACAAAGTCAAGGAAAGACAGGCAAGGAGAAACGCCAACAAACGGACACAGAAATATAAAATCAAGCAGGCACAATCCACAAACTGGCACATAGAGACACATTCCGACAGTCATACAAATAAAAGGACAGACACATAGAGACACTGCAACAGAATACACATACAGCAGCAAATACACAAAGATGGACAAAGAACTGCTCGTATAGTTAGTTAACTCCTGGGAAGCCCATGATACTAATATAAGAACGGAGTGCCCTGCCTTCCCTTAGATTGTGGAGAACAGCAAGTGAATTTTTAGTTCAGTGATCTCAAAGACAGGAAGACCAAAAGAGAGAGGACATTGACCTACATCACACGAGGAGAATGAGCGTATCACTCGTATCCGAGTTAATCCAGGCAGTGCTTTATGGAACTTGCAACGATGTATCTTCCTCTTAGAAAATGCGAGATGTTACTCAACGCCAACTATTCTGCGAGAGTCTTTGAAGCGCTGCGTTCAGTAGGTGATAAGGATCTCTTGAGTGGAATGCAGCAGAAGCAAGAGCCCTGCGCCGCCCATAGGGCCCTCTCCAGGCCGCTAACAATGGCACTGTGTCCGCGCACTCCACAGAAGGGCGTACGCGAGGACAGCCAAGCCTCGGGGTCAAGGCAGGAATTTGACAAGGACGTGCCGCACACTCCCGGCCATGGCAACAACTTGGATTCTGGATGCGCACTGTTCATTCTGGTCCACACGACAAGAGGCAGCTCCATTATTTCTACTAGTATCAGGATTTTGGGATATCCCATACGGACAACCAAACACAATCACTCTGGGGCATGACTCAGGTGCATATTGCCGTCCAAAAGGTAGCGTGATCTACGCCAGAGGTGTTTGCAGTACGGCAAAAAATTATCAGACCAAGGGCGAAGGTTGGAACAGAGCCAACACTTTCACTTGCACATTCTAGGTTCCCAATGCGAACAGAAGTTTTAAAGTAGATAGAAAAGCATTTCCTACAGCAAAAAGTGAATGCGTGCTGCATAGTGCTGCATTCAGTCATACAGAGAGCCTGAAATTGGACACGAGGAATTGGCAGCCGGTCTTCTAGAAGTCAACGCTCTCAGAGCGAAGTTCAATATTTGATGATGTTCGTGTTGCTTGTCGGTGCTGTTGCCTTGTTCAACCTCTTGGCACATTGGCTGAAGTGTTTGCAAAGTATGGAGAGGTCTCAAATTACTATCAAAACGAGTTGAATACCAAATACACAAACAAAAAACAGGTGCTGCTCCATTCCTGCCAGTAAATAATGCAACCAACCCACTTAAATAGGTGTGGTTTGGCTGTGCGCATACCTGTGAAGGGTATGTTCTTAGTGGCACTTAGATGTTTTTTATTGTGACATTTCCCTTGTACGTACCTCAAGTGTCCCAGTCCTTGGTGTTCTATTGAGAATACGTAGCTACACCCACTTTACCCTTTTTGTCTGTGGAGACCACATTTACTACGAACGGACACACGGGGAGCGGGAGGGGGGTACGGGGTCGGGAACGGACACACGGGTAGCGGGAGGGAGCCTCCCCTAGCCCCAAATAAAACAAATCGACTCACCTGCACCTTGCGACGGCGGCAATCTCTTGGCCACTTCTCCGGTCTCCCTCTTCGGCATTGGAGACCGGCAACGTCGACGGCGGCAATCTCTTGGGCACTTCTCCGGTCTCCCTCTTCGGCATGGGAGACCGGCAACGTCCTCCGCTTCTCCCGGGGCTCCGAGCCCCGCGTGGGCCGCCATACTTCTTGCCGTCTTCCTTCTTCCCCCGGGCTGCGGGGGGGGGCGGGCACTTCCGGCCGGCCGCGCTAGGATTGGCCGGCCGGCTAGTCACTTCCGGATCGCCGCGGGCAGCGCGGCGGCCCGTCTCTAGCTCAGGCAGGAGGGCGGCGAAGTTTCCCGAGGAGTGGGCTCCCTCCTTGCAGATGCGCTCGTGTGCAGTGTACTCAGTCCTGATGCAGTGCAGTGTGTTTTGTGCAGTCACTGGATGCGCCACTCTCAGGGCGAGCCTCCGATGGTGGCAAAGCTGCGGCCAATCGCAGCGCGGCTCCAGCGATGACGCTGCGGCTCGAGAACCACTCGTAGCGCGGCGGCACTGAGGGGGCTCGACCGCCTCAGCCAATGGGAGGGCAGCTCCTTCGTTCTTGCTCTCCGCGGCCCCGGCGAGGTATAAAGAACAAATATATCAGGAAGCCGAGGTCATATGTTGAAAGCTGGTATTTATTTAAAGTTAAGTAATTGAGCAGTACTCTACACGAGGTCCTAAAGTTATTCTCGGCCCCGGGCAGCGGCGGCAATCAGGGAGGCAGCGTTTGCACCGTAGTAGGAGGCGGCAGAGCGCTCGGGGTGCCACTAGTGCCTTACCAGATTCGGGGGCGTTCCCGAGGGCTTTTGGCTGACGTAGCGTGACGTCGCCAAAAGCCAAAAATTCTCGGGAACGCCCCCGAATCTGGTCCTGCATTGACGGGCAGGCCAGTCTTCCAATGGATAGCCTCCATTTATGGAGCTAACCAATGGTTGACGGGGGCGGATTCCAAACCCTATACTATACTCATTAGTTTTTTCTAGCGAATGCTTACTTCGTAAGCATTGGCTAGGCAAAACCTAACTATGAGTGATATTCTCTTGTGAGCAAAGTCAAGCAATGAAGACGAGGGAAAAATATAAATAACAGAAATTACACTAGTTTGAACAATGAAAAACTCTAAGAAGATCATCTTAAAACTGCTGCAAAGCACCTGAAATTGAAGGGCACTAACCTAGTGCCCTTTTAACCTGATTGTACTGGTAAACAAATGTGTAATCATGATATTAAACATTAACAAGTCTTTCACAGGCAGTACTTTAGTAACACCAGTTGCAATGCACCAATGATGACAGTGGCTCCAAGTCTACCTCACCCACACCCAAAATGAGTTCGAGTAGTGCGGTAACGCACTAGCTGAAACTACAGTGAGGAGACAGACTGCGTGATTGTAGTTTAAGGGCAGGCAGGCAGGCAGGCAGGCAGCTTAGTTACTAAACGTGCTCTAAATAACACCATATTTATTTTAACTACACAGATCTCTTGTACTCTCAAATAAAACTGCAGACTGGTTAAAAGCTTACAGGCAAGGGTGGACTTCCTTTTCCTCTTTACATTGCATCAAAAATGACTCCATTCACGATCTGTGTATTTTTTACATTTTCATGAAAGGAATACCTTTGTGATAAGAGTACAACTCTTAGATTTAAAGATGCAAATTAGGTGGCCAGTGGTCAAATGAAGTGGACTTGTGTTTTAGCACTCTACTCCTGACTCCCAGAATCAGCATCCCCACAGTGCTGTGCGCCCCAAACATCACAACTGAGGGGTAAAGCTTGAATGAATACCACATATGCAGATTTGTGAAGCACTGCCCACTGTTTTTCTGTAGCTGTGAAAATTAGCCCTGGAGTATTCCAGAACTTGGTACGGCAGATGACATTTTGGGCAGGCCACGGGTGGACAGAGAGGAGATCTACCCATATTCTGTGGTCACCTAACAGGAGCTTCACTAGAGGGCAGCCGGAGGAGTCAGATGGACCGCAGAACAATGCAGTGTCCAAGTGAGGGGGCCCTGGAGGATACAAGATCTGACGATCTCATGACTGCGCACCAGCCGAAAAAGTACATTCTAAGCATAGAAAGTCAGTGCAACTAAGAGATGATTACTGTCTGTTCAGGTACTTCTCTGCAGTTGGGCCTCGTGGTGGCTGGCCCGCTAGGACTGGAGGAGACTGCCGTGGCAACCAACACAGCATGTTTCTGGCACACAATCTGCTTCACAGGACTCTGACGACAGGACTCTGCTGCTGAACCACTCTGACGGCCCGGGCTGGCGTAGTTCATATTCAGCAGCCTGACTGCTGGTGCCAGTGGGGTCCGCCGGGTCTATGAGATCAATACCGCCGTGGTGGTGGTGCAAGTGACCACTTGCTCAGCCATTGTGCCCACAGGGGTTCCAGCGGCCACGGCGGACCGTAACTGAGCCGCACAGCTGTGCAGCACTGCATGCAGTCTCCCCCCCGGTGCCCGATCATCATGCGGCGGCTTGCTGACTGACCCTGAGTGACTGCCAGCAGGTGGTCGATCATGCTGTGCCGGCGTCCCGCCGATCCAACAACACGGCTGGGCCGGATTTTAATACAAATTATTGCCCCTCTTGCGCAGGCCTAGGAGCATCGCATGACTCAGACATTCTCAGAAGTAAGACTGTCTAAGGGACGCCGCGCGGACCGGACGACACAGCTGCAACTCCTCCAGTCGAGTCCCTGGTCCAGTCACGCCGCTTCTGTTCACCGACTTCACTCATACTGCCTCACTTCCTGTTCCAGGAGGATGTGAGGCCGGATTTCAGGCAGCAGCCAGGCAGATTGTTAGTAACATTGTAGCAAGCACTTAGTCGGAGAGAGGCAGAGCAGATCTTTAACTGTTGAGCTGCTGCTGCCGGCATTGAATGAAGTCTGCTGTGGCCCGGAGAACACGCTGTTAGGGCCGGCGCGCGCTCGCACCTGTCGTCAAGTGGGCAGCCATGTGGTCAGTGGCAAAATGCGTGATAATGCATTTCAGTGCGGTGATGCGGGAACACCACACTGAAATGCGTTAGCGTCACACCTGATGGGTGATACTTGGCAGGCCTGATGGTGCAATTGCAGACTTCTGCTTTATGTCTGATTCTGATTGTCTCCTATGTTCCTCCTGCAGTCAAAAGCCATGCTCCTAACCACTGAGTGAATCACAACATCAGTTTGATTAAACACTTTAACACAGCTACAGATGCATGCAGATCTAGGCTGACCTGCTTCCGCCCACCTAATGTGGTGTTCGTCCCGTGGTCTTGGATCACAGTACAAACATATGCAATCAGTAATTCAGTAGACCTTCCACTTCGATATTACACGGGCAGATTGTTTTCTAAGTAATCACCATACGGATTCACAACTTCCAGATGGCACAGGCATGTTATCCAAAACTCCAGAGACCCTCCTTCTGTTCTCTTCGAGCATAAAGGCAAAGCCAACTAGTTTCACTGGAATCAAGGATGGTAGCAGTGAATGAATTCAGTAGAACAGCAATTAGCAGAAGTCCATGGGACAGCAAAAGCAGCTGCCTGCTTCTGATGTGTCTGAAAGTACTTAGTTTCTGTTTGTCAGATTGTGACAGAAATAAGGAGCCTGCACTGCACATGATCACTTTATTGATTTGGTCCTAAACTACTAACTTGTACCGGTTGGGGTTATGGGGTACCAGAGCTTCAGTTATATTATTTGGTTGCCCAGTGCAGCTATGCGCAGACGTGGTACCATCCAGATGCCATATCTCAGACCGGAATCCGATCTAGTCCTCCCTGAAACTCTGGCTACCATCTTTCCTACAGGCCTACCCAGAGACCCTAAAGATATCCAAACTGTGTCTATCACCAGCTGGGCATGGGAGAAATTGAGGCAAATAACGAATACACCCACCCTCTACTCTTCCTCGCTTCCTCTCCCAAACGCTATATGGTTGCCAATTACAGGCAAAAAAAGTATTCAACGTACATGCACTAAATTTCAGTTTACTAAGTTGGGCGACCTATTTCCAGAGGGGCATGTGTTCGAGTCTGACAACGAGACCCAATTCCCTGACTCAACATTTATGGACAAGTTCATTTTATTGCATATACGGTCAGCATTACGTACTATCTCCCCGGATTTCCCTCTTGAACCTCCTTCTTTCCTTCCACTCACTATGGTGATAGACAGTGATAAGGGTATACATGTCATATCCAAACTTTACAAGACCTGCTCTGACATTATCCCTCTTAATGACGCAAAGATCCGTGGAGACTGGAAAGCAGACTTTGGGAACCAAATTACAGTTTTAGGAGGCGTTCTTGCGCCGGAATGCCTATTTCTGGCGCAGGGCTTTACAACGTGACGCATCTCTCAGATGTGATATGCGCCGCTACCATCGAGACGCAAGCGAGGAGCTCGACCGTTTGCGCCACATCGCCGATCCTCTACTGCCGAGAACCCCCGAATCTGAAGATCGGAGTGTAAAAAACTTCAACCATTGGAAGCCCCGGCTCCAGAACAGATGTTTGTGTGCTACCGGCCTTGAAAGAAACTGAACTCCAGGATCGTGCCCAACTTAGGAACCTTCTGGAACTTACTTGTTAGCTCTCCAGAGCAGAGCGCCTTTCCTCGATACCAGTTGAGATTCCTTTTCCAGTGCCTCTTACCTTGTTTCCGGCGTCTGGCGGATCACAGCCTTTCAGCCGGTTGGATTCTTGTCCCCTCCCTCTATTCCTTGTTCCTTTTTCGCCCTGATGAAGGTGTAGCCCCGGCTGGGGCAAAACACACTGAAACGTGCGTTGGCGTTTTTCGTGAAGGGGAAGCTGGATGATACCTACCCCTATCCCCCTTGCCATGATGAGCTGTACTATTCTGTCTCAGGACCATCTTGTGGCGTTTCTCTATTCTCTGCCTTTGTGAATGTGGTGAATTGTGTGATTGAGATATGGAGTTGTGTGTTGAGTGTTGGTAACATGTGAAGGACTGAAAGTGTAGTATGAAAGAGGAGTGTGGGATTGGATATTTTGAAATACCCTGGTCTTGATGCACTGACCTGTATTATGTTAAGTACCTTATCCTTTTGAAATAATTCTTAAAAATTAATAAAACGTTATATTTTTGTACTACTTGGCGTTACTGACCTTCCCTGCACTTAAATTGCTCCTGTGATAGTGAGTGTGTTTTTCTAAGGACCCCTCTTTGGGGCCTTGTTTCATTAGTCGGGGCAGGTAGTTCTTGTTGTAGGCATCTCTCAGATGCATCATGTTTTCAATACCCTGTACAATGGCGCCTCTTTTGCGCCGCCGCTGCGTCACAAAATTGACGCAAAAGAGTCGTAAAAGAGGCTCAAGGGGCTTGTAAATCTGCCCCTTAATGTCCCGCTCAGAGCTCGTCAGTTTGTAATAGAAAGTACGCTTTTTTGTCAAACTTTCTTAATTGAGTTTTTCCTAGGGCACAGCGTTACACAAAGGTAATAATACACAACAAGAGTGTCAAAGGTAAACATTAGAATGCCAATAGTACATACAGTTTCCACTATGTAATGACATTTTCCTTGTAAACAGATATTTCAGTGAAAGCGCTGTCATCAAATGTTCCGTCTCAATGAATCATAACAGTTGCCCAACAAAAATCTCCCCCCCCCCCCCCCGAAAACCCTAAACTATAAACCATGAGTAAGGATAACGGTGCTGTGTACTGTGGTGAGTGTGGATAAACCAGGTAGAAGGAAGCCTCTCTATAGGACTGCGGGTACCTACAGGGTCTCCAGCAGCACTCCTATGGTATTATATCTGAAAATGGAAGAAATTTTAATCGCAAACAGAAGAACTAAATAGTGAACAAATGCAATTTGTGAATACAGGGTGCTACCCCTGGTATAGATCTGTATGGTGCTACACCACAACACTCCCAGTATTTTTTCTCACCCAGTTACAGTCGCTAAGAGCCCTTTGGCAGAGGCTTGAATTGGGCACAGGTGCAGATTACATTCCACACAGGTTTGGATGCTCATTCATTTTGCTTTTTCTTAAACCCAGTCACTTCTCCTACACAGCCAGGCAGATTTCTTTCCTCCCTTGGCCAGCAGGAGGGCGGGTGGGCGGATAGGAGGGCAGGTGGGCTTTTCAGGCAGGCAGGCAGTAAGAGAGAGCATGAGCTCTGTCAGCAGAAAATGCAGACTTCAGGTGTTGTCCTCTCACCTCTGGTATGCTGGCTGTTAGGTGGACCATAACCCTTGTCACACAGCAGTCCTTCAAGTACTCTGCAGAGCATTTCTTTACTTGTTCATGAAGGTCTTGGAATTTGAACTACTAAGAAGGGTAGTTTGGGTTTCATTTTTATACACCTGTTCCGTACCAGTGATGTCGATCCAGTGTCTCAACCTTTAGAATCGGTTTGGGTTTGTTCTCTTTTCAAGTGTCCTTCTCAGGCTGCTCTCCAGTCACAGCCTCTGTATAAAGTGATGCTTTTCACAGGACTCAGGACTGGGGAGGTCTTCAAGCAAGAGCACCCACAACATTGACATAATGAAGTGTGAGTTTTTTGCCCCAGTCTACCAATGGCTTTTCTAAAACTGTAATCGGGGAGAGGCAAAAGCACAGGCATGACCTAAAATGTCCTCACCTTGAACTACAAACAGCAGTCCCATCCTTTATGCCTTTCTTCAATCAAATGGCCATGCTCTGGAAGAACTAATCAGCAGCGCTTTGCTAACAACAACTTCATGGAATTTCAAAAAGTACCCTGTCTGCTCCCTTCTTACTTCATTGTCTGGATCTGCACCCTCCAACCACAGGTATGCAGGCAATACACTTCCACTGACTGGGGACACTAAATCCTCCTCCTCTTCCTCTACTAACTTTAGTACCCTAGTTAAAACACGCAGAAAGCCTTACTTCCAAACATGTACCACACACACTTGACTTACACACAGAATGCCATCTCGAGGTTCGGGGTTTCACTTAACAAAGGAACTTTACACAAGAGGGTCCGTACAGCAGACTTTCAGTGACACAGATAAAAAGGACAGCCAACCATAAGATCGGTAAACGCTGTTGGTTCCCACCACCCGTTTTAAGTGCTAAACCGAGGACGGGAACACTAGTCCTTGATCCAGTATGAGGACCTGCTGAGTGTATCCCTCCAAGTCACAGGACAGGGCCTGGGCATCACATTGTCAGGCTTTGACCTAGACCTCTGCACACACATTACAGTGATTCCAGGGCCAAAATTGAAGTTAGGATACCAGTTTCACATGCACCCAGAGCAGGGGTACATGCTAGCCAGCTTTGCAGGGGACATTCCCATTCCAACACTGAGTCGTAATTTTTCTGCTTGGCACTCCTTAGATCATTTGACTTCAAAGTGCCACACTGCAGAAATAGAATATTTAGCAATAATACTAATAAGCAGGGAATAAGGGTAACTATTGTTGTTGTGCTCTGGAAGATTGTAGACGGTTTCTCCTGATGGGATGGGTATCAGCAGAGACACCAAAGGAACAAGCATTGGCATAGCCATTAGGTCTCTCGCTTTTGGGACCTTCTAAGTATTTAGTTCTGCAGCACAAAATCCTTGGTGCAACAACACCAACTCTTGCGTGGCTAAACACTTATAAGGTCCCAAAGGCGAGACCTATTGTCTATGCCAATGCTTGTTATGTTTTTGTTCTTGGGGGAAACCGGGCTAGTGCCAGAAGGGTCAAGGGTGAGTGGCAGGTAGGTGAGGAGTGAATGCCAGGAGGGACAAGGGTGACTGTCAGGCCATGGGGGTGAAGGGTGAGTGCCAGAGAGGTGAGGAGTGAGTGGGAGGGGAAGGGTGAGTGCCGAGAAGGGGGAAGTATGATTGTCAGGGGTGAGGGGTAGCTGCTAGGCCAGGGAGGTGAAGGGCTAGTGCCACGGAGGTGAAGGTTGAGTGCCAGGTCAGGGGGATGAAGGGTGAGTGCCAGGGAGATGAAGGTTGAGTGCCATGGAGGTGAGACGTAAGAGTCAGGAAAGTCAAGGGTGAGTGCCAGGGAGGAGAAGGGTGAGTGCAAGGGGTGAAGGGTAGCTGCCAGGCCAGGGGGATGAAGGACTCGTGCCATGGAGGTGAAGGGTGAGTGCCAAGGGGGCGAGTAGTGAAAACCTGGAGGCACATGGGTGAGTGTCAGGGAGGTGACAGTTGAGTGTCAGGCAGAATCAATGCTGAGTGCCAGGTGCGAGGAGTGACTGCCAGGTCTGAGGGGTGAAGGCTGAGTGCCAGGGAGGTGAGGGGTGAGTGACAGACTGCAAACAGTAGTGAGCTGGGTCTAGAAGGAGGTGCAGAGATCATCACCCGGTGTGTGCCAGGCTGGGACGCACCAGTGCCAGGCCAAACTTGGGTTGATGCAAGAACCTCTGAAAGGCGGCTGCCAGGTCACTCGAAACCTTAGTACAGGAGTGGGGTGTGCAGGCAATAGTAACATCTTCAAACAAGAAACTATTCAAAATCCTGAATACTCCACTTTATGGTCTTGCAACCTTATGTGGAAAATAATTAGCAAATGAATGGGCTTCCGTAGCGGTTGTGGTGTGTGGTTGTGTGTGTGTGGTGTGGGCGGTTGTGTTTGTGTGTGTGGTTGTGTGTGTGGTTGCGTGTGTGGTTGCGTATGTGGTTGTGTGTGGTTGTGTGTGGTGTGTTTGTGGTTGTTGGCTTGTGGTGTTTTGGTGTGTGGGTGTGGTTGTGTGTGTGTGTGTGTGGTGTGTGGGCGGGTGTGGTTGCGTGTGTGGTGTGTGTGTGTGTGGTTGTGGGTGTGTTTGTGTGTGTGTGGGTGTGGTTGTGTGTGTGTGTGCGTACTGTAATCCATGCAAGTTGCTTGTTGGGAGCAATTAAATTAGGCCAGATACCAATTTGTATAGTTGGTAGGCATTGACGAGCAGAGTAAATACGTGGTCGTGCACGGAAGAGACTACAAAGTTTGAGACCAATAATTTCATTCATAAAGCTAATAATAAAAAGACTATTTTGATGCAACTCGAAAAAGTTTGCACACCATTGTAATTTACATTTGGATTCAAACTAAAGTGAAAGTGATCTGACGGAGGCAGAGGGGAAAGCACGGGAAATAAAAACAAGCAACTTAATGACCTGTGACGGAGGAAATAGATGGTGGCTGCGCGCATGCACGCTTGCGTGAACGCAAGTGAGTAGCCAGCCAGTAGCACTTTGAAAACTCACCTACGAAATGTCTCGGCCAGAGTAGCGCATGCGGTGGATTAGGCAAGACCTAAAAACGGCCATTTGGGAAGAGAAAGTAAAATTGAGGGATAAGTGAATGATGGCAGAAGCTGAGACTTGAGCCAGAAGAGAAGTGATTGGGATATCTAGAAAGTTAATTGGAGTAAGTAGGGAAGGCTGGTGTGCAGTGTGACCAAATACCTCATTAAAATGGCTCCAAGACTGCGTACTTGTCGCAATAAGAAAGTTTAAGGAAGCACCAAAAGGCATATAAAGTAGCTGGATAAATCAGCAAAGCGTCCATTGAAATAGATGCTATAAAGAAAATAGGCAAGGAACGAGGACAAAGAAAATAAAAAAACTCAAGACGGTTAGATCGAAAAAAATATCAGCATTCAGGGGAACTGACGAAATGACATTTAAAGTGGGATGTATCATATTTTCCTAATGGGGAAAGAATATTGTCTTCTTGTGCGCTCGAGGCAAATTAGCCATACCTGCTGAAATAAAAAAAATTGGCACCATTGCTCTACCTGTAGCTCTACAATAGGCCTGTTGTGCGTTTTAGACTACATAGGAATTCCCTTCCATCGCCTCCCTGCCTTTTGACTGGGATGTGAGCTGTGGACTTCTTTGATTTGAAAAAGGACCCGGGTTTCTAAAAGAAAAGCGAATTACTTCAAAACTAGGTCGCAGTTCACATTAACTTGTGACGGGTTTGTGAATCTGTTTTTCCCTTGATAATTAAGCATTTCATGTTTTTGGCAGTTTACAGAGATTTTTTTGTTTGCTACTGCTACTTCTTGAGCTGATTTTGTTAGGAATCAGAATAAAACCCAAGTTGATGAATCGCTTCATGAAGTTGAAATCTTTAATCAGTTTAGTTCATTAGTTGTTCATTACTTTTCCACTTGTGTTAAATGTATTTTTTGATGGAAGTTAATCAGAATCTAAATTAAATTTCTAAATGAGGCAAAGTCACCAAGTTTGGTATCCGAATACCATACCATGCAGGTCAGCTATAACAGTCTATTGCAATGTAGTGTCAGAGAAAAAACACAGGTTATGTACCTAGTGATTTTATTCAATTTTTTAAAATATGCGGTGTAATAAATTAACGCTATGTAAGCTTCTGGGCTTTTTGGAGTTCTGTCGAACCCAAACCTACAGGAGAGAAGGATATGAGAAGGGGATGGAATTAATGGTGGAGAGCACAGAGGTAGGGTCAAGGAGTGTGTTCATCTTCCAGACACAGCATTGGCACATGCAACAACTTGGAGAGAACAAGAGATAAGGGGAGAGGTTGAGGGCTACAATGGAACACCCTGGATTACGGAGACAAGGAAGGGTTTCTAAACCCATATACGAAGAGACGGGAAAAGGAAGTAGTTAGGAGCAATGATTAGAAGGCTGGGGTGATAGGTTAGTGCATGCAATGTGCATGCTACCAGCTTTGTTATTTGAAGACATGGATCTAAAGCAAAGCTCTGGTGTGGGTGGGTTGAGTTTAGGAGAGAAATGTGGATATTCCATCGGCCAGAGAAAGCGCTCAAACCTTGGAAGCTAATATAGAGGCCAGTGAGGCCACCAAGTCTGACATATAATTTGTAGGCAAACAGGTTGTGGTGCCCTACCACCTTCCTTCTCCTAGTGTTGGTAGACTCGTTCTTCCTCGTCCTAATGGATAAATTGTGGTCAGGCTTATTGGAATACATACAAGATCTAATAGATAATGTGCCTAAAGAAAGACCTAGGATGTTTTGTAGATGGAAGGGTTCTGTGGGGCTCTAGATCCAACCCTAATAGGTCTATGTGGTGGCTGCTAGACCCAAAGTCAGCAGCAGCAAACTGATAAATCCAGATGGGCAGAGTCGGAAGAGCCCTATGCAAGTGAAAGGGCAGCTTGGAGAAATATACTAAAGCCTGGGTCTAACACACTCTCACCCCGATACACTACTTCTTCATAAGCTCAGGCCCTGTCAAAACATGTGTCGAGTATATCTGTAGTGGGCAAGCCTCTAATATAACATGCATCCCTGTGTCCCAATCTATGAAGCACATGGAAGGATGCTAGCAACCACCTTATAGACCTTATCCCTCATCAAGGATGGGCTCGGAATGAGAATGGACATTAAACTTGAAGGGGATGGTACATTTGACCTCCGAAGTATAAGTAATTGTCAGAATTAATGGAAAGGATAAAAGAAGAGGGACTAACACAGAACTAAAAAGACAGTGCCTCTTGAGGTTATTAGAGCAGGGAAAATGTTGATATTTGCATACAGGGCCTAGGTAGGTGAGGTTGCTTTCTGTCCTTTTATCCAAAGATAAGGGTAAATGGAATAATGTAGATATTAAGTACACAGTAGTGATATTAGACTAGTTGTCACAGTGAGACAGAAAGCATTGGACAAGTACTACATTAGACATTAGATTTTATTTACAGTTAGAAAGTGCTGATCTTCACTATGGTGAATGTATTGGGAAAACGTATTGGAAAGGTAGTCTGTTGATGCACCATGAATAGATTTGAAGACTAGTGTTGGAAGTTTGTACCGGGCTCCTTCCTGATCAGAAATCCAGTCTGCTCCATTGTGATAGTGATGTTTTGTTAAGTGCTCTTTAACCCACGAGGGTATCATGACGATAGTGTGAATTAGGATGTTTCTGGGGAGAGTGTATAAATCTCTGAAAATCTCCTTTAGGGCAGTTGCCAAAGAGACTGAATATTTGTTGAGGAGGAGATCACATTATTGAAATGATCCAATTTGCTGATCAGTGAGTGTTTTGGCTTTATGGAGGGGATATGATGACAGATTTGATTTGATATTTAGCTGCTGATGAAAGATTTCAAACAGTTGGTTGGGTTGGAGAGAATGTAGCGGCTTCCTTCAGATAGAGTGAACGTCAGTATGTCCAGAGGAAAGTAGCTAGAGCAAAGTGTAGAGGTAGTCATAGGATGAATTAAAGTAAAAGGCCTCTGTCTTAAATAAGTTCAGCCTGAGGAAATTGAGGGCTACCCAGTGAAGAATAGTAGTAAGACAGTCATTTACATGTGATTGTACAAAGGGTGACAACTTTGGGAAAGAGAAGATGTTCTTGACGTCTGCATATATAGGATGTTGGAAAAGAGAGATGTTGTCACTAGGGGAAGTAGTACAATTAGCAAAAAGGAAAGGACCCAAAACGTAACCTGTGGGACTCCAACTGGTAATGGAGTGGGAGTTGAATTTTGGATTACCTCAACAGAGATGGACCATTGTAGGAGGTAGGATGAAAACCAAATGCGAGTAGAGCCTGAATTGCCACAGGCCCTTAAAGCACAAAGTATATTTAGGGTCCACAGTTTTGAAAGATGCAGCTAGATCAAGTACTGGTAGGGGGGATGATAGGGGGTTGTGGTGGGCTGAGGTGATGAATTTGACTAGGTGTGTGACGGCTCTTTCAGTGTTGTAGAGAGAACAGAAGCCCTATTGGAAGGGATTGAACAGATTGGTAGAATAGAGATAGAAAGTTTAGACAGTAAGGCAATGTATTCAAGTAGTTTACAAAAGTAATTTGAGACATTGGGCGATGAAGGGGAATGTGGGATCTGCTGCCGTATAAAATATGAGAGATCGGTTCTGAATAAGAGTGGACGGTTGAATATTGTGGTCAGACAGAGGAGCACTTTGGTTGTCAAAACAAGAGGTTTTTTGGTTTGAGGACTGAAAATATTATATGGGGTGTATCTGCATGTTCTTCATAGAGTTTGATTCCAAAATGTAAGTGGAGAGACTCTAGGATGTGCCTCAAGCTGAGATGCAAAGCAAAGTTGGAGGTGAAGACCCATGTCACTGATGCAGGATTAAAATATGCATGTCAGTACTGCAGGACAGTAACCACAAGAGGCCACATAGGTGATGATAGTGGATTATAGGAAAACAATCAATATAAAACCTTTTCATTGTGCAAAAGCAGGTCTAACTTTAATAACCATGAATATACGTTTTCATCGCATAGTAAAACAAATCTGGCTATCCAAGGAAGATTGGACTAAGGAGAAATGGAAGTATTACAGGCAAGTCGAGGCATCTTTTAAGATCGGTATTTCTTTCAGAGACACTGGGCTGTTGTGAAATATCTTTTCTTCTCAGAACTAACCACTCTCAGCTGACTAGTACAGTCCTGTCCAGGTTAAACCAAATGAGTATTATATGTAAATAAAAAGTATTTTATCTCACAACAATAAGTACTCGATCAAAATGGTTAGCATCTTATGCCAGCGCAGTCCACATGCTTAGTACCTAATTAAGGCATTGGTGGTTTGATTTGTATGATCTACTGGCGTCTGTCTACTGCACGTTGGAAAATAATCTTGTGCAAGTGGGTTAGATGTCACTAGCAGGAGGAATGACTTTTACCTTAGACTTCCACATTAAGGTAAACGTTGACATTTTTTCTCAATTGCTAGGTTGGTAACTGAGTGTTTAGGAATTTTTGATACACTAAGGGGTCGATTATGAGTTTTGACGGTGCAGGAGCGGGCGGTACACCAGCGTCGCGCCCCCGCACCACTGAGACTTGCTGCCGCCTGCCAGGTTACAACTTTAAACCTATAAGTATTGACATACATTTGGCCATATAATACCGAACCTTGTATGGTCCGAAACATATGTTTACCAAACTGTGGTGGTCTGGTGAATTTGTTTTTGCAGCTAATGAATGGCACTGCCCTGTCCAATGTTAACCGTTGAACTGTAGAAAAGTAACGTCTAGTTGCAGTGTTGTTCTTTAAAGACTAGTTGTGATGCCATATTCTGGTTTGTAACAAAGTAAATCTATTTCAAACAAATGCTCTTTTGTGAAGATTTGAGAAAGATTCGATCAACATTTAAATGTGTGTTTTTTCCAGGTGCCATGCCTATGCAGTGGTGCTGCATGCTTACTGTGCAGATGTTGTCCCAACACCAACAATTCCACTGTAACTCGATTGGTCTATGCCTTTCTTCTTCTCCTTGGCACGCTTGTCTCTTGTATAATGTTGGCACCAGGAATAGGAGAACAACTGAAAAAGGTACTACCATAATTGTTTTTTACAACTTTGAAATAATGTGCATCTTATAAGCCACCACAACATGTTTTTATTTCACGTTATGTTTTCCTTTGCTTCTGTTAGTGGTTCTAACTGCCCATGTTTCTTGCCAAAGAAGATCCCAGAATAGCAACAGTTGCCTCTTTTAGATATATCTGTCGCTATAATTTCTGAGTCTGTTTTATGTATGCAAACATATAACAAAGCTACTTTGCAACACACATGTGCTTCACTATTGTGCTGTCATTATGTTAATCAACAGTAATCAAAATATGTGTACCTAGGTAACCCACAGTAATACATGGAGAGTTACAAGGCAAGGAACGTCCAATGTTGGCCCAAGACAATTGAAGCCTCTACAGATTTTTAGGATAACTCACGACTGTATGAATAATTCCCATGTACTTTAACTGTATGTAAACATATCCCGTGAGATATGCTGCGTGTCTAGCATGAATCTCCTTAGTTATACCACATGGCCTAAACTCTATGTAAACCTTTTATAAGCACTATTACCCAACTGGCGTGACACTTATTGAATAAACATTGGCAAGGAGAAATTCTTGAGGAAGGATTCAGAACTAGTACCCTTTAGATTAGACACTGAACGTTGTCAAAGTTGTAATAACCTGCTGAACAATGTGTTAACCTACTGAATTATATAACTTAATAGCTTACATATTCACTGGACTATTTTATGATAAAATGGAAAAAGATTGCCTGTGTAAGTTGATCTAATTCTTTCTTTATATGGTTGAATTAATTCAGTTCATATAGCTATGTATAATTAAGTTATTCAAAGCACATCCAAAAGGTTAAAAAAAAGTTAGTGCCACACATTACTTCCTCTTCAGTTTCTTTATTTGACAATATTTTCTAGAAGGGACAATTTATCAAGCCTGAGTTTTGTAAAGATGCCACACAGGGGTATGTTTTCTAAAGTGGAAGGTAACGATGTTATCTACTGACTTTGTTTCTGAAAACAGTTTGTTTTTCAACTTACAGACTCCTAATTCAATCATAACCTCCTCATACAGACGTTTGTAAGTCCTCACAGGGCCTTGTTGTTTAATTATTTATTTTGGGCCTAGTCTATGTAGTTGAAATTCTCTCAGATATCTGAAATGATCACCCACTTTGCCTGTGCAAAGAGTACTTAAAAGGTACATATTAGTATGAATATCCCAAATGCTGTCTGCTACAGAATATTTACAAATAAGAATGTTATCAAAGGTCATTTCTAAGTGGTAGTGGCACAACACAGTCCACCTAACGGTTTTCCATATCATTTTGTGCTATTAGAATTATTAGTTGAATTTAGGAAGTTCCCAGGCCTTTGTGTAGTGTACTTATTTGGCATTTGATTGCATAAGTCTCCTTATAGGAATTCTACTATAACTTCTTCCAGATACACTGCTCCTTCTACAAGCTAACACTGTTTGCAACTTGTGCTTCTTTGCAAATGAAGCACTCTTCAGAGTAAATCTAGAGAATGTTTTTACTCCATTTTTTAAATTAAAAATGAGATGCTCACATTGTGACTGCCATGGAACACTATTTATTCCCCGTGCTTTGGAAATGACCATAGCAGCTATCATGAAAGTGTAATCCAGAGGCATATTACCACTGAGACCTCGATCTCCAGAAGCAGCACTCAATTCACTATATTTATTTCTTTAGTGGTACATACTGTATTTTTTTATTCTTGTAATGTAAAACAAGTGATCATTTTTGCGAAGAAGAGTTTGTATAATATGTAAAAGACATGTAGAATAGTGGAAGGACAGAGTGAAGAATGATATGGGAGGCATATTGTTTTGTAATGGTACAATTGTGTCTTTGTGGAACTCTTTCCAATTTGAGGAAATAGGTTTAAATACTTTGAAATTTCTCATAGGTAACTTTTTAAATAAATACATTTAAATAATTGCTTACAATGCATAAACAAAAATTAAATAAGTAAGTGACCTTAAGCGACACCATTCTCCATAAAAATATCATTATTTTACTGTTTGTGAAGGACCCTTCGTTTGGGAAATATTTAAAAGCCATCTTCAGTCTGTGTCTTTCTGTCAGTCCAAATGTTGGGGAATTTTCTATTTGCAAAAACATTTCCAGCAAGATATTGGCAGGCAGGAAAAGAATATGGCTCGGTGATCAGGAACATTCCAGGAGAGACCATTTAGAGTGTGCTACTAAAGGCTTAGGGCAGCTGCTGTCCCACGTCCATGCTTTTGGAGTCCACTTTTAACAGCATTCCTTCCTCTCCCAAAGATTCAAGAAAATGGTGGAGAACCTTGGCACCACAATTGGCTATCAGTGATCGCTTTGTATTTATTCTGGTGGTGGACAAAACCCAGATGGAAGCCATTTTGTTTCCACACCAAATCCATGGTGACCGATGTCCCTCTGCTGGGAATTATAACTCATGTTGACCAACTTCTGGTACCGGAGCTGTGGTTCTAAAAGGAGACACTGTGTCGCATAAACATGTTGATGACAGATATCTTGAGAGAAAGATCATTCCCAAACCCCCTCCTTCTCAAACTCCAACATAGTTCTCTTTTCTAGTCTGTTTCCCTTTTGGATTTAGAGATCCGGAGCTCAAAATCT
Source organism: Lissotriton vulgaris (assembly GCF_964263255.1). Taxonomy (NCBI): domain Eukaryota; kingdom Metazoa; phylum Chordata; class Amphibia; order Caudata; family Salamandridae; genus Lissotriton; species Lissotriton vulgaris. The sequence continues at coordinate 1,623,462,882 of NC_141695.1, forward strand.
AGAAGTCCACTTTCAGGTCCATGTATTTGTCAAGTTTTTTTTTTCATCTTTCCTGGAAAGCAGCATTCCTAGTTACCCTTACTTCAGCATCCAGGGTTACTGCGAAACAAGCCCCGTGTTCCAGTAAACCTTACACTGTGTGCACTATAAATAAGGTTGAGAATCCATCCACTATTTACCATTAATCTGATTTTTGGTTTCCCAATAAATCAAAGTATATTGCTTACGATGTTTTTGCAACATTCATTTTCACCAAATGAAAAATAATTATCTCTCTGTACCCTTGATTCAAAGGGGCATTTTTGTTCTTGGCTATTATTCCAACATTCCATCCTTCACTTCTTCGTTTTCTCCTGTCTGACATCTAGACAAGACTATTAGATAGGAAAATTAGAAAATACTAAACATTGTTTATTTATGGCATAATTTGTACAGGATTAGCAACATCCTAGCAGTCTATAGTTGCTGGATTGCATGTTTCATAGTAGTCTTTTATCAAAAGCTTAAATCCCTTTCTGGAAGGCCTAGTACCCATTCTACTGGGAGAATCATAGCTATGTTCTTGCTTGGACTGATCTGGTTGTAGAAATGTGTATTGTATTTACTAGGCGTTCAGCTCATACCTTTTCAATGCACTACTGCTGTATACGGAGTCAAGAAACTGTCCCCTCTTGGTGCAGGGCTTTTCTTTTAATCCAGTTTGTTTAGCTGGCTGTAAATCCTTCTCTTATCACCCTTTTCCAGTTTATTGTTCTCGTTTCCAACTTTGGTATGATGGCCATAACGGTCTGTTCTAGTCAATGTTCGTGTGTTACCCTGAAGAGTCCATGGCGAAGAGGAGACAGGTACTTCATGGATTGTTGACCAGACTGTCTGGGATAACAGAGAGGGAAAGATGGTCACTTTTGAGATAGCAATGCTTGTTCCAAGCTTCTGATTGAACTGACTCTCAATTAATGTAGCGCTGTCTGAGATTGGCCAGTCCGTGCGCGAAGCTATGCTGCTTACATGCTCATCTTCTGTCATGTTTTTCTTATAGAAAGGGGGGATTAAAAGTGCTTCTGGGGCTACTTTCTCTAAATTCTTCTTTTTGAGAAATTTGGATGGCTGTCTTTGAAAAAATAAACTAAAATGTACCTTAGACATGCATGTTAGAAACGAGGAAAGTTTTTCTTGTCAAGTCAAGTATTGTGAGATCTCGCACCTTAGCAGAGGTATTGTATTGTCTGTTTATAAAACGAATGAACATTCTGGAGATTTATAAGTAGGTACCTTTCCTTTTGCTGCCCCCACTAAGTGAATGGGGTGAGGGAGCTTGTGTAAGGGACAAAATAGAATGAATGCACTGGTCTGTTTTTGTACTGACATCAGTAAGTTAATTGACTGTCATATTGGAAGGAATTTGCATACAGTGTGCCACATCCATTCAACCGCATACGAAGCCAAATAAAATAAGGCTGCTTAAAAAAGAAAGCCAGACAGTTGAGTACACACATACCTTTAATTATTAGGCGTTCACGGGACACATCTGCTGGACAATCTAAAATATGACATGAGACTGAATGTGGACTGCAGAGTTCTCACCCCATTATCGCAGCTTCCTTGAGCTTGTTTTGCAGTGAGCAGGGAATTTCCCATGTATGACTCACCAGCTGGCACAAGAGCAGTTTCAGGCGAACGTGGATTCGGGTTTATTTCGGCTGCCTCAAGCAATCGGGATTCCATTGTGAATTTGAAGGATTTGGAAAGTACACCCTACAAGTGATCGGCAGTTTACATGTAAAAGCAAAATAAACTAGGACTTATAAATCAAAGGTTTCTTTTTTTTTACAGTAAAGAAACCAAGTCGTAAATTGATATAAGGTGTGTTGGGAATGTGTGCAGAGCGGGATTCTTGGTCTTTACGAGCTTTAAAATTACCGGGTCAGATTCTCCTTTTAAACAACACGGCAACAGGGCACTAGGGCAGGGGTGTTTTGTAGCGTAAGTAAACGGCATTCTCGGGTTTCCAAGTGCCAGTAGCGTTCATACTCCATGCCAGATATTTAGGTCTTGGTAACAGCTTTTGTTGTTTGTTGACCAGCCTGTTGTTTCCAATTAATTAAGTATATAACCTGTGCTCTGGGTCAGCCTCTTGCTCATTATTGGATGGCCTCTATATTCTTGTGGTTGTCCCACCCAGGAGAATATTGGTCTCGCAGTGTTCCGATTGGATGGCTTGTATCATTCAACTGCTTATAAGAGAGGACTATTTTTCTTTTGGAGCGCTCCATGGAGTGTGTTTCCTTTCTCTCTCCCTCTTTCCCCTCCCCCCCCCCCCGCAAGCCTTTTTTGCATCCCCTACAGCATGGGTACTCACAAACCTTCTCTCAGGGCCGAAATTTACAGTGTGGTTTGTGGCCAAGGGCTGCACCGGTGGGGGCGGGGTAAGAAGGGGAGGGGGCGGGGCTAGAGCAAGAAATAACCTTGGACCATGAGGTTGAACACAGCCCCCTGCAGTGGACGCATTCGTCCACTGAGCCACTAGGCCCGGCATACACATATCTCTCTCTATCTCTTTATCCCTCTCTCTCTCTCTCTCTCTCTCTCTCTGTCTCCCTCCCTCTCCCTCCCTACCTCTCTCCCTCCCTCTCTCTTCCTCTCTCTCTGTCTCCCTCCCTCTCTCTCCCTCCCTCCCTCTGTTTGTCTCCCTCCCTCTGTTTATCTCCTTCCTAGTCTCCCTGCGTCCGTCTCCCTATTTCTCCCTCGGTCGGTCTCCCTCCTCTTCCCTCCCTCTGTCTCCCTCCTTCTTTCTCCTTCCGTCTGTGTCCCTCCCTCTGTCTCACTACTTCTGTCTCTCTCTCTTTCTCTCTCTCTCTCTCTCTCTCTCTCTCTCTCTCTCTCTCTCTCTCTGTCTCTCTCTCACTCTCTCTGTCTCCCTCCCTCTCTCTGTGTCCCTCCCTCTCTGTCTCCCTCCCTCTCTCTCCCTGTCTGTCTCCCTCTCCCTCTCTCTCGCTCTCATCCTCTGTCTGTCTTTCTCCTCCCTCTGTCTCCCTCCCTCTGTGCCCCTCTGTCTCCTTCAGTCTGTCTCCCCGTCTCCCTCCTCACTCCCTCTGTCTGCCTCCCTCTGTCTCCCTCCCTCTGTCCCCCTCTGTCTCCTCCGTCTCCCTGCGTCTGTCTCCCTCTGTTTCCCTCCTGCCTCCCTCTGTCTCCCTCCCTCTGTCTCCCTGTCTCTCTGTCTGTCCCTGCCTCTATCTTTGTCTCCATCACTCTCTGTCTCAGTCTGCCTCAGTCTGTCTCTGCCTCAGTCTGTCTCTGCCTCATTCTGTCTCTGCCTCAGTCTGCCTCTGCCTCTATCTGCCTCGGCTTCTATCTTTGTCTCTGTCTGTCTCTATCTGTCTCGGCCTCTATCTTTGTCTCTGTCTGTCTCTATCTGTCTCTGCCTCTATCTGTCTCTGTCTGTCCCGGTCTCTATCTGTCTCTGCCTCTGTCTGTCCATGTCTGTTTGTCTCTATCTGTCTCTTTGTCTATATCTGTATGTGTGTCTCTACCTGTCTCTGCCTCTATCTGTTACCTCTATCTGTCTCTGTGTCTTTATCAGTCTCTTTCCAAACAGGAAGCTTCCCAAAACGCCCTTTTAAAAGTCAGCTGGGAAAGCGCTTACAGCTGATTTTTTAAAGGGCCTTTTGGGAAGCTTTCTGAAGGTGCCCTTATGTCACAGAGGCAGGTAGTAAACACAGAAGATGACCACAGGAGCATACGTAGAGAATACTATGTTCGAGGCATATGGGCTGCAGATGGTACATTATGAATAGATCGCCATCTGGTGTTGGGCTCGGATGATTGCACTTTGTTTTTCTCTTGGAGAGTCTTTTGTATCTTGGTAACTCCTCCCTTGGTTGGTAGTGCGCATGGGCATCGGCTCCATCCTTAGATTGTTTTTTTCCGCCATCGGGTTCGGATGAGGATTGAGACGCTCCAGATCAACTTCAGAAAAAAGTGATTTATCGGCGCGTATTCCCTTTCCAATTCGACAGTATTGTTATCAAACGCGTTTCATTTCCATTCCGGCGCGTTGCGAATTCAACATCGAAGAAAAAACTTTGATCTACGTCGACGAACAGGAGGCCTTTCTCGACGCAGTCAAGCCCGGAGTCCATGGAAAGGACTCCAATCAAAAAATGTCCAACGTGTGGTGCTAAGTTCCCACACAAGGACCTCCATGAGGTGTGCAACCTCTGTCTATCGCCTGAACACGAATCCAGGGACTGCGAAGCCTGCGCAGCATTCTCCTCCAAGCTAACGATTAGAAATCGTCGGGCTAGAAGACACGAGGTTTCCAGAATGCAGTCGGAGGCGATCCCGGAGCTGTTCGGAGACGAGCAACTTGAGGAAGAAGAGGATCATGAGGATCAGTCTGGGTCGGAAGAGGACCAGTCGGATGTCGAAGAACTCAACGTGCAACAAACCGTGAGTGACGACGTCCCCTTACCAAAAAACCGACCCCGTGTGGTAACGACCCCGCCTTCGAGCCCGGTCAAACCGTAGAAAAAAGTTTCCGACGCCCCGCCCTCGGGCCCGGCAACGAAACCGAAACTGAAACCGAAACACTCGGCCTCCCACCATTTCGGATCCGAGAAACGGTCGACATCGACTTCGACACCGAAGCTTCATACAAGGGAAAGCTCGGCATCGAAACCCAGGAAGTCGGAATCGAGTAGACACTCGGTGCCGAAAACACCGAACATTGACGATCGAAAACATAAGCACCTTTCGGAACCAAGGCCTTCGGTACCGATTCAGGAGCAACAGACAGATCCCAAACAAAAGATTTTGTTTATCGATCCGCAAACTGGCAAAGTAGTGACGAAGAAGAGAAAGAATGAACAGACAGAAGATAAATCTCTTCCTTCAAAAAAGAGAACACTGGGGACAAATACAACTCCTCCTGCTTCTCCTCGACCTAAAGTCACACCCTCTTCTCCTATTCCTCACACTATGCCAAATATTCCTACACCTTCCACACCAAGACCATCTACACCTCAGTCTGATGTAGACAGTGATCCAGGGGAGGGAGAACCTCAAGGGGATGATGAAACCATCCCAGATGAGGATGACCCATGGGAAAATTATAACGTAGGGTCAGATGAGGACAACAACCCAGAGTTATATCCCTCAAAGCCTTCACCACCTGATGATAACACAGGGTTTGTACAGCTCATTAATAGGGCAGCAAAATATCATAAAGTAGATATACATACAGAACCTCAAATAGAGGATTTCCTGTTAGAGACGCTACCTAATGCACAAAGAACATCAGGTACTCTTCCTATGCTGAAGGGTCTTCTCAGTCACACAGAAGAAATATTCAAAGACCCAGTGAGGGCTAGGGTGTTAAACCCAAGAATTGATAAAAAATATAAGGCGGCTCCAAAGGATCCAATATTTTTCAAAGGGCAGGTACCTCTGGACTCGCTTGTAGTTTCAAACGCTCGTAAAAGAGCAAACTCATTATCTACAGGAGAGGCTCCTCCACCTGATAAAGAGTCAAAATTAATAGATGCATCAGGCAAGAGAGTAGCATCACAAGCGGCAAATAGCTGGCGTATAGCCAATACACAGGCACTACTTGCACGTTATGACAGGGCACATTATGATGAATTAGAAAAACTCATCACACATCTCCCCAAAGAACATCAGAAAAAGGCAGATCAGTTAATACAGGAAGGTAAAATAATAACTAATACTTCCATTAAGTGCGCCCTAGACGCAGCAGACACTGCAGCAAGATCCATCAACACCAGTGCCATGTTAAGGAGACATGCATGGCTTAGAATCTCAGGATTCAAACAGGAAGTACAAACGTCCTTATTGAACCAACCCTTTGATCAAAAGACACTTTTTGGTTCAAGCACAGATGAGACCTTAGAAAAAATGAAAAAAGATACAGAAACGGCGAAGTCAATGGGAGCATTGCAACAGCCAACACAAAGAGGTTCCTTTCGTAGATCCACCTATAGAGGGGGATCAAAAAATACAGGAACAAATCAGCAATCCACCTCTTTCACACCTACATCACCCAAAGGTAATTCAAGAGGTAATTACAGGGGTAACAACAACAAAGGTAGAGGCCGCGGAAATAATAACAACCGCAACGCCTCAACCCCAAAACAGTGACTTCATAGAACTCCCCCCAGACCACATAACACCGGTCGGGGGACGTCTATCACAGTTCCTACCTGTCTGGGAAAACATCACATCAGACAAGTGGGTGAGACAGATTATCCAACATGGTTATTGCCTGGAACTCACAGCTACCCCACCAAACATCCCCCCCAAACAGCGTCCAATGAGTCAAGATCATCTGACATTGTTAAAAGAAGAAGTACTAGCACTTCTACAAAAGCATGCAATAGAGAAGGTCCCAAAAAATCAACAAGGGACAGGAGTATACTCTCTATACTTCCTAATCCCCCAAAAAGACGGGTCCCTAAGACCAATCTTGGACCTCAGACCTCTCAATGCTTACATAAATTCGGAACATTTCCACATGGTCACGCTCCAACAGGTACTCCCTTTACTGAAGAAAGGGGACTTTCTTTCTACACTGGATCTAAAAGACGCTTACTTTCATATCCCAATTCACAAAGCCCACAGAAAATACCTAAGGTTTGTAGTGGAAGGACAACACTATCAATTCAAAGTCCTTCCGTTCGGGGTCACAACGGCACCAAGAGTGTTCACAAAATGCCTAGCTGTGGTGGCAGCACACCTAAGAAGACAACAAATACATGTCTTCCCCTACTTGGACGATTGGCTAATAAAGGCCAAGTCACAAGAAGAATGTCTTCACAACACACAGAAGACAATTCAATTGCTGCACCACCTAGGGTTTACGGTGAGCTACAAAAAATCACACCTGCAACCAAACAAGATTCAGCAATACCTGGGGGCTACTATAGACACAGAAAAGGCAATAGCATACCCCAATCCGATCAGGATACAAACAATGGTCGGGTTAATACAAAGATTTCAACCACAACACTCACTACCAGCACGAGTGTTTATGCAACTGTTAGGCATGATGTCCTCCTGCATACTGCTAATACCACATGCCAGGCTACAAATGCGTCCACTACAGGAGTGTCTAGCGACACAGTGGAATCAGGCTCAAGGTCAGATTACAGATCTGGTGTTGGTAGACGACCGGACGCATCGCTCTCTGAAGTGGTGGAACACAAAAAACATTTCCAAAGGACGGTCGTTCCTAGAACCAATTCCACAAGTGATAATAACAGCGGACGCATCGCTCTCCGGATGGGGAGCGCATATGGACAAATACACAGTGCAGGGGAAGTGGAGTGTGCAGCAAAAGAAACTGCACATCAACTACCTGGAACTATTAGCAGTATTTCTAGCACTAAAGGCTTTCCAAATTCAAATAACAAGCAAGGCAGTCCTGATCAGAACAGACAACATGACTGCAATGTATTATATTCAAAAACAGGGGGGGACACACTCTCTCCAACTATCCAAACTAGCACAGGACATTTGGAGATGGGCCATTCCTCAAAAGATTTATCTGTTAGCAGAACACCTACCAGGAGTTCAAAATCAGATAGCAGACATCCTAAGCAGACAGTCAGAACAAGTACACGAATGGGAGCTGCACGACCAAATACTGCAGCCATTCTTCCAGAGATGGGGGCAACCAGAGATAGATCTGTTTGCCAATCATCAGAACGCAAAATGCAAAAACTTCGCATCCAGGTACCCACACCAACGGTCCCAGGGCAATGCACTATGGATAAATTGGTTCAACAAATTTGCTTACGCTTTCCCTCCTCTCCCACTAATTCTGTTAGTGGTTCGGAAACTGCAGCAACACTCAATGACAATGATACTAGTGGCACCCACGTGGGCAAGACAGCCGTGGTTCACCACGCTACTACAACTCTCACAGGTGCCACATCAAAAACTAAGATTATTACCCATGCATCTTACACAGAACCATGGAGAAATAATGCACCCAGATCCCAAAAAATTGAACCTAGCGATCTGGCTCCTGAGGTCATAGAGTTTGGATATTTAGATTTACCACCAGAATGTATGGAAATCATTAAACAAGCAAGACGTCCTACCACCAGAGCATGCTATGCAGCAAAATGGAAGAGGTTTGCTATACACTGTAACAGTAAGCACATCAACCCTCTGGACGCATCCACTAAACAAATCATTTGCTATTTACTACACTTGCAGCAATGTAACTTAGCATATACCTCTATCAGAGTTCATCTCGCAGCTATAGCGGCGTACCTACAAAACAGGCAACATCTTTCCCTGTTTAAAGTACCAGCAATTAAAGCTTTCATGGAGGGACTCAGAAGAGTCATTCCACCAAGACGACCACCTTCCCCAGTCTGGAATCTCAACATAGTACTTACCAGACTAATGGGGCCACCCTTTTAACCTATGCATAGGTGTGAAATACAATTCCTCACATGGAAGGTGGCCTTCCTCATAGCTATCACGTCACTTACAAGAGTAAGTGAGTTGCAGGCTTTTACGATTCAAGAACCATTCATGCAGTTACACCAAAATAAAGTGGTTCTTAGAACAAACTCAAAATTCTTACCAAAGGTAATTTCGGCATTCCACATCAATCAGTCAGTGGAATTACCGGTTTTCTTTCCAAAACCACAAACAGTAGCGGAAAGAGCCCTACATACATTGGATGTTAGAAGGGCAATATTGTACTATATAGAAAGAACACAAACTTTCAGAAAGACAAAACAGCTATTTGTTGCGTTTTCTCCTACACATAAGGGCAATCCCATCTCTAAAGCGGGCATTGCCAGATGGATTGTAAAATGCATTCAAATATGCTACTTTAAAGCAAAGAGAACATTAACTGTTCCTCCTAGAGCTCACTCTACACCTAAACTAGGAGCATCTATGGCATTTTTGGGAAACATTCCACTAGATGACATATGCAAAGCAGCTACCTGGGTTACACCGCACACCTTCACAAAACACTATTGTGTAGATGTGCACACAACACAACAAGCTAGAGTGGGACAAGCTGTATTAAAAACTTTATTTCAGGCAGTTGCAACAGACACGGGCAACCACCGCTAGGGAGAGAACTGCTGTATAGTCTATTCATAATGTACCATCTGCAGCCCATATGCCTCGAACGGAATATGCTACTTACCAGTATGCATCTGTTCTTGGCATAGAGGGCTGCAGAGTGGTACATGCCCTCCCAGCCTCCCCGGAAACCTGTGTCTGTTCCAACATTATCTTATTTAGATACACTTACATGGGCATTCTTATCTGTATTCTATCATACTACTCCATCTAACCCTACTATGGCAAAACAATCTTAGGATGGAGCCGATGCCCATGCGCACTACCAACCAAGGGAGGAGTCACCAAGATACAAAAGACTCTCCAAGAGAAAAACAAAGTGCAATCATCCGAGCCCAACACCAGATGGCGATCTATTCATAATGTACCACTCTGCAGCCCTCTATGCCAAGAACAGATGCATACTGGTAAGTAGCATATTCCTTAATACGTATTCACTACGTATGCTCCTGTGGTAATCTTTTGTGTTTACTACCGGCCATAGAAACTGCAAGCCAAGGTCCGCGGGCCGCCAGTGAAGGCATGTAGGGCCGCTGGCGTCCCGCAGGCCGTACTATGAGTACCAGTACCCTACAGCCTGCTCCCTGCTAGTTATTTCTTTTGTTTTTCCTTGCTCTCTAGTTTTTCTCTTCACCTCATCCACTCAATTGCTTGGCTCCTCCCCATTTATAGATATGCCACTCCTCACCCTTGACCCTCCCACTGTTATTTGATTTTTAAATGAGGACCTGGCAGCTGCACAATGCTGCCTTGCTGCCAGCATCCTTTCTTTATGATTCCCATTTACTGCCTAATGATGGTTTATATTTTTTAACTTACTGTTCTAACCTAGTCGCCTGCAATATTATAACAGTAAATTAAAAATGGCCACCATGTATCTTGACACTAATGAACTCGGGCATTATGATGTATGCATAAATTGCACATTCATCAATACACATTGCATAGCACCGTTGGTTGGGTTTTGTTTAGAAATAATTTGGCATTTTATAGCCACAACCTATTGGCTTTGCTTATGTTTTTTTCTTTCCATTCAGTTTTTTTGTGTCTCTATTTATCCCAATATAATATGAGAACTACAAGTCTAAGAATGTAAACAATAAACCTCCCTTGAATGAGCTACTCGAGTATGGACCTCTGAAACCAGAGAGCTCTTCATGAATGAGAGAAGACGACACTGATAAAGATGTGTATTCTCTAGAATAAAATACGGAAAGAGAGAAAACAGTGCAGCGTATAGTGGAGAATAACTTGTTTTTGTGGGTTTACTCACTCGCAGAGTGAAGTGTTCTGGGAAAACTATAACTATTCTGATAGAAACTCCATTCTTTACTAAAATGATACCTGCAGCATAGAAACCCAGATGCAGGACAATACACATGCCAAACCCCTTAAGCTGTCCGTCAAAAAACATTAAAATCCACATACCTGAGCCTAGTCCACTTTTATGTCTATATTCTTTAGTTTACAGACCATGTTCGGTACTGCAATCCGGTACAAATTCTGAAGCCTTTGATATATGACTATTTACTGTGCTAGGTGAGCAGCAATCGTGATAACATTTGTTTAATTACAAGAGAAGCTTAGCAGAGCAAAGCAGACAAAGGTCATCGAGCAGGAACAACCAGTAGTACCCGCTCTCCTCCAGCTTCCACACAGGAGGATCTCTTCCTCGTTCCATCGGAGGAACAGTTGATCTTCAGTCAGGTTCTGCTCTATGTTCAAAGCTTATTTTCTGCTTATTAAGAGATTGTAATGCGTCATGGTGTGGAGTCCAGCTCACGGATGTTAACAATGGGGCATTCCTCAGGTTTGGGAAGACTGGTACAGAAGCAAACAGAAATATCAGACCTCACCAAGGAGGCCAAGTGGGAACAAACTTATTAGACATTCCTTTCCTCATAGCTGGGCTGATTCGTCCTGTTTTCTGCAGAATTAGCTGGTGTGGATCATCTGCATCCTGCATAATGGCTAGAAATGGAACACGTGTGTGTATGAGTGAGACTGGTTGCAGTATTTTTCCTACGTACCGTGAAAGACAACAAACCTCTAATTGCAGATTCACAATTAATGCACCGTTTTAACTGAATGCTTGTTACAAATGCTTTCCTATTCCATCATCGACCTTGCTGTTCTACCAATCCTATTTGAAATTTCTTTGTAACAATTAGCAGAAGAGCCAGCTGTAGAGTTATGCAGAACTTGGACTTGTATGTCAAACTCTGTAGAAATAGAGGAAAAACCTCCAAATCAAATATGCCTGGTTACATACAGCTCACTTCCAGCAGGCTCTGCCATATATATGATAGAAACACTGGAAGGCTATGAATTGCTGAGCAACAAACATTGAATATTATATTACTCCCATGCGACCAGATCAATCCTTTAGGATCCTCTGATATTTTAGTACCATACATACCTCTTCCACTTCCTGTGTGATTGATTGTATCTTCTTTGATGTTGCACTGTAACATGTATATCTTCCGTCTTGTATCGTTCCTTCAATTGTACTTCATAAAAATGTATTATGTGTTCAGGTTGTATGCTGTCTGTTATTATAGCTACCTCCTTACTGCAATATTTCCACATTGTATTTGGACAGCAAGGTAGGACCTGACTTTTGAAAGAGTTTTTATGTTGCTGGAAATTTGTAAACCATCTTGTTGAGGTTTTCATCTGGTGTGTTAAGATGCCATGATTTAATTTTGATAATATAAATCTTCTTAGACCTTTACTCCTCATCACACACTCCTGTTTATTGTAAACAAGCCAATTTCCTTTTACTTTGTAAGTTTATTGCTTAGTAAAAGTTTTTTCGATGTTTTGGAGAGAAGACGTTCTTACCATTTAGCTACTAATTTCAGCCTCCCGAAGTATTGAATAATATCTTATGCGAACTTTACCCCTCAAAACATTTTTGTATTTTATAGATGCCCTACCTTTAACATGCAGTTGGTGCCTTTGACAAAACATTTTACATTTCTTCTTACAGTTGAGCGTTTTTAATAGCATTCCTACCAGGCCCATGACCTAGTCCACCTTCTTGGTGTTCTGCAGAGGTTGACGCAGTTACCTTCTTGAATATATTTACTCGCCTGACTGGATCCTAACACCTCTGTTGGAGTTTAGATGGATCACATCATGAACGCCTTTCCTATCCCTTCTCTCATGTGAGTTTACCCCAGACTGATATGACTGTGACTGTGGCGGTAGCTGGGTAGCGTTTTGTGGTATCTGCCCCCCAAATAACATATGCATATAGCCCATCTGTCCCAGCACCTCCTTGTCAATCCGGAAAGTGGGGTCTGCCAGCGGCAAGTATGCCCATTTGTTGACAATCTGCACTTGTGCAGTCTCATAATACTTTTGTACATTTGGGAGCGCAATACCCCTCTCAAAGACCGATCTCCACAATGTAGACATTTTTATATGTGCTGGGCCGTCTAACCAGTGGAGGGACCACAACAAAGCGTCCTTAGCTTGGAAAAGGTTTCTGCAATGCCAAATGGACTTTTCTGCATTATGTAGGTGAACTTCAGTAACGTAATCATTTTACCACAAAATTCAGAGCGGGTGGCCCTCCAGTGTTTTATGTCTCCCTCCAGTCTTCGCAGAAGGGAGCCCACATTGTCCGTGTAGTGCATACCACCCTCCCGCGAGACAACATTATTTATTTATTTATTTAATTTATTTATTTATTTTGCGGGTTTGTAGAGCGCTTGAATAAACTCCCAAGGGAGTATCTCCGCGCTATCTGACTGCTGAACCTGCAGGAGATCGAATTCCCTGGCTCCAATCTAGTTATTAAACTGTGTGGTTAGACCTGGAACAAGAACGTCTTCAGCTTTTTTCTGAAGGCCAGATGGTTTTCAAGCTGCCTAAGCTGGAGAGGGAGACCATTCCATATCCTCGGTCCCCTCACAGACAGAGCCTTACCCCCTTGCCTTACCCGCTTGATCCTAGGAATCGTGAGAAGCATTTGGTCACTGGACCGTAGAGCACGAGAAGGAACATACGGCACAAACTTGTCTGCCAGATAGGAGGGACCCAAACCATGAAGTCCTTTGTGGACCGTACAACAGATCTTAAAAACAACTCTCTGACGGATGGAAAGCCAATGAAGCCTGGCAAGTAGAGGTTTTGAAGGTGTTCTCGGAGGGGCATTTAGAACCAACCTGGCTGCGGTGTTCTGCACAACCTGTAACCTATCCAGATCCTCCTCATTAGCTGACAGCAAGAGACCATTACAATAGTCGAGACGGCTGATAACCAACGCCTGGACCAGGGTCTTTCTGATGGTGTCTGGAAGCAATGGAAAGACTCTGCGCAGCAATCCAATGGTCCGAAAGCAAGATCCAACAATGTTGGTAACATGCTGCTTCAAGCTGAGTTCTTGTTCCAGACGTACCCCTAGGTTCTTGACTATCTGCTTAGGCTCGGGGACTGGGCCTAGATCTAAAGGCCACCAGTCAGGAGCCCAGCAGATCTTAGCCTCACCGAAAAGCATAACCTCTGTCTTTGAAACATTGCACTGCAACATTTTCAAAGACATCCACTGGGAAACTGCTCTCATCCCCTCAGAGAAAGAATGTAATACCTCTGGAGTAAGATGGTCAAAGGGAAAGAGCAGCTGGGTATCGTCAGCTATGACACTGGGCAAAAACCAAAGGCTCTCAGGATATTAGCCAGGGGGGCCACATAGATGTTGAATAATGTAGGGCTCAAACAGGAGCCCTGTGGCACCCCCTTAGTAATCCTGGTCTCCTCGGATCGGAAATTGCCCATGGTGACGCATTGGGTCCGATCCGAAAGAAAGCTCTTTAGCCAAGCCAGTGCCATGCCCCCTAGTCCACTCCCAGTCAGACGCTCGACCAAAATCTCATGTGAGATGGTGTCAAAAGCTGCCGATAAATCTAGCAGCACCAGGACAGCTGATGTTCCTTTGTCCTGGAGCATGCGTAGATCATCGGTAATCGACAGCAACGCTGTTTCCGTGCTGTATTTTGGTCTAAAGCCCGACTGAGATGGATCTTAAAGTTTCATACCTATGCCTTACTACCAGAGGACTGCTAATATAATTCAACACTCCATAACATATTACGGGTGAACCGATCTGTTGTAAGTAAGAAAAGGCAGGTTGATAATGTTTAATATTCCCAGGCCATAAAATTGGGAGTAAAAATCTAACGCACCAGGATTTATAAGGTTGTGCAAAATAGCATTAAGTGGACTGTGCTTTGGTTAGATGAATTATTGCAAGGGCATTTAGGGAGAGACCTAAATCAGGTGCCCCGTGCAGGACATGCAAACAAAAGTGTACAGTGCTCAGTCACAACCTTGTAAGATAAAATGTATATTGTGGGATACATATTAGTGCAAGATATCGTAATCATTTGGAATGAGTAATAACAGGTTGTACGTTTTTTGCCTTCTTTGCACAAACATCAATCAATCAATCAATCAATCAAGGAATTTGTAGAGCGAGCTACTCACCCGTTAGGGTCTCAAGGCGCTGAGGGGGGTCGAAACTGCTCGAACAACCAGGTCTTGAGTTGCTTCCTGAAGGCGAGATGGTCCTGTGCCAGCCGGAGGTGGGTGGGGAGGGAGTTCCATGTCTTGGCTGCCAGGTAGGAGAAGGAACTTCCTCCGGCGTTGGTTTTGCGAATCCGTGGGACGGTGGTGAGGGCGAGGCTGGCGGAGCGGAGCTGGCGGGTAGGCGTGGAGAATGCGAGGCGGTTGTTGAGGTACCTGGGGCCCGCCTCATGGAGAGCCTTGTGTGCGTGGGTGAGGAGTCTGAATGTGATTCTCTTGCTGACGGGGAGCCAGTGCAGGTTCTTCAGATGGGCAGAGATGTGGCTGTGGCGGGGGATGTCCAAGATGAGTCTTGCCGAGGCGTTCTGGACGCGCTGTAGTCTTTTCTGGAGCTTGGCTGTGGTCCCGGTGTAGAGGGTGTTTCTGTAGTCCAGGCGGCTGGTGACGAGGGCCTGGGTGACCGTCTTCCTGGTTGCGGTGGGGATCCATCGGAAGATTTTTTGGAGCATGCGCAGGGTGTTGAAACAGGACGATGAGACAGCGTTGACTTGCTTGGTCATCGTGAGGGAAGAGTCCAGGATGAAGCCCAGGTTGCGTGCGTGGTCCGTTGGCTTGGGTGCGGTGCCCAGGGCAGGTGGCCACCAGGAGTCGTCCCAGGTGGAGGGCGAGGGTCCGAGGATGAGGACTTCCGTTTTGTCAGAGTTCAGCTTCAGACGGCTGAGCTTCATCCATTCCGCGACGTCCTTCATTTCTTCCTGGAGGCTGGCTCTGGCGGGGTCGTTGGTGAGGGAGAGTATCAGCTGTGTGTCGTCAGCGTAGGAGATGATGTTGAGGTTGTGTTTGCGTGCGATGGCTGCGAGGGGGCTCATGTAGACGTTGAAGAGGGTGGGGCTGAGCGAGGATCCTTGTGGGACGCCACAAATGACTTCGGTAGCTGCTGACTGGAACGGGGGGAGGCGGACTCTCTGGGTTCTGCCGGCGAGGAACGAGGTGATTCATTCTAAGGCTGCGCCTTGGATTCCGGTGTCGCTGAGGCGTTGTATCAGGGTGCGGTGGCATACCGTGTCGAAGGCTGCTGAGAGGTCCAGGAGGATGAGTGCGGCGGTTTCCCCGTTGTCAAGCATAGACCTAATGTCGTCGGTAGCTGCGATGAGGGCGGTCTCGGTGCTGTGGTTGGCTCGAAAGCCGGACTGTGACGGGTCGAGGGATCCGTTTG
Source organism: Lissotriton vulgaris (assembly GCF_964263255.1). Taxonomy (NCBI): domain Eukaryota; kingdom Metazoa; phylum Chordata; class Amphibia; order Caudata; family Salamandridae; genus Lissotriton; species Lissotriton vulgaris. The sequence goes on from NC_141695.1 coordinate 1,623,478,759, forward strand.
TCTCGAGGAAGGCGGAGAGTTGTTTGTTGAACGTCTTCTCGATGACTTTGGCAGGAAAAGGGAGGAGCGAGATGGGTCGGAAGTTCTTGAGGTCCGTGGGGTCCGCGGTGGGTTTTTTCAGGAGGGCGCTGAGTTTGGCATGCTTCCTGCTCTCTGGGAAGGTGGCTGATGCGAAGGAGCTGTTGATGACAACGCGGAGTTGGGGTGCGATGATGGAGTCGGCTTTGTTGAAGATGTGGTGTGGGCATGGGTTGGTAGGGGAGCCGGAGAGGATGGTGTTCATGGTGCGTGCGATGTCTTCGGTGCTGACCGGGTTCCAGGTGCGGAGGGTGGCGGTTGGGTGCGTTGGTTTGGTGGTTGGGTCGTTGGTCTGTGCGCCGAAGCTGTTGTGTATGTTGGTGATCTTGCGGTGAAAGAACGAGGCGAGTGAGTCGCAGAGGTCTTGCGAGGGTGTGATGTCGTTGTTGCTGGCGCTGGGGTTGGAGAGCTCTTTGACAATGCTGAAGAGTTCCTTGCTGTTGTGGGTGTTGTTGTCCAGGCGCTGTTTGTAGGTGGTTCTCTTGGCGGTCCGGATCAGTTGGTGGTGCTTGCGGGTGGCGTTCTTGAGGCTGTCATGTTCTCTGTTGTCTGGTTCTGGCGCCAGGATTTCTCCAGGGAGCGGCATGTTTTCTTGGAGTTAATGAGGTCGTCCGTGAACCATGAGGCTTCCTTGCTGTGGGGCCCGCTCGGTGGTTTCGTCAGTGGTGCGAGTTCGTTGGCGCAGTCGGTGATCCATTGTACGAGGTTGCGAGCTGCTTCGGTGGGGTCCGTCGTGATGGTGGGAGGGTTCTGGCTGAGGGAGGTGATGAGCTGGTCGGCGGTGATCTTGCTCCAGCTTCTGCGGGGGGCTTTTTGCGGGTGGTGGTGGATAGTGGTTTTCTTGAAGGTGAAGTGGACGCAGCTGTGGTCTGTCTAGTGGAGTCCTGTGGAGTGGCTGAAGGAAATGTGCTTGCTGGAGGAGAAGACCGGGTCAAGCGTGTGGCCGGCGTAGTGGGTGGGGGTGTTCACCAGTTGCTTGAGTCCGAGGTTTGCGAGGTTGTCCAGCAGGGTGGTGGTATTGCTGTTGTTGTTCTCCAGGTGGAAGTTGAGGTCTCCTAGGAGGATGTAGTCTGGGGAGGCGAGGGCGTGCGGGCTTGCGAAGTCTGCGATGGCTTCGCTGAATTGAGTGCGTGGGCCTGGGGGTCTGTAGATTAGGGTGCCTCTGAGGGTAGTCTTGGGGTCGGTGTGAATCTGGAAGTGCAGGTGTTCGGCGGTGGTGAGGGTGTCGTCTGAGTTGGTGGTGATGCGGATGGTGTTTCTGTGGACGATGGTGATGCCTCCTCCGGTTTGGTTGATGCGGTCCTTCCGGGTGATCTTGTAGAGCAGTGGTCAAAATACAGGGTTTTCACTCGTTCTTTAGACATAGCAGAAATCAAAACTGGGTTAGTAAATAAGTCCATAACACTTACTGGTTCAAAAGTCTACATAATATGTCAGTGTTAAGCAATCATTTAATACCTGCCTCGAGAAGTTTGCTTTTGGGGTGCTTCAAATCCTGAGCCATAACATTAAGGGGGCAAGATGGACAGTGTCGGCTAGATAGTTCAAACCCAATTTTGCATGGCCTATAAAAGTAGATACAGAACGGGGTATTGATAGAAGGTGACTGGAAAATCTATTTTCTATATTCTGAAGTGATCTATATTTGCATATCCCCAAACACAAGTGCCATAAAGTCCCACAGGAATACATTTACTTTTATATATTTGAGTAAACTCCTTCATTGGCTTGGCGCCTAGCCTAGACGAAAAGTGAAAGACTGCTTCCATGGCTTCTTGTATTTGTTGTGATCTAATTTTGAGTACATGGGCCCAGTTTGAGCAACTGTCGAAAGGTATCCCCAAGTCGTTAAAAACGGGACTCTATCCACTTGGACCCCTCTGATCAAGTGGCTCCTGCCTTTGTGTACTTGACCCAATGACCATTGAAAAAGATTTAGGCCCACATGCATCAAGCTATTTAGGAATCGCAAACGGTGCGATTTGGTAAAATCGTCCGTTTGTGATTCCTAAATAGGTTTCTGGGATGCATCAAGCATTTTTGGTGAAATCTCTATTTTTAGCGAATTCCAAAAATGCGATTGCTTTTAAGGAATCGCAAAATTGCGATTCCTTAAAAGCAATGCATGATTAATTTTAAAATTGCGAATTCGCAAATCTGGGGTGCAAATTACCACGAGGTTGAACCTCGTGGTAATTTGCGAAAAAGTGTTAAAATGCTCTAATTTGCATTTTAAAACACTGTCTAGTTACAGACACACATGTCCTTAGGACATGTGTGTTTGAAACATGCACTTCAAAATAAATTTCAGGGGTGCAGGGGGGGGGGGGGGTCCAAAGGACCCCCCCTGCACCCATGGAATGCATCAACATTTTGCGAATTCTAATTTGCGAATTCGCAATTCCCATTGATTCCTATGGGCCTTTTGGCCCATAGGAATCAATGGGAATTGCGAAATCGCAAATTGGAATTCGCATAATATTTGCGATTCGGTAAAAATTGCGATTTTTACCGAATCGCAAATATTATGCAATTTTAATCATGCATCCAGTTTTGCGATTCCTTATTTGCGATTCGGTAAAAATCGCAAATTAGGAATCGCAAAAACGGACTTTGATACATGTGGCCGTTAGAGTAGTGAACTCTTAAATCTAAATCGTGCATAAAGAAAGTAAAAGACTCTAAGAGTAACTGTAACCCATTAGCTGTTTTTGCAGTTAGATCGGCATAGCTCGAATTAAGGATGATATGCAACATGTAGTCTACCAATCTGCGGCATATCCTTCCTTTTGTTGATTAGGTCGGTGTTCAAACCATTTATGTAGATTAAAGATAAAGGTGCCAAGATGCAACTCTGACATACCCCTCTGTTAGAAATAATTTGTGTGATACATTCCCCATTCTGAGTGTAGTGTGTTTTAACAGTAGTATGACAATGCAAGCATCTAAGCAAGATAACAAGGACCACTCCTACAGCCTCTAGCATACTCCATAATTTGGAATTATTTGTTTTATCCAATGTGCAGGAGAGGTCCATTAATGCCAAATGTAGCGCTCCTCTCCTATCTATAACGTATTTTCCAGTAATGAGCGATCAATTAAGACATTGCTCGACTGTGTGTATCCCGGCCTGGAAACCAAATTGGACTAAGGAAATAACTTTATTAGTGTCTGCCCAAGCTTCTAGTCGAGAAAGAAGGACCGTCACCAAAAAGTTAGAAGTTGAATCCGTAACAAGTTTGGTCTATAACAACTACGTTGGGTTCCCTCCCCTTTCTTGTAAATGGGCATGATAACAGCCTCCTTCCAAGATGGAGCCCTTGATTGATGTTAGGAGGACATTGGTGATTAAAGGCGCCCACAGGTCTATATTGCCCTTAAAGAGACCCACCTGTACACCATCAGGACCAAGAGCATTGCCCACAGGACTGTTTTTTTTATTGCGGTAGACACTTCTTTAACCTCTATTGGAAGATTCAAGACTACATCTGCTACAGAGTCTGTAGAAACCTTTTGAATTGCCTCTATTTTTAGAGACATTGTCTGAATCAAACACATTAGAGAAATAGGTTATCCAAGAATCAGCCAAAATTAAGCTTTATACCTTAGGGGTATTGTAGTTAGTGAAGAAAGGGCGATTCACAACTTCCCGGAACCTGCTCTGGTAATTTAACCTCGCAGCAGCTTCCAAATCGCCCCAGGTCTCTCACCTAATTTTTTCCTTCCTAAGAATGAGGGCTCCTGTATAGGCCCTTCTAGCAAATTTCACTTGTTCCTTATCTCTAGGGATAACTCTGTGCCTCTTTAGGTTTTTGATGAGCAGCAGAGAATGCAGTATCAAACCATATACATGTTGGAGAGCGCTTCTTAAATTTTCTAACTAACACATTTGAGACACCCTGGTGCAAAAAAGACATATCCGTTAATACCCAATAATGAATCCACTTTGGTGGATAATCATAACTGAAGGGCAGCCTCATCAGTCTGAATTAGCTCTTGAGTTAAAGGTTCAGGATTACGTTTGCCCCTATTTAGCCTTAAGTCTTTATTGTCTGAGAAATTTAAATCTCCAAGCTCATTTAATTTATTGCTTTTACCTCGCTTCAAATTGAGTACTAAGGAAAGTGAGTTATGGTCACTTGCACAGTCAGGATTAATTAAAAAAATCAAGAATAAAGACTTAGAAATCTTCAGAAATTGTCATAAAATCAATGGTTTTACCTTTACAATTTCCAAGCTATGTTGAAAGTAGCAATCTAGACTCAGGAACCAGATCCATTACAAACGATAGTATGATTTTTAATGAGAATCCCATTTAGGGTTTCCCCATAAGGGGAATAATTGAAATGGGAAATGTGTTCTCCATTCCTATCCATCAGACCATAGACAGACTGTCCGCTAAATTTGCAGGCACTAATAATAAAATCACCTACCCACAAAATTGATATCGTACATTGTATCTTTGAGACGAAAGTCAAAATAAACTCATCAAGCTAATCAACAACCTCAGTACCCCTGTGTTAAAAGAATATTGGTCTAAAAGTTAATCAAAATCACATTCAAAGAATCCTATAAGGTTAAAAGTAAACTTTGAGACCAAGCGGAACAACGTATTTCTTTAACCTTCATAGGTGACAAATATACTGACACTATTACTGCCAACCCCGCTCTCACCAGCCCAGCTGTAGAGAGAATTGCTGGATTACAGTAAGTATGAAACCCTTCAACTGCACAGTGATCAATCATCCAAGTTTCTTGAAGGCATATTACTTCATATTTATTTACAGAAGTTAGCCAGTCTGGATTATTACGCAAGCAGCGGTTCCAAGAACGTAAATAAATGACAGTCCCCAAGCGGGACCCACCTAGGGAATTGTGTTGCCAATCATGTCATTTAGATGTAAGGACACAGCAAAGCAACATGTAACGTTTGACCTTGTTAAGCCACACCTCTTCCCAATTTCCCATGCAGGCTTCTGTAAAACCAGACCATCTAAAGAATTAAGGGCCACAAAACGGTCTATTTTTTCAATGTTAAAACCTCTTGGAAGTAACGTTCCCACAGGTGGCTCATGGACAATATTTGGATGACCCAGCATATATGGCTTATAAAAGAACCCCAGTAGAAGAGCCTGGATGCCATCCAAATGATTGAGCAGGTGACTGAGTCGATTCAGCAGAAGTTGAACCACCCTGGGCTTTCTGAAGTTCACCATTACACAATCACCATTCAGACTTTGAGTCATATTTTACCCATTTAACTTTCCTATCTAGGAGGACTTCGTTATACAAATCATCAGATCAACCAGAACATTTCCTCAGGCAAAAACGGCCTTTGATTTTAAATCAGGGTCCTATAAAATTCTTTTCCACTGCCAAATAAGGCACATTTCTTTAAATCAATACATGGGGGTACAGGCTTGTTGTAAATGGAGGTGTACATTGTTTTCAGTGCCACTTGTGCCCCCCATTTGGCTTGCTAGGAAGAGGGTGGGATATAACACAATCGTTCAATTTATTGTCAGGTTGGAAACTCGATTTTTGAAAATCGCCTAATAATGGCTGGGTGGCTTTGATGAAGTCGGCGGTCGTGCAGTTTTTGTGACCAACAATCCCGGCGTTTATAGCGTTGTCAATAGAAGAATTACAATAAAGGCAATGATTATTAAATATTTGAATTTAAAGTTTATACTCAATTTTGTTCAGATGGCCCTGCATGTCCGAACAAAGCCTCTGTAACATTGTTTCCAATTTGTTAAAAATAAGTACAAAAATCATGGTCTAAGGCTTGAAGAACAGATGAACTGATGCTAGCATTATCAGAAAATGATGTTATGAAATATATGCAGTAGTGTTACCTTTTAGGCAATGTACCTATTTGAGTAGAAAAGAGGCCAAGCGGTACAAGTTTGCAGAAATCCAATGAAGATGATGAATTTGACCTGGTGGTCATTTCTGAACAATTCATGCCTCTGAGCATCAGAAGAGACGGGGGAAGGCTGTGCTGTTGGCATGCACTTCTGGAAAAAACGCCAGTACCTCAGCATACTCCTGAGATGTCCTAGAATAGATTACTGTAGGAGTTTATCCTTGCAGTGTTGTCTCTGCTCCGCTGGCAGGCAGCCATGTGCAGAAATTCACAAAGAAAATCTACAGTTGACCTTCTTTCAGCACTGTTGTTTTGCTTTCTTTGTTGGAATCGAGGTTGGATGCGAACTGTGCGCTGTTAAGCTTTTAAAGAAACCTTCATCTATTACTGTTGTGCCACACCTGCCGGATGCAACAAGTCTGCCTCTCCCTGACTCATCCCAAACCTTTCAGACTCCAGTTGACTCCCGAAAAGGCTTTTCAGACACCTTTGGCTTTCTATCCAATTCCTCCAACTAACAGGCACATGTGTCCACCACTCTCAATAACATCTCACATCTTCCATTTAATAATTCACTTCAAGTAGTCTATTTCTATTCAAAATTCTGGAATAAATGCATGACATCTCAAGAGCACAAGAATTCTAAAAAGAAAAGGAAACCTATACTGCCTCATTTACCTCTCAACTGTGATTCCAGAGTAGTATTCTACTTGCCATAAAGCACGTTCATGGCACATCGGGAAAATGATTAATAAGTGCTATATAAATACATATTACAATTACGACTGCATTTCCTCTCTCAAGCTCTTGTTCCTCGACTTTCAAATTAGTATTTTATTGAAGTAACCAGAGCCAACTGTCCCGCTTCTCCCATGTATCCACTCTCCTTATATTGTGTCTCTACTCTGATAATATATGGATACTTCCCGATGCCTGCCGTATGTTCTTCTTGGTAAGGTTTGGCACCTTGCCTCACTCTAACTCATACACATGCCCCACATCCACGAAAGCAAAACTGGAGGTTGCTCACTATCCTACATTGCAGAAAAGACTTCCCTGAACTCATCAGAGCCTCGTGCTCACTTATTGAGTTCCGCAAGAAGTTGTCTCTTCATATAAACCCCTTGGTACCACATTCCTACACCCCTTGGCCAAGCGCCTGGATACCCGCTCGAATGAATAGTGTGCTATACAATACAAATCAATATAACATAACAAGGGGTAGTGGGAATCGGGGTCAGTGATGAGCTGGAATTGGTTGTCCAGAAACTAGCCCAATCAGATGGGGTTTCACCAAACACACATATCCCTTGGCATGGGGGTATCCTCAAGTCACCGGGGCCTCTGGAATCACCAGGCAGACATGGTCTCATTGCTAGTAACCTGATTCACCAGCAGGTATATGGTTTTCATCCACTCTGTAGAGGTTAATGGCTGAACCAGGGTGGAGTTTAGGGTTGCCTTGGTTATTTATGCCCTTTTGGTAGGAGCATCAAGCAGCATATGTTTGTTTTTAACGTTTCATGGGAGTCGGGACTAGCCGGACTCTGGCTCCTCCCCTGATGATGCTTGGAATACAGATTCATTGAAGTAGAGTGTGGGCCGTCTTCTGCCCCTGGTGGCCGCATTTTGTATGAAGAACCGTGGGGCATCTCTCAGACCAATTGGCAATGTATAATACTAGTGGTGTACTTTCCCCAGCCTAAATACAGGGACCTTCGGTGTTACTGCAGTACTGAAGTGTGAAAGTAAGCATCCTACAAATTCATAGACAGTCATCATTCAGGACAGATTTCCAATATCGGAGTCAAATGATCTTCTTGAACTTCAGCATAGGCAGGAATATAGTTACATTGTGTAAGTGAATGAAAGATACCTTTTTTACATTTAAGGTGATAGTGACAATAGTGTCCATGTCCTCTAGTTCTCCTAAAAGGACAAAGGAGAAGGAAAAGGACCTCCTGCAGAAGTAGTTAGGATGCTGTTGGAGTACAGGTGGACAGGATTGGTGTGAGCATGGAAGCTGTAAAACACTCTTTTTTTTCTCCGTTGAGGTGACTAATGCATCATTAAAAACATTGTCTTGGGTTAATGGAGAAATGTGTCAAACCCCTGAGTTTAACCAGATGAATGTGGAAGTTAACTGGTTAAGACACTGGGACTCCTTGGTGTCTGTTAAGCTGTGGAAATTATCTGGTGCTTCCTTCTGAAGCATCTCTTCTTCTACTGTAGGTTGCACCCTAAGGAAGAGGTGACACTTGCAGGTGGTTTGGAGTGAATAGATAGTTACCCTTCAAACAAATGACAGGTTTTCCCTTGGTAGTGGGACCATAGTGCTTGGAGAGTATTATGCAATTTTGACATAACTGTGCCTACCTTATACAGCTAAAGGTCATTGTCTACGGAGTGATAGAAAAACATTATTCTCATTAAAGGTGAAGTCAAAGATTGAAACATGCTGGACAAACTGGGGTTTAATGCCTTGGCAGCATTAATGGTAATGTTTTGTCGTTTATAGTTTGGGAGCAAGTGTGAATACCTGTCATGCCCCATGGCACAGTTGCTGCCCATCACTGGGATGTATGGCATTGCCATTAGCCTATCTAAGGGAGAGACCACCTAACTGGTAATTCTCCAGCATTGAATCTTTCATAGATTCACATGCTTGTATCTTCCCTGTCGTCATTGTTGAGTAGTTAGAAAAGAAGTACCATAGAAGTACACAGAAACCACCAAAAAAAAGAAAAACTTTGACATTCGTCAGCATCTTTATGTAGGTCCAAACTTTGACCAATCAGAGACCAGCCCTAGACCTCAACTCCCCAGTCAGAGCCACCAGACCTCAGATTTCTCACTCCACATCGTGTGTAAGGCAGTCTCCCTGAGCTCTGCTCAGTTTGTCAGTGAGTGAACTTTTGACCCTGCTTGAATTCATCTTAAGGTATTGTCTTTCTATCCTTCTTTACTTCAAAGATGTCTGAGAGTTCTAAGAAGAGGCTTTTCGGGCCCTGCAGATCCTGTGGGAAGGCAAGGCTTTTTTCTGAAGATCTACACAAAGACTGCCTTTATTGCCTTTACCCTAAATATACTGTCAGATTCAAAAGGCGATCTCCCCAGGAATAGACGTTAGGTCCCAATACCCTCAAACCAAAATCAGCGATAGCTGTGAACATCTGTCTCAGAATGTTGCCTGAGGGGAAGTGGAAGACAAAATAAGAGAGACTGACTCTGGATACTGGTGCTTCTTCTGGATTTCTATTCTTGTATAATTCCTGAAATAAACAAACATCAATAACATTTTTCCCTAATCTCCTTCTGAATAGTTTTTGTTTATTTTATTTATAATTATCTTTTACCTCTTAGTGCCAGATATTTAGCCTCTCTCTTATATGTTCTGTTATTAATTTGATTTGATCAGTTGGTAAGAACCTATATGATATCACAGAGGAAGATTGTGATTGGGGAACTTAGTTCTTTACTGAAAACTCTATTTAACTGCTTGCATTGCAAAATAAACTTCTGATGAAATTATCTCCGTTCTTGTTTAGTTCAAACAATGTCTTTTCTTTTCTCGCACTTAAAGAGTTATGACTGACAGTCTTTCTAAGCCTTTATGCTGTTCTATAACTTCACCAAGAATAAGCGCTAAGATAACGACTGATGAAATTATTTCTGTCCTCAGTTTGTACAAACAATGTCTTTTCTTTTCTTGAACTCGAAGAGTTATGACTGACAGTCTTTCTAACCTTTGCGCAGTTCTATAACTTCGCCAGGAATAAGTGCTGTTCAACAGAATCACTGCTTCATCAAATGCTGCTGATTCAAGACACTTGCAGAAATAAAGAGAAATATAAACACTCTTACTTCTTAGGTTGAGAGGGCTTCTCTTCACAGAAAGCGCTTCTTCTCTCACCACCGCAAATGTCCAAAGTGAGCCTTCCTCATCAAATTCACATGCACCACAGGAAGACTTGCTGACTGGAACAAGTCCTGTAAAATAAACAGAAGGTGCACATTAAGAAATACTCTGGTGTAGACCACGAAAATGTAACTCCGAAACGTCCCTCATGAAGTCAAGGCAAGAACTCTAGGTACACACAATTACTCCTCAGCAAAACAATAGCACCCTGCTGGGAAACGTCCGTTCACTGTTTTTTTCTTCAGTTGAAGTGCGCTGTGCGAAACCCGCGCAGGCGCATTATACACAAAGAGAGTCTCGAATCACTGAACCACTAGACCGAGAACTCTCTAAGGACGTGTGGCATCGGCCTAAATAGGAAGTGGAAGAAACTCTTAGTCCAAGTAAAATGGACTTGAGAGTTGTCTTCCAAGCAGGGTCCAATTTAATCCAACGCGGATATTTCAATGGGGACAATTTCTCAGTAAGACACTGTTATTTCACTGTCTCAATGTAAGTGCAAGACAGGGGCGTCATGACACACGCAGCCAAGGACTGTAAATACTGTAGAACCTTTTCAGCAAAAACTCTAAAGGATAGAGAGGCCAGATTGTTGTTATGGCTCCAGAAAATGAAATCAAAATCAGACTCTGGATCTGATGTTGAAGAGAGCCCTGGCCCATCCTCAATTGTGAGAAAGCGTAACAACGAGGGTTCTACCTCATTAAAGGCTGGTTTAAAGAAATTAAAGGCAGAGAAATTCTCCACTGCCGATAAAACAGCCATTCAGCCTGAATCAGGCCTGAAGAAATCCTTTACTGCCTCTCTGTCTGTCACACCTCTTAAACAGGCTTCGTCAACGGAAAAAGCACAGTCGACAGACCTGTCGTCGAGAACTTCCTCTAAATCTCCGACTTCCATGGCGACTACTGCATCGTTGACGGTCGTGGTGACAGCATCGTTGATGAACACGGTGATGACTATTTCATAGTCGATGACGAACACAGTGTCGACGATTGCATCTACAACTTCGTCAACGGGAACACTGTCAATGAGGGCGTCGACGGCCGTGTCGACAGGCGCTTCGTCGACGGCAGGTTTCAAATCAACCTCTTGGCCAGTATCGACGATGATCACTATGAGGCGTCTACCGTCGTCGACGGTTGTCGACGGTTCAAAAACACGATACTAAAAGTCTACATTTGGTTCCAAAATCTCCTGGATTGTCACCTTTACCCAAGATTCCACCATTGCTCCCCTCTCACCTTTTTGTTATGGAGGAATCAGGGGTGAAAGTCTTTTTGGCCCCGCTTACAGCCCCTCACAGCTCAGAGTTAAATGCCAGGACACTGATAAGGAAGAGGAAGCTCAAGTACAATCAGAATATATGGAAGGGGATTATTCATTCTAGGGTCGCTCTCCGGCCCAACGTTACGACTCTTTCCAAGAGCACTATCCTTATGAGGCTTAAGAAGAGCGTCAGGAGGTTCGGAGAGATTCCATGCTGGTGCCAGGCTTCCTGGTCACAGACCTTAGGAATATGTTGAATGACTATTAGTAATGTCATCCGGACTCTCACGCCCCGGTTCCTTTGATGCCCCGCAGTCCGGATATTCAAGTAGCTCCGCCTCCACCAGTGGTTATTCTGTTGCCTCTTGCGCAGGTTGAGAGACAGGCTCCTCAATGCATTACAATCCAGGATGATTACATCAAGAGTGAAGCAGACGATCAACCCGAGGAAGTTTAGCTCACTCAGGGTCCGGACCTACTCGGTCAAGAATGGGATGATTATGTGGCTACATCTTCGCTGTCGCCTTCCCCTCCTATGGCGGTTTCCCCCCGGGAGATATTGGGGGCTTCCATGAAGTACTCGAGAGAGCCTCTAGAAGATTTGATTTGCCTGTGGTGCAAACGGAATGTTTTCTTCACGATTTTAAGGATGCAACAAAGAAATCGGTTCGATCCATTTCGATTGTGCATTACATTTGGAGTGAAGGTTTGAAGATCATGAAGAACCCAGCCTCCATTCCTGCTGTGTTACAGAGGATGGAAAATAAATACAAGGCATCTGATTCTGCTCCAGCATGTTTAATTGGCCATCCTCGTCTGGATTCAGTATTAATGCAAGCTACCCAGAGGCGTTCCAGGAATATGTCATCTCCTTGTTCGGTGCCTCCAGACAGGGAAGGCCAACGCCTTGACAGCATCGGCAAACGCTTCGCTACTATGGCTGCTACTGCTATCAAGGCCTCTAACGCCTTAGCAATTTTGGGAAGGTACGACCGTCCATTATGGTCAGATCTGGCTCATCTACTCGAATACCTTCCAGAGGATAAAAAGAAATAAGCGAAGGACCTCCTGCAGGAGGGTGCTAGAGCATCTTCGGAGGTGATTGATTCTGCAATGGATTTCTATTGCTTTCAGGCAAATGGCAGGTGCAGCAGTTCCTCGTAGACCTGACTGGCTTAGGCCGATGTCCTTCCGCCCTGAAGTTCTATCAAAAGTTCTGGATATGCTCTTTGCTGGGGAAAATCTTTTTGGAAAGCATGTAGACTAGGAGCTACAGGGCATCAAAAAGGATACTGATATTGCACGTTCCTTGGGCACATTGCAACAAAGGCGTTTTCACTCCTTTCGTAGGGGTAGAGATCAGTTCCAGGAAAGACCGTCATACCAGTCATACAGATATCAACTATATGGTCAACAGAGTTTCAGACCACAATATGGAGGACAGCAACAGCAACAATTTTGTGCCTCCAATCTGTCCTACAACCAGCAATCAGCTAGACGCAAGCCTGCAGGACGAGGAAAATCGCATTATTCTTCAAGACGTCAGTGACGTTTGTCTTCCGCCAGCCACATCATCTCATTTTCAACCTCTATGGTCCCATCAGCTCTCTTCATTTCTAAATCAATGGCAAGCCATCACAAAGGACAAATGGGTGCTGGACATCATCCAACACCGCCACACCCTAGAATTTGTCCACAAGCCTCCTAGAACTCCACCTCCAAGAAAAATGCATCATCATCATTTGTCCTTGTTAAGACAAGAAATTTCGACTCTCCTAAAGAAAAGGGCGATAGAGAAGGTGCCTTTCGGACAATGAGGGATGGGCTTTTATTTCAATTTCTTGCTAATAATGAAAAAATGCAGGAAATGGAGACAGGTCATGGACCTCAGGCAGCTAAACAAATACATCAAGAAGCAGTCGTTCAGAATGTTGTCCCTTCAAGAGATTCTCTTATTAATAAACAAGGGAGATTTTCTAGCATCCCTCAATCTCTTGGACGCATACTTTCACATCCCCGTTCATGCAAAGTATTGCCAATTCGTAAGGTTCGAGGTGGCTGGGGATCACTACCAGTTCAAGGTTTTGCCATTCAGCCTTCGCTCAGCTCCCAGAGTTTTCACGAAATGTATGGCCCTAGTAGCAGCTTTTCTGAGAAGGCAGGGACACCAGGTTTACCCCTACCTGGACGACTGGCTAGTGAAAGGAGCTACATTTCACTCTACCAAAAAATCTATGCAGGCTTGTCAGCGGCTCTTCAAGTCTCTGGGGTTACAACGCAGCGTGGAGAAGTCACAATTGATTCCAAGCCAGAAGCGTATTTTTCTAGGGGCGTTTCTGAACACAAAGTCGATGAAGGCGTTTCCCACTTCAGAACAGAAGCTCAAGATAATGAGCTTAGCATCCCTTCTAAGCGCCAGAGAGTCCACTTTTGTGAGAGTATTCAAGTCCTTACTGGGGAGGCTGTCATCATGCATCCTGTTGATTCTGAATTGTCAGCTGCACATGAGGCCTCTCCAGGAGCAGTTAGACATGCAGTGGGTGCAGGCGCATGACTCATTTGAGGACATCATATGTCTCTCCCAGATAATGAAACAGGCTCTGTTTTGTTGGTAAAAAGAAAGCAATATCTGTTCAAGCCTCTCGTTTAAACCAGCACAGCCTCATTATAGTATGACAATGGACGCTTCAATGAATGGTGGGGGGCGCATCTCCAGGAATTGCAAAGCCTCGGAAAATGGTCCGTTCAAGAAATATTTTTACACATCAATCTTTTGGAGCTGAGGGCAGTTTTTCTGGGACTGAAAGCTTTTCTTACCAGAATCCAGGGATATTCTGTTCTGGTAAGAACATAAGGAGCTGATGGACGGAGCGCTGAAACTTTTCAGACACTCACCCCCAGTCACAGATCTGGGTTAAATCCATCATCATTCTTTAGCTCACTTTGCCACCCCAGTTCAGACACAGCTAAATGTAAATCAGTCTTGACCCTGTGCCTCATGGGAACAGTCCAGCCCAAACTGCCAAGCCATGTCTTCTCTGGACCGGAAACAAGTATCCTGGGACAGGTAAGAACAGACAACACCACAACAATGTTCTATCTTGCCAAAAAAGGGGTCACCAGGTCTCTCACGTTATCAGAACAGGCCCAAGAGTTTCTGGATGTGGCTAATACAACACAACATAACATTGCAAATAGAGCATGTTCCGGGCGTGGACAACGATTGGGCCGATTTTCTAAGCAGAACCATTTTCCATTGTCATGAATGGGAGTTAAAAATGGACCAGCTGAGACGCGTCTTCAAACTGTGGGGCACTCCAAAACTGGATCTTTTCGCAACAGAAAGCAACAGGAAGTGCGACACGTTCGCCAGCAGGTTTCCTCAGAAAAACTCTTGGGGGAACGTTCTGCCAATGAAGTGGACGGGGACGTTCGCCTATGCGTTCCCACCGTTTCCCCTCATCCCAAGAGTATTGAGCAAGATGAAGAAAGAACCATCCCATCAAATTCTCATAGCTTGAGGATGACCGAGGCAGTTTTGGTACACGGAGCTACGTCTGAGCTCGATTTATCCGCATATTCTCTTTCCTCCACTATCAAACCTACTCTCAATGAATAACGGTCAAATTCTTCATCCTCAAATAAAATCTCTAAGTTTGCCAGCTTGGAACCTCATGACTTTGAATTCACAGATTGTCATCACTCCGGATTGCAGGTCCATCCTCCAGCGGGCTAGAGCTGCTTCCACTGATCATATGCTGCAAAATGGAAGAGATTCTGCCATTGGTGCGAGGAGAAAGATTTGCATCCTTTGCTCTCAACCCCACAACAGGTTTAGCCTAACCTATTTCAGTTAGCTAAATCAAAATTGGCTCACTCAAAGTACACTTGGCGGCAATTTTCAGGTTTGGCAGGGAACAAGGAGAACTCTCTTTGTGGCCAACAAGAATTGTTAAGGAATTTATGAAAGGCCTCTTCAGGGTTTTCCCACCCTTAAAGCGCCATGCAGTCCCATGTTAATTAAACACAGTGCTAGCCCAATTGATGAAATCGCCTTTCGAGCCCATACACAAGGCTGATTTAAAATATGTTTCATGGAAAAAACTCTCATTTTAGCCATCACATCAGCTAGAAGAATCAGTGAAATTTAGGCTTTCACAGTAGCTGCACCGTTCCTTCAATTCAGACAAGACAAGCTTTTATTGAGAACAAATCCTCAATATTTTCCTAAAGTTCCAACTTCTTTTCATATGAATGAACCAGTTGTGTTCACCACGTACTTTGGGAATCCTTCAACTGCAGCTGAAAGAGCATTGCACTCTTTGGATGTAAAGCGCTGCATCAAGTTCTACATTCAAAGAACTAAGACTTTCAGAAAATCAGATCAGCTATTGGTGTCCTTTACTTCGCCAAGGAAGGGCCAAGCCCTTTCAAAGAACAATATTGCACATTAGATCTCCTCGGCAATTGATTACTGCCATAACAAGGCAGGAAAACCTCTCTCTGCAAAAGTGTCTGCACACTCCACAAGGAACATGGCACCCTTTACATCCTAGTTTGCCGGTGTATCGCTTCCAGACATTTGTAAAGCGGCAACGTGGTCTAACGCGCATGCATTCACTAAGCATTACTGCCTAGACTCTGCATGGAAAGCTGTGGGTCAAGCTGTCCTGAGATATCTGTTTGCTTAAGGTATAGTCTTTCCTATCCATCCATCACTTCTATTTGTCTTGTGTGTTTGGTTTTAACAGATTTATTTGCTGTTTAATGATTTACTTGGATTTCATGATTCATATGTATTGTTATGTTTAAATATGTTCACTTTTATTGCATATGAAGGTCTTCCCTAGTCGCAAATTTAGGGAATTACACTGCTAACTACTCTGATACAAGCATGTGAATCTATGAAAGATTCAATGCTTGAGAAAAAACGAGTTACTTACCTGTACACTGTGGTTCTCCAGTATTGATATCTTTCATAGATTCACATGCGGCCCTCCCTTCTCCCCGTCTAGGCTTGCCACTTCTGATCTCATGTTACTTCTTAAACTTTGCACACTTGTGCACAAAATCTGAGATCTGGTGGCTCTGACAGGGTAGTTGAGGTCTAGGGATGGTCTCTGATTGGTCAAAGTTTGGACCTACATAAAGATGCTGACGAATGCCAAAGTTTTACTTTCCTTTTGGTGGTTTGTATGTACTTCTATGGAACTTCTTTTTTAACTACCACAATACTCCCACCATGATGACGGTGAAGATACAAGCATGTGAATCTATGAAAGATATCAATACTGGAGAACCACACTGTACAAGTAAGTAACTTGTTTTTTTTACACATATTTCTAGAGACAATTGATCACCTTGTCCATGCTGTAGGATAACTTTACCCTTCAGTAACTTTGGTCTCCTGCCTGTTCAGCCTGCCCCATCTGCAGTTTGCAGTCCCCATCAGCCCATCAGTGTTTTATAATTATCATTTTTATACTTTCAAGCATCCCCTTTTTTTTGAATTATACATCAGTCATTCAAATATAATTGATGAATATGAAATGCACTTTTATTCATTTTTGCAGCGTGATAATCAAGTCTGCCTGAATGTAATCATGTTATTCCATATGAATGGAGTTCTCTGTTCCAATACTTGTTTTCAAACTATGAACACGATTTCATGGAAGCTAGTGATTTAACTTCTTGTTTGTCATTGTTAAGCAATGGGAATGTTTTCACAGAATGTAAGAAAGTGAGAAATTGAAAGATTCTTTTTCTGCTAATTGTTTATTTTTAAATAATACAGCAATGGTCAGGCATGTTATAAAAGCTAAGAACACAGTGTGAGAGGTAGAGAGGGACTTCGTACCAGAGAACTGGGTCCGAAGCCATACTGAATTGTCTCGCCTCTGTCTTGATGAAGGCTAACGGAGACACACATAGCGTTCATTCTGCATGTTTATCTGTCTTCTGTCTGTCGATGCAGATGAGAATAGCACACCCTGCTTTTATACTTTAACAATTTTTCTTTATTTGCAGTAATCCTAAAATATTTTTGAGCCAGTCACCACAGTGGTACTAATATGAAGTGTTTGTTACAGATACCTGGCTTTTGTGAAAATGGATTTGGCACCAGTTTACCACATGTGGACGGATATGTAAACTGCGATGTGCTGGTTGGATACAAAGCTGTGTATCGAGTCAGCTTTGCAATGGCAATATTCTTCTTTCTTTTTGCTATACTGATGCTAAACGTCAAAAGCAGCAAGGACCCACGCGCTCCAGTGCACAATGGGTATGTATAGTGGACATTGTGGTTTCATTGGAATGCATACAGTTATGGTTGGTTCTTTACACACAAATAATTGCACATCATTTAAATAAAAAAAAACAAATATGGTTTAGTAGAGATACTCCCTGACATCACTGTTGGGGCTTGGCGGTGAGGGAAGGTCTCATTTCAGTGGTATTCTCCACACACCACTTTTATTTATAAAAACTAGTTGTTTGCTGCTTGCATCTACATTTTGTGGTTTCCATTGCTGCCCTGCCCCTTGCAATTGGGACACATTTAATACTGGTGAGGGTAATGGCATACCTGCTGGAGGTATCCTAAATCGTCAAAGAGCATTGGCTCGCCCATTATTATCTATGACTGTAAAATCAAGAAATACTCGTACATCCGTTAATCCCACCTTCTATGATTTTTTGTTTTTAAATCCTATATGTGTCAGCTGATATATCTTTCTTTTCTGTTGCTCGGCATTGACATCACTGAAAAGTCTTGAATCAGATGTCCCTCTTTGGTCTTTGAGTTAAAATAGTATTTACGTTTTAGATCTCATTTCATTTCAAAAAATCTTTATTTCGATCACAGATCATAAAAGAGACATAACATTTATACACAATTTAAAAACGGATTAAACACTGTGTGATCCAATGGTAAAACTTTATAAAACAAGAGGTATTGTAAGAATAGAATATAACTTTCAGGGAGGCTATTATACAAGTCTATTGACCACTCGGCTTCGAGTGAACCACATGGCAGTTAAAAATTTCGAGAGGGCAAAAACTACAATGGGAGAGAGATCTGACTTTAAAACTCTATAAGCAGGTTGAAAGGATCTCAATTTGACATAAACTTCAATACTAGGTCTTACCACGTTAAATCATTGTCAAGAAAATATATTCCTTTCTTGGCCACAGATAGTCCGTTTACGTGATAAAAGTGTTCAACATTTTTGACTTGACTAAGAAAGGAAGTTCCACATCCTGAATGTATCAACCCCTATCAGGCTGTTAACATGCAGATCGACATGCAGACAGACATTTTACCTGTCCAGACAATGGGATGGCTATTATTTTAATAATTGCAAATTAAATTCTGACGATTGATGCAAGGGTGGCCACTGAGGAAGGTTCAGATTATTTTAGTCCAGCGTCCTTTTATTGCTGACCTATTTTTAAAGATTGCGGATTTCAAAGTATGAACACTTATTCTTTTCATTGTCTCTTTGAAACTCCAGATCAGCAGTACTAGATTCCAGTACATACACAGAACAGTGCTCTGGTGTAAGCCAAGGCAAAACAGCATTTAGCGTTATAGAATAGAAAACATTGTGGGATAGGTGTTTGTGTAGTGTATTTTGCAATCATCCCGGATTGGCGATGAGATGTAATGCCAGCTACACTGTTCACTGGGCATTTGGAAATGGGGCTTAAGGCTGCCTGCAGAACATGGCTATTACTTGGTCACAAGCCAGGACCTTGAGATCAACCAAGTTATACTATCCAGCAACAAAAATTCAGACAATAAAAATGTGTGGGCAAAACTTTTCTTTGCAGGACCAAACCTAAATGGTTCTGAATGTATGAGAAAGTTCTTGTAAGCACACCGAAGTAAGACAGTTTAGACACTTACAGGTACATGCATCATTGGAGCCATTTGCGATTCCTTAATTGCGAAAATTAAGGAATCGCAATTAAGGAATCGCAATTGGCAATGCATCAAAAAATCGCAAATTTATTAGCGATTCCTTATTTTTCCTTAATTGCGATTCACATTTTGCGAATCGCAATTAAGGAAAACGTTCCCATTGATTCCTTTGGGCCAAAAGGCCCATAGGAATCAATGGGAAGACATTAACATTTTGTGATTTTCATTTTATTGATGACTAAGTTATGAATCAAAGTGCTAGTAGAGGGAAAAATGAGGGCTAAAATGCACTCCATGATTTCTGTTGTCACCAGGGAAGGATATCTCATAGAGATATACATCCGCAGATTACTTAGACGTTTGAATTTCCCAGGAGTCAGACTGGATCCGGATGATTTTTCTTTGAGCAATAATACCCTTGCACGCCGGGAGGTGGTGTGGGTCTGCTCCGCGTCCATGTCGGAAGTGACGTCCGCATCACCTATATACGTGCCACCTTAGCGTCCGTTTTTTTCTTTCCGTGCCAGTCAAGCACTGATCTGTGAAGAGAGCTACCCTCTCTCACTTTTTAACATGATTTTTTAAACTGTTTGTCGACCCCTTTTTGGTGTGTAGGAGTCATGTGGAGAGACTTCAGTTTTCAAGCCGTTCGGCGCCTGGCACTGTGAGATATCTGTGACAGACCTGCTTTTGGTTTGTGAGGACTGGAGCGCAACAATGACTCCAACTACCAGGCCATGGCTCTGAATGTTTTGAGGTAGCGGTGCCTAAAGCTGTTTGTGGCCTGGCAGTTGATACCGGGTTAACGTCTCCTTGGCGGACACGGTCCCAATTGAGATGAAGGTCTGGGCACTGTTCCAGGAGTCCCAAATCCTCCTCATCCCACTCGAAATCGTCAGGTCATTCAGGTAAGAGGCACAAAAATACTACGCTTGCTGCCTGTCCATCGGTCGACGTGATAGAGGAGCCTTGGCGGTCAAGACCTCATTCTCTGGAACCTGCGCCTGGGTCAGCTCTGCGCCTACCCACTTTTCCGGGAATGACCCCTGCTCAAATTAAAGATTTTAATGAGGCCATGCACCTCATTTTGAGAATCATGACCCCTTCGGCTCGCCTTAGGGCCCCATGACGTCAGAGGGGGGCCATCTGGTTCTGCCCCGGTGGCTCGGGCGCCAATGTCCCTCATGGATCCGGACTGGCGCTGTTCGTGCCGTTGTGACCTAACCTGGCACCGACCCCCCCCCCCCCCCCTCTGATGCTCCCGACACCTCCGGCACTCACTGGTGGCATCAACCCCATTCTGATTCCAGATGACCCAGAGCCGGTACTGTATCAACTGACAGTTGGGACAAGAAAACGGAGCAAGAAAACTTTTTCTGTCGCCAGTCTTGCATTGCGGTCAGTGAACACCCCATGCTTATTGGGCTGTTAATCCCCCATCTGTGGGAAGTGGTTGCGCAAGTGCTGCCACAGGTTCCAGAGGAGGCCCGGGCCATCCTTTCCCAAACATTGTCAGATGGGGAGATGCATCTTCAGTCTGCCTTTCGCCCCTTATGTGGGTATGGAAGGGGCTTCCAGCCACGCCAGCCATGTCCCAGCCACCAAGCTGTGCATGTTCCACAACCCTTGCGCGGCCAAGGGTGCGGTTTTTTAGGACTACGTGGGTCAGGCGGCCAGAGCTCCAGTCAAGCCACAACCCTCACACTTCAGCTGCTAAAATCTTAGTCTTGCTCTGCCAGGCCATGGGCATCCAGTTGGTGGCAGGATCAGCCATCGCCTCCGCCACTGACAAACAATTACATTGGACAGGGGGATCCTTAAAACAGTCCGAAGGGGCTACTCCTTCCCCTTCGAGACCACCTCTCCCTCCATGCCTCCATCCTACAACCAGCTGATGGAGGATCATTTAATTTTGCTTCAGGAGGAAGTCTTGACTGACTTGGCAAAATGAGCCATAGAGAGGCTTCTGGCGTTAGAAGTAACATGTGGTTGTTATTCCTGCTAATTTCTGGTTCTGAAAAACAGCAATGACATTCATCCCATCCTAGACCTACGAGCCCTCGGCTACTGCTTCAAAAACGAAAAATGTAAATCCGATAGAGCCATGTAGCTGCAGATTCCTTACCTTTGAACTTTCAGGCATCTGGCTGGATCCGGAAGATTTTTGATAGCAGTAGCCCTGCGTGCTGGTCAGTTATTTTCTTTCTGCGCCAGCCAGTGCAGATCCGTTGATGAGAACTAAATCTTGTAATTTGTTTAGATTTTTGTTCGACTTTTTGTTGACTCCTTTTGGTGTGTAGGAATGTCTAATAAGAAGACCTTGGGGTTCAAACTTTGCGGCGCCTGTCACTGCGCCATATCGATTACGGACCCCCACCTTGTATGCTCGGGTGCCTGGAGGCTTTGAGGGAGTGGTCCCTGAAGCGGCCGCGTACGGCGCCACTGAGGTCTCATCGCCTATCTTGTTCCCGCCCGAGAGGAAGGCCTGAGCACTGCTCTGGAGGGTCGAAGTCCTCATCTTTGAGGTCATCACTGTCAGGTAATAGGCACCATAAAAAACACAAGAAGATGAAGCGTGCTTAGACTTCGTCCCATCCGTCACGTGACGGGACAGAGGAACCTCGGCGTTCTGTGGAGCAGGTGCTTGGGTTGGCTAAACATTTCCGTGAGTGACCCCCACCCAGCTAAAGGCGTTCTATGATGCCATGTATGTCATATTTGGGTGGCCTGGAGCACCTTTGGGCCCCACATGTTCTGATGAAGGAGATCCCGTGGGTTCCACGCCCCCGGCCTCCTATTGGACCTGTCCACGGGTCCAGACCGACGCAGGTCGTATCCCAAGGGCTGATGCTGAGGTCCTTGGTGTCGCGGGCACCTCTGCAATCGTCATTCCGGATCACACAGTAGTGGTCAGGCGTCCACCGACGCCGAGACTGCCACCGATGGAGCTGAACGGCTCTATGCCGTTCAACCTGACCTATTCTGAAAGGTTAGGAATGGATGAGGAGGATTAGGAGGGGTAGAAGGATCCCTTAGAAATCCAGCAACCTCTAAATCTGGACTGGTATGAGGACATAGGTGATGCCAGTAAACTGGACACCTCTCCAGATTCTGGCATGCTGTCTCCCCCTAACCTTGCTACGGAGGAGGGGGCTTCATTTGCAATGGTGGTGCATAGGGCTGCGGAAATCCTGGACCTGCAGCTTCCTACGGTGGCAGTCCAGACTTACATCTTGACAGAGGCCCTGCAGCCTAGGGTCTTCTCTTCAGAACTCTTGCTGCCTTTCAACAAGGCCTTGAAGGATGTTGTTCTGGGCAACCGGCCCAAACCCAGGACAGGGGCTCCTGTGAACAGAACGATTGCCCGTTGCCATTGCCCTGCACTGGGCAACCTACCCATCCTACTCCACAAAGCCTGATGGTCCAAGCTTCTACTTTCCGTGGTGCGTTCCCTTCTCCATCCCCAGAAAGGGAATCCAAAAGGCTGGAAACCTGCAGTAAGAAGATCTTTTCTTATGCCAACCTGGCATTGCAGTCTGGGAATACCGCATGCCTTTTGACCAGTTATTCCCATTTGATATGGGATACGGTTGCGCAGGTGCTGCCCAGAGTCTCCTAGAAGGACCGGATTCTGCTCTACCAAGCTATTTCTAACTGGAGAAATGGAGCAAAGTTTGCCATGTGCTGTGGTTTGGACACAACAGACTCGCTAGGCAGAGTGATTCCGTCCACGGTGGCAATACGGTGCCACGCCTGGTAGAGGACGTCTGGATTTTCATGTGCTGTCCAAGCTAATCTTATGGACATGCCCTTTGATGACTTCCTTCTCTTCAGAGACCAAGCTGATGCAGTGCTTGAGTGTTTTAAGGCTACTGCCAATTCCTAAGGCCTCACCACGTCATCCCGGCCTGTGTCTGCTTTTCACTCCTTTCGTAGCTACGGAAGGGGTTCCCAACTGCACCAATCCTATTCAAGCCAGATTGTCCACAAGCTCAGGAACCTCTCTGGGGCCGTGGATGCGGTTCACCCTAACCCCAAGGATCGGGTGGCCAGAAGTTGTGCCACACCACACTCCCCTCCTCCACCGCAAAACCTTCCTAGTCCGATCCCCCGAGAACATGCACGGCCAATTGGTGGCAGGATAGGCCATCACCTCACCACTGGTGGGACATCAGCTCGGACAGGTGGATGTTCCAAATAGTCTGAAAGGAGTAGCCCTACTCTTTTCCCATCGAGACTACCACTCCATCCATGCCTCCAACTTACAATCGGCTGACAGAGGATCACCTTGCCCTACTCCGCAAGGAAGTCACAACTCTCTTGGCCAAGGGAGCTGGAGAGAGGGTAACTGGGGCAGAAATAGGCTGTGGTTGTTACTCCTCCTATTTTCTGGTTCCAAAGAAGGACAGAGGCTATCCTCGACCTCGGAGCCCTCAACTACTACCTCAAAAAGGAGAAATTCAAGATGCTCACCCTCGCTCAGGCCATGTCTACCGTGGACCCGGGAAACTGGATGGTAGCGTTGGACCTGCAGGACTCCTATTTCCATATCCCCGTCCTGCCTGCCCATTGCCACTATCTGCGGTTTAAGGTGGGCCTCAAGCCATTTCAGTTTGCCGTGCTCCCCTTTGGCCTTACCAGTGTCCCTCGGGTTTTCACAAAGGTGATGGCGGTAATCGCAGCCCAACTGCGAAGGTCAGGGGTGCCAGTCTTCCCCTATCTCAACGACTGGTTGTTGAAGGTGGGCTCATCCCAAGCAGTCGTCTCCCACCTCCGGTCTACAGCGAACCTCCTGCACTCCTCTGGGGTTCACTATTAACATGCCGAAGTCACACCTGACTCCCTCTCCGATGCTCCCTTTCATCCGAGAAATTCTAACACAGTGCATTTTTGGACTGAGCCTCCTGAGCAGCGGGTCCAGGATATACAGGTTATGATACTGATGTTTCATCCTCTATCCTGAATTTCGGTGAGGATGATTCTGAGGCTGTTGGCCTCATGACATCTTGCATGGCCTGCATCCTGCTTGTTGACTTTGCAAGAGGGCACATGTGGTCTCTACAGTGGGACCTGAAGTTCCAATGCGCACAGCATCAGGGAAATCTAACTGAACTTGTTCAGATATCCGAGGGCACTGTGAAAGAACTGCAGTGGTGGCTAACAAACCGGGATTGGGTCAGATCCCTCTCCCTTCCCCACCCATATCTCACAGTAGTGATGGATGCATCTCTTCTGGGATGGGGGCCATCTGGGGGAGGTGGAGATCAGAGGACTATGGTTTCTGGCGGAAACCAGGCTCCATATCAACCTGTTGGAGCTTTGGCGATCCGATTGGCACTGAAAGTCTTTTAACCATCCATCAAGGGAAGGCTAGTTCAGGTTTTCACAGACAACACTACCACCATGTGGTGCTGCAACAAGCAGGGCGGTGTGGGGTCGTGGACCCTCTTTCAAGAAGCCCTGTGTCTCTAAACTTGGCAGGAACAACAGGACATCTGTCCGGTTCTCTGAATGCCAGAGCAGACAAACTCAGCCGCCAGTCCCTTGCGGATCACGAGTGACGTCTCCCTCTGGAGGTAGTATAAGGACTCTTTCAGCAGGGTTAGTGCCTTGGTTAGATCTGTTCGCCCCCGATGAGAATGCACAATGTCAGCAGTTTTATGCTTTGGAGTTACCAAGGCAGATTTCGCTATGGCGAAGCTTTTCGTCACAAGTGGAGCTCAGGCCTCCTGTATGCCTTTCTGCCCATACCACTCCTGCCCAGAGTGCTCAAGAAGATCAGGAGTGAACGGGCACAAGTGGTTCTTGTGGCCCTGGACTGGGTAAAGGAGAGCCTGATATCCCAAACTTCTGGTAATTAGCAATGATCCTCCGATCAGGCTGTCCCTTCGGGAGGATCTTCTGTTGCAGCAACAGGGAAGGTTCCTTCACTCGAACATGTCCACTCTCCGCCTCCTTGCGTGGAGATTGAGGGGCAATAGTTGACAGCCTTTGACCTTCCTCCCAAAGTTATTCTGGCAGCCAGGCGTCCCTCCACGAAGTCGGTGTACGCCTGCCGGTGGAGCAAATTTTGTAAATATTGTACAGAACGGTCTGTTGACCCCTTGTCTGCCTCTCTGTCAGATATCCTTCTATTCGTTCTTTCTTTGGCCCCGCAGGGCTCTGCTCTGGGCACTCTGAAGAGCTTCATTTCAACCCTATCTGCTTTTCTCTGGCTACCAGATCAGCCATCACTCGTTGTCTCCTTTTGTGCAGAGATTTTTGAAGGGGTTAAACCACTTGTTTTATCCTTCTCATTTTATTATGCCCCAGTGTGACCTTAATTTGGTCCTTACCTTCTTGATGTGTGCAACATTTAAGCCTCTGCACAGTTGTCCCCTCCGGCTGCTCACTATCAAAACAGCCTTTTTAGTGGCAATAACATCTGCCAGGAGGGTAAGCGAACTTCAGGTACTGTCACCCAAGCATCCTTTACACACACAATAACCCTAATATTAAAAAGGGGAGGGAACAAGAGGCTATTGGGCAGTGAGGGTGAGCTGGCCTCCAAGTGACATGTAACACACAATAAGAAACTACCCTGACTCTGTGTCCGACTCTTTAAGGATGCTCCTACGATCTGTCCTCGTTGCTTCCCGGCTGGACTCAGCGGGGAAGCTACGAGGACAGATCGAAGGAGCATCACGAGGGACGCACCTTGAGGCAAGTGTGACTGTAGGGGTCCAATTCCGCCCTTCCCATGGGACATTTCTACCCCTAATCCAGAGTTTTGAAGTCTCACAGTAGAGTTTGACAAAGGTCAACCTACTTAAGTGGATTTATCTTAGTCTTTTAGAGACTAGATAGGACCCCATTTTCTCTCCTGATGAATGCTATGGAACCTCCTGGACGAGACGCCAGACACATGTTGACGACACTGATGGGAATGGGGTACTAAACCCCCTAGCCCCCTCTCTCAATTTTAATATTGAGCAAATTTTGCACAATTTACTTTTTCATGTAGCTCACTCACTTTCCTAGCACGGGCCACCACTTAGTTGTAGAAGTGCCTCCCTGTCTCCAGGTGAAGGCCTGCTCTTTATCAAACACGGCTTTTAATGAGCGAGGACTGCTGATGATGAAGCATGACACCTGGTGGTGTATGAGGACAGTCCTTACAATTTTTTGAGATGCCCAACACCACAAAAGTAATTGGCATAGTGTGCCTCTATCTTCCTTAAAGAATCCGACACCTAGCCAGGGTAGTTTCTGTTGTGTGTTATCCAAGCATCCTTACCTGACCATCTTCAGGACAAAGTAGTGCCCTGCACTAGGGCATTTCTGCCTAAGGTTGTAACACCTTTCCATCTGGGACAGTTCGTTACCCCTCCCACTTTCTATGTACCGCCACATCTTTCGAAGGATTAGAAGCATCTCCACCATATGGACCCAAAAAGACCGTTCTCGTTCTACCTTGATCGCACAAACAAGTTCCGGGTGGATGACCAACTCTTTGTCGGGTACGCGGGAGCAAAGAAGGGGCGTGCTGTCCAGAAAAGGACCATTTATCGCAGGGTCATACCCTGCATGAAAATGTTACTCCTTAGCAAAGAAACAGCCTCCTGAAGGCCTTAAGGCCCATTCCACTAGTGGTAACGCAGCCACCATGGACCTCCAGTGTGGTGTTCCAATTGCTGAT
This sequence comes from Lissotriton vulgaris, assembly GCF_964263255.1. Classification (NCBI taxonomy): domain Eukaryota; kingdom Metazoa; phylum Chordata; class Amphibia; order Caudata; family Salamandridae; genus Lissotriton; species Lissotriton vulgaris. The sequence goes on from NC_141695.1 coordinate 1,623,505,496, forward strand.
ATCTGCCAAGCTGCCAAGTAGGCATCTCTGCACATGTTCGCCAGACACTCAGGTTCTCTGGGAGTGCCTGTTTGGCCACTCTGTCTTGCAAGATTTATTGGTTTAAAGCTTTTCATCAGACTCACCTCCTGGGAAGGTATTGCTTGGGTATCTCTTGAAAGGTAGGGAATCTGTGGCTAGATGTCTCTATCAGATTGACAAGTTACTTATCTTCAGTAACACCTTATCTGGTAGCGACATGATTTAGCCGCAGATTCCTTACGGACTCACCCATCCTCCCCGCTTTGTGGATTGGTTTTAGTGTCAGGGCTGTTCCCCTCCATGGCCCTAGTTGCTTTTAACACACCATAGTCATTCACTTCAAGGCTCCGCTCGTCTTACGTGGAAAGTTGTGAAAAGTACGTACGGCTGCGAGCCAGGGTGGCACCTATATAGACGACGTGGATGTCACAACGATGAAACCGATGCCTATGGTGTCACGCAGAGTCGACCGACACCACCTACCTGCACACAGGGGTACTGCTATCAAAAATCTTCCGACTCCAGCTTGACAGCTGGAAGTTCAAAGGTAAGGAATCTGCGGCTAGATCATGTCTCTATCAGATAAGGCATTACCGAAGGTAAGTAACTTGTCCAATTCTCACACTAGCTCAGGTCCTGTCTTACCTGGGCCCTGGAGACAGGAAGGTAGTGTTGGACTTGCAGAACGCTTATCTTTTACATTCCTGTTCTGCCTACCCATCGGACAGTGTACGGTAAGACACAAGCATTCGCTGGGGTTCACTATTAACGTGACAAAACCAAACCTAACACCCTCTCAGACGCTCCCTTTCATTCTAGCCATTCTTGACACAGTGCAGTTTGGGCTTATCCTCCCAAGCTGCGAGTCCAAGACATTCAATATGTGGGTTCTGCAGTGGGACCTGAAGTTCCTGTAGGCAAAGCACTAGGGGAAGCTCTCTGACATGGTCTAGATCTTGAAGGGAACTGAACGAGACCTGCAGTGGTGGCTAACGAACCGTGATTGGGACAGAGGCAGACCCCACTCCCTTCCCCAACCTGATCTCACAGTAGTGACAGAAGCTGCACTTAAGGGATGGGACAGACATCTAGGAGAGGGGGAGGTCAGAGGACTCTGGTCTCCGGCAGAATACGGACTCCACATCAACATAATGGAGCTCTGAGCAACCGGATTGGCATTGCAAGTCTTTCTACCTTCCATCAAAGGAAGGCTAGTTCAAGTGTTCACAGACAACACTACTGCCATGTGGTACTGCAACAAACACGGCAAACTAGAGTTGTGGACTCTTTGTCAAGAGGCCCTGCCTCTCTGGACATACCTGGAACAGCAGGGCATATCCCTGGTGGTTAAACATCAGGCGCCAGGGCAGACTAACTTGGATGTCGATGCCTAGTGGATCATGAATGGCATCTCCCTCTGGAGGTGGCATAAGGTCTCTTTCAGCAGCAGGGAGAGCCTTGGTTAGATCTGTTCTCTTCTGCAGAAAACATGCAATGTCAGCAGTTTTGCATTCTGGAGTTTCCAAAGCTGCTCTAGCTCAGAGACACTCTTTGTCTCGAGTGGAACTCAGGCCTCCTGTACGCCTTTCCGTCCATACCACTCCTGTCCAGAGTTCTCAAGAAGATCAGGAACGAATGGGCCCAAGTCATCCTTGCGGCTCCGGACTGGGCATGGAGAGTTCTGGTACCCGAGCTTCTTCAAATGAGCATCGATCCTCTGATCAGGTTGCCACTTCAGGGGGATCTTCTATTGCAGCAGCAGGGAAGTGTCCTCCACCCGAACCTGTCAACTCTATGCATTCTTGCGTGGAGATTGAGCTGTGGCAGTTGTTAACCACATGGCTGCTGCGGGGATTTTTGCCCTGTGCTGGAATTTCACTGATGCCATTTATTCATGACGAGCTCAGCTCGTCATCAGCACACGACACCCGTGGGTGATGACGAGCTGAGCTCGTCATCAGCAGCGAAAGGGTTAAGTTACCCATTACATAGATTCCTCAAAGGCCTTGTACATATGTTTCCACCTTCCCCCTTCATTATGCCTCAGTAGGATCTTAATTTGGTTCTCATCTTCCTCATGTGTGCTCCTTTCGAGTCCCTACATAATCGCCCCCTTCGGCTGCTCACTTTAAAAACAGCCCTTTTGGTGGTAGTCACCTCAGCCAGGAGGGTGAGCGAGCTGCAGGCCCCATCGTCCAAGCCTCCCTTTTTGACACTATTCACTGACAAACTTGTGCTTTGCACCAAGGATCCGTCCCGAAAGTGGTAACAACTTTTCATATGGGACAATCTGTCTCCTTGCCCACTTTCTACGCTCCTCCACATCCTGCTAAGGAAGAGGAGCGACTTCACACTCTGGACCCAGAGAGAGCGTTGTTCTACCATGACCGCACAAAAGAGTTTCGGGTGAACGACCAACTCTTCATGGGGTCTCTAGGTGCGAAGAAAGGTCGGGCAGTGCAGCCAAGGACAATCTCACATTGGGTCATTCTCTGCATCAAGATTTGCTACTCGTGGTGAAAAAACTGCCTCCTGAATGCTTAAAAGCTCGATCCACCAGAGCTAAATCTGCGACCATATCGTTAGCATGTGGAGTACTAGTCCTGGACATCTGCCAGGCAGCAATGTGGTATCCCTGCACACGTTCACCAAACACAACTGCTTGGACATTCCGGTCTGTATGGCCGGGCACTTAGCCCGTTTGGTCCTGCAGGACTTCTTAGTTTTTAATTTGTCTGCATCCCTCCATTGGGTTTTCGAAGGTAAGGATTCTGTGGCTAGATGTCTCTATCTGATGGACAAGTTACTTACCTTGGATAATGCCTTATCTGTTAGAGACATGATCTATACACAGATTCTTTACCAACCCACCCATACTCCCCGCAAAGGGGACAAGTTTCTAACATCAAGATTGTTCCCTTTCAGGGCTCTAGTTTTATAACACACTAGCAGCCCGCCCCGACGTTGTCCGGGAGCAATTAGGCTTCAGGGCCCCCTCCCGCCCCGCTTTTGTAACCTGCAGACGTCACTTTTTCCTCCTGTAATTTACTTTCGTGTCCCGTTCCGGCCTGGCCCGTCCCGTCCCCCGCCCGGCCCGTCCCGTCCCCCGCCCGGCCCGTCCCGTCCCCCGCCTGCCCCTACATGAGTGCCCTTACCTCCGCCGACGCTGCTCCCGCCTGTCCGCTCGCACCACCGCTCCTCCCCTGCGCCATGTCCGCCGCTCCTCCTCCGCCGCTGGTCCTCTGCTCCTGACGTCACCGCTCCTCCCCCGCGCCATGTCCGCCGCTCCTCGGACACCGCTCCTCCCCGTACTCCTAACGTGACCACGCACGTCGCGGCCGGCGCTACTTTTGAGGGACTACTTTTTTTTTTTTAATCTAAAATTTTAAATAACGTTTATTTTTTCTATTTATGTAGCCTATAACCATCTACACACCCTGCCGATTTCAACGGTGTATCGGGTGTGTAGATTGGCGCAGTGGTTCCCGAGTTTACCCGCCTCAAAGCCTGAAAGTTTCTGCTTTATTATAGTAGTATAGATAAATATCAGTACTCTTCATGGCTTCGTGCTTTTGGCGTGGAAAGTCGTAAAAAGTAACTGACGTCCTCGCGCTGAGGTGTCGGCTATGTAGTTAACGCGGATGTCACTTTTGGCTCAGAAGACGCTGACAATATCCAAACAACGCCACTTACTGGTATGCAGGGGTACTCCTCGAACAAGAAACTTCCGGATCCAGTCTGACGCCTGGGAAATTCAAAGGTAAGGAATCTGCGGCTAGATGTCTCTACCAGAGAAGGCGTTACTGAAGGTAAGTAACTTGTTCATTAACCCTGAGAAATAATATTGGAGAGTGATTGTTGTTGGGGACTATAACTAAAAGAATGTACACAATTTTTGGATTTGCGTCAGTTGAGGTTAATGCATTGTTAAGGTAATCTGTACTGAATTGCGTGAAGGCAAGTTTGGTATTTGTTGTTGGATATCTGTGGTGAGGAAAGGCAAGGAAATGGTGATTTATCTGTCTTTGACTAGAAAAAGCCAAAGGTAGTTCAGTGTGTTTTTGAGGAGACAAGAGCATCCCAAATGAGGATATCTCTGATATCCTCTGGTAGAGTAGAGGGCTTTCGTCTTCAGGTTCACTGTGACATGCAGCAGGAACGGTCCACTATCTTAGACGCGAAGCAGTCATTTCTATAGAAAGGAACAGTTTGGTCATAGAAGATCACTTGGTGGATAGATGTTTGTGGTAGGCTGTAATAACGTAGAGGGAAAGAAATGCTACTTTTTATGCCAAACTCAGCAGAAATTGTATTGTCTTTTTATGCTAGCAATGGCTAGTAATACCACTGATATTGCTGAGCAATGTAACCAGCCTTATTTTATTTGATAATGGTAAAGATTATCTTGAAGTCTAATCCTCAAAAGATTATTCTTTAAATTGTGTAGAGCCTTCACTTGATGAAACTTCTACATACATCATATGAGGCCAAGTTCCTGTACACATTTGATACAATGAAGACTATGATCATGCACAATGTTTGACTTCTGGTTTTTTTTTAATTCATTTTTAATAGGTTTTGGTTCTTCAAAATAGCTATCATAATTGGAGTCATGGTGGGAGCTTTCTACATTCCAGAAGGACCTTTCACAAGAGGTATTTTGTTGTGTGCTTTTCTTGGATAAATGTCATGTCTCCCATTTCCATATCTTTATTCTTCACTTGCAATTTGAATAAGAATTAAAAGATAAGTGTTCTGTTTAATTAACAGAGTTAGTATTTACACAGTACTTTATTAACAAAGCATCTTAAATATGTGATTAAAAGATGCGTGTGAAATGGTGCAATCACAAAACTTCTATTTTTTACCTAGCATGGTTTGCCATTGGAACTAGTGGAGCCTTCTGCTTCATTCTTATCCAGTTGGTCCTGTTGGTGGACTTTGCACATTCTTGGAATGAATCTTGGGTTGATCGAATGGAAGACGGCAACTCAAAGTGTTGGTATGCTGGTAAGTTCATTTCCGCAGTTATTTAAGCAATATGTAAGCTGCAAGAGAAAACACTAAACCCCATAAGTAAATTTTCTACAGTAAGAAAGACGTGCCTGTTTCAAACCAATGTATCAACAAGCTGTTTCAGATCACAAGCTGTTTGCACTGATTGCTGCATACTCAACTTCCAGCTCCTACGAGAATGACTCTTTTGTGGCTGTAGAATGGGAAAACCACCACTCAAAGTTTGCCCTTAATGTCATACAAGGTTGCCACAATGCACTAATTGACATGAGTTATGTAATCTATGCCTGATTTGTGGTTTGCAACGAAAAAAGCTTTTCGGTGCTCAACATTTCAAGTGCAGATGGACTGTGCATAAAAGTTGTGATCATGGGTGGGCATAAAACAGCACCATGCATTAGAAAGGGCTAGATAAAATAACTTTGGGGTCACATGAGGACATTGGTGCTGATGAAGATTTGACAATGCAACAAGAAGGAAGTTACCATCCAGATCTGCCATTAATGAATTGGTGTAGTTATTTGGCCCCTGAGTTCATAGATTTGGGTTTACCTTTCCTTGACAGTGCTGTGTACGAGTATTCTTGAGAAAGCTCAGCTCCCTACAACACAGTTGTGCTATGTGACAACATGGAAATGCTTTGGGGAACAAAGCACTGTAGTTCCCCTTATGTTTTCCTATAATAATGCAGGACTAGCCTTTACTTCAATTGATCATCATTTGTTGCCAATAGCCACCTATTTAAAAAACAGGCAATCTATTTTAGCTTAGAAAATTCCATTGCATTTCTCATAGCAGTTCCTTCCTTGCACAAAGTTAGTGAACTCGAAGTGCTGTCAGCAAAAAAATCTTTCATTCAAGTACACAAAGACATGTTAGTTGGATGTACATATCCATGGTTCCTTCCGAAGGTTGTTTCACCTTTTCACGTCAATCAGCAATGTCAGAGCTCTCGCAAAGCTAGAGCAAACATGAATTCTGCTCCCAGCTAGCAGGAACTCTGAAAATGCTCCTGCCAGCTGAGAGACGACTTTAGATCTGTTTCCCTGCTGCAGTGATGCAGGCGGGAAATACATTGTGATATACCTCCTGCACACAGGGATCGGGATTTTCAGCTGCTCCTTATGGGCAGGAGTAACTGGCTCCTGCTGGATGCGAGGAGCCGGATGGGACTGCAGGGAGCTTGGAGGCGCCGCTGCCTCCAAACAGGATATGGTGAGTGGCCTGGATGGGCACGAGTTACTTGAGCTATTTTATATATATATATATCCATATCCACAAATAGTTGCCTTTTTCGATCTATAAATAACACACTGAGGCCCATAATAGCTCCTTAGTGAGTTTTTATTCGGGTAGAATTTGCCGAATAAAAAACTCACTAAGGAGCGATTGTGGGCCTCAGCGTGCTGTTTATAGATTGAAAAAGACAACTGTTTGTGGATATATCGGGGGTGGCGAACCCTGCTGTGGCCCACCGTGATTAAGTAGGCGCTGGTCTCTTTCTCGACGATTTTGTGGATATATATATATTCAATCCAAACACAAGTTCTCTTCATGAAACTTGACACCGCAAATCCAGTTGCTTTTAGATTTTTATTCAACAAATGATTTAGACAGGATCCCCTGCCTTGCTCACACAATGAGCTCCACCACTTTCCTCTCTTTGTTCAGAGAGCGGGTCACATGATGTGATAAACATAGAAGACAGACTTCAGTAACACATTCAAATACATTTTTGTATACTTGAACAACATCCATTTACAAATGCAGCAGTTTGTTGCACAATCTTAGCTTCCATTCAAACTCTTATCAATTAATATCTCTAGTTAAACGTCAGTAATGAAATACAAATTTTGCTTTTCTTGTTCCATTCCTTATTTTTAACTTTTCATTTCCTTCGTTTTTTTATTATTAATACATTTTCTGTTTTTGTCTAAAACAAAAAAGTTACCTTCATGCTACTCAACATTTAGACCTGTGTTGAGACAATTCTTACACAAAACCATAATTTATACTTTTTATCTAATGGAAGGAGGGTCGGTAGTGCATGTGATTTTATCCTTTAGAGATGAACATGCATATCTTCCTCTGAGTGAAGGCCATGGGGAATCTTAGTATCCAACATTATTATATAATGGGATTCAAGTTGTCTCAATGTCACCTTGCGATTACCCCAACGTCTGCTTTTCGGGACTGAGTCTAAAACAAAATAGAAGAGTTCATTGGAATTCCCTCCTTGGACCTCGTTGATTTGCCTGGCCACAGGGCATGTCCTATCTTGCTTTTTCACCCCCCTCAAATGCTGGAGGATCCTCACGTGCACCATGTGTATCATGCTGCCCACATAAAATTTGGAGCATGTGCACTGGAGAATATATACTACATGGAAACTCCTACAATTAAAAATACGAGGGATTTTCCAAGGTTTCTGCAACAATGGCGATTTAATTTCCTTCTTGTTGATGCCATGTTGACAATCCTTATATTTAGACATTTGTAGAAACCTGGGTTTGCTTTGAGCCACCCTCTGTTTCCACCACCTCAGGACTACTCACTACCAGTTGTTGCCTCATAGATTTCGCCCTTCTAAAGGTTAGGAGCGTCTACGTGAGACTAAGCTGCCTAGCATGGGATCTTTTCTCACTAGATGCCAATGCCTATTCATACAATCTCTCACCTTTGCATGATAGGCATTGTATCCTGTTATCATTCTAATTTCATCCTTCTTGCTGACAGCGTGTCTGTCTCCTGAAATCTCTGAGAACAGGATTGATTCTCTTGGGATTCCCTCCACCTTTTTTAAGTCCTGGTTTAAAACTTGTTTACTGTATCCTCTCTCCGTAAATCTTTGAGTCAGTTCTGCCTGGGCTTCTTTTAGGGAGGATAACTCGCCACAATTCCTCTTTATATGAAAGTGTACTGCGTATGGTATGCTGTATTTCAGCTTTTGTGGATGAAAGCTATCCAAGGGTAAAATAGAATGTGTATGTGTGTGTGTATATGTATTATATGTATTATATGTATATGTATATATATATATATATATATATATATATATATTAGGTATATAGACGACCTATTCCTAGTCTGGAAAGGGACAGAGGCAAGTGCTCTGAACGTCATTAAGAAATTACAAACTAACAACCTCAATTTGAAGTTCACAAGTAACATCAGAGCCACCTCACTTAATTTCCTAGACTCACTATATTTGTTAAGAATGGGAGACTCCATTCGAACTTATATTGGAAACCCACAGCAGGAAACACGCTGCTCCACGCAGAAAGTTTCCATCCTACTAGCTTAGTTAGAAGCATACCATATGGTGAGAGCCTAAGGGCCATCCGAAATTGTAGTGATCAAGAGAACCTGGAGCAAGAACTTAAAATCTTAAACACTTGCTTAAGAGTCAGAGGTTATACCCAAGAAAACATCAGTAGTTGTATTAAAAAGGCAAAAAAGTGCAGTAGAGAAGACATTCTGTTCAACCAAACCAAACCCCAAGGTAAAAAGAAAACAGAGTCCAAGCAGGTCAGAATGATCACCACGTACAACAAACAACATAAAGAAGTGAGAAAGATCCTAAATAGACACTGGCATCTGATTGCCAATGATCCCATTCTTCAAGATCTTGTCCAAAAGAGACCAGCTATCACATTTAGTAAAGCTAGGTCTTTCAAACAGATGCTTGTCTCCAATTTGCTGCCCCCAAAACAAAAGCCAAAAGGAGGTGCTGCAAATTGGATAAAAAAGAAACCAGGGTTCATAAAATGTACAAAGTGTAAGGCCTGTAAGTTAGGGGTTAACATGCAAACATATGCAGTTGGCCTCTCCAAAAGAGTAAAACAAATTAGAGGCTTTTTTAACTGCAAGACAGATTATGCCGTTTACGTACTTCAGTGCCCATGTGGTCTGAGGTACGTGGGCAGCACAATTCATCCAGTGCATGCTAGAATTTTGCAGCACATGAGAGCCATCCGTAACGCTGACAAAACATACCCAGTGGCTCGACATTTCGAAGCAAAACATGACAAAAATGAAACAGGGCTCTGCTATTTTGTAATTGACTGTGTTCCAAAGAATGTTAGAGGCGGAGACAGACTAAAGAAATTAAGGCGCCTCAAATCAAGGTACATTTTGGAGCTCAATTCGAAGGCCCCGGGAGGACTTAATTTAGAAGAAGATCTGAGCACGCACTTGTAGTATGAGTAGTAAGGGCTGGTCCCAAGAGACTATTGTAATCATGTAAGAAAATGCAGAAAATGTAGAGAAAGCTGCAAAACCTCATTTGTAACTGTTTTATGTTTAAGTTTGCACTATCATGTCTGAGCACTATGTCTACACAACCAATGGGTATTCTACTGGGAGAAGGGTTTGAAAGAGTGGCTAACTGTCGCCCACTGGGGCAATACGTGATATAAACTGGTCTGGAAAGATGGTTAAAACCAACATCTGGCGTGTAGAGGCAGCACCCGCCCACTTGGGCTAGATCAGGCTACCAGCTAACATGCAGGTGCGCTACTCGCATATTAGCGCTAATAATTCATCAAATAAGTTGTATTGAAGCGGAGAAAAAAACTCTCCACTGCTTCGATCGCACTTGTTGGTTTATGCCCTGTCACATAACTAAGTGATAGGATCGCAGCGCCTGCATGAGAGTTGATATTCGTAAAACGTTGATAATTTGAAACGTTATTATTCCATGCTCTTCCACGCAATTGTAAGGATATTTAATCACTTGTGATTCCAGCAGTTTTGTAACAAAAGCCAATGCATGTGTTATTTACTTGTAAAAACTACAAGTCTTTTCTCACTCTCTTTCACCCAGTAGTTTTTGGTCACATGATTGTATTTGTTGCACACTGGTTAAAATGGCGATTGTAATGAATTGAAGCTTCGGTGAACAAGCCTGCTGGTCAGGCGAAACGCGTCCGAGGGCTGACTGAAAATAAATTTCTTTGGCCAACACACAGTCTCATCAACTTGTGGTTTTACTACTTGAGAGGTGGAGTGTTGTAAAGACCCGACTTCGGAGGTCTTTTTTTCGACGAGACACCCGCTGTTCTGGCAGGCGGCAGCTACATTCTAAAGTGCGGAGGAGTTGAAGCTGCACAAACTGCCGCCCCCCCCCCGAAACTGGATTGAGGAGGAGATCCCTCCGAAAGAAGCAAGGAGCAAGCCTGCCGCCGGCGGGAGTGACGGGTGTCGGAGGACTTGCGCTACGAGCAACGGTTGGCAGGTAGGAGACGTCCAGAGTTTCGGGAAGCGGGGGAGCCAGGGTACACCTAGAGACTTGAAGCATTGTCTTAAAGCACCTGGCGGTTGCTGGTCAGGAATGACGGTTCCGTGTCTATTTCCTAATTAATATGTCAGCCCAAGAACTTCAGGAGCGAGAGGAAGCTGCTCTCTCCATTTTCGACGATACAGGCGCAGCAAGCGCCAAACCGGCAATACGAGAAACAATTTCAAAAACACCTGATGTAACGGCAAGACTCAAGAGGCCAGAGAAACTTAAACGTGGAGAACTGTCGAAATGGTGGGAACAAAAATCCCTTCAACGTTATTTGGAAGTCAAGAGGATCCCCCGTGGCTTAAGGATTATGGTGGCGCCTACTTACGAAGAACCCGATCCCAACATGTTACGAGAATGGGTGAACAATAATCATGACTCATCCTGTAAAATGCTAGCAATCCTTATCAAATATGCCGAGTCCGATAGGGAGAAGATGCTAATTGAAATCGATCAAATCCAGCTTATGTTGGAGAAAGAGCCTGATCAGGAATCGATAAACAAGTTCAAGAAAGATATGAAGGAACGTCTTAACAAACTTGAACTAACGATAAAGGAAAGAAAAGCGCAAAAATGTCTGAGGGATAAGCGGGACTATGAACGGGGGCAAATATACACCTTTGCCAAGAAATTTGATACTATGCGCAAACAACGAATGAACCCTAAAGCCATCAGAACTGATCCCCAATCAGACCAGAGTAGCCTCCTCAGCTCAGAGGTAGATACAGATCTGGAGGAAGGACAAAGTAGATTGAATAAACAAGCGATTCCATCTGTGATAGACGAGTTCGCTTTTTTAGAAGAGGAGAGGAGATTCAACCTCAGACCCATGCGGAGAGTCAACTATGGCGGCAAACCAAAAGGAAGAGGCAGAGGAGCAGGAGGCGCAAAAGGAGAAAACAAAACCAACGTTGCGCCAGGCAAGGCCAACAAATAAATGTTGGTATGGAAGTTGAAAACGAAAAGGATACAACAATAATGAACTTACCAAACATCACCCTCACAACAAAAGAGGAAAAAATCTTGAAACTGGGCCTCTCTTTTTGCCCACCAGCAGACTTCAATTATGTGGACACACGAGTCGACACGTATACATTTGTAAGAAACCTCAAGCTTAAAAAGTTTTTTGCCTTGAATAAACACCACAAAAAATCTACGCCGAATATTCTCCATGATGATCAAAACATTAACAATAACCTATCGGTGGCCGATATGGACCTTCTACTCAACCTACAAAGTATCGACTCTCCAGCCCCCAGTGAGATGGATGAACTTTCTCAAGGTGCAAGCTACAATGCCGGAGAAACCTGTGAAGCAACAAGCAGTCAAGCGAGGATGATTGCAAAGGAGCAGGATGTCAACATCAATAAAACTGTATCCACAGACTGTAGACCAAGCTCGAAATTTACTCCATTGAGCTTACGTCACACAGTTGATATTTTTCATGAACTGGTTGTTAATGATTTAAAAAAATCTAGAAAAGTGCACAAGTGTACAACATAAAAATTTCACGCAGCAAGAAAAAGAGTATTCAGCGTTAATTACTAAACTGAAATCTGATCATAACTGTATAGTAAGAAATGCTGATAAAGGGGGAAATGTCGTTCTCTGGGATAGAGAGCAATACCTAAATGAGGCATATAAACAACTGAATAACCGCTGTAACTATGCTAAAATTACAGAAGCAGCCAGGAATAACCAATTTGAGCTATATAACAACCAATTACAGGAATGGTACAGACAGAGCCTTATTTCCCTTGAAGAACTGAAATTCTTGAAAATTGTTAACTCTGTCACACCAGTGTTTTACCTTATTCCTAAGGTACATAAGAGTGCAGTTAATCCCACAGGGCGCCCAATTATCTCTGCAATAGGGGGGGCGCTAGAAACTACACCCAAGTACATTGACTCATTCCTGTGCCCCTTAGTGAAACAACTCTCCTCAATTATCCAAGACTCCAGTGATTTCCTATGAAAAATCTATGATTTACCATGGGAGGAAGACCTTTTGCTGGTGACTATTGACGTCACAACGTTGTACTCCAGCATCAGGCATGAAGATGGCCTTCGAACTATTAAACATTTCCTGAAAGAGCGTTCAATTATTCTGTGGCTCCATACTCAAATGTTACTAACTATGGTATCGGTTTGTCTTAACAACAACTACTTTCTTTTCGATACCACCCTATATAAGCAGATCTGTGGAACCGCTATGGGCACCTACTTCGCCCCCAGCTATGCTAATTTGCATATGGGCTGGTGGGAGGAGCAGGTGGTCCTAGCGGAATTCCAGAAGGAATGGGAAGACAACATTCTCCATTGGAGTAGGTATATAGACGACCTATTCCTAGCCTGGAAAGGGACAGAGGCAAGTGCACAGAACCTAATAAAAAAATTACAAACTAACAACCTCAATTTGAAGTTCACAAGTAACATCAGTGCCACCTCACTTAATTTCCTAGACCTCACTATATTTGTTAAGAATGGGAGACTCCATTCGAACTTATATAGGAAACCCACAGCGGGAAACACTCTGCTTCACGCAGCAAGTTTCCATCCTACTAGCTTAGTTAGAAGCATACCGTATGGTGAAAGCCTAAGGGCCATCCGAAATTGTAGTGATCAAGAGAACCTGGAGCAAGAACTTAAAATCTTAAACACTCGCTTCAGAGCCAGAGGTTATACCCAAGAAAACATCAGTAGTTGTATTAAAAAGGCAAAAAAGTGCAGTAGAGAAGACATTTTGTTCAACCAAACCAAACCCCAAGGTAAAAAGAAAACCGAGTCCAAGCAGGTCAGAATGATCACCACGTACAACAAACAACATAAAAAAGTGAGCAAGATCCAAAATAGATACTGGCATCTGATTGCCAATGATCCCATTCTTCAATATCTTGTCCAAAAGAGACCAGCTATCACATTTAGGAAAGCTAGGTCTTTTAAACAGATGCTTGTCTCCAATATGCTGCCCCCAAAACAAAAGCCAAAAGGAGGTGCTGCAAATTGGTTAAAAAAGAAACCAAAAAAGAAACCAGGGTTCATAAAATGTACAAAGTGTAAGGCCTGTAAGTTAGGGATTAACATGCAAACATATGCAGTTGGCCTCTCCAAAAGAGTAAAACAAATTAGAGGCTTTTTTAACTGCAAGACAGATTATGCCGTTTACGTACTTCAATGCCCATGTGGTCTGAGGTACGTGGGCAGCACAATTCATCCAGTTCATGTTAGAATTTTGCAGCACATGAGAGACATCCGTAACGCTGACAAAACATACCCGGTGGCTCGACATTTCGAAGCAAAACATGACAAAAATGAAGCAGGGCTCTGCTATTTTGTAATTGATTGTGTTCCAAAGAATGTTAGAGGCGGAGACAGACTAAAGAAATTAAGGCGCCTCGAATCAAGGTACATTTTGGAGCTCAATTCGAAGTCCCCGGGAGGGCTTAATTTAGAAGAAGATCTGAGCATGCACTTGTAGTATGAGTAGTAAGGGCTGGTCCCAATAGACTATTGTAATCATGTAAGAAAATGCAGAAAATATAGAGAAAGCAGCAAAACCTAATTTTTAACTGTTTTATGTTTAAGTTTGCACTATCATGTCTGAGCACTATGTCTACACAACCAATTGGTATTCTACTGGGAGAAGGGTTTGAAAGAGTGGCTAACTGTCGCCCACTGGGGCAATACGTGATATAAACTGGTCTGGAAAGATGGTGAAAACCAACATCTGGCGTGTAGAGGCAGCACCCGCCCACTTGGGCTAGATCAGGCTACCAGCTAACATGCAGGTGCGCTACTCTCATATTAGCGCTAATAATTCATCAATAAAGTTGTATTGAAACGGAGAAAAAAACTCTCCACTGCTTCGATCGCACTTGTTGGTTTATGCCCTGTCACATAACTAAGTGATAGGATCGCAGCGCCTGCATGAGAGTTGATATTCGTAAAACGTTGATAATTTGAAACGTTAATATACCATGCCCTTCCTCGCAATTGTAAAGATATTTAATCACTTGTGATTTCAGCAGTTTTGTAACAAAAGCCAATGCATGTGTTATTTACTTGTAAAAAATACGAGTCTTTTCTCACTCTCTTTCACCCAGTAGTTTTTGGTCACATGATTGTACTTGTTGCACACTGGTTAAAATGGCGATTGTAATGAATTGAAGCTTCGGTGAACAAGCCTGCTGGTCAGGCGAAACACGTCCGAGGGCTGACTGAAAATAAATTTCTTTGGCCAGCACACAATCTTGTCAACTGTGTCTATATATATATTCGTGTGAACAAGAGCACGTGGATGCTCGAAACGCGTCGCTCGTGAAAGGTTGAAATAAAACTCTTACCTTTAGAAATTTTCTTCTCCAGTAGCTCTGAACAGCACCACACTTTTTACATTTTGAACGCTGTCTTTTCTACGTTTAGCTTATGGCGACTCAAATGCTGTACAGACAGCTCATGTTTCTAGAAAGGAAGGGTGGTCCAAAGGAGAATCCAAGGCTATATCAGTCTTCACGTAGTTTTTTGTAAGAGAGACACACTCAAAAAAACTCTGGACCTCTGGAGTTTTAAACAGTAAAGTCTTTAGGGGGATAGTGAGTGTGTTTACAGCAGTTTTTTGTGTTATTAGGCTGAATCCTTACTCATATAGATTGAGTCAAGAGTCCATTTTTGTGTAGAAAAAGGATCTTTATTGAATCCAGTAAAAACATGAACAGCCGACACGTGTTTCGTCCCCTATGGCGATTCGCGCCAGGGCTTTTTCAAGGCTATTTACATTTCAGTTTGCTCATTGCAGTTCTTCATCATTATTGTACTGGTATCCAACACACATCCGGTTTTTCAAAAATATAAATTTGTGAGGGGAAATCCCTGAGTTTCGTAGTCGGGAACCTGTAGGTCGTTCATTTCGCTTTCGCTCATGTACCTGATCATTCTGAACTTGCACAGCCTAGCCCCCGATTAGCCTTAGCCATTTGAAAGTGATCTAACAGTTGTATGAGTGTGTCTCAAACACTAATAAATAAAATCACTTTGCAGTATTGCTTGTTTAGGCAGCAACGCAACAAGAGGGTCTGAACTGCAAGGAAGCATAATCTTCATTTAAACTATACATACTCAAAGAAGAATGGGAATCTTCCAAGTCAGTATTATGTGATATATATAATCCCCATTGTTTCTTGTTTGTATTCTTTAACAGTGCATTGCTGAATGTTGCTGTGGAACAGAAACAGAATGTGCACATGAAATTTGTCATCATAGATCACATGGTTGAATATGTAGAAATTTATATTGTGCAGTGGAAGTTAGTCGTCAGTGAATTGAGAGCATTTTTTTGTGGACAACGACATGACCACCAACTTCCTACAAAAACTGCACCACACAAGTTTATGTGCTTTCCATCACTGGTAACTTTGCTCACACTATGGTCCTGCCACAATATGTCCGTGCACTATTACTTGCAATGGTTGGCAGGTACCACGCATAGTAGCCTACCCTGTAATGCTGGACACCTTATCTTTCCTTCCAATTCTCCAGTTTTGTCTTTTTTCAGCCTTCCAGGCCTGTTTCCATAGTCATTTAGGGATTGTGGACCATGAATTCCTCTATCTTATTGATCCATGTATTCCTCCTATCTCAAACTTGCATGTGATATCTGACCTATTTCTCTTCAGGGTTGCCTTATCTTTTAGATAAATGTGTAGATTCGTGTGGTGGTCTGTTTGAGTTTTTTGTTGAAAACGAATAGTTGATTGGGGTAGCACTTTAGAATATTGAAGGATGAAAGAAAACAAAATGAACCCACAATTTGTGACACTGTGTTAATTGTCATACTTTGTTTTGTTTCAGCACTTCTCTCTGCAACCGCTTTGAACTACATTTTATCTGGAATCGCTGTTGTGCTTTTCTACGTCTTCTACACAAAGCCTGAGGGATGCATTGAGAACAAGTTCTTCATCAGTTTTAATATGATCTTGTGCATAGCAGTGTCTATTGTCTCCATCTTACCAAAAATACAGGTACTGTGTTTATAAAAGTCTTTTTATTGTTTTCACATTTGTTTAATCTCTCTTCTCTCTCTCACACACATTTTGTCTCGCTCTCTTATTCAGAAGTAAGTGTGCACACACACTGCATTTCAGTCGATAAATTAACCCACAGAGCTAAGTTATTGAACTAAATAGCATAAAACTCAAGCAGTTATAGGCTACAACACTCATGTAAAATACTCTGGCTGCACATAAACCTTTCTACAACCTGTGCATCTACCGGACAGGGTCAGCCATGGCATTCTCGCAAAAATAAATTGAGAAAAAAACTCATCAAGTAGCACACCAAGCAAATTGAACAACCAAACTTCGAGAATTCTGACAGACATGACTTCAGGCAAGGAGTTTAGCAGAGCGAAAGCAATATTAAAAGCTCTGATCCAGAGCAACTTGTAGGCGCTAACGTAAAAACATAATAATTGAACTCCAATATCTCTAACCAATATTAGTGAAATGTTTACAACACACTTAAGACATTAAACATAACCTTTAAACCAGGTGCGTCTGAGCAGTGGGGCAAGGACAGGGCAGAGTCAACAGACGCCGGAATTGGTAAATAAAATAAATGAATATATAAAACAACTTACCTTTTCTCACCACATCGCCAAGTCGGGGATATGACGAGAGCAAGGTAAGGGGTTTTATTTTCTCCAGGTGCCAAACGGGTGCTTGGCTTTGATGAACGTGTGACTACAAGCCGTCACCCCCCGCTAGGATCCATGGTGTAAGGTTATCCTACACTTGATATTCATTCTGCTTTCAGGAACCCTGAAGGCACTACGGTAACCGCAAGTTAAGTGTTTTTTTTCTGTTGCCACAGGTTAGGGTAAGCCTTAGCGTGCATATACCACTGTGGCACTTGGTCCTGACGAAAGCCTCGCTACAGGCATTAGGAGGCTGAAACATGTAGACCACACATCACTTTTTAACCTAGGATGTAACTGGTCAATCTACCCAGTTCTAAACATCCACCTCACTGTTTTTACTCTTGCCTTATTTCTCCACCAATAAAGAGTTTTTTTCGATAAATAGAGGCAATCTTAATCCTTTGCACTATCAATTTCTCACCCCGACAGATCACCAAACCCGCTCCGCTGTAATCAGGCATCGTAGCACGCCAAGGAGACACTCTGCCTCTCTGGTGGGAACCCAATGATGAAGCATGTCACCAACCAGTTTGGTGAGTGAGCGTTCGTCTAGAAAGCAAAAGTGTTTCTTCTAATAAACAAGAGTGACTCCTCTTGCTAGCTCTTCATCTTTTGGCCTCACTCTTTTGTTGTTTATTTCTATTCTGTCATCTGTTGACTCTAAACGCCCCCAGCCCCACTCCCCCCACGCTCTGACCTGAACCAGCCGTGCCTGCTCTGAACTCTTTGGTGGGGAAACAAATGACCTGCAACAATTAGCTCTGTTTTTAGCCCGTTTACCGCGGCGATTATTTCGCCGCAGTGCGGGCGTTCCACGGAGTGGGCGGGGCTGTGTCGGCCGTTGCCCGTTCGCAGCACCAGCAAGGTAATGCTCGCTACGGCCAACGGCTGAATGGAGCATGGAGGGGGTTAATGACCCTTGTGAAAGTATAAAACTTCCCTCAAGAAACTTCTCTGCTCCAGTTGGATTTGTGAATCTAAATGCCAGTTCACATGCCAATACAGAGAACTTCAGAAAATCCTCTCAGAATTCTGTAACCCAGAATGTTTTAGGACCTGAATCCCTCACAGTCAGTTCCTCTGCAATTTATTTGGAGTGCACCTCTTCCTGAAAGCCCCTGGAACACTTCTGTAGAGCACCTCCTCCAACAGACTTCTCCTTCAGGTAGCTCCCTCCCCAAAATGTTCAGTTGTGCGGACAAAAATCTTGGACACTTTCAAACAACTCTCGCCCATTAATTTCAAAGTATTGCTCAAGGACAGTGACCTGCTTGCTCGCTTGCAGACACTTGTTCATTTCAGATGTTATAGGAGATTTTCTGGCCAAAACTGTGTCTGCCCCACCCAGAACTACTGCTAATGAATCACTAACCCCAGCCAGCTTTCTTAACAGGCTTTCCACTTGCCACATCATATTAATCATGAAGAAACAAAACCTCGATAGCCCATTGCTCTATAAACATTTGGTATAAAATAGCCTGTTCTCGCACAGTTTTCAGAGGAATGAAGTATGCCTTGAACTAGTTTGTGGAACAGTTTAAAGCAATTAAGTCTCTGCTCGTTTATTACTGTACCTGCCAACGATCTTCTGTTGAGAGGATGAAGAATGAAAGATCTTCAAATTCTTGAAAGTACTTTGTACACAACTTCTGGTCGTCCGCAAGGTTTGATCTTCTTTTTTCAGTGCGTTGGTGGTTCTTTTTCTATGATCCGACGGTCGTGCTCTGTATATCTCTGCTGGCAGTAAGAAACATTCAGAATCACTTGGAATTCAGTAATTTGAGAACAGATGATCCATTTCCAAGAGCAACTCTAAATAATCTGCTGCCTGTTCCCATAAAGTAGGGTTTAACGCACATACAGAAATGGTAAGTGTACACAAATGTTTGACTGTATCTCACTCTTCTTCACTTCATGTCACGCATGGGCACATTACAAGGGTACAGCGTTACCAAAACTCCTCCCATATTAAGAACTCACACTTTACCATCCAACCTCAATAAACGAAGTAGGTTCTTGCTTGTCTACCCAGAAGGATTTTGTGGTCTCATAAGTGGTAGGAACCACTCTACAAATGCTACCACAATAAAATATTGAAATTTGTCAAAGAGAAAATGGGAATTAACCAGCAGCAGTGAAAGATTTCTCCCAGGTGTAATCATTAATGTTGGTCATTGATGTTCTAAAACCGGTCTGGATTTTGTATGCACAGCACTAACCTACAATGAATATAGATGACCATAAACAATGTGCCCTGAAAAACCTACTCTCAGGATTGTGCTGTACAGTGGGTAATGAAAGCCATTACGATGAATTGTAAAGGACTATCAAAAGAAGACATACTGATCACGACAGTGATGCTATTCAATTATCAGTGTTCCCTGCTATCAGAAACAATCTTGTTAACTGTAGAAATTGATTTCCCCAAAATCTAGATGGGGAGAGATACTGCACTCTGTATTAGGTTAATACTGCTTACTCATGTTTGATTATGTAGCAATGCATTTACTCATATTAGGTCTTGTTTAGAGGATGACAGATTTACTAAGAAATTGTCAAATTAGTAACTAAATACCTTTGGAGGGGTATTGGATTTTACAAAAGAGTGAACAACGATCTTTTTAGCCTTTAAAACGTATACAGGAAAAAGTCGGCTGCTGCAAATTCAAAAAACAGTTTTCTAGAGGAATGTGTATGTGATGAACATGTTACTTCTGTTTAGCAGGTTTACTAAAGAATACTAATAACACTTGTAAATATTGAAATATTATGGCATAGTTGTATTGTTCTATTTATTACCTTCTTGCATTCCCTCTGTTTTCTTAGGAACACCAGCCTCGGTCTGGTCTTCTTCAGTCCTCCGTCATCACTCTATACACTATGTACCTCACCTGGTCTGCGATGTCCAATGAACCTGGTAAGTATTCTTTGGCTACACGTATAACAAAATAATTTGAGATTTTCTTGTTATCTATCCATAGTCTCTTTATGGTACACAATGACCTAAGCTGCATAACCCATTCATTGATTTGGCACCATAGAAACAGCCATTGGTTAGATCCCATCTGTTGCCAACTTAAATATATTCCAAAATAAGCACGGGTCATATACTTCAAGAGTCTATTGATTTGGTCATGAGCCATCAGAAGCAAGAGAGAGGGACCCATTACATTATATTTTTTTCTGTAGCTTTTAGCCATTCTATAAAAAAATGCTATGAAATATGGTAACTGGCTACGAAGTCTGAAAACATGTTGAAATAGTAAATTTTTCAACATCAAAAACTCAGTTTAAATTTTGGTGCAGAGGCCGCCTTTTCCCAAATTAACCTAGCCTGTGTCAGTATTTGTTTAGCTCTGGCAGGGTTAGTGGTTTCTTCTTTTTTCTTCTAGCAAAAACAATTGCTGTAATCACACATCAAGAAATTACAATTTGTACAAGTTATCAAACCTTTGCTCTCTCTTCGTTCAAGCCCTTTCTTCCAGATGATTAACTTTAGTGTGCAGCTGTTTTTTTGTTCTCATTTTGATGAGGCACTGGCCATCTGACTGGACGCCAAGAAGGCCTTTGTTGTTGAATTGGGCTATCTGTTTAGGACTATTGAGAAACCGGGACCTGGCACACAAACATATTTTCAAAAGTCAGGTGATTGTATCAGAACTTATTGGCCCTAGTGAACTTTGGGTGGGTTGCAACCTGTCCCGATTGGACAAGGGACCTTCCAGAGTTCCTTGCTTTCGCCTTGATTTTTCTCCTTGCATTGGAACCTCATCCCTAGCACACAGTGGTGTGATGAAATCTTTCCAGTATGCAGACAATGTCCTGCTAACTCTACTCAACCCTGAGGCATCTCTCACTTCTCTAATATCGAATGAACATGCAGTTTTCAGCTTTTTCTGATTTCAAAATTAACTGAGGCAAATCTGATGCCCTAATCCAGTCTAAGTAAACACCTGGTGAAGTGGACATTGAAGTTCCTGAAGTATTTGGTTGGCAATGTTGTAAATCATAACCAGAATACCTTCTTTCTGAGGACCCAGAATTTTAGCACACAATGGAAACACCGTATTCTACCTCTGTGAAGTAGGATCAGGGTTTTCAAAATTGTCATCGCACACAGATGTAACTACATATTCAGCATGCCACCCTTATTGATTCATAGATCCAAATTGCTGGAGATTGACTCACCCATCAGATCTTTAATGTGGGATGGTACTTATCTGAGATTGATCCTTAGGAAATGCTATGCAAATACCACTATGGGTGGCGGAAAGCTGCTGATTTGCTCTCTTAATATTTGGCCCATAACCCTGCTTCCTAGGCCTGGTATCGCCCCAGTCCCTCTTCTACCTAACCAGAGGGCGTATGACACAGACTGCTGTCTCCACCTCCTGTCCTACTCTGACATCCTTTAACAGCACCACTATTAATGCCAGCCATCAAACTGGAAACATGCTCACAAAAAGATGGGAAATTACCCGTATGTACACACCATAGCACAGATATATGGCGTAATGTGGGTTTCCAACTCTGCAGTAAGCCAATCCCCTAGGGGCAGTGCAAAGCAAAGGATCTCCTATAGATCAATTGTTCACTCAGTGGACCCACAAATCCTTTGACCTCTGTAAGGTTGAATTCGCCTTAAACGAGTTGTTTTGTTTGCAAAATTGGCAATTGCTGCACTGACTGCATAGAAATGCAAGCCACCAGATTACAGCACTATCAGACACCCCTGTCCAGAAATACCTCATTAGCTGGGCATCCATCCGGGTGTGGTGTCTGATATATACTATGCGCTCATAGATCAATTTTTTTCAAACAGGACCTTACATGAAAATAGACAGTTCAAGCATTCCATGTTGAACACATTCTCCTGATGACTGGTCTCTATTTACAGAAACCCGCAACAAGTACTTCAGGTTACAATTTCTGTTTTACAAGATCTTACATAAGTGGTATTGGTCCATCAGGAAGTTACATAAAGTGGGCCTGCTTCCCCCTCTCTTGGTGTTGTGGCTGGTCTAACTGTGACCTGATACATATACTGTGGCACTGGCCCACTACTGGCGCAACATCTGGATTTTAATCTTTTCAGCCTGTGACGGCCCCAGTACCTGAAACTGCTTACCTGAATCTCCAGCTTGATATAATTGACTTGCCACTCTTACCCCCAACCACAAGCGCAGATGAATAGCTATGTTGGGTCCAAACTCTGCAGTCTCTGTCACTGGCGGCAGCAGTCCAATCAGAGAAAAGCAAACAGACGACTGAACTGTCATATGTTGCACCATAATTACAGGTGATCTTTAAATCAAGTATCTGCTAGAAGTTTTAGACCTGATATGGAGTGATGGTTCTCCACATCAATAATTTAACATACTGTGACTCTGAAAGGTCCTTTCTCTGGCCTCTCTCTGAGGCAATGGGAGGGGGCCAACTCCCTGCTAGTAATCCTAGTTCTCTTTGACCCTTTCCCTGTGAGATACACAATTTTATGAACCCCCTCCCCACACACAGCCACTCCCATGTGCTTAATGGCAGTTCCGTGTATGTATTCAGATTGTATGGGTCTATGTCTTTTGTTTATTTTTACTCTATATAGTAACATGATGTTGGGTATTTACTGATGTCTCTCCTAAACCCCTTACTCTTTTAGTGGTTGGCTTTGTGTTATCATTATAATTTATACTCTCACCCAAGATATTCTAGATTCTGTCTTTTCATATCATGTTATTTGAAAATGTTCAAGAAAGAATTGTAAAAAAAAGAAACACGCACACAACACAGAACTTAAGAAATAAATGATATGGGGGCTGAAGGAAGGTTAGAAAATACTTTGAACTAGATTGCAAAGATCATAGATAATGCCAAAATGTAGTAACATTCAAACACGATGCACAAAAAGTAAAAGTCACTGTAAGTGGAAACCGCTAACAAGCCTAGTTGTTATAGATGTTGAAGTGTGACTTGGAAGACAAAATAAAAGTTAAAGACAAGCATTGTGAAGTAGTTGAAGAGGATTGATTACGTATTTGAGCAAGCCCACATATAAAGATGAGTGATAATTAAATTCAATAGAGAAATCATCCTCTAAAGTAAGAAGTGTCAGGTTTTAATTACTGTTACAAATTGCAGTGCAGAGTCCAAAAGGAGAGTTAAATACAATGCCCAAGTGTTGCAAACAGAAGAAGAATAAGGAATATCAGTGGAAGAATAAGAAATATCAGTGGAGGAATAAGGGATTGTCAGTGGATCTGAATAGGAAGAGTGAGCAGGAAAGGAAAATATCGCTGTTTTATTGGGATCTAGTTTAAGGAAAGGTGAGGCAATCCATATTTTCATATCCTCTGGAACATTGAGATACTTTCCTGGATAGATCTAGAGAAGAAAGAAATGGAGAGCAGCATAACATGAGATTAATGTGCAGAAACAGTGTAAAACAACAAATTAGTATATTTAGAGAAAAATGATGGGAACCCTAGATTGAATGCTTTGGGATCACATATTAGACCAGTTGATGTACATCCAACAACTCTTTCCAAGAGATGGATGAGGAGCCCCCAGAGAGATGGGACAAAAACCAGCTAAGAACAGTGTCCCTATTACATGAAGAAAAAAGAGACGCCAGAAAATAAATTGCCACTGTGTTAAAGGCAGTGGCAGGGTCTAAACAAATCGGAATATATGGTTGCTTGTTACCAGAATATATGATTGCTTGTTATGGTAAGAGATAAGGAGAAAATTAGAGCTAGAGATCTGAGCAGTTTCTTTGGAATAACCATGGAAACCATGTTGAGCAAGCGATAGTGTGATTATAAAGGAAGGATACAATTGGTCGGGGAACAATATAATCTAACTTTAGAAAGAAATGTGTTTGAAATTAGAATGATCATTTGGGTACAAAGAATTTTTTTCAAAGGGGAAAAAAGGTGCTGACTTAACCCCTTCGCCACGGCACGAATTTCACCGCGGCCCGGGGGGGGGGGGGGGGGGGGGGGGGGGGGGGGTGGGTGGAGTTGAGCGCGGCGCTTCCGTTCCGTCACCGCCCTGCACGCTCATGCTGCGTGGGTGGAGTGGCAGCCGCATGACGGAACCACGCTGTCATGAGCACACGCCGCCCGTGGCTCATGGCGGCGCGGTTCCGTCATGCGCACCCAAGGGGTTAAAAGAAGAAGGGAAGATTACAGAAGAAAGAGAGAGCCAGATCAGCTGGGATACTAAGTGTAAGCAGCAGTTTTACCAGTATGAATTGTAGAGGATCTGAAGGTGAAACAGTGGGCTTGGCAACATGAAGAAGGTCCAAGACCAAGGGAGTCCGAAGCAGTAGAAGACATGATTAGCAGGGGTCATTGATCTGTCTTGAAGAACTACATAAGCAGGTACTTGGTTTGAGCAGAAGTGAATAACGGCTGAATATTTATGTTTAAGGTAACATAGATAGTGAAGTCATCTGCAAAATGTGTACAAGAGAAGGTTCAGGAGCAGCAGAAGAGAGTAAATGATTAAGTGTCTCAAATAACTGTCAATTATGATGAGACTGATAATGAATAAGGCCTTGAAAATTGATTGCTTGTCAAGCCAAAAAGCGTACTTTCCATGGGTGGCAAAGAAACAAGATAAAAGCAGATTTACCCTTCCGCCATAAGTACTCACAGTAGACTGAGAAAAGCAGAGAAGATAGCTCTTCGATGAACAATGTGTTGAGGAAATCTTTGAGCGTGTTTTCAAGCTTTTAGCATGGCAAAAGAGTCAAGTGAATTAGATAAGGAGCAGGAAAGCCATCTTTTCTATGTGGTTACCTTGTATTTTCCAGCTTTTGCTCGATTATATGTAATGCTACAGTTAGAACTCCCCTAACCAGTAGTGTGTGTGCTACACCTTTAAACACAGTTAAATTGGTATATTCCTAATTGGTATATTTAACTTATTTATAAGTCTCTAGTATGTGGTTCAAAATTTTCATAATTGTACCATCCACTCAAGTGACAGTGTAAAACCTGGCTTCAGGCCTTCCATTGTAGCTTGACTGTGGAAGACACACACTGCAAATCGACCTGCCAAAATAAACCCTTTTGACAGGTAAAAACCTCCCTTTTAAATATTAATATGGCAACCATATGTAGGCCTTTTAGCCCACTAGGCAGGGTGCATGGTATTTAAACATAGGGCATGTAGAAATTTAATGTTAACATCCTTTCAGTGACTAGCACCTAAAATCTATTTTTCACTGACAGGCCTCCTAGCTGTCCTATGTAGAAAACCAGAATACAGATTCCTAATACTGTATCTCAGGAATGGGACTGGTTATGAAAATAATGAAACAACTCTTTTTTTAAACCTGTTTTTATTGTATTTGGTACAAAAATGAGGCACAATGTGACAGTACATTTGATTGCGTTACATCGGAGCTGGGTCCCTCCCACTCTAGAACCACCACAATAACTGCAAATATTTCACTAATTATATGGAATATATCGTACATTAAAAAGTAAATTACACAACCAGACAAACTATAAGTGAGCAGCGGCAGAAAACCACCCTAAACACTCACATCACCCAGAGGTGTGGTCAGTAGGGAAAAAGATCCTTTGGGTGTGGCAAAAAGGACCGTAGGGTGGGGACGGGATGGACACTGAAACTCCGGTGTGCGAGCAGGTACACTCAAGGATCACTAGTTTCACTAGTTATTAAAAATGTAAGTCCAATCTTTAATAAATATTAAGGAAAAGTAACTTATGTGAAGTTCCCCACAGCTAAATTTACAGTTGCTCTCCCACTTCTGTTAGCGTGTAATTATAATTTGGTTAGGTGTGAAAAAGTTCTGAAGTGCAAAAATAATTGGCTGTCCTGAATGGGCAGCAATGAGTCCCCTGAATCTACCAAACTTTGCAGGTTTGGGGGCTGTAAGTATCCTTTTTGACATTACTGTGTCAAATCCAGCTTGAAAGGCAAATCCTGCTTGACCAGTCTACTGGTTTTTGGGGTATAGCACTGGGGGGTACACTTGAAAGGAAGGGAAATGGCTGCCAGCATCTGGGTTCTGAAGGACCTGCTTTGTCCCATCATGCGTCTATTGCAGGGTTTTTACATATAACACTGGAAGTACACTTGAAAGAAAGGTAAACAGGATGTAAAAACAAATATTGTGTATCCACTGTCTGTTTCCTGGAAACCGTTGCTTTATTCTACCAGACTGTTTCTTCGTTAATTTTGGGTACATTGGCTGTCACAACATGGATTTTATTGTTAGAAGTGGGAGGACACAAGAATAACAGAATACACTGCACATAACACCCCCACCTCTCGGAGCCCAAGTTTAGTGTGGCTGAAGATGTTTGCTATCATGAAAATGCCCAAAGGGGGTAAGGTTGACCCCAGCAACTTTTACCCCATTGGTTAGGGTGAACCAAGGAGTCATTCCCATGCACTAGCTTGTGCCAGACATACATTTCACGCCTCCAGGCACCCACTTCAGAAAACTACTGGACCATCATTAAATGAATTGAACTTACAATGTCTGAGTTTGGCAAGTCTCTCCACAACTTTATCAATGATTTCACCAACTTTCTGATGTTTCTTGTTGAAGATATATTGTTCATAATCAACATTTGGCATTGAAGTTTGCTACATTTTCTTTATGGCTTCTTTTACACCATTACCAGCAAATTTTTTTTAGATACTTAGGGGCAGATTTATGTTAACTGGTGCATCCCCAGGGATGCGCCAGTTAATGTGCGCCACAGTGCGCCACAGCTCCGCCACCCATGGTGCGCCGCATTTACAATGCGGCGCACCATGGGGCCAAAACGGCACAGATGCGTGACGCATCTGTGCCGTAAAGGTTGCGCATTGCTGGAGTTGCGTCGCAAGCACGACGCAGCTCCAGCAAGGCTCGGGGGGGGGGGGCCCCATCTTCACAATGCTGTGTCAAGACCTACGCCTGTTTCAAGCAGGCGCAGGGTTTTGACGCAGCATTGGCCTGAAAGTGACTGAGTGAAATCTTATAGATTTCACTCAGCCACTTTTAGGAGGCGTTCCTGCGCAGGAACGCCCCCCCCTGCGCAGGAACGCCTCCTTATGGTGCAGGGCTTTACAACGTGACGCATCTCCTAGATGCGTCACGTTGTGAATAGGGCGCATTGTTTGCGCCGCCGTTGAGTCAAATAAAGTGACACAATTGCGGAGCAAAGAGGCGCAAGGGCCTCATAAATCTGCCCCTTAATATTATTTTTGTTATTAGTCTCTGCAAGTGCATCAAGGAAATCATCAAATGTCTCCATTAAAGCAGTCTATCTATCTAATATTTAGCTATTTGGTAGTATCGAACAATAGTGGTGGTTTCAGGAAAGCGGCATTGTTGTAGCCATTTCTGGGAGCGTCTGACATTGAGGGTGGAGCCCTTGCCACACTGTCTGCTAGGACCTGCTTCATTCAATTGAAGCAAGTTGCCTGTAATGCTCACTTCATTACCAAATGTGTACATTTCTGTATTTTTTTTCCCTGTAATATAGGCCAGGGTTAACAAACAGTCATAATCCATTTTCCACCCCAATATGTGAGATATTAAATGGGCCATCCATTGCAGAGAAAAAGGGAGTTCCCTTTACCCAGTTCTGCGTCACTAGGGCACCACCAATAGGCTTTCTAGAATGTTGCTTTGTTTGATGGCGTATGACTAGGTTTTGAGATCTGTGTGACATCATTCACCAGAGAGGCTCCTCAAACTCTTTGTTTGCGATCAGACCTTCCAAAGGTAATATACTGCTTTACTCTAAAGAAATAGAATGCTTATTACTACAAGTCATATTTTAAAACGTAGTGTGTGTATTAAGATGTTCTCATATTTTATATGTTCTCTTTTTAGAACGGAGCTGTAACCCAAGCCTGTTAAACCTGATTACGCAAACAACTGTGCCAAAAGCTAATGGAAGTGGCATAGAGCCTACTGTTTTCCCCCCCAAATCCATGCAGTGGTGGGATGCTCAAAATATTGTTGGGCTTATCATTTTTGTCCTCTGTATTTTGTACTCAAGGTAAGAACGTAGTTGGTTGGAGAAGAATGAAGCAGATGCCATGGTAGTGTATTTCCTGTAAATATAGAACACACTGTGTTCTTCTTACAGATATAAAATTATTGTTGATTTATACAGCCTTATTGTATGTTGCTAGCACACTTTACAGTAATCTTAAATCAATGTAGTAGCCGATCTCAATGATTGGGGAAATGTTTTTTCTGCAGTTAAAGTTTTGAAGGTAGTGCGTCTTCTTCTGCGGGGTCTCCCAACAGAGGTAATCTGTTTTCCTTCTAATCGTTTTCTTTAACACCCTTGTAACCCAATCTTGCTTTACTTCTCCAGTGTACCATCACTTTCACTTGGGCTAAATAATGTACAGCATTTGTACTCGGTGCTACCATACAGACTGCTTTGGTATACCTTCGTGCTATAATGTTTCTTTAACTTCTGTTAACAAAATAATAGTATACTGCAGGATTTCAGGATCTCAGCTGTTTCTTGTCAATCTGTCAGTTTCCTTGTACTGCACCTCATATTGAATTTCCTTTAAGGACTTGAGTTTATATTTTCACCTTATTGTTTGTACCAACAATGTTAAACGATATCTCTTGGGAATGCTGTGCAAAATGTCAAAGGCAGGTGTTTGGATCCATTGACTTCATTGGGAAGGCAGGGAAATAAATTGAGGAATGTTGCGCGGATTATGCAGACTTTGTGCAAGGCAAGGTATGGTTGAAATACCACTTGAAAAAACACACAAAAATTACAAAAGCACAACTTGTTACATATTTTGAACAAAGGTACATGTTATCACCACTGATGTTTAATTTGTAATAGTCCAGGACCAGATGATGGCTGTTCGGCCTTGTAGCTTGTCCTCGTAAGATGTGCCAATTGGAAGGTTTTCAATAGGAAGAGGAGGAGAAGGGCATGTAATTCTTCAGCATTGGCCATGAAGCCAATTCCGTTGCCAATTGAGTGAGGGTTAGAGTGGTTATGGTGGTGATAGTAGATTTTGTTCTGCAGATTAAAAATTGGTCTGTACCAAGAGATCATGTGTGTGAGGTCTGGAGGACCTATTCCTTACAAGCACTTGAAGAATTCTGCTAGCAATTGATAGATTGCTCTGCAGGTGACAGAGAGCCATCCATGCTGTTGTTGAAATATGGATGTAGGTTTCTGTGTCGATTGGATTGACAGTGGAGCACAAGATAAAGTAGGTAACATTGTCTCTGGGTGCAATTGCATATCAGTGGAGGCTAACAAAGAGACTTTTACAGTAATGGATTTGCTGGTTACTAGAACCTTGCATTGCCTGAGAGAATGTTGAGAGAGGGGTTGGATTTTGCAGCTATTCACCACTCTTATATGGCCGGTGTGGCAGAAATTACCTTTTCCAGATTATTGGTGAGTGAAAAGCACACCGCTATTTCTACAACAGGGTATAGTGTACAGATGGTGAGTGAGTCTAGTAAGACCATCTGGGTGACGTTAGCATGGAGGTGATAGGAGAAGCTGAATAAGGAATGATTAGACAAAGAGTACAGGGAGTGAAGAAATGATAATGAGAACTGAGCATTGGGTGATGTTAACAGGAATGGGAGTTCGAGGAGAATGAGAAGATAACCGGGACATTGAAAAGCAATAATTGCTAGGTAGAAGGAAAACTATTTCAGTGTCCTGTCGGCAGTGCAGTTAGGTGGTCAACAGCTGCAGATGCTGCTAAGAGGCCTGGTAGTATGAAAATAAAGGATAAACCCAAGTAATAATGTTGCACACATGGCAAAGTGCTATCTCAATCGAATAAAGTGCCCAGAAGGTGCAATAGAAAGGGTTGGTTAGTCAAAATATTTTAAAGACTAAATGTAATTTAGATACTGGACACTAATAAAAGAGGTTAGAGGGGCTCGGCAGAGAGTTGTTTTATTAGAAGCTACAGTGGAACAGAAGTCTCATGGATAAAGGCTAAGGGGAATGGACTAATGAAATAGAAAAGCCAGGTAATAGAGAACTCCGGAGGTGAGGTAGTTTATTTATTTGGGGGTTATTAGGGTCTGTAATTGTAAAAGATGGAGTGGTGGTCAGTAACTAAAGTGAACAATTCTGCAGTAGTTTAAAACAGGGAGATGCACAGGATGAGAGGGAATTCCAAGAGTTGTGTGGCAGAGGTAGGCTGAGAGCTGTGTGAAGAGGGTTTCTCACGATAGTGATTTTCAAGCTAAAGTAGGCAATATTAATAGGTATGAAAAACAACAAAGTGATGGCTTTTAAAGGGAGCGTTGGATAAAGTGTGAGAGCAGGGTGTGACAAGCATTTGAAATGTGATCACTTGATGAAAATAATGGCAAGTTTGTTTAGTGTAGACGAGCCATTGTGAATTTGGAGATGGCTATCTTGTTATTTAAGTGTTTTGGGATTTGGGTATTTCTTCAATTGTAGAGGTGAATGCAAGGTTTTGCCTTAGATTATGAATATATAAAGGAGGTCTCTTGGCATGAACGTGAGGGTAAGTGCAGTCTAATACTTGATGACATGGCATTGGAAGTGTCATAGGAAGTTACATTAAGGTGTTAGGTTAGATTAGGAAGTAAAATTGAGTTGTGAGACTAGGTTGTGATGGACCTGGTTAAGGTAATCTGAAATGGGGTTGATCATATGTATGGTGATAGCCGTATTTGTTGCAGGTCTAGATTATTGGGAACATTGGCAAATGTGTACTGTAGCCTGTTCAGAGGATGGAGGGGAGCATGAATATCATATTAAATATTCACATTAGATCAAAGGAGTTTTGATAAGTGACTGAGTGGAGAGAAGTCGGGCAATGTTTATGTATTGCTGGTTGTGTTTTAGGTTGCGGTTTAGCTCCACTAATATTATGAGTAGAGTATTGGGTGGAAGCAGATCTAGGGTGGATTATAGATTATCATAGAATACACCAATGTGGCCTGTTTGCAATAGAATGTCTGAAAGTGCCCTTTAAAAATGAGCAGTTCTAGTTAGGGAGGTGGATTTAGAGGAGGTGTCCAGTGGATGATCATGTTTGATTCATTAAGGCTAAATCTCACTTTTATGACCATGTAGGATAAGTGAAGTACATGTATGATAGTTGCAAGGTCTGTGTCGATGGGCACTGCTGCAAAGGCAGCAGATCTAATTTAGTAGTGCTATACATTTACAAAATGAATACTGACATTATTAGCCTGTATTTACAATTGTTTCCAAATCTTACTTTTATATTTTATATTTTGATTTTAGCATTGCAACTAAAATGTTAATATTCTATTATTTTCCCAATGTAGTATCCGCTCTTCAAATAACAGTCAGGTGAATAAGTTAACTTTATCTGCCAGCGACGCTGTCATACTGGATGATGGTGTTGGAGGAGCCAGTGGAGATGGGGAAGATGGAGGTGTGCGCCGTGCGGTGGACAATGAAAAAGATGCTGTCCAGTACAGTTATTCTTTCTTCCATTTTATGCTGTTTCTCGCATCACTATATATCATGATGACCCTTACCAATTGGTACAGGTGAGTCAAAACTGCTCAATCATCCTATAAGTTGCCATATTTATCACTAGTACATCGCTAAACACGTCTGAAGATTGGAGTCATAAATGTTAATTCATTTTCTTCCTTTATTTTTTGTAGTATAGTGGCTCACTTGAATGGTCACACAACCTTGCTTAAAAGTATGATAGTGTGTGTTTTTATTTAGGTCTGCAGGAAATCCCAGAACACAAAATGTGATTCTGAATCTGATATTGTTAGACATTTCCGAGCTTCTCTTCATCATGAAAAGTTTAAAAGAAATTCACAGGAAGAGACTACAGGCACTGACTAAATTGTACATTAATCCCAAATTGTAACCACAATTCTCTCACGGGAATATGTGGTATATTTTCGTACCTCCAATGCTGCTTTCTGTCCGGTCATATATTCCACACGTTTCAGGTACTAAAATGCTTGTACACTACTGAGCACTTCTGTCAGCCATGGAACCCATCTTAAACATATTGTTGCTTCCTGGGATAGCTGGAGTCATACGTGTTTGAATCAACAAAATGTCACCTTTGCGTAGGTTCGCTCAGCATTGATTTTTGACACCTTTGCAGAAAAGATCTCTCCACTGTGTCTTCCTCATGTTGTTCAACTTGGCATACTAGGCAAAAATCGCAAACCTTTTGTGTGTACCTAAGCACAACTTATGTGCACAAAAAAATGAGAGAGCATTCTCTGCACTGATTCACATATTCTGGACTGGCAGAATTTTACCCTCACAATTGGGATGTGCAGATGTGGAAATTCTGCCATTATTATTGTATTGGACAGGTTTGATAGCATTACTGGGTGGTCCCAGCTGAAAAAGTAGTGAACACCCTTCAACTCTTACATTTGGGGGTATCGATATAACTCTTAGAGGTGGTTTGACACCCTAGAAATACATGCTGAATAGCTCCTGTCACATGCAGAAGTGTTTTTACAAGTGAGATCGTGAAAGAACACCCCTCATATATGGCAAAAGTACAGGCAACGGTATATTTTGCTTGGAGAGAAAAAAAAGTTGAATGTGCTCATGCACGTTTCTCTCTCATTTGCATATGTAGAAAAGTCCAGAAGTACTTCGGTGATTTTTTTCCCCTCTGAATATACTAGCATCAAGCTATGGGTAAAAACGAGCCCAGATTGGGACAAAAAATATACAATGGCACCTCAAAGAAAGAGCCCGCGTTTGTGTGTTGTGCTACTAGCTTAACACGTCTAAACACCTCACCCTCCTTGTTGCAGTATCCCATAGACGGGTATTGCCCATGAGAACTTGCACCAGCCTCTCTTTGATGGTTAGCAGAAAGGCCATCAACGACAGGGGAATTGCCCTCAACTCCAGCAAATCAATATGGAGGCGGGTCTTCACTGGAGACTAGAGTTGTCTGAACTCCACCTACCTCAGATGGACTCCCCATTTCCCAAACTGACATGCCAGTCTCCACCGGTAACTCTGGGTGGGCTAGGGATAGATATTTGACCCGGGCCAATTGCGGTTGAGCAGCCACCACTGCAGATGTCTGTAGTCTCCTCTGAAACCTGGATGGAATCTTAACAGGTTCCCCTGGTTCTGGCCCTACTGAGACTTGAGATCCCATTGTAGAGCTTGCATGTGCCACCTGGCATGGTCAGTGAACAGGATGCAGGAGGGCAGTAGATCAAGAAGCCTCAAAGCCTTTGTCACAAATGTCCTGGACTTGTTCATCTGGGGGCAAGGCACGTAAGGGAAGCTACTGCAGAAAAGTCAGATGTGAGAACCTCAATGATATCAGGAGATTTGCTGTCATCTGGAGGTGGTCTGCGACTGCCTGGCAGGTCCCACCTGCAACTGCCTATCATAGAGGTAGAAGACTGGTACCTTAAACGATGGGTAGCAACCACCACCATCCCTTTTGTGAAGATCTGAGGGGCACTGGTGAGGCCGAAAGCGAGCATGAAAGTACTCATGGCCCATCTTCAACCACAGCTAGCACCTGTGGCCTGTTCAGGAATATGAAATTAGGCATTAAGCAGGTCCAACACCACTATCCAGGCAGGACCCACCTGTCCGATTATGCACATAGTGACTTCAACAATAGATACATATTGGAAACAGTCACAGTAAAAAATACACCTTCTGCTCCACATAAATTCAAACGAGCCACTTTAGAGTCAAGATGTACAAGTCGACGACGTTTCGATCCTAACTAAAATTGGGGGATCATCAATAGGACACACGAGTGTTGCCTGAGAGGAAGCCTGCACAAGATGGAAAAAGGGAGGAGGTGGGGGAGAGGGGAGAAAAATGGAAGCAGGGGCGTTAAAAAAGGGCCAAAAGTCAAAACAAATTCGGAAAAAAGGAGAGCAGAAAAAAGGAAAAAATTAGAAAGGTTAAATTGGTACCGAATAGGGCCGATGGAACAAGGCACCAGTATGAAGTGCATATACATTCAAGATGTGAGTGAGGCATCAGAAAACTGGGTGCCAATTTGCCCCTTGAGATAAGGACCAGCAGAGTGTTATTTAAATTGCACACATAGAAAGTAAAGAGGCAGTGAGCGACAAGTGAATCAAATACTGAATAAGTATGAATATTGAGGCCGAAGCTCCACAGGCATGAGCCTGATACCGCTCAAAATAAAGTGGCAACCTAAGGAAGACCGAAAACTGTTACAAGTGTGACGTGACTAAAATGTGGCCAATGTCGCCAACAGGGTGAGGGTGCAAATCGACACTGCAAATTATGAAAATCGCGGGAGAAGGAATAACCAACCGCCTACAATCAAGGATCCCTGTAACGGAGCCCTGATGCGGAAAAAGCCAATGATGGGTCTGAAGGCGACATAAGGAAAAGGGAATTCAAGCGGATAAATAATGCTACGGGCGTTACAGGTGAGAAAGCAGAACTGCCTTACCATGAAAACGCGCAGTAGCATGATGTGGAGGAGCCCTTCGGAAACTTGGAAGCGCAGAGGAGGTGCAATTACTCTACGTACACGATATTGAACCAACCTGGCGTCCAGCGAATGCGCATCGGAGCACAAGGAAATGCTAATAGGTGTATCAGGAAAGCCAATGAAGGTTGGGGATGGGCACCATGATGGACAACCACAATGAAGGAAACTAGTAAGGAAGGGTAGTGTGTAGTGCATAGCCACAAATTTACAGATGAAAGGAAAGTAGCACAAAGAATACAGCGTGAAGAAAAATAAGGGGACCTATGAGGAATAAATCACTTGAAGTGAGGCATAAGATCATTGTTAAAAATGAAAGTATACATTAAACAAAGATCAGGGAAAATAAACAATGGGCAACCAATAGGATCGATACATGGATTTCAAATGCATAAGGATACGTAGCGTACAGTGAAATTATCTTCATTACCATAACTTACTCTATCAATTAGATAATGCAGGATCTGCTGATATTCACAACAAAAATAAAAAATACACATTTAAAAAGAGACAGAATGAAGTACTCATATGAGGCAAGTTATAGGATGTAAACCCCCACTTCACATATCCAAAAATATAATGCAGTTTATGACCTTTAAGAGGAAATCACATTCTAAAAAATCTGATAAATTAACCATATGCAATAAATGTGAATTAGTTTATACTGTCTCTGGAACATCAAGTAAGGTAGCAGTATCATCCAAAAAGGAATCAGTGTTGGTGAGAGTCTGATCTCTGCTGGTGCCAAAAAAAACCTGGAAGAAAAAAAGAGAAGGCCGTAGAAGTGGGATTCCCAGATTAAATCAAGTTAGTCCAATCCTCAGTT
The DNA here is from genome assembly GCF_964263255.1 of Lissotriton vulgaris. Classification (NCBI taxonomy): domain Eukaryota; kingdom Metazoa; phylum Chordata; class Amphibia; order Caudata; family Salamandridae; genus Lissotriton; species Lissotriton vulgaris. Next base: position 1,623,540,830 of record NC_141695.1, read on the forward strand.
CTGTTGAGTCCAGTGTGTAGGCTATTAGTCCGTAATATCCATCTCAGTTTCTCTTTGTTGAGGATAGTACTGATGTCTGTACTGCATGGTGGTGGTTTGATCACATTGTTGACTTACCATTTTAAGTCGTCCTCTGTGTGTCCTTGATCTGTGAAATGCTCCACCAGTGGTGCATTCGGTGCCTTACATCTGAGTCGGCTTCGATGTTGACAGATCTGGATTCTGATCTTTTCAGTTGTTTGGCCTATATACATTAGGTTACAGGGACGCAAGATAGCATACATAACATTGGTGGTGTTATAATTTGAGAATTGGCTCAACGTTATGTGGATGTTTCTGGAAGTAAACTCTTTGGTTTTGATTGTCAGATGGCTAACACTGCAACCTCCACATTTAAAATGCCCCACCAGAGATGGTAAGCCCCACATATCCGTAAGGGTTTGAGCTTTTTTTTTGGTGGGAAGGGCCGCTTTAACCAAGTGGTCTCTAATGTTTTTGTGGAAGGCAAATAGAGGGCGTTCTAATATCATGTGGCCAGCATTGAGAATTGGCCAGTGTTTTAAAATGTATTTCTTGACCTGGTTAGCGACAGGAGAGAAGGTAGTCACGCATACTAAGCGGTCATTTTCTGTTTTAGACTTGGGTGTCAAGAGTGCTTCACGTGGACAATACCAAGCTCTTTTCAATGACCTTCTGACAAGTTTGTGAGGATAAACCCCTGATCTTGAGTTTGTAGGACAAATTGTTGGCTTCATGAAAGTCGTCCGGTTTGAAAGAATTCCTTCTTATGCGTAGGAATTGTGAGAATTGTTAGGAGTCTCTTAATGCACGTGTGTGGTGGCTGTTGTAAGAGAGTAAGGTGTTTCTCTCAGTGGGTTTCCGAAATAATGTAGTGTATAATTTTCCTTCGTGGGGTTTGATAATTAGGTCCAGAAAAGCTATCTTGAATTTACTGTTCGTTATGGTAAACCATTACAGTGGGCATTTAACCAGTCATGGAGCATGATCAATATAGTTTCAAAGCCCTGCCAAATCATGAAAATATAGTTGATATATCTCTTCCACAGTATGATTTTCGACAAGAATTGGTTGGCTTTAGAAAAGATGTTATTGGTTTCAAGCCAGTCCATATACAATATCGCTAAATTGGAAGCAAAAATTGACCCCCTGGATGTTCCTTTGTTTTGTTGGAAAAAAGTCCCATGAAATGTAACAAAACTGTGAGTTACACAAATCTTGAGCAGCTGAAGAATAAATGGTGTAGGGACCAAGTGTGGGTGAGTCCTAGAGTCAAGAATATCTTGCATGACATTGATTCCTTCCTCTTAAGGGATATTGGTATACAGAGATTCGATATCCAAGGTGCACAATATGCAATTGTCAGGATCAAATGCTACATCTTCAAATAGGTTGATCATGTCCATCATATCCTTAATATAGCATTGTGTGTTAGGAACAAAGCCTTTGATAAAGCTGTCCACATAATGTCCATGTGATTCCAAAATAAAGCCACACTATAGGACGTCCTGGCGGGGCATCTGTGTTTTTGTGTATTTTGGGAAGCGTGTAAATCACGGGTGTCCTTGGGGATTTTGGATTGAGATAAAGGAATTAGTTTTGGCTGAGGAAACCCTCTGACTTGCCTGCCTCTGTGATATTGAGAATGAGTTCTTGAATCTCACCGGTGGGGTCGATCCTAGTCTCTTGTTATGGTCTGTATTGGGCAGTTGCCTTAAGGTCTCTTTCCTATATGTGTCAGTGTCATGGAGGACAATACCTCTGCCCTTATCTGCTGGCTTAATAATCACAATGTTAACCAGTTTCAATCCCATGAGGGTATCCTTCTCCTGCAGAGGTAGGTTGTATGGAATAAACTTGTGTTTCTGTTCCAGTCCCAATACCGCCTTTGGATAAGTTTATCAAAGGTATAGACTTCAGCAGGAATGCTGCTTTGAGGGGGTGAGAATGTAGAAGGGGGACGGAATGGAGTATAGGCGGTATTGGTTGTTGTACGTTTATCTTGGTAAAAAGACATGTAGGGGAATCTTTCTAAAAAACCACAATAGATCAGCTTGAAGTTCCAAAAGTTAGGATTAACGGTGGGAACAAAGGAGAGGCCTTTACTTAACCCCTTCCCTGCTCATGACGAGCTCAGCTCGTCAAGAGGCACAGTGGAGCTGTGCTTATGACGAGCTGACCTTGTCATGAACAAGTATAGATCTTACTTTCCAGCACAGGAGGGGAAAACCACTAGCAGCCAAGGTGTTAATAAAGATATTTCCTGTTTAGATAGTTGATAATGGCAGAGGTTCAAGATGGGTATTGTCTTATGGTCTGACATGTCTAGGGTGCTGGAAGCAGGCAAACTATTTGTGGTTACCATTGGTAATATTTTTGTCTTGTCTGCCGGTCTCCCGGTACACAGAAGGGACATGTCAAAGGACATGTCCATTAGGGATGCCAAGACGCCCATGTAGAAGCCTGTGTATCTCATCCAGGAGTTGCGCAGAAGCAACACACGTTTCATTAGCCTGTATGAGACAGTCTGTGGTATATAGGCCTGATCGAATAACAAACTTGGTTATCCTGACTTGTTTGGGCCAAAGAAGCTCATAAATCTTTGGAACTGCCTTGAGACTTCACCAAATGGGACCTGCATGGAGTCCAACAATGCTTTGTCATGTAAAAGTTTACTTTATGCTTCAAATGGCTTTTGAATTTATCTGGGTTCAGTCATTGCAGGCCTTGGAGTTGTGTGCCAAACCCAAACCAGGGGCAGACCTTGTGGGTATCTGTCACAGACATCTGTTTGTGACAGTGCTTACAAGGTTTGAATCCTGTAGTTTTAAGAGTGTGCTATGTTCCCTTGCACACTGGAAAAGTGTAATAGAATTACCAGAGAAAACATCTGTACAAGGAATGAAGAAAAAGAGCAGATCTCCTGATCCGCATCTGAAGGTATGGAAAGAAAGGAACTGACGTCAACGTGCATGGGTGACATTTATATGCAGCTGCTTTTGTTACTTCTGTAGTGAAACTAAGCCTGCACAGATTCGGAAAGCTTCACGTACTGGCTCACAGGAGCACTGCTTTGAGTTTTCGGATCCAGTGTGGCGCCTTGGGGTATACGAAGTATCCATCAGAAAGTGTTCTGTGGGGATATACTATGATATGTTCTACACCTAACCTTTCCAACTTGGGCCTTTTCTCTCTCCTCATAGCAGAATGAGATTAACAGAAAGGCTTTCAATGAGCTGACACCAAATTTTTGATTTGTTGCTTTTGAATAAGTCCAACACTGTTGCAACAATTTCCTACCACATTTCGCTGCCATTCAAAAATGTGAAGAAAAGTGGAGCTGTATAGGGTTAGCAGGACTGTAAACGTGTCGTTGTTGCTAGTTTTAGTTGCATTTGATTTCTTTTCTCCCTCCTCACTTCTTAATGTTATTTTCATTTTATAGCCCTGATGCAGACTTTAAGACTATGACAAGCAAGTGGCCAGCAGTTTGGGTCAAAATCACCTCGACTTGGGTATGCCTTCTGCTGTATGTTTGGACCCTGGCAGCGCCAGCCATTCTGACCAATCGCGAGTTCAGTTAAACATTCCTCGTTCATCAGATCACATTCCCTTTCTTCAATTGATAAGTGAAATCTTCACACATTACTTAAGTCGGTTAAAAATGGAGAAAGTTGTGTGGATTCCTCTGAGCATTGTGCAACGTGCAGATTGTAACGTTCTATGAGTGCTAGACCAAATAATGCTTAATGTTGTAAAGCCATGTTAAGTTGTGTTGCACTTTGTAAGACTATATGATCTCTCTATATATATATATCTATATATATCTATCTATATACAGTTTTGTTTTTCATCCGCCATAGTAGCACTATTTGCTTAGAAAGAAAATTGCCATGGTTCATTAACTTATGTTTTAAATGTTGCTCAATGTAAACATATACATTATATTTAATTTTACCTTTATTTTACCATTATTGAAGAAAAGTGAGTATGGTAGCTTACAAATTTGGATTCTCTTTTAGAGTCACAGATTTTGCCAAAATGTGCTGCACAATCATTGTAACACTTAATATATGTCCCTGTGTCTAGAATTAGACTCGCTTGATATTTGGAATGTGCCGAACATGTACATTGTTTTGGCCCACTTTTATTAGGATTGGCCTAACATTGCAACTGTCTGCAAGACCAATTATTACCAATACTCTAAAAATGACATACAGAGGCTTTGGCTCCATTCAGGGCAGTATTACTCTTCCACCTCCATGCTATCAGTTGATTAGTGTATCATTGCACCTTCCAATAAACTTTTGCACTAGAGTATATACAGAATGCAATCCTTCTGACTACATTTTCTCCCAGCTTTGTTAAAACCAAGAGGGTAGGCTTTACTGTGATAAATCCCATTGGTATGTAATACATGTAAACAGCATTTGTGAAAGCCTGTGTTTATATACATTGGCACAAAGCCAGGCATTTTGACCTTGGCCAATGCACATGCTTTTATTTTTGGAAGCAGCAAATGTTATTTCAAAGCAGGGGCTTCTCCCTTTCTATAGCGATTGTCTTTTTCAATTAAACGTTTCTCTTAGTAGCACGCATTATATAAATGACTTTCTGCATTACACATTCTGTTTTAAACCCAAACAACATATAAGCACGTATGCAAGCAGGTTTACTTGTGACATAGAGAAAGTAGTATTTCTTGATAATACACTGTTCTATTAAACTGTCTGCATGTATTTAAAGGAGGCAGTTTGATGCCCCAATAAATATACTTATTTCAACTACAATAAATTAATATATTATATATATGTATATATATATTTCGTTCTTGCACTTGTCATTTCACAAACAGGAGTGATTTGGGGATACGCAATTCATGGAAACAGCATTCTCATGAATTCCAAATTTCATCCAAAATGGAAGTCTTGAAAATCATTTCTTCATTCTGATTAACAAGTTGCTAAGCATGACAATCACTTTGACTAATCAATACAAGCTATGTAGTTTAATTAAGCCACATTAGTGAGCACTACACCCACGAAAAGTAATACAAGTAGATATACCCTCACAAATAGCTCTCCCTTGATCATTTTTGCTGTTTTTGACTAAAGCCAACCAATGGTATACTCCAGTGTTCAACTTACTCCTTTTCATATACATTTATCTGCTTGAATAATAAATATTTTTCTTGTGATAAAACATGTAATTAAAAAATATGTATATGGTGGCTGAAGAGTGCATTACTGTGTAATTGTGCCATCTCTGTATTTTTGTTTGGATTATTAGGTCACCAGAAACCCTTGGTGGCATTACATTGCTGTTTTTTTCAGAAAATATATGTTTGAAAAATAATTACCATTTGTGAAATAAGATTAATTGACTAGGTGCACAAAACTTCTCCTAGAAATCTTACATTGACATTGCATCCTATTGATTAAAAGATGTTAACTTACAGGGACCATTTTTAAGTTAGCTTACATTCTTGAGAACCAACAGTCCCCATTGATTTAGAGATCTGCTGAATATTACGCATCGCAGATTCCAAATGTGTGTCAATTTAACAGCTTGAAGATAGTGGACTTAAACCAACTGGCTTTTGTCTGATTCATGCAGAACTGTGGTTACCTAGATTTTGTTTCGGTCCTTACTGAACAAAGGTGGATAAGCCTTATTTAAAACAAAGAAAGTGCTGGAGTCCATTTTAGCTGCCTTGGAGCTGCAAAAAGCCTTAATTTGTTTGTGACAAAATTTTAATTTACTTTACAAACTTGCATTTGCAGTCAACATCTTGGACACATCCTACAGCTTTGTGAATGTTTTCTTTGCAAAAAAAGCTGTTATTCCTTTATATAGTGCTATGAAAAGAATATGTTTAAATGTTTCGAAACTAAACTTTAGATATTTAAACCGTCAGGAAACTTTTAATTTGCTCAATGAACCTCAAATGCACATATCCATAAACAGCTGATTAGGGTTGGAGAGTTATTCCTTGTTTTGTGGTCTCGAATTCTCTTGTGAAATGTAAAATGAAAAACATAATTTCTGTAGCTTATTACATCTAATTTCCACCAAGTTTTATTACTTGTACATATTTTTTTGTCTCACTAGAACAGCACACAATATATTTTCAAATTGTGCAAATTTTTCAGCGAGCCCTCAGCCATTCCAGTCACGAATGTAAACCCTATTTCAAAGTGGTGCACACCACCCTGCTGGTTGAAGTCTGCTCCCCAAGACAAGAAACCTTAACAGTTACTAAAGAAATGCTACATTTAGGACTTTCACCTTGCCATTGAGAATGCAGCCATTTTTCTTTTATCACTACCTAATTTTCTTGCTGCTTGAAGATTTTGAGCTGTAGGCCTGTTTTCGTAAGTTGCACAGCTGCCTTGACAGGGCAAGCATATAAATGTTGTTTAAAGTCTACTGTACTTATTTACCAATGAAGTAATTTCCATATGATGTATCCCTAATGAAGATGTTGCGACATTGTGTTTGTGTCGTGTGCATCAAGCACTTATCTGGTTTACACTGTAAAGATTTCATAAAGAGATTTTAGCATAATTGTGCCTCGTGTTTTTCATTTTGCAACACCTGTAAGGGGGGTCACATGTATTGGAATAATTTGCAGAAACACGGTTGAAGTCTCTGTAAAATGATGACAAAAGCGCTCTTCGATCGTCCCTATGCAAACACGTGACTGTCTTTTGGTTCTATATGGAAGTTGACGCACTGGGTATATTGCTTACGCACTGCACAACACCCTGTGATTCGATGTGTCTTAAATGGTCTCTCTCATGCAAATTTTTGTTCTATAAAGGACTGGACAGTGATCAACACCAGCATTACATACGCGGATACCGAAGTAATAGTAGGTATTGTTTTGCTCAGTTTGCCTAGACAGGTGAAAATCCATAAATGGGTGTGATGAAGCTCACATTGAGCCTCAACACTGCTTTGTGTGCTATAGGCCATAAAAGGTCTGTTCAAAGAGCACGCACTCACCAGAATGTAAGATATTTTTGTTAGACACAGCCTGACCCATTCAATATTGGGCTAGTAAAGAAGATAACAAGGCAGTAAATATGGAACAGGCAGGTGTGGCGATGAGAGAGCTGATTGAGTGGCCTTTTGAGGTGGGCGGGGTGAGAGAAGAAGTGTGTGATATTCACTAGTGCTAGGCAAGGGCAGTAACGAGGAAGAAGAATGTGGTTTGGTTCCTTTCCTCACTGTAGCGATAAGACTTCTTCTGCTTGATTAACAGGTCGGTTCACCCAATTAGGCATTGGCATGATTGCCTTGCGATGCAGTTAACCGAAAAACATTAGAGAATGGGTAGCATGGTGGCAGAGGAATTCTGAGTTGACTTTGACTCCTCCCAGGGCCCTGTTCCAAATACAGATAGCAATGCGTGGCATGGAAGGGCCAACTTCTCGTTTACGAGCGAATCAAACAAAAAAGAATTGTCAAATACTGAACTCATTCTTTGTGACTCTTAACCTCAAACTAATAGGTTTTGCCTAGACCACTTCAACGGGAACTTTTACTTCAAATTTATTATTCGGGCAGGAGCAAAAAAACGAAGGTAAAACATATGTAACAAGCATTAGCAAAGCCAATTGGTCTGGCCGTATTTGTCAAAAATGTTTCTGGTGCAATGGTTTTACTTATGCTTTTCTTTGAAACCCTATATCAGATAAATTAAAAGTTTAAAAAGACAAAATGGTGCAGCCTAAACGAGGTGGCTTTATGCTTACAATAAAAGTAATATATATATATATATATATATATATTCACTGAAAAAACCATAGGTTATAGACCATATATAGTTAGGAATTCGCATTTACAAAACCTTATTTTACTCACACAAAACCATTGAAATTCCATATATAGTTAGTTGCACTAACTATATATCGCGCACCCGCAATCCACTGCTGATGATGTCACATATTACATCATTCATGACATGGTCAGTGACATCACTGATGACATCACTGATGACATCACTGATGACATCTCATTTGACATTACTGATCACATCACTGATGATATCATTCATGTGATAATACGATGAACCTCTTCAGACTCTAATATAACCTTAGATACAATCAGTGTAAACAGACACTCACAGACTGTCACTCATCCATGGAGTTACTCACACACCTAGTCAGTCATGCAAAGAATCAATCACACCTCCATTTCCTCAACTATACAGTTATACAAACTTTACTTATTCAAACATATACTAACACATATTTACTCTCTTATACAATCCCTGATACAAGTTCACAATGATCCATACAGCCACTCACACATTCACTGGCTCTTATGCACAGTTATTTATATATGTCAACTCTCACATGTACTGTGTTTTACATATGTACTTACTTTAACATGTAGCACTGAGATATCCATTCACTCACCAATACACTCATGCACACAGTCAACCGCCCATACAGCTGTTTCCACATGCACTTTTGAAACCATACATCTAGTGAATCAACTGCTCACACATCTATGCACAGAGTCATACACCTCCCAGCCACCCACACACACACTCAGTCTCCCATACAAATACTTGGGCAACCAATCAATAACCCATATAGTTACTCATATAGCTACTTATCAACACATGCAACAGTTTACAGAACAACAGACATAATGATGCACAAATTAAGACAGTTTAGTCACTAACCCATGCACTCAGTGAGACACATTTAATCACTCACTCATACAGTCAGTCATGCACCTACTAAATCCTTCATCCAGACACTTATACATCCACTCATTCTTCAATATGTAAGACATATTTTAACTTTACAGAAACATACAGTCACTGGATGTTGTCATCAGTGATGTCATCAGTGATGTCATTTGAGATGTCATCAGTGATGTCATCAGTGATGTCACTGACCATGTCATGAATGATGTAATATGTGACATCATCAGCAGTGGATTGCGGGTGCGCGATATATAGTTAGTGCAACTAACTATATGTGGAATTTCAATGGTTTTGTGTGAGTAAAATAAGGTTTTGTAAATGCGAATTCCTAACTATATATGGTCTATAACCTATGGTTTTTTCAGCGAATTTTCAAGGTTTTGTAAATGCTAATTCCTAACTATATATGGTCTATAACCTATGGTTTTTTCAGTGAATTTTCAAGGTTTTGTAAATGCTAATTCCTAACTATATATGGTCTATAACCTATGGTTTTTTCAGTGAATATATATATATACATACATATATAAACATATATCATCTGTATATCTATATAAATACAAACATAAATGCATGCATACATATACTTACATGCATGTTATTTACATGAAAGTTGAAAAAACACTAATAAAAGCAAAGCTAAAAAGCCACCTCATTACAAACAGAATGGCTTTAACTTAAACGAGGGCGAGATCTATTGCATTTTCAATGCTTGTTTACTTTGGTTCCATCAAGAAGGCATTCAGATGTGTCACACATTTGCCATAAATTCTGAATGTTAGCACTCTAGTTGCACATTAGATCACTGTAGTAAAGCTACTGCTCACCAGGGACGTCTGCTGCTGGTATTCAAAGTGCATGTTTCAGTCTGCATGTCAGAATTTTTTTAATGAAATAGAAGAGGATTTGAGAAGTCACTCAAAATGATCCCTAATTTTTCTTTCTGAAGCACTAATCATACTTTCTATGGCAAAATTAACCCCCTCATGTTGTTCCTTTTTAAATTGAGTGTTTTCAGACTTACCACTTCATTCCAATCAAGATGGCTTCTGGTGTGCCATACTTTTGTCATAAGTAAGACTGTTAGCGCTCTATTTGTTCTTTAGAACACTCTGGGACATTCTGTCATTGGGCTATACTTGGGGTACATCTGGGTGATATTTGGGCTACATTTAGGCTCTTTTGTCTCTGGTGGCCATCTTGGGAGACTGTATGTCAGAATTTTTTAATGAAATTGAAGAGGGTTTGAGAAGTCACTCAAAATGTGCCCTAATTTTTCTTTCTGCAGCACTAATCATAATTCATATGGCAAAATATACCCCCTCATTTTGTTCCTTTTTAAATTAAATGTTTTAAGAGTTACCACTTTACTCCAATCAAGATGGCTTCAGGTGTGCCATACCTTTGTAATAAGTAGGACTGTTAGCGCTCTAGTTGTTCTTTAGAACACTCTGGGACATTCTGTCATTGGGCTATACTTGGGCTACATCTGGGTGATATTTGGGCTACATTTGGGCTCTTTTGTCTCTGGTGGCCATTTTGGGAGACTGCATGTCAGACTTTTTTAATGAAATAGAAGAGGATTTGAAAAGTCACTCAAAATGTGCCCTAATTTTTCTTTCTGCAGCACTAATAATACCTTCTATTGCATAATATACCCCCTCATTTTGTTCCTTTTTAAATTAAATGTTTTAAGAGTTACCACTTTATTCCCATCACGATGGCTCCAGGTGTGCTATACCTTTGTAATAAGTAGGACTGTTAGCGCTCTAGTTGTTCTTTAGAACACTCTGGGACATTCTGTCATTGGGCTATACTTTGGCTACATCTGGGTGATATTTGGGCTACATTTGGGCTCTTTTGTCTCTGGTGGCCATTTTGGGAGACTGCATGTCAGAATGTTTTAATGAAATAGAAAAGGATTTGAGAAGTCACTCAAAATGTGCCCTCATTTTTCATTCTGCAGCACTAATCATACTTTCTATGGCAAAATATACCCCCTCATGTTGTTTCTTTTTAAATTAAATGTTTTAAGAGTTACCACTTTATTCCAATCAAGATGGCTTCAGGTGTGCCATACCTTTGTAATAAGTAGGACTGTTAGCGCTCTAGTTGTTCTTTAGAACACTCTGGGACATTCTGTCATTGGGCTATACTTTGGCTACATCTGGGTGATATTTGGGCTACATTTGGACTCTTTTGTCTCTGGTGGCCATTTTGGGAGACTGCATGTCAGAATGTTTTAATGAAATAGAAAAGGATTTGAGAAGTCACTCAAAATGTGCCCTCATTTTTCATTCTGCAGCACTAATCATACTTTCTATGGCAAAATATACCCCCTCATGTTGTTTCTTTTTAAATTAAATGTTTTAAGAGTTACCACTTTATTCCAATCAAGATGGCTTCAGGTGTGCCATACCTTTGTAATAAGTAGGACTGTTAGCGCTCTAGTTGTTCTTTAGAACACTCTGGGACATTCTGTCATTGGGCTATACTTGGGCTACATCTGGGTGATATTTGGGGCTACATTTGGGCTCTTTTGTCTCTGGTGGCCATTTTGGGAGACTGCATGTCAGAATGTTTTAATGAAATAGAAAAGGATTTGATAAGTCACTCAAAATGTGCCCTAATATTTCATTCTGCAGCACTAATCATACTTTCTATGGCAAAATATACCCCCTCATGTTGTTTATTTTTAAATTAAATGTTTTAAGAGTTACCACTTTATTCCAATCAAGATGGCTTCAGGTGTGCCATACCTTTGTAATAAGTAGGACTGTTAGCGCTCTAGTTGTTCTTTAGAACACTCTAGGAGGCTGCAGTAGAACACAAAGGAATCAACTGACAGTCTCTGTCCTTGTTGGATGTACATGTTTTACTGAGAATGTCAGACTTCATTTTCACATGACTGAGAAAGATAATGTGAATTTACAGAAAATATGCTTTCAGTTTAGCTTATAGATCCCCTTCCAAACCACTGTGGGAAAATCATGAGATATTAGTTTTCTTTCAAACAATATTCATGATATCACAGCAGAAGGTTTTTTCACATGGTAAAATCACCTTAGAACCCACCACAATTCCTAAAACGAGTATGGTACCATCAACAAATGATTTATAATGTAACTAAAGTCCTAAAACCCTCTATTAACTACAATGCTTTTTAATGAGGTGCTATCATGTATATTGGTCCCAAGATGGCTGCCAACACTTCTTGGATGAAGTGCTGACAGCCAATCAGATCAGATGTGTGGTTAGGCTCCACCCAGATATATATCTTTTTTTGAACCTAAATTACTCAAAATCCACTGGAGCACATATATTGAGACCTAGCAAAGGCACATCGGGCTAACAGTCCCTACAATTTTGCCAAGTTTCGTGCAAATCCATTCAGCCGTTCGAGCTAAAAGTGAGGCCAACCGCCCTATGGAAATTAACATGGGAAAAACGCGTTTTGGGACCCCCCTTTTTTCTCGGCCCCCCCTTGATGAAACCCCCCCAAATTGTCAGGGGCTGCTCAGAAACAAAATGTTCCATTTTCCTGAAAATTTCAGCCAATTCCGTCCACAAACGCCAAAGTTATTAGACATAGAATTTTCAAAAATCCCATAGAGAAAAAATCCTAACTATATATACCTACTGGCGACCGCCAGTAGGTAATATAAATAACCAAATCTCTTTCGCAAAGTGTACCTCTGCCTTCTTGTGACGGCGGGCTTTCGGCTAGGTTGCAAGCCTTTGTATTCCAGCACAGTATCCTCACCAATACGTAAGAAAAGACGCCGAGCCCCAATTTTCAGTGAAGCAGTTTATTCCTTAGACAGCAGTGACAAACATCACCCATGATGTTTGTCACTGCTGTCTAAGGAATAAACTGCTTCACTGAAAATTGGGGCTCGGCGTCTTTTCTTACGTATTGGTGAGGATTCTGTGCAGGAATATATATATATATATATATATATATATATATATATATATATATATATATTGACCCAGACTTTGCCAATGCTCGTTCTATGGAAGGGTGTCGCGTTTTTAATGAGAAACTTGCTAAAAACAAACCGAATAATTGGAACAATGATGCACAAGATGCCTTTTTACCAGTACCTTAAATACGCCTATAAGGAATGTCAATTCCCCGGGCAAGAACTTTGTGTTTGTTGTTTTACTCAGAAATGGGTGGACGGACATCCGTTGGTGGAGGGTGCGACTGTGGTAATCAGATTGGAGGCCCCTGTAGCTCTGTGGGACCCAAAGGCGCAATGGAGTGAGTCTGATTAACACCAGAGATTTGCAGCATGGTCTCCTTGACTGACTGCTATGCGATGCAGAGGTCAATGACACCCCGAGGAACTCAGAGTGTGCTGGGACATGCTGAGGATTCTGCTCTGGACCTTGGGATATCCAAGTGTTGAGATGATTTTTCTTGACACCCTTGCACCTGTGGTAGAGTAAGATCTGACATTAGCATTGGTGGCGCCTGCTACAAGAATCTTTGTTGGTGCACCACATTTGCGATCCCCGCGACAACCTTTTTGACGGATTCCCTCACTACTGCTCTCTGATGATGCCCCTTCTTTTCCCTTAGCACCTCTCAGATGTATTTATTGTATAGTGCTACTCATCCCAATGTAGACAGTTTGCACGCTTTACATCACAAATATATTATACAGTGACAATGGGTAATACAGGTGTATGTATATCAATGTATAGGAAATGTTACTTAAGACAATGAGAACTAGAAGGTGTAGGAGTACAGGTAGACATTATATATTAAGACTGGTCTGGAGAAACAAAGAGGAAGGCTTGTTTTTATAATGCGCAGTAACCAAAGTTGCTGTGCTGCTTTGCATGAAAAGAAGAGAGAGCACAACAGCACCTTATCTACTAAGATATGTTCTCTCCTCTAGTGCTGACAGACCGTAGGCTTCCTGGTGCCAGTGCACACACCTTTTCACCATAGTGGAAGGGTGTTTGTGTGATGTCAAATTTAGGTTTTATAATTTCAGCACAAAATTCTATGCTTTCACAAAGTTGAACACTGACACTTTATTTGTGCCGTACAGTGCAGCACATGTGTAAAGTTGGAAAGGTTAAATCTTTTCTCCAACTTTACACCTTCCTCTGAGACGTAATCTTTTTATGTCAGTCCCTTTCTACTAAATTTAAGATAGGGCTTAGTGTCAAAATCCATTGGTGAGTGCACCAGGATGTCAATTTACCAGCCATGATATGCCTCCTTGATGTAAAGTAACACCTAGTGCTACTTCCTGTTACTTTAGGGCAACGCAATTCATGATTCGCACTGGAAAGTAAACCCCAAAACAACACTTTGCCCTTGTATTGCATTACAGATTTAAACCTGGTGCATAGTATTAGTAGATCCGTCCCATAAATGTAACAATGATTGGGGTGCCTTACTAATAAAAAATTATATTGCTACGCAAAGGAACCATTTTGCCAGCAACCTTAGAATAAAGAAAGACTGAGGGGAAAAAATAATAAGGTTCTAAACAAAGGCCTCTCAATGTGCTTGCAGCACTTTGATGCCAGTGCATTGCTCAATGTGCTATATTAGAAGTATTGCTACTCAAGAACTTTAAGTAATAAAAGGATTTATGTGACAAAAGCAACAACTCATTGAGCCATATACCTTAACTTATTGATCTACATGTAACCCATTGTGCTTTGCAGTTGGAACAGTAACCCTCTACACGCTATGCCATGGGTCAAAACTTAAACTAAACATATCACAGATCTAGACCTCAAGTGCATTAACCAGTTACCATGCTGTTGTAATGATTCCCTAAAAAATGCCCCGTACAGAAAGATCTATGCAGGCTGCTCTTATTACGGTTTAGTCTGTCATGCAGACAGAGCCACCTCCACTTCAGCACCCAGTGCGGTGGCACTGGTAGCACCACACTAAAGCCGACACTTGGTAAGGGAAGTCCTGGTTTGGCTTCTTGTGTTTGCACTTGGTCGTCAACTTTGACTTTCTCTGAAGACTTCGAGGAGAATGTGGACCAGTCTTGGGAATGGCCTCCTGACTGGGACCAATTACGTTTGGGTGCCTGACGGCAAACTTCTTGCATGAGTCCTGACCGGATCCCATGAACCAAAGTCATACCTTATGGAGATCTGTGACTGGCATCTGCTTCTTGGAGGATCTACAAAGTTTGAAGCTGGCAGTTTTTTTAGAGAGGACATTGGTTCCCTAGCACACTAATCATTATGAAAATAATCTTAGGTTGACAAAAGTTGGGAACGGAGCTCCAGATCCATTTAGAAAGGCACAGAAAGTAAGGAATTGACATTAGGGCACAAGTGTGTTGCTTATATGGCGCACCACCCAGTCATTTTCGAGGCAGTTCGAAGCTGTATGACAACACTATTCTGGGACATGGGAGATCTGCTAGTGAACCTCTCCGGATTGAGTCTAGCACCTGTGGCTATTCAAAACATGAGGAATCTGTGTTTTAAAATATCCATTAGATATTTACCTTTCTAACAGTTTCCCTCTGATTTGAGGATTGTCCTCTCATTCTTATATAAACTAGTGAAAATCTTCATAAAGTTGTCAACTGATGTTGTTTGTATGTCGAGACCTAAAATTCCTACATTTTCCAGACGAAGTGATGATTTTGACATCCACTGAAGACAGCTTGAATAAACTGCCAACAGCATTTGGATTAATTTTCCACACGTGAGTTGTAGTTTGAAATGTTGCAAATCCAAGCTTATTGTGGCAGGCTAGCATTAGAGTCCTGATGAAAACTTTGTTAACACCTTATCTAGTATAGGCTATAGAGCTGTAGATTCCTTACCTTAGAATATCCTCAGGCATCAGACGGGATCCAGAACTTACATGAGAAGTACCCCTGACCGCCGGCAGGTGGTGTCGTTTGCCTGGCATCTCCGGAGTCATCCACGCCAGAAGTGACCTGCGTTGTGCCTATATAGGCTCCACCCAGCGCACTGAGCAATGAAGAATACTGGCCAAAGAGAACACTGACTACTTGTGTGTGAAACTAGGGCCCTGGAAGGGGAACAGCCCTGTTCCTAGAAATCCATTTGCAGAGCAGGGAGGGTGGGTGGGTTTGTAAGGAATCTACCGCTTGACAGTCTGTCTACCAGATAAAGCATTATCAAAAGTAAGTAACTTGTTCATCTGATAGACTTCTCAACACAGATTCCTTACCTTAATATAAATACTCAAACAATACCTCCCTGGAGGAGGATCTGCAAACAATTTCACACCAAGTAGTAGTGCTTGGTGAACGTGTGCAGAGACGCCCATGCTGCTGCCTTGCGGATATCAAGGACTGGAACTCTGCATGCTAACACTGTTGTCGCATTCTTGGCTCTGGTAGGATGAGCACGCAAGCCCTCGAGGGTTGCTTCTTATCCAAGGCATTTCAGCACAGCACAGCACAATCCATCGAGAGGTGGTCCGTTTCTGCACAGCCTTTCCCGTCTTCGCTTGGACATACCCCACGAAGAGTTGGTGGTCCACCCAGAACTCATTTGTGCTGTCAAGGTCGACCAATGCTTTTTTTGGGTCCTCTCAGTGGAGTCGCTCCCCTTTCTAGAGGGATGTGGCGGAGCGTAAAAGGTAGGCAGGGTGAATGACTGCCCTACATTAATGGGAGTGAAGACTTTTGGCAGGAAGGAGGCTTTAGTGTGAAAAACCAGCTTGTCTGCGAAGATGTTCAGGTATGGAGGCTTAGATGACAAAGCCTGAAACTCACTGACCCTCTGGGCAGATATTATTGCCACTAGGAAGGCCATCTTGATGGTAAGGATCCTGAGAGGACAATTGTGAGGTGGCTCAAAGGGAGCACACGTCAGAAAATTGAGTACAAGATTAAGTTACTACCGAGGGAGGACGATGCGTGAAGGTGAAACGTGTTGCAAGCTTTTTAAAAACCTATTCAAAACTGATCTGGCAACCTCAGAATGGATGAGATAGCCGAAAGATAGACCTTTAACGTGCCTAGTGCAGAGCACTGCTGGGTAAGAGAATTAATAAACAGAAGCACCTGTGAAAGGAGTGTCAGAAAGAAGTGCACACCATGTTACAAACATGCCTCAACGGCCGGCATATACCATTCTGGTGGAGGGATGCCTGGTTACCAAGATAACATTGCAGACTTCGGGCGGAAGGTCAAAAGGTGTCAACTGTTGCTGCTCAATTTCCATGCATGAAGGTGGAGCATTGGCTGGTTCGGGTGGAGAACTCTCCCCTGCTGCTGCGACAGAAGATCTTCCTGAAGAGGCAGCCTGATTAGGACCGATGGCCATGCTGAGCAGTTCGGGATACCAAACTCTCCGAGTCTAGTCCGGAACCACAAGCATTACTTTGGCCTGGTTGTTCCGGATCTTATTGAGAACTCTGGGCAGGAGTGGTATGGGCAGAACTCCACTCGAGACGAAAAGCACCTCCCTGCAAGAGCTGCCTTGGAAATTCCAGTGTGCAAAACTGCTGACAGTGCGTGTTCTTGGCAATGGAGAACAGATCAAATCCAGTGGTGAAAGAGACCTTGCACCACCTCTAGATAGAGACGCCACTTGTGTTCTGCTAGACATCTACGACTGAGTTTGTCTGCCCTGGCGTTCAAAGAGCCTGCCAGGTGTAGAACCACCTGACATTCCAGCCATGTTCAATGACGCAGGGTCATAGGGTCCACGAGCCCACCCTGACCTGTTTCTTGCAATATCACATGTCGGTGGTGGTGTCAGTGTACACCTGCACTAGCCTTCCCTTGATGGAGGGTAGAAAGGCTTTCAGTGCCAGCTTCAGAAGGTTTATGTAGAGTCCGGAGACCAGAGGACTCTGATCTCCACTTCTCGTACATGGCTGCCTCACCCCAGGAGTGACGCATCTGTCACTACTGTCAGATCTGGTTGGGGGAGGTAGAGGGGTCTGCTGCTGACCTAATTTTGGTTTGTTAACCACCACTGCAAATCTTTTGTAGTTTTCACCAAGATCTGGACCATGTCAAAGAGATTCCCCTGATGCTGCAACCATTGGAATATCAGGTCTCCCTGCAGAGCCCGCATATGCGGGCATGTGTCACAAGCAGGATGCATGAGGCCCAGCATCCTCATAGTCGGTCTCACCAAAACCCAGGATAAAGGCTGAAACATCGGTATTGTAGTCTGAATATCCTAGACTCACCATTCAGGAGGAAAAGCTCAAAACTGCACTATGTCCAGAACAGCTCTGAAGAAAGGGTGCATCTGAGAGGGAGTGAGATGGGACTTTGGCTTGTTGATAGTAATCCCCAGCAAGTGCAGGAGGTCTGCCATAGTTTGGTGGTGGGAGACGACTGCCTGGGCCAATCCTGCCTTAAACAGCCAGTCATTGAGATAGGGGAAGACTGATGCTCAAGGGCCTGTGTGTGACTCTGCTATCCTTGAGTCCGCATTGTTTTGCAAGAGACAGTGGCCGTCATAGGGCCTGCCCATAAGCAAAGCTTGGACATCCCCTGAAAAGCCAGTCATCCTGAGACAGACGTGGCTCCATAAGGCCACTCCCTAGAGAGTTGGTCATGTCCTTCCCATATAGCATCGTGAATATAGCTGCATCGCTACTGCCTGCCATAGCTTGCGAGAGTAGAATCCAGGCCTCCTCTGGAACTATGAGCAACACCTGCACAACCAAATCCCATAGTGCATGGGAGTAACAGCCCAAAAGGGACGCAGTGTTCACAGACCGCAGTGCCAGGCTGGTGGTAGAAAATATTTTCTTGCCTAAGGTGTCTGCCTTTTGAATTCTCTATCCAGTCGGGTGGTAGAGAATGCACCAGAATTTACACGGGACTTGGGCCCACAGAAATAGGGTTCAGGCTCTGGCGTGGAGGGCATGGCTCCATTTGGCGTCTGTCAATGCCCCATCCGCTCCGTGTCAGAATAGGGGGCGAGAATGGGGATGACGCTGCATCTGCATTAGTGCCCCTCCCAAACCTGCAGGGCCTAATGAATCGCCATCGTGGACGAGCGCCAAATATATAAAACTCTTTAAATAAATAAAATATGAGGTGCATGGCCTCATAGAATTTGTAGAGTTGGATGGGGGTTACTCTGACTCCTGAAAAACTCGGGGAGGCGCGGAGCTGGGTCAGCCACAGGCTCTACCGTGGAGCCAGACCTCGAATGATGACACTCCCTTGTATTGTTGGATGACTTCAATGGACGGGGCCAAGTTGAAGACCTCTTTGACTTCCTACTTTTTTTTCTTTTTGTGGGGCTTAATGGAAGACAACTTTGAGTGTGACGAAATCTAGGACTCCGCGACTGTTCCAGGGACCTTTCCCTTGACTGTGCTAGGGACCTTTAAAGCATCTCACCTTGAGTGCCAAGGAGCTTGAGGGATCACTCCCTCTAGGTCTTGGGGTGCATGGCGCAGCGCAGAATTGAATTGAGTACTTGTTTAGCGCAATACCACTCCCAAAGGAGCAGCCAGGCGCTGATGCGGTCTTCACGTCATGGTCATGCTCAAGGCATCAGAGCCAAACAAGATGTGGGTCCTTCAACATCTGTCGGTGACAGGCGCCGTAGGGCTTGAGCTGGTTTTCCTAGTGGACATCCCTGTCACACGAGGAGAAAGATTCTCAAAAAAGTATGTCAAAAGTCATAAAAGGGTCAGTCAAAAAATTACTGGAGGTAGCTCTCTCTGGATCTGCGTTGACTGGCACGGAAAGAAAACAACTGGCGTCAGTGAGCTGGGATATCGCCTATTTAGGCATTGTGCACGTCACTTCCGACACGGACGGCAGGACGTGGAGACAAACCAAGCCACCTACCAGCGTACAGGGGTACTGCTCACAAAAACTTTCCGGATCCAGTCTAACACCTCATGATAATTCTAAGGTAAGGACTTTGCAGCTACAAGTCTCTATCAGGTTTACAAAGACATTTTTCAGACTTAAGACAGAGTATTGTGAACAAACCCGATTTACAGAACCATTGCCCTAATCTAAGACAGTTTTATTAAATCAGGTCCATCCGTTTTACAAATGCTTTAAGCCAAGAAAGACATTCTTAAGAGTCTTACTATTTGCCAGGGAAAAACCCTTTGTGAATTACGCCCTATTTGTAATACAAGCCGTACACATTTAAAAGAGATGAATCACGCTAGAATTACTACCTCCTGCTCCCTATTTTGACATACTAAATTTGGGATTTAATATTTCTCTTAGTGGTACCACATAAATTGTGAAAGTTGTACACTGTCTGAAGTTGTAGCTTGTATCTGTACTGAATATGGGGCCAGGGGGAGCAATACCCATTTTATCTGCATTCAGAGGGAAAGCTATCGAGTGAGGAAGATAAATGGGAGGTCCTTTGAAGAGTACACTCAGTGCAGTCTAGCCAGATGAGAGAGAAAGACTTCAAAAGGAACTCCATAGGGTTTCATATTTTGTTTGAAACGTTTTTGACTATCCAACTCGAGCAGGTTCTGGTATGGAGGAGCTGGAAGTTCTGCACCTTTTCTACTTGCTGAAACTCTGGATAAAAAAAAAAACAGATTGGGAGTTTGCACACTTCGGTGTGGAATATATGAGATCCAAGTAGCTGGGTCTTGGGGTTGCGTTTACTTTCAGGTTGTCACCAGGCATGACCTTATGCGAGCTTCCTTCAATGGAAACCTATCTTAAAAAAAGCGTTATTGGTGGGAATTTAGAGCACGATCAATACGATTTGAAAAAGATAATTTGCAAATGTATTTTTAAAGCCACACCCCAGCTGTGATCTGGCCTGCTTCAAACAATAACACATTCAACATTCTGCCATTGTTTGTTTCCACTTTCAACCAAGGGCACATTGGGATAATTATCGCGATTGCTTGGTTAGAGACAAAAATTTATCGCCGACCTGCGGCGATTTTTATCGCAGATAAACCTTGGTATTACCAAGGTTTATCGCAAATGCGATAAAAATCGGCCGCAATGCATGAATATCGCGGAAAAGTCAGCGATATTCATGCATTACCGAGCTAATGCTCTTAGCCATATTATCCACCTACCATTGGATAACATGGCTAAGAACTGCTCGGGGCAGGTGTTAGCTTTCGGAGATATTCGCGCTTAGCGCGAATATCTCCAAAAGTTGGTAATAGGAGATAGCGATGTTAGCGACTGTTTCCAGTCACTAACATCTTGGCACGCCCACTTTGCATGTCATTAGTGATAAATTTCTCTGACATGCAAAGTGGGGCCCAAGATGGTCGCTACCTCCTACTAACTGTCGCTAACTGGTGTTAGCTACAGCTAGGTAATAGGGAGATACTTTTATCTCCACTTTCTTGGCTTTTAAACCCAAAAAAGCAGAGATAAACCCCCTTGATAATATGCCCCAGGGTTCGAGTCTCGGTAACGACGCTAAATATCCTGTGATTCTGGCTGGGTGCTCTACCTCGGACCTGGAGGAACTGGGTCGAGTCTTGGTAACGACGCTAAACATCCTGTGATTCTGGACAAATCACTTAATCTCCCCGTGCCTGACAAAAATGAATGTGTGTCCTCATGTAACGTAACTAGTGCTATGTAAAGCGCTCCGATACCCGATTCGGGTCAAGTTCACGTTACATAAAACTGCAAAAATAAAAAATGAAAAAATAAGTGTGTGGAATTCTCAGATTGAAGGGGCAGTAGTGAACACATGCATAGGTTCGTGCAGCCGGACTACAGGAAAGACTGATGGGTGACTCCAGAGTAACAGCCTACAGTACTGCAAACCGTTGAGGAAAAAAATGTATCCGACTCCAGGTACTTCTATTAACAAAGGGGGCAGTAGCCTGCTGTGAAAAATGTTTTGTGATTCCATGGAAAGTGTTTTCATGAGTTGCATCCTTTCACTGAGGGGATCAAATAACTCATTTTTGTACCCATTACTGCATTGTTTCATTTTTTAGCAAACTGTGATGCGTGTAATTGTTCCTCATCACTCGTGTTCTGCTCTCTCACATTCTCTCTATTCCCCACATGCTCTTTGTACTCACAAGTGACTGGAATTAGCTAATATTAGGGTGACTTCTTCCACCACATATAGGAATGTGTTTAGAGCCATAATAAGTACTATTATCACAACTTAGCATACTTATGGAGGACATGAGCAAAAATGGATAGTTACGATAGTGACTAGGCAAATGTATGGGGAGGCTACAGCGTCTCTGATCCGGCCAGCTGAAAACAAAAGCAGAGTCAAACGTTTAGTTTATATCAACCAAAGACTCACAGGCATCTGCTCTGCTCATCGTTCTCTAGAATCTGGGTCTGAATGGACGGTGGTGGACCCCAGAGAGAAGTCAAGTGGTTGCATAAGGTACTGCACCCTGATTACAGGACGGACATATGTCTGACTGCAGAGTCTTCCAGTAAGCCTAAGGTACTTCACCCTGCTTCAGAAAACACCTCTCTAGTTACAACTTAAGCTGTCTGCAGCCTGCTATGGACAAGATTAATCTCCGACAACTACGACTTCAAATGAACGTACTAAGGTACTACAGGCTGCTCTGGAAAAAGATTTGTGTCTGAATCCTGGGAAAGTGTTTCGATTGTATTAGTTGCATCCTTCATCTGCTGAGAAATGTATTTTTCGTTGTGCACATTGCTATATCAATTTCCTTTTAGCAGACGGTAGAGTATGTTGTTATTTCTGACTTCAGGGACACCTAGTAATGAGCAAGGGTACTGTAATTTGTGCCTGACTATGAGAAGTGATTTGATTTCCTACGTGAAATCCTTCTTCTGCCAACATCAAGCAACTGTTGATCTTTGTGCACACTGATATATATATATTTTTTTTAGATCTAAGGGGAGGCGGTGGCCACCTGTGTGACATCACTGACCTCTAGTGAGAGTCTAGGGTACTGCGCCTGCTAAGGAAAAGATTGTGTCTGACTCCTGTGACATCTTGTAACGCCGAAGGTACTATACCTACTAAGGACAAGCATTGGCATAGCCAATAGGTCTTGCTTTTGGGACCTTGTAAGTATTTGGGGGTATATTATCAAGAACGGTGATAACGGGCTTAATAATATGCCCTTGTGAATTCCCATAGAAGCTCAGGTCAACACCAGAACCTGGGCTACTATGGGAATTCACAAGGACATATTATCAAGCCTATTATCCCCACTTTCGCGGCAGTTTCCTGCCGCTAACACGATAATTTTATCGCCGTTCTTGATAATATACCCCTTAGTTATACAGCACAATATCCCTGGTGCAACAACATTAACTGTTGCATGGCTAAACACTTATAAGGTCCCAAAGGCGAGACCTATTGGCTATGCCAATGCTTGTTTAGGACTTATGCCCTGCTTGTAAGTGGAGACAAAGTGGGCGTGCTGGTGAAGAACGCACAGCAAGACGCACTTATAGACAAACACACGTTGTGTAAGGCTTGTGAAGCTCATGCTCGCAGCAGAGCGTAGAGAATGAGCTTGTGACCCGAGACAGATATTGCGCACTTCTGAAAAGTGAGCACTTAAGAATCTATTATGTGGTGCTGGCATACTCCAGGGCCATGTCATACGAAATAATGCCTTTAAGCGGAGGGCAGACGTGGCCCCCCGCGGATTACGTCGCCGCTGAAAGGCGTTTATGTATTCTGCACGGATAAGTCTGCAATAATGGCGCACAAGCGAGATACCTCATTTGTAATGAATGTGAGCTGCACAACAACGTTGCGCAGACACAGCTCAGGGGTCCGTGTTATTTCTAATGAGGCAAGTGCCAAGTCCTAGGTTGGTGGGCACGCGGCCAACATCCAGACTGCAGGAGTGACGTCGCCCAGAGCCCTTGTCAGACTTGTCTGCCATTGTAGAATTCAACAAAAATATTTTTCTATTCGGTTCTACCCACCCCTTTAAACTCCCCCCAAAAATCCAGATTTCGTCCCTGAGAAGCACCACATAGGATGGAGAACTGCGCTGTTTGTATTGGCTTTTCCGTTGCGCTTTCCGTGGGTATTACGTGACAAGACACCAGGGCACCCCCTCTCGCCCTGCAAGCATTCTGATATCGTGAAATTTAACAATAGTAACAGAGGTCCGGAGTTTGGATACGGGATCAGTGAGCGGCCCGACAGTTGTTCTATTGAAAAATCACAGCACGCTAGCTGCCAACGTTCCAAATTAGGACTGAAGCGGTTATTTTATTATTATTATTTTGAGGCACAGCGAGGATTCCGGGTGCTGCTTTTTCTATAAGGTAGTTAACATTTAGAGGACACTTTAGAACTTGTCGAAAAGAATACGTTAAAGAGCATCACCTAAAGTGTAAGCACTGCAAATCAAAGGCACATCTTACAACTTGTTCATCAAAAATGTTTATTTCGGATTCAATAACCCATAAAACACAGAGCAGCAAATTAAAAGATATCAAAACAATTGATACAATGTAAAAGCGATAGATGCCATCAGACACAGACAGGATGTCAGTACCACCAACATAACAAGCATTGGCCGCACGGCCGTGAAAGCGACGCGGCCATGAAAGTGATCGAGGTGCGTGCGTGTATGAGTGCTGCAAGTTAAACAAGCATTGGTAGAAAGAAAAGGGACAGTTAGCACCAAGGTGGAGATGAAGGTGAGAGAGGGGAAGGAAGCAGATGCCTCGAGGGGCGGTGGGGTCAGGGTGACGAGAAAGGCACGCGCCTCCTGCTGAAGGAAAAACAAGCTGCAAGACGTGCTCTGTGGTGGTCGAGGGGGAGGAGCAGGAGCATTGGAGCGAAGCCCGCCCACTAAATGTCTCGCCAGCGCAGTGTATGCGCTGGCTTAGGCGAGAACTAAAAAGACTAATTTCTGAGAACGGGTCGTAAAGAAGCGACCGAAAATACTGCAGCTTTCTACAGAAAGAATGTTTACCTGACTCTAGGGACCTCTAGTAATTACCTGCGTTACTAAGGTAATGTGACTTGCTACAAAGAGGATTTGTGTCTGACCCTAGGGGTTGGGTTTTGATTGGATGGGTTGTATCCTTTTACTACTGACATCAGAAAATTACTTTCCATTTTCCACATCACCATTCGGATTTTAGCAGATGTCAGAAACTGACTGCCTTGCTTTCAGGGACCACAAATACCCTAAGGTATTGCAGTCTGCTAAGAAGATTTGTTTGTACTAAATGCCTTCTTTGACACCGCATTTCTGGTCTCTCCGGTGTTACAGATCCTTCCTCCCCCTGCTTCCTCTCTATGTCACTGTTTCCTATCTTATCATCGTGTAACCTCTATTCTGCCAACTAGGTATACCTTCGGGTCAAGTTCGCGCTACATAAAACTCTTTAAATAAATAAATCTTTTTCCCTGCGTGAAAGTCTTGTGATAAAAGAAAAAGTCTGGGTCCACAAAAATGAGTGCTGGTGGTGGGTTACTAACCACAGCCATGACGCGAATGAGTGAAAGGGAGGGATGCCGATTGACCAGGGAGGACTAAGATTTGAGAAGTCAAACAAAGATGGACTCAAACTTCCATTGTATGATAAATGTTGGGGATGATTCGGGCAGACACTAAAATGAACGGTATACACAATAAACTGCTCAGCGCAACACTGCCTGTCCTGATCTTCGTTTATCACACATGCACATAGCTCAGCAAGCCCTACAAACAATGGAGACAAAGATATCCATAAACACAATATAAAATTTCAATAATAATTCGCACTGAAACTTTGAATAAGACCAACTCTGTTTTGAGCAATTATTCTTCGAGCTTTTTATTCATTTCCAAATAGAATTTGAACCGTATTTTTTTTTACCCAAATAAACACAATATATATCTTGCTGTGTAAGCACCAGAGACCTTCCAAACTAAAATCAAGCTGCATTTACACGAGTAATCAGATGTTGGTGCAACAAGGTAAAGTGCCCACAGAAATATAAATCACAGATATACAACATTTTGCACATAATCCCTTTAATTTAGTAGATAAAATATTTATTAATAAAAGGTTAAACTGTTCCAGTTGATCAAGTAAGATTTACCCTAAAAAGCATTGATTATTACGAAACCAATAAGCGCCCTTGCTCCCTTTCTCAAACGCAGACATCCATTTTTTCCCTTTCTTAGTTAACGTTTCAGAGCCCGCAAACAGCTCAGTTTTTCAAATCATAATTATACCCTCAAGGCTATAGAAATCTTGGTGCTGCTGGTCGCTTGTGTTACCAATATGTGGGAATCTTTTGCCACCTTGTGGCGGCTTAAAACCCGCAAAACAACCTCTGACTGAGTAGTTATGAAAATGTCTTTCTGTCTTGCAACTTATAGGATGCTACAGGCTGGACCCCAAAGGGATAGAAAGTCCATGCTTTAAGAGACCTGGAGTTGAGTAGTAGGAAACATTTGCCACAGCTCGCCTTCTACTCCCTCTCAGCTCGTGTGAATAAATTACTCCAGCACAAAATGAGCATGTATCTAACTGCAAGAGGGCCACACCAGAAGACGCCAATTACCAGAGGCATCTGCCTAAACTGAACATCTATTAAGAAGAAAGCCCGGTGCAGTGCTCACAGAAATGAGTTGTATATTACAAGCAAATCCAAAATTACGCTAAAATATCAACTTTACCATTTTATCCATGACACTCATTCTAGGCTCTGGGAACCAACCTCAAACTCAAGGCACTGCACCAGTGAACAGGTTAATATAGCTCAAGACCATATTGAAACAGCCCTCCCTCACTTGACACTAAGCAGACACACACTAATGTAACCACTAAGGCTGGACTACAGATGCATCCCTTTCTAGAGGCCTAGGCCAAGTGAATTCGGAGGAAAACACTACTTACTACAGTTGTTACTGCTGCATGGTGTGCTTTCAAACCTTTCAAAGTCAAAACGTGTAGCAGGTAATGCTTGCCAGAATCTTAAGAGTTTAAATTGGCAACATGTATTTTTACTGCTTTATTTTGAAAACGAGAAGTATTATGTATTTTTTAGCGACTACAGCAAAAATAAAGAACGTATGCAATTGTTCTTAGTATGGCCCACTGTAGTTTAAATCACCTTCAATATTGCGTTGCAATACTTCCACAAGGTATCCAGGATAAGGGTGCACTGTGTAAAAAAATAAAATAAAGTCTAATACAATTCTTTAAACTCATCACCAACAAGAAATTAATATAGCATACATTCACAAAGCTGGACAATGAAAATACCCAAAAATATATATTTCTTTCAATAGCTGAGCAAATAAATATATTATCCCACAGTGGGAAAAAAACAGTAATTGTTCTAGAAAAGATTAGCGGTGCTTCATATAAAAAAATTAAATAAAAACATTACAAAAAAAACTTGAAATCAAAGCCGTCCTACACTCTAACCCTGTAAGTTTATCTGAGGTAATCGGTACGGACTAGGCTCTCGCTCTGAATAGGTTATTGTGCAATCATGAAAATTGGCAAATTGGGGTGGATTTATATTTGTACCCATGTGAAACTGACATTTTACTGTCTATGTGCTAGGGTTCTTGAATACTCTTTGGGTACATTCAAATAGTAGCTGCAACCTTACATTCTGCTTTCGAACACTTTGATACAAATTCACATTTTAATTCTCAAGTAGTAAAACATACAAACATTGAAACCCTTATAATACTAATACTCTTTTATAACAGGAAACAACATGAGGTTTATTACTGCACTGAGATTTTTTTTGTTTGACCATATGAATATATTTTTCATTTGTTCACAAACTTGCAGGTTGCTCTATCTTGCAATACTTAGTTTCCTACTGACATATACAGGTCTTCTGCTTCTGTCAGGCACTGCCGCCTCCGTCTAAAGTGTGTTTACTGTCGTGAGGAAGCTGTTTTGCGGTCACTATTGAAAACAGACAGGAATGCACAATCCTAATTCCAGAAAAAAATAAAATCTGGTTCTAGGTGTTTTACTTGAAGACACAGGTAACCTCGGTATCGATGTTAAACCGAGTTCTCTTGTTTCAATTGCTCATAACTAGAAGTGGAAATCAGAGTTAAGCAAGTGCCACTTGAGTCGAGCGGCCTTGTTTACTACACTTCTCACATTTATGCAGCTTACAATACTTCACTGGTGTGCTTGTTTGTGCTTCTCAATACAGTTGTTTGAGTGATATATTACTCGGAATGCAGGTTTTAAAGATTGAATCTGTCGTTGAACCAGGTCTACCGTAAATTTGTTCTTGCTAGTTTAATGCCGCATCCAACTAATAACAGTAATACAGCTGGGATTTCACTCCTCGAAGAGTGTCTTCACACTGAGCTTCGGATATCTCGCTTTCGCTTAAAATCCCACACACAGAGGCGTCACCCAGGGGGCTTGGTTGGCAGAACTGTTCAATAAATTCATTTTCCGAGGACAGCAGGGTCTCGTTCCAGGTGCTTATGTCCAAAATCCCAGCAGTGCCTCCGTACAGGGAAGGAAGGATGTCCCGGGGAATATTTCTGTGCATGGAGTTCAGGTCCGACCCATGAAGGAAAAACTAGGTAGAGAGGCACAAAAAAGTATTAAAGCCATACTTTCTTGATCAAGGGAGAAATATACAAAACTGTAAAAAAATATTCATAACTTTTAATGAAACAAGGGAGTAACTAAAAGAAGTATTGAGCAACTAAAGTACAAACAACACCACATACACCGGATCTATTCATTACAAGCAACGCAAATGCCTTATCTTTTAATTAAAGGTAAAGATTAAACTTTTTTTTTGTTATTTAAAGTATCTTTACAGTTCCCAGGTTTGTGTACAGATTACTTTGTTTTAAATCGAGTCAGTTTTCACTCTGCCTAGGAGCTATATTTTCTTCTTAATGTTTCCACATTTGAAATCCTGTTTTATTGTGTTGTATTTTGCCATGACAGACTGAATTAGAAAATTCAACGAGAACAACCACTGGCAAAGCCAATAGGTTTCACTTAAGCGAGAGCTATTAGCTTTGCCAATATATTGTAGCCATGTTGTACAGTAGCGTAAAGTGGAGTGGCTTACATTCTAGTGGTGTGGAGTCGACTGGCGTAGAGTGCAGTGGCAGAGTGGAGTGGCACAGAGTAAAGTGGAGTAGATAGTAGTGGCATGGAGTGGGTAGACTAGGGTGGCGTAGACAGGCATGGAGTGGAGCAAAGAGAGGTATGGAGTAGCGTAGAGTGAAGTGGCACTGTGTGGGGTGGGGTAGAGTTGCACAATGGCACGGCGTTGTGTGGTACTGTGTAGTGAAGTAACAGTAGGGTGGGATAGAGTAGAGGGGCTAGTGATGAGTGCAGTGGCATAAAGTGCAGTGTGGCACAAAGTGCAGAGTAGTGTGGTGTAGAGTGCAGAAGAATAGAATAGAGTGGTGCAGAGTAGAGCGCAGTGGCGTAGAGTAGAATGGTGCGGAATAGGGTGGCTACAGTGCAGTGGTACAGAGTAGAGTGGTGAAGAATGCAGAGGCACAGAGTAGTTTAGAGTGCTTTAGATTGCAGTGGCATAGAATAGCACAGAGTAGAGTGACAGACTGCAGTGACGTGGAGTAGAGTGCAGTTGCATAGACTGCAGTGGTGTAGAATGCAGGTGGCCTAGAGTAGAGTGGTGCAGAGTAGTGTGTCTTAGACTGAAGTAGCATAGAGTGGTACAGAGAAGAGTAAAGTGGTGTAGAGTGATACAGAGTAGGGTGCAGGGGCCTAGAGTGTTGCTGAGTAGAGTGCAGTGGCCTAGAGTGGTACAGAGTAGGGTGCAGAGGTATACAGTAGAGTGGCAAAAAGTGCAGTGCAATAGAATAGTGCAGAGTACAGTGGCATAGAGTAGAGTGTTGCATAGGGTGCAGTAAAGTGCAGTGGCATACATAAGGGGTTGGGAGAGGATCGAAGCAACATGGAATGGGGGGGCAGGTGGGAGGCAATAAAACCTACATTGCTGGGATTTGGGAGATGGACTGAAAACACAAGCACTCACATGGAGTGCTTAAACACAGAAAAAAGTAGCTCCAAAAACAGGAGCAGTGGATGGACAGATGGGACTTGGTCCATGCTCCAGGAGAGGGCAAAATACAAGAAAAGCACATGATGCCACCATGCAGTGACAAACTGGAGTGAAGCAAATGAGAGCAACGCTGAAGCTACAAAATGGTAAGCTATGGATGGGCTGTCAGCCCACTATATATTTTTTTTTAAAAGCCTGTCAGAGACAGCGCATGCACCGTCTAGGCGAAACCCAGAAACGACTGCAAATGTTTTCCATGTAAATGTTTTCATTTTGACTTTAATGATAGAAGTTTATATCATTAAAATAAAAATATTTATATTTGTGTGTGTGTATATATATATATATATATATATATATATATATATATATATGCCACGATTCTCCTTCCCAAAGAAAAGAGCAGAGACCCAAGGGGAAACAGTTGGAGGCATTTATTTTGTGGTGAGTGGCGGATGCATTTCTGGCCGGTGATAGCCTTCGTCAGCGCCCAAAGCCTCCTCGAGAGATGCAGCACTTTGCTGGTGGGTCCCGCCCCTGTCTTATGGACCTGTTGTAGCAAGTCAGCACCGCCCCTAAGTTCCTGATGCAGCTCACCTGTGTAGTACCCAGTTGGTGAAGGGAAACTACACGTCCCAGAATCCCTGTTGGTAGGTTCCTGGAGGCATTGCTGGGGGGATGAAGTAACAATGTACTCCTTGTGCATGCGTGCGGGAAGCAAAGTGTGACCCCAAAATAAAAAACCAAAATGTGATGATTTTCTAAAAAGCAGCTTTGCAGTCCACAGAACAACACCTCCTCAGCTCCCCTGAACCGCTTCAGCCACGAAGTCCAGGGATACATGCGGCAGGGACTGCAGTGAAATCACACGCTGCCCATTGCTGAGTGTATATAAGTAACCTGGATCTCTTCAATTCAAATGGTAACATCTAATTAGAGGAGAAGAATGTCTGTCCTTCAGGAAGCTAGCTGCTTCCATTTACCAGCATGCCTTCTACTGGCAGTTGCCTCACAGGGTTACGTCTTTTTGAGGGGCTCACATTGATTTAACGATCATAGATGTGATTGCTGTTCAAAAGAAGAGATAGGGAAGATAGGACAGTTTTTTCTTGACTTTATTGAAAATCCCCAGAATGTAGAATTATGATAATAAAGATTCTATTAAGTGGAATAAAATGTTAGTTAAGATCCATAAACGTAGAACAGAAAAGTTAGCTTGCCTCAGAAGGTCTGCAATCTGTAAACAAACTGTAAACATCTGTGATAGGAAATGATGTTAACCTGAACAGATTTTGTTTTTGGAGCAGCCTAACCAACTATCTTACCAGCTCTAGAGTCTGTGTTTAAGCAATCATGCTTGTGAATGAATGGTTGGATTTCCACCAAGCTGCTTTACAAATATCTAACACTAGGAGAATCCTCAACTAGAGGTACCTGCTGAAGCTTCCTCATCGTCCGGGACTATGTAATAGCTAGCGAAACCTGCCTTTCTTGAGAGATGCTTTAATGATGTCATATGTAGCAGGTCAAAAATTAAGAGAGCCAGCAATTTAAAAAAATCCAGATTGAGCCATGATGGAGGAAAAGGTTGCCATCCATGAGAGCATGTTTTCTGTATCCCTTCTAAAATGTCTGAAGACCGGTATCATTATGAAAGGTCTTTGAGAAGGACTTTCCTGCAAGCTGTAATGACTGTTAAATGCAACTAGATGAAAGCAAATTATGAATTTGGCTGAGAAGATGTAGAATGAAGACATTCTTTTGACAGAATACTGGATCATAGTTGTAATGCTTGCACCACAAATAAAACCATTTCCACCTAAAAGCCTAAACTGTCCTTTTATGCTGTCATAGAGGCCTGATGAAATAGCAGTACTGCACAACCTCAAGAGTCATGCTTTCAAACTAAGGACATCTGGCCTTGCATCCTGGATAGCAGACTCAGTTTGCATGGAGGTATCTTGAATAGCCTTTGGCATTGGTGAAGATGATCTGGAAATCATGCTGCCTTGCCTAATTAGAGAGAACAAGATTCATATGGTCACTGGAGTATTTCAGCTTCACTAAAAAGGATGCAGTAAGGGGAATTGAAGGAAAAGCAGAAAGGACCTTCTCCAACGAATCAATGAAAGTGGCACTGCACAACAATCCTAGTTTCAATAAGCTCCAAGCTAAGTTTCAACATTTTGTATCTGTGTTTTTATAAACAAGATGATCCAAGAAAACCCTCAATCTTTGAAATGTCTCTTAGTATTGTGGTTTTCACACAGAATCTGCTGAGAGCGTCCTGGGGGTGCTAAATACTCAGGTGAAGGACTGATTCCTCATCAAGATCCTTTACATGATTGTTTCAAGTTCAAGAAAGTGTCCTGGATCTGGTGCCACCATGATTTGGATGCATTTTAATTGAAATTCTGATTGTGGTCAGAGAAGGCAGGAAGGCCTCAAGGGCTAGAAGGATTGCTCTCGGTTTTAGGATAATGATGCAATGCAGATGCTCCTTGCCCGACCACATTTCTTGTAATGTCAGATTCTGTGATGGAGATCCACATCCTAATACGGACGCATCTGTTAAAAAGGTCAGCAAAGGAAGATTCTGATGAAAGTAGGCACCATTGGCAAGACTGATGCTCTTGCATTACCATGGAGAGAAAGGCAAAATCTGTCTTCCCATGGAAACCACATGTCCTCCAAGACTGTTGTAAAACTGCTATATGAGGCCTTGCGTTTGGAACAATGAGAATGATGGACAATGTCAACAGCTGAAACACTTATTGCCAGAATTGGAAACTTCTGAAAGATGGAAGGTAGTTTCTACTCTGAAGAAGCCATGTGTCCTTTTTTTCCTTAAAGATGGAGTCTAGATCTGAGTCTGTTCTGGAAACTATGTTGATTTAGAGAAAATGGACCTGAAGACCCAAAAGATGCAGCAGAGCGATTGTTGTGTTGAAGTTTTGTTGGGTCTTTTCCTGATTTCCTGAGAGAGATCAACTAACCATTGAGATATGGGAAATGAAGAATTTCTTTCTGATCTGAAAAGCTGAAACTACTGACAAGCAAAAGGAAGATGTCTGAGGTGCGACATCCATTTGCATAACAGTGTATTGATGGTGTGAGCTCCCTACTATGAACCTCAGAAATATCTGGTGTTTTTTCACCACTGGAATGAGGAAGTATGCATCTTTCTTGAGGTGCTTAGATAGACAGCCAATAAATAAAAATTTTCTCTGTGATCCTTTATTGGCTGGTTTCAGGTCCATGACTGGTCTGAACTGTCTTTCGAGGCCATTTTTTGCAAGTCAAGAAATATCTTGACTAAATGCTTTCCGCTTTTAGAGGTGAGAATAGGCTCTATGATCCACCTCAGCAGTAGTAAAGCAGATTAATTTCTCAGCAATTTTAGGTGGTGTTTGGGTGGAGGTTTCAGAGGAACATCCACTGAAGAGGAAAACAGGCGAGATGAAATCCTATTTGACTGGGTCTTTTTTTAATATGAACAGTGCTGTTTTGGTCTAGCTCTAAAAGATTGAAACCTCAACCTGGATTGATAACAGAAGTCATGGACAATAAATTGGGATTAGCTCTAAAAGATTGGAACCTCAACCTGGATTGATAACAGAAGTCATGGACATTAAATTGGGATTGTAGGAGTAAATTCTTCTGTTGTTTCACCTTCATTCTTAATACACTGCATTGCATAATCAAATGGGGACTAAAAAGAACTGAATGTAAGTAGGGATGGTTTGTTATTTTAAAGTGAGCATCAGACTTCAGATATGTTAAATGCAACCATTAGAATCTTCTTAAAGAAAAACCCAAAGAGAACTCCGAAATGACTAACTATGCAGAATCTATAAAGACACCAGTGAGAGGAGTTGATACAAGCAAATCTTCCAGTAAGATTGTCCTTAAATTCTGTCTATGTTCTTTAGAGTGATAGTCTGAAAGGTTCTGCAGACTTTCCTACTGTGGCTTATACAACCTCCCTAAGAGAGATACTGCACGTTTATCTTGAAAGCGGTTGCTGCTATACCACGCACTCTCTTGTGTCCTGCATCCATACTTTTACTTTCTTTGTCAGGATCGACAGAAATCTCAGGCGTAGAAGTGTGATTTTTTTCTGACTGCAGACACAATCACCAAGTCATCTTGTTCTGGTTGTTTGTACTTCTCGGCGTGCGTCAATGTGGCAACAGCAGATGTGACAGGATGTGTTACTTCTGCAAATCAGGTAACAAAAGGGATGAGGCGGACCTTGTGAATGTGTAACAGAGTTAAGTTGAACCTCTGCTTAAACATTTACTGAAACTGTTTCTTGCAGCAAGAGATCATGAAACATGATGATGTCATCTATAAGTGATGTTCTTGATGGTGAATAAACTGGCAAACTACTGGATTTTGAAATCAAATTATCATGTCTTACTGGAGGAGTCCTCTACCTCTTGCGTTTATGCGAATGCAGATCCAAGGGTTCTTCTGCTGTTGAAACTGCAGAAGACCAAGAACCTTCATGGGAGGCAGAGTTCTGGGTGGGGGTTTGGGGGTATAAAACTAGTGGAATAGGCAATATATATACAGATGGATTTGGAAGCTATAGTTGGACATGGTCCAGGTGATCTGGTGGGGTAGCCACCCGCAGGGGCTTTAGTACCACTGTATCTGAAAATGATGAGGAACACAGGACTATGAGTTTTGTCGGAATGTATGAAGAATTAGAATATGTCGATCGCAGTAACACTGACTAATGGAAGTTGAGGCCATCAGCATTGAGGGTGTTGACGTCCAATGGCATGATTTTAAGAAAGCGTATGCCTAACTTTAACAATAAGTGCCTATTGTGCTTTAATGCTAACCCTACGGTTAAGACGTCATTAATGGCAAGCAAGTTGGAATGATACCGGTCTTCAATGTGGCAAAGTATGACATTGGCAGAGAATCTCAGGAATGATGGCAGTGACCCAAGCGGCAGTGATGGTGAGGCCACTTCTTCCTTAGATGTCGCTTTGCAAGAGTCTTTTGGAGGGGATGATACTGTTGTAGTTGAAGAGACACCTTCCCTGGCTATGCTGTGTTACTGTTACCTCCTAAACTCCGAGTATTTAATAACATTTCTGAGGTGAATATCTTCTTCAGAGCGCTCTTGGATTTTTCTTTTAAACAGAATTACCAACCTTTGATGGTATGTAAAGGCGGTACTCAGACCGCACAGAAATTATGTGGATCAGAGCCCGTCTTAGTCCCCTTAAGGAGTGTTAATATAGAAATAATGACAACATGTTAAGAATCCAGAGAACTCTCCTTCTGAAGACTGGAAATAATTTAAACATGTAAACAGAGTGAGGCAGGGAACAGTGAGGAGAAAAGCATCACTAAAAAGGTGAGAAATCCATGGAAGTGTACAGAGATTCTACTCACACGAGCCAAAACAACTGAGTCTTTGAGACAACCACCAGAGCACAGAATGATGGGATATGGACACCACTGGCACCCTAAGGGGTCAATAGATGTTAAGCATTCCTTTACATGCTGCCCATCCACCAACGTTTCTTTCATATTTTACTCCATATGGGCCAAGGTGTGATGCAGAGATGTTTAAGAAAAAAGGGGATACTTTGAAAAAAAATGGCCTGTGTAGGCTATGTTTACATTTAAACATTTTTAGACTTTGACCTCATCTAAACAGAGATGTTATTATTTAAAATTAAAGTGTTTCAGGATCCCTGCAAAGAGCTTGGAATATTCTGTCTATGACGCGATAAAGAATAACCATGTCAAAAATTCCCCAAATGCTTAGATACATTTTCAAAAAGTATTTTTTATGTGGGCTACCAGGTTTATGTGTGATATCATAAAATGTACACCTTAGATCACTCAACATTCAGGTTGCAGCTAGGTCAGGCTACCAATACAGATTTAGAGGGAAGACTGAAACGTTTCTCATTGTATGCGGATAATATTCTATTGTATTTCAACAATGGAAAGTAGAACTTAGAAAACTGTTGTACATCTGGCTAAAAGATAATTGATAAACATCTTAAATACGCTCAGGAGTATTCAGATACATCAGGGGCGGCTCTAGGTTCATGGCGGCACTGGGCAGGGAGCGAAGGTAGGGGGCCCAGGAAGAGTGGACCCCCCCCCCCCCCCCGACCCCCTCTGAGCTCAGGAAGGGGGTCAGGGTGTTTGGAAGTGGAACAGAGCCGGAGGCCGCCCAATCCCTGCCACTGGGGGCACCACGCAAATATGTATCCATCCTCAGAGGATTATTATATTAAGGATATATATTGGCGTGGCGGCCCCTGGGGTTGGCGGCTCTGTGCAGGTGCACAGCTTGCACATGCCTAAGGCCGGCCCTGGATACATGTGGTGATTACCCCACTGCAATAGGCCTCAAATGTCTTGAAGGGCCTTGCCTGAGCATTATTTGAAGAGCAGAGACTTAGAACAGTTGACGGTGGAATGGCACTACCAGTGTAAATGTTACCTCTTAATCCCCTGCAGAGTGCTTATCCTCAATATCCTTGAGCTTTCTGAATACAACAAAAAAAATACTAAGTGCTTTTAAATGGACTTGCTGTCCACTAATAAAGATGTCAAAAGCATTGTAACCCTTTCCCATGAGGAAGCGGTCTTACTCTAAGCTACACTAAAGGTGGCTTTAATGGGCAGAATTTCACCCGTAGTAATGGAAGACAATTGTATTTAATGCTTTTATAGGAACTTCTTCCCACACACCACAACCAATGTGAATGATATGATACGAGACGCTCAAAGGCATTTACACTTCAAGACCAAAGCACTATGCAATACCTATAGGCAAACATAGTTCTCCCTGGCATGTCTACTCACTCAGCATTTTAAGAAGGAGGGTGTGTCCTACAACATAACGGAGATCTGTATGATGCAAAAATGTTTGCAATATTTGAGCAGGGACAGCAGAAATGCAGAAACCACCAACCAGGAAGTTCAACCTCTACCAGTAAGTAAACATCGTCTACACAATCTCCCATCCACAAATAATGGCAAAAGGTGTGGCACTCAAGCTAAAGATAGTCTTCAATAATCTAATTAAAGTGTACAGCTTCCTAAAAGCACAAACAAATCCACTGTGTTTGGAAACGAGTGGACAAAAGATCTGGAATTGAGGAAACAGAGGACAATTGGGCAGAGTACCTGCAGGAAAACTGGGGCATTATTCCCATATCCAGTCCGAAAATGCTGCTACTACATTCCTCCTGTTGGATACTTCTAATCGCAGATTCTCACCTTGTGATTATTCCATCGGTTATCAGAATGAATCTGGAAACTTTGAAGCGGTACTCCTGTGTACCGGTAGGTGACGTCCTGCAACTTCACGCCAATATCGTTCTAATCAAAACAGGATGAGTGGAGCTGCATTTATTTATTTATTGGGCATTTATAAAGCGCAAACTGTCGCTCTGAAAGGAGCATCCTGGCGCTATAGGACATAGGGTGAGTACGGTAAGGAGGCACTAGATTGAATATCCAAGTTTTAAGTCTCTTCCAGAAGAGGGACTCGGTGGGCAACATTCTCAGGGCATTAGGCACGGCATTCCACGCTTTGGAGGCCAGAACATTAAGTGTTTTGCCACCTTTCCTTTTAAGAAGAAATTTCGGGGTATTCGCAAGTTGCTGTCCTGCTGAACTTAATACTCTGGTAGGGTTATAGCGAGTAAATCTATTTATTAAGTACTTGGGTCCAATATTGTTTAGTGCTCTAAAAATGGTCAATAAGATTTTAAAAAGAATTCTTTTATGAATCAGGAGCCAATGCAGGGTTCTAAGCGCTGCAGATGCTGAGGATTTTCTGGGCAGTTTGAGAACCAGCGGTGCGGCTGCGTGTTGAACACTCGAACACCCAGATTCCTTGCCGACTCGACCGCAGTAGGCGGGGAGTAGTGCCCTCAGGCCACCATTTGCTAGGACAAAACTCAGTTTTCCCTATGGGCAACATTTCCGTTTTGCTTGAGTTACATTTAAGGTGGTTGTTATCCATCCACCTAAAGATCTCAGTCAAGCAAATTTGGAAATTTAATTTGGCACTAGTAGAATTTTTTTCCAAGAAAACAATCAATTGCGTGTCATCGGCGTATGAAGTAACGCATATACCATATGACTCGATAAGGGAAATGAGGGGCATCATATATATATATATATATATATTTTAAAAAGGAGAGGACTCAGAATCGAGCCCTGGGGTACTCCTGCATTGATTTTTTTTTCCTTAGAGAGAAAAGAGCCCAGTGATATAACTTGGGTTCTTTCTGAAAGGAACGAACTGATCCAGTCAAGGGCGTTTTCAGTAATGCCATTGTCTCTCAATCTGTCGATGAGTATGTTGTGGGAGATGGTATCGAACGCCGCCGATAGGATGTGGAGAAGTGTGGCTCACTGGTTAGAGCAGGCAGACCCTGAAGCAGAGGTCAGACCCGGGACCAGGGTTCAATTCCCGAAGCGGCAGGGTCTTGAGCTCAAATGTCCATGGACTCGATAATTCTCGCTTCGGTGCCTGACCTAATCATGGGTTCACACTCTGCAACTCTGGGCACTAAGCTTGCTTAATCTCCACAACGCCCCCCCCCCCGCGGCGGGATGCCTGGCTTTCACCTTGGGGATGCCCTGTAGGGGCTATCTCACAGGGAAAAACCAGGACGGGTTCCCAAGGCAAGCGCGGAGATACCCCTTCGGGGGTCGATTCTGGCGCTATATAAGAAATATAATAATAATAATAAGTAATATCAAGACGGCGTCCTTTCCCTCATCTTGCAAGAATTTAATGTAATAGGTCAATTCCATAAGAGCCGTGTCCGAGTGCTTAGGACGGAACCCGGATTGTTGATGATGCAAGATATTATTCAGCTCCACGAAATTAGAGAGTTCTTGGTGTTCTATGGCTTCCGTTATCTTACCAAGAATTGGTAAGAGAGATGGGGCGTAGGTTCGATAGGTCAACTGGGTTTTTATTTGGCTTCTTCATTAGTGGTTTGACCATAGCTTTTTTCCAGTCTTTAGGTACAATACCTGAGCTCAGGGAATCATTTACAATTCTATTGATGTGGGGGTTTACGGTATCAACAATTTGATGAAGAATGAGGGGAGGACATGAATCCAAGGGCGACCCTTATTTACAGGATAAGATAGCATCCCTAGTACGGGCAAAAGTGGCCGGCCTAAACCTTGTGAGGGGTTCATATGACATGGTCGAAGTGTCATTAATTTCCTTTATGTTAGATAAGGTTGATTGTGGGAAGTTATCCTGAATGCAGCTTATTTTTTCCTCAAAATAGTCCGCGATCTGGTCGCAAAGCACCTGGGAAGGAGGGATTTCCATTTGAAGCATTTTGGGATGGGTAAAAGATTTCACAATCCCAAACACAGTTTTTTATTTTTTTTGTGCTTCGAAAATCTTTGCTGTGTAGTAGTTTTTCTTGGCTGTTTTTATGCTTGCAAAGTATTCATTTCTTTTTTTTACAAAGAGATTGTTTGCTATGGGATCATAGTCCTTTCTCCACTTCCTCTCGCTTTTCCTGCACTGGAGGTGAATTTCCGAAAGAGCTGACATGTACCAAGGAGCACTCATCTTCTTGATTTTGCCATATTTCCTAAGACGTTTAGGGGGCGCTAAATCATAGTACTGGACTGCATCCATAAGTGAAAATTTAAGGAATCGTGCTCCACATTCAAACACCACCCATAAATGCGGAGGTCAGTTCCTTGCTTTCCGCTTCGTCACATACAGATTCTGAGCTTCTCCTTGGACTTAAAGACCCAGTTTCCCTCAATTAATGTACTAGTGGGCGAGGGAAGGAAAATGCCACTCCCAAGATAAAGGAGTTCGAGCCATGTACGTACTGTTGCAAACCGATATCCATATCAGTCTCTAACGTAGTGCGTCTTTGGTGCCTGGTGTTGGAGCACGACTCCTGTACCCGAGGTGAGTGTCCCTCACATGAATCTGAAGACCATATGGGATCGCAAGACCAACTATTTAGTCTCCACACATAAGAAGAATTCATACCACAATTGGTAGAAAGGA
Organism: Lissotriton vulgaris; assembly: GCF_964263255.1. NCBI lineage: Eukaryota > Metazoa > Chordata > Amphibia > Caudata > Salamandridae > Lissotriton > Lissotriton vulgaris. The sequence goes on from NC_141695.1 coordinate 1,623,580,570, forward strand.
AGGTCCTGTTCTTGCAAGTCATCCCCAAGGCAGATAATTGTCGCATTTGAAGTCTTCAAGACAAGTCAAAGAAAAAGCATAAGAAGTCAAAGCAGAAATCTGCCTCTTTCCACCACTCTCAGACTACCAAACAAAAAAAAGGGTGTGAGGGCAGTAACTTGCCTCCTGATCTTTCTCCCGATCTCCATCAAAGCCAATTCTGAGTTTAGCTGCGATGAACTCCAAAATCCTAAGTCCAGTAGCGACGTTGCAGTGAGTTGAGGCCTTCAGAGAGGCTGTGCGGTGCATTTTTCGCATTTACAGGTTTCTTCTGGCATGTGTTTGGGCCGCAAGGATCCTAAGCGGCCTCCAGTTGAACATCCATTGGTGACCATCAGCACCATCTGTGCCCCTGAAACCATAGGGTGCAGCAGTGACTCTGGTGCTGAATTCAGTCCTGTCCTGGTTCCCTTTGCATCAACGCTGATGCCAATGGCACAGATGTCCCCAACGCCGAGGGAAAATTTGCTGCCCATTGTGCTATCTGACTGAGCAGAATCCACTGCAACCTCGATTAAGCCTGGCTCTGACCAGTAAGAAGCCAATGGGCAATCCTTCAGATTCTGAAACAGTGCCCTTAACACGCGGCACAGCACAATCTTTTTGGCAGGGACTCATATAATGACAATGATGAACAGGCTAATTATATTCCCAGTACAATGAGGAAAACCGGTATGAAGAACACCAAAGTGCATGTGGTCTTAAAACTTCTCCAGATATTGCCCTTGTGTCTTGCCATTTCCTGCTACTGAGGAAAGCACCTCCTTCGCAAAAGTCTTATACCTACAGCTCCCAGACTAATGTTTTGACTGAGGTACTTCAGCTTGGTCAGTTCTCTACACATCCTCTAAAGCCATTTAATGATGCCCTCAAGGATACTCTTTTGGCACTTGGGTGAAACCATGTTCTGATCAAACTGTTAATACGCAGGTTACCATCATCCTGCACAAGGTGGCCTAGTCTTTCTTATACAACATCCAACTCAGTGAGTTTGGTGGTGCTGGCCACCAACCCCAACCCCTGCCTCACCACTTCCTGATTGTAAGTCAAAATGAACGGAGACTTTTTGAAAGCAGATTTTCTCAGCTACAAGTCTTGCTATGGGGTCAGTCAACGCTATGTGTCTCCTAAGCTACTACTCCTTTGAGACACGGTGGCACACGCTTTACCAGCAGTTCCTGGCGACCTTTGAGCATCTCTCAATCAAGCGATTATGCAAAGTAGCAATGCAGACAAATTCATAATACGTTCTGGCTTGGACATGACCGACTGCTTAGGTTGAGCAATTGATACCAGGGTGGAACTTTGGCACTACATCTGGATTAGATCTATGGACTTCTAAGGGGATATGCAAACATCCTTGATGGACATGCCAATTGACAGCTCCATCCTTTTTGGCAGCAAAGCCAATTCAGCCTTAGAGCGGATTAAGGAGAGCAGGACCACGGCACGTACCTTGGGTCTTCTGCTACCACCAGATGATTCCACCAACAGTTGCACCCTCTCCATGGCTATGGACAGGTTTTTAGTTTTGCCAACTCCACATCCTCCACCAGCCCAGCTGGTCTTTCATCCATTTCATGGCTGAGATCATAAAATTGAAAGACAACGCCCATGATAGCAGGGAGAAAATGTAGCTCAGTCCAGCCCTCCTCTATTAGCACCTGCAAAACTGGACCACAGCCACCCTGTGGAGGTAGGATGCGATATTTTCTCCAAAGATGGCTAGATCATCCCTTCAGACAAGTGGGTCCTTGTACATTGGGGTTACAACCTCTAATTTCTTTTTAACCCGCTGCACCTTCCACCACCATCAGTGCAACTGACTGAGTCAAACCTATCATGCTTGCAGCATGAAATGCAGGCTCTTTTGACCGAAGGGGACCGTAGACAGAGTCCAGCCTTTAAAGAAGGAACTGGGTGTCACTCCTGCTACTTCTTTCTGCTGTAGAAGCATGAAGGACTTTCCCTTACTTTAGATCTTCACACTATCAACACCTTTCTTAAAGAGGATAAATTCAAGATGCTCTCGCTAGATCCTGTCTGCTGCACAGCCAGGTGACAGGATGGTGGTGTTGGACCTGCAGGACGTTTATTTCCATATTCCCATTATGCAGGCCCAGAAGCACTACCTGCCGTTCATCATGGGATAGGAGCATTATTGGTTTTCAGTGCATCCTTTTGGCCTAACCAGTGCCCCCTGGGTGTTACCGAAAGTGATGGCAGTGGTTGCAACACACCATTGGAGGTTAAGGATATCAGTCTTCCTCTACCTAGATGACTAGCAGCCGAAGGCAAGGCTCGGCCCCAACAATTATCAACCACCTTCAGATGACGGTGAACTTCCTAACATCACTGGGATTTACCATCAACATGGCGAAGTCACATATGACTGGTTTGCAGATGCTCCAATTTATACACACTGTTTTGTATAAGGTGCTGTTTCATGCCTTTCAGCTGGACTGGAGAATCCAGAATATTTGAGCTATGATACCAATATTTCAGCCTTCTGTCCTGGAGCTCAGTATGGATGAGTGAGGCTACTAGGATTGTTGGCTTCCTGCTGACCAAACACACCAGGTATGGACTCTGCAGTGGGACTTCAAGTCCCAGTGAAACATCACCAAGGAATATGGCCGATTGTATCCAATTTTTCAAAGGAGACAGCAAAGGTTCTGCAGTAGCGGCCCTGGAAAGTGATTTGGTCAGTGGCAGACCCATCTCCCTTCCGGATGCATCCATTCAGGGTTCCCTGTTAAGCTGGACCAGAGCTTCCAGTATGCTGAAAGTGGTCACACCTTTTCATGCCGGGCAGGCTAACAACCTACTGGCATTCTTTGCCCAACCTCATGCTTCTACAAAGTAAGAGAGATTTCATCCTTTGGACCTCAAGAGGGCACTAAGCTTTTACATTGATTGCACCAAAGAACTTTGTGTGGATGATCAGTTATTTGGGTTTCTCCAGGGCAAAAAGGAGCAAGACAGTGCAAAATCCAGTTATCTCCCAATGGAATGTTATCTGCACTTGTGATAAGCAACCTCAACAAGAGCCAAAGCACCTCCCACCTTGCTGGCATGTAGAGCGCCTCTCCTAGTTATTTGTAAGGTGGCTATGTGGGATAGAGTACATACATTACAAAGCCTTACTGCCTTGACAGTCATGTCTGTCGAGAGTGGCATTTATGTCGGCTCGGTCCAGTAGGACTTTTTGGTCTGACCCAGCTCAAAGACCTCACCACCTGGAGAGGTACTGCTAATGTATTGTATCTATTCACAAGGCAGGGAATATGAGGTTAAAAGTATCCATCAGAAGAACAAGTTACTTCCCTCCAGTAACCCTTTTTTTACTGGTAATACTCTATCTAACCACAGATTCCTCGCCAGCTCCTCGTTCTGTGGAATGGTCTGCTTTTCCATCTAAAAAGGTCCCAATTTAGAGATCTCCACTTTGCTCATGCCAATCTGCTGATGAGCTCCGCATCTGAGCATGTGGATAGTCTATGAAATCAACTGATGCCAGCACATGGGTGGCCCTTATATGCAGTTTTACTAGTCACTTTTGGAGCGAAACGTCAGAGTGGAGCCCCACAATGCCACCTACTGGCACGCAGGAGTACTGTTCTAAAGCTTCTGGATGCAGTCCGAGCTTTGGTCGAACATTCAAAAGATAAGGAATCTACAGTTAGATAGAGTATCCACCAGAGAGATTGACATCTAAGGTAAGTAACTTTATGTTCATTCACCACACCTACCTAACCCACAAGAAACTAAGCACTAACTGATCAAAAGTGAAAAACTGATACTCCAGCTCCTCACCGTTTAGTTGCTTCTGCCATGTGGCTTGAGAATTACCAAAAATCTAAGAACTTTGGAAAAAAGTCATATAGATGGTGTCAAAATTGATCCAGACCAATGGATGCAATCTTTGATGAGTCTGCAGGGGGTGGTTCCAGTAACACTTTAAAGAGAAGATCCAGTGCAACTCATGATGTCCATAAAAAAAACCTGCCCTACGCTAGCTAAATACCAGGTCCCCTACAAACTGCCTCAAGCTGATTGACATTGTGACCAACTCACATGCATGCCTCACAAACCTAAAACCATCCAAAATTATACAACCAAGCCGACCAATGTCAAGTCCAGTGATGCGCTCAGACACAATTGAAGTCGAGATCTAAATGTACCATAGACAATAGAACACTAAAAAAGATACCCTCACTTTTAATCACAATATGAACATGAGCCATGCTATCTACTGGAAATAGGACTTGAAGCATGGGTGATACCAATCTGAAATATACACAATAGCTGGACAAACACTACAAGCAATATAGATAGTTAAACAGTTGTAGAGCTGAATGGAGTACTGTAATGTCATCGCTTTTAAGCAGTAATGAATGGGTTAAAGAACTATATTTACATAAATGACTTACCCGATTTGCAATCTTCTCTTTTAGAAATGGCTTGAGGATTGCAAAAATTCCTTTAAATATTATAGGTTCATTTACGATGTTGACAGCTTTGATTCTAATGGGAAATCCATCCTGTTGCAAAAGAACAAACAACCGTTCTGAACATCAGCAATTTTCTGAGGCTATTTGGTCATCATGTTTGTGAATATTTGGTTTGGGAGCTAGGCCCACCCTTTCATTTCCACTCCCTGAAAATTAAACCACTTTATTTCTCATTTTGTACAGAGCGAGATAATACAGAACGAAGCCAGTGTGGGCTTTAAGATTTTTAGTTTCTCAAAGCCATGTAGTGCAGATTAGTTTGTAAGTAATTTAAATAAATCTTCTGTGCACCTTTCTGAAATGCACACACTGTTTTTGCACCGTTTCCAACGCCAGAGACTTCTGCCTGTAACAGATTGTGGATAGAATGGTAAAATAAAATATTATTTTGGTACCTGGATGAAAGTGTCGGCCTAATTCGACTTCATCACCCCGCATGATGTCCCTGAACATTGGTGCAGCTATTGAAACTGATGTTTTGGACATGTATGTAAATTAATGTAAATATATCAGTTAGGTGGGTGTTTCAAAAGGGGGTCACAGCAAGCGACGCAAATTCAATGAAGCAACATCAGGCACACGAAAGCAGCATGCATTTGTTAAGATAATAAAGAGCTGCGTGAATGGTAGATGTAAAACTATTTGTATAGCACATGGGAGATTATTCATAGAACCCAGAGTCGGCATCCTCAAGAATAGAAGCCAGGACCACAAGAGATTGCCCTGAGACTAGCCACGCACAAAGAAGCACCCCAACACTAGCATGTGTTTAGCATCAGGGCAGCATCCCTACATTCATAAGAGAGCAAACTACCCCAATGTCCACAAATAGGTTGCTAGTTAGAAGGCAGAACTATTGCGTTGCTTAATTCCCCAGGAATGCTGAATTAGATTTCGGCACGGGCTTAGAGGAAGCTGCAAGGGATGGTCCAAGTCTTTGTTTCGACTTAAGGCATGATATGAGTGACTAGACTAGTAACCCATAATGCATTGAGACAAAGACTGAGTCTCTGTTTTTAAACTACTCTGTGTTATTTGTGTCCTATGAAATTGTATGTGCTATCTACCTCTCGCAGCGCCTGGAGAAGCCATAGGATCACAAGAAAAAGAGCTGCACAAAGATGATGTCAGGCGGTCAACTTTCTTGAACAGCAGCATATATCTATTCTATATTCTATAGACTGTATGGGCATCCTTACCTTCCAAAAAGTGGTGGCGAGCATGCAGAGGCAGAAAACTATTTCAAGCTGTTTATCATATGGCTTTATTTAACTACGTCATCAAAGACAGATACAGTGCTCATCACAGAGAGCTTCTTCGACTTAGAACGTCGTTTTATCTCTAACCAACAGGACCACACTGGATTTGCAGATAGCCTCTTTTCTTGCTAGGATATATGGAAATTATTGTTTAAAGAAAAGAAGCATATGTGTTGTCTTTCAATCTGTATTCCCTCACTCGTTCTCTCGAATAGAAACAATGGACTGTAATACACAGGAAGCTGTAGAAACATTTTCCTTGCCTTTATGCCTTACCTGAAGAATTCCAATAGTTTTTTTGGCGAGGAAAGGGCCAAAATGAGATGCATGGGATAAACCAACTCCGCTGTAATCAGCAAGGATCACAATTCCATTCACTTGTGTCTCCTCAGATTGAATGAGTTTCTCCAGAGTCAGGTATATGGCACGGATATTCTCTGTTAATGGATAGGTACTTGGTACCCATTTACCTGGATTTTAAAATACAAAGGCTTATGGTTAAATAAACCGTTTCCACAAAATCATTAAATTAGGTTTTCTACAAAATCAAAAACATTTTACAGTGTGATCCTGCTCTCCCACTGCATGATGTAATCTCTTCTAATAACCTGTAAATTAATAGACTGGAAAAAGACGCCACTCCCTAAACCGAATTTGCTCATAGAACAGCCAGAGTTGAGAATCTAAGTTATATACACATTACCAAACATTCATACAAATGTATGTAACCTGCTTGCACCCCTGATTTCATTCGTGTGATAATCATTTGTTGAACCATTTTCCCAATATGCTGATGCATTCATTTCATTATTTATGCCAAAGATTAAATCTGAGACAGTATGGTTTTACAACTATTACTGAAAATCACCTTGCAGGCCAGTCACAAATATTCTGATGACAATTGATACGGAGAGCTACTAGAACAGTATCCTCCAAGGCGGGATACAGAAGTGAAAAAAGTGGTATTAAACAGGACACCGGAACCACAAAGTGCCATTTGAATGTATTGTTGATTCTGCCACTTTGGCACGGAAGAGAAAGGTCACCTTTTCTACCCAGAACCCACTGTTTCTGCCCTTCTAAAGATGACAGAATTCTATTTTAGGAGTACAGATCAGGCTGCTTACCCTAGAGGTGTGGCCCGCCTTCTGGGAGATGTACACCTCCTGCATACCTAAATTTCCCACCATACCCAAGTGCAAGCACATCTGTGGCAAGGGGAGGGCCCTCTCCTACTCAGAGGACAGCCCAAATGCATATACGAGGCAGTACAGCCTTTTAAGCTCACAGCTCTGATGTGCCATTTCACTAGCCTGCCTGAGGGGGAGGAGGTGTGACCTCCTTCCTGCTCAGCCCTTTATTCCGGACTCCTGGGAGTATGTATGTATGTATGTATAGGCATTTATATAGCGCACTACTTACCCGTAGGGTCCCAAGGCGCTTCGACCGCTGCGAAACCCTTCCTGGCTTCCCTGAGAGATGGTCCCTTAATGGGTATCTCCAGGGTGAGACCAGGCATCCCCGGCGGTCTGGTGGGGCCGTTAGTGAAGATGAGGCAAGCTAATGCCCAGAGTTGCCGAGTGTGATCGCTGATCAGAGTGGGCACCGAGGCGAGAGAATTATCGAGTCCGCTGACCCTGGTCCACACTGCCTGACAGAAGGTCAGAATCCTGTCTTGGCTGCAGCAGGTGTGGGAAAGTACAGGCCGGTTAGCCAGAGAACAGTGAAGCTGGGGCAAACAGGTGGGCAATTTTTAAAGGGCCAGAGGATAATATTTGGTTGGGTGTTTTAAATGGATCAATCAAAATACTCACACATCATATTTATGACAGAACAAAAACTATTAGTTTCTTGGGCCTACAAATAATGTACAATGAAAACAGTGTGTACACTTTTGTAAACCAAAAGCCAGAGGGGGACAATATTGTCTTGCAGTGCTTCAGTTACCATCCCACAATCTGAGGGATTATTTACTTTTTGGGTAATTCCTCAGATTGAAGAGAAATTGTACTAACAAGAATGATTACTTCTGGGAAGCAGATATGCTTGCTATGATCCTTAAAGAGGCTATCTGACAACCAAAAAGTCAGACCTCAAGTTAGTTTGTGTCAGCACCTTGGACACATTGAGCAACCAAATAAAGAATCAAATTGGCATCTGCAAAGCCACTCAGCAGTCTTATCCAATAGAGAAACCTCCGCGTGCAGTCAAGAAAGCTAAAGATGCTCACACACGTTTTGTGCATTTACACAAGGTAGATTATATAGCAACTTAATTAAGTACATTATACTGAGACTTTAATTGAGGTTTATAAGCTTTGAGGTAACTTCAAGCATGCCGTGCACAAATATGGTGAATTCGAAAAGATTCAAAACCATCACAGAGAATCGATCTAATGCCAACATACTCACTGTAAATCTAAAAACATAATACACTGTTTAAAATGTTATTCCCAACTAAATGTCGTTTGTTGGAAAAAGAACACCAGCAACTAGAAGGAGAACATTCTTATGCCAATCTAAAACTATTGCATTGCCAAAAAAACACAATTAGTTGACTTGGAAAAATTTCCAAACCACTCATAAACGCAGTGGTCCGGTGGAGAAGTGCTTAAATGAATTTAATGAATGGTTTTCACTTAGATTTAAATTAAGGCTTTTACTGTCCTCTTCTGCAGACTTCTGGTGACTTATCGCTTTGAGTTATATTGCTGCTGCGATAGGCACCATGTGTATAAAAGAAAATGGTTCAATGTGGACTCACAGATTCATATTAGTATGTTTTTCATTGTGAGGGAAACAATTACCAAAATATCACCTCATTGTAAAACACCCTGGCAAGTTGCCCCTAGTGTGTAGCTGGAATAATGTTACTCTTAACAGTCATACATTTTAGTACATCCTATGAATCACTGACTAACAAACAGATCGTAAGCAATCACACACTGAAAATTTGAAAAAGTTTTATATACAACAAACACATTCAATCAAGGAACAGCAGCAAAAACATGCCACTGAAATTTCTGAATGATCAGTACAGTAAATAATATTATGTTAGCATCCCCAGATCTCAGCGTATGGGTGTGGATGGTGTTTTTACCGGTAGTACTATTTAGAAGGTCATCATCAGGACTGAAGGAGATTGCAGAACATTGATGTTTGAAGACAAATCAGTGGAACTGCAATACTTAGGTTGGGTGTAAGAACTTATTGGTAGTAAATAAATGTAAATATAGATAAAGGTTACTAAACAAACATGAGGGTAACTGTGGCCTGTAAAGTTGCTAGCACATACATAATTTTCAGGAAAACAATATTAACACATCCACAGTAAAGTGTGCTAAATGGAACAAAAAAACTCTATGCCCCCCTGATAGTGCAAAGTAAATCAGAGACATTACCTGATATACAAAAAATATATGTTTTGGATGTCCAGAGCACCACCGATTAGATTGTAAATAGTCTGTAAATTAGACAGGACCATAATTGTAAGACAGACAAAAAAAAAAAAAAAATGAAAGCGTCAATTCCATTCGTTTTTATTCCAATTCTATGTCAGGACTGGAGGCGAGGATTATGCCTTCTTTCTTCACTTTTATTCCATTAGCAGCACGAAGACCAATCATGAACAGAGTCAATGTCCAATCAGGGGCAACTAGCCAAATATAGTCCTTTGCTAGTGTCAATTCGGGGGGGTTCTGTGGGAGGGGGAGGGGGGGGGGGGTTCTGGGAGTGGGGGGGGGACCTTCCGCTACTAGAGTACGCAGGAGGCCGTCGCCGGCGCAATGCAGTGTTTGATCTCTTCAGGGATTCAAACACCGCGCGCGCGTCTTTTGTTCAGAGGCCCCTGGTCTGAGGTTAAAGCCCGTGTAGGTTGTAGTGGCCGGGCGGATTTAATTACTGCATCTGCCGCGTTGCACATTATAATGCTCAACCGCCTGTGTGGCTGTTCTAAGGGTTGTGGAGTCTGTATATTTTTCTCTGTTATGCCTGGAGTGGGATCTTGTATTTGCCTGTCCTAGGCTGTATAGGGGACAAGGCCCAGACCAGTCAGCGCCCCTTTGTCAAGGGGGTGTGAGTGTTCTTTGCATCAGTTGCTGCCAGCAGTTGTCTCCTGGGGCTTGAACCCCTTTAATTGCGGTGTTGCCCTACCGCCCTTGAACTCAGCTGTCACCCAGCTTTTGTATTCATATGGCCCCTCCACAGGCCTGTAGAGTTGCCATTCCTGTGCCTTATCTCCATCTACATGAAGTCATGGAGTATTATGACAAATATCCTGAGGAGGATCCCCTTGCAGAGATGCCCTAGGGGGGATGCCTTTTAGGACGCTGTCGATTCCTCCATTTATCAAGCTGTTGGCCAGGCTCTCTCTCCTTTGGAAGACAGGCTTTCCCGCCAGATGAACGGCGCATTCTCGCGCCTTGAACAGATCATAGGGGCTCCCTCAACTCCAATAGCCCCTACTGTCTCTGTCCCGGTTGGTTCCGCTCCGGCTAAGTGGCTCTGGATACCAGGGGTGGATTCAGACGCTTTTGAGCGCCTATGTCAGGTTTTCCTTGACAGTCAGGCATTACAACCGACTGCAGCCCCCCCTCTCCTCCACCTCCGACCACCCAGCCAAAAGATACGGACACCGCTGGGGATACTGACACTGACCAAGGTCCCTCGGGGCCTTGGCTTCCCTCCCATCTGGCAGTTCCCCCTCCAGTCACCTCGGACATGTTGGATCCGAACGATATTGTTCATCCACGTTCTTCGGAGTGGGTCCCGGGGGAGAAGGTGGCAGTTTATGTGGGAGAGTACATCTGCCGACCTTTGGAAAAGGAGGCCCGTAATTGTTTGCGGGCAGAATGTCCCCGTCCTTCATTGGAGGGTAAAGTAGCCCTCACCCCGGAGATTGACCCCAGGATGCATACTTTCCTTCAGAAATGTATTTGTGATCCGAACAAAGGGATCGATAGGTCCTGGAGAGCTTGCCAGGACAAGCTTCTGGATGCCCTCGGCCCAGCTACAAAGATTTTGGATATGGCCGAGGAGGCCAAGGAGTCAGGCTCCACTATATCTCTTGAAATAGTCTCCAACTGGGCTCAAAGAGTCGTCATCTTCGTGGGCAATGCCAATTGTGCCCTCTCCACAGAGCGCCGCATGTCCCTTCTTATAAAGATTGACCCAAAGTTGGGTGACCTGGCAGACTCTGAAGCTGGGGCTGTGGCTCAAGGGGGTCTGTTTGGCGAGCCCTTAATGAAGATGCGCGGCAAATTTTTAAATACCTTCACTTCCCTTGATAGAGCGCAGTCTACAATCCGAAAGGTATTCCCCCGTGTTTTTCACGGGGCCCGCTGAGGCAGTGGTCGCTCGGCCGGTCGAAGTCACCAGCAGGGTAACCAGAAAGGCTCCCCTCAACAGCAGGACCAGTCCTGCTTTGGGAATTTCTATCCTACGAGAGGACGCAGAGTCAAAGGAAGAGGATTCCTGTTCGGCCTCTCGTCAGCACCTTGGTCTTTTACCAAAGTCCTCAAGCCGGTAGAGTTTTTGAGGGTCAGAGGGAATCAGGATGATTGTGTACTTGAACGATCTCCTCTTGATGGCTTTGTGCCCTCATCGCCTGGAGGCTCAGCTTCAGATGGCGGTAACCCTCCTCCAAAACCTAGGTTTTGTGATCAACAGGGAAAAGCCTCTTTTACAACTGACCTTACCGATGGTGAAGTCTGTGGAAATGAGAAATTCAAATCCTAGTCCTTAGAGCCCCGAGGACCACAAATAAGAACAATCTGTGAATATATTTCTTCCCACACAAAACTTCACAGTTAATATCCACACAATGATATGCAATGATAATCATGTAGCTGTGAGGAAAAGAAAGAATGTGAAAGAGAGAAAATCAGGTCCAAAGATAAGGTGAGATGGTATCACCATGAGAAGGAAAAAGGATCCTCAATAAATGCAGTCTACAGTTTATTGAAAAGGCACCTACAGCAGCTACAAGTGTATACACAGTTGTCGATAAAAGGTCAAAATACAAACCCAGAGCACAAACCCACAAAACAAGTCAATGAATTAGTAAATAGCATAAGGTTAGGGCGAGCTGAAACAGGAACCATGTGACACATGGTAAATTTACACCCCTCATTTCCAATTTGTACGTGGCATGAAGAAATAGACAAACAGTCTAAAGTCAAATTACGAAAGTGAGAATTCATAGTAGGTAATGGAACACCACACCGAAAGCCGTTAGGCATTTAAATGGTGAGGTGGCGAAACAAGGTCATGGTCGCATGCAGTTACTGTGTGCCGCAAACCCCACCATGTATTCAACCAAGCAATAACCGTACCTTGTCACACAAAGAGACGTCAATAACTTAAATATATATGTTCGTCCGTTTCAGCAACAGCCCTAATAGGCTTGTGTTTTTGTATTGGTGGACAATCCACTCAAAAAAAGGTGGATCATAAATGTGCAGAAAAACAAAAGGACAAAACAAGAGTTTTGATGTCAAGCCTCTCGAAGAAAGCCACGTCCGTTCCAAAAAAGCGAGAACTCACCAAAGCAGACACAACTCACCGGCTGTCCGTATCTAAGTCCGTGTGTTCATTTTCTGGGGGCCACTCAACGTGGCTCCTATTAAGTAAAGCTTAAAGTTATGCACTGGGCCATGAACATAGAAAAGGATGTCAAATTACCAAAAGGGCTCCATTGGCAAAGAAAAAACGAGCGCCATGTTAAAGTGGAGTCTTAAGTAGAATATATCCAATATTATCTGATCTCTTATTCCTAATATTATGCAGAGTAAGTGTAACAGCAATACATAAGTTTATGAATGATCACAAGTTAATTTAAAAATAACTTTAAGAATGAGTTCTGTACCAGTACATGTAGCGAGATACCATAGCTATAATATCACACTAAAATCGAGAGACAGTCTTAGAAAAAAACTTTTTCTACAGTGGGCATCCGATCTATGTGGTTGCCAGGAACTCACTAGCAATGCCTAGCCACCAAGAATATAGCAGATGACTATAGCCAGTCAATTAAAGAAAATTAGAAAGGAAAAATAAATTCAGCATAAAGTATAAAAGTGACATTAGTTCAAGTGAAAAGGAATATTGCCACAAGCCTATAGTACCCAATTAAGAATGTTGGATTTCATATTTATTTATCTCTTTGCCGCCGGGCTCTTTAAAAAATTCCTCCTTTTTCAAACTCTATGTGAAAATCACATGGTGGCTGTGGCAATATTCCTGTTCACTTTAACTAAGGTCACTTTATACTTTATGCTGAATTTATTTTTCCTTTCTAATTTTCTTTTCTTCACTGGCTATAGTTATCTGCAATGTTCTTGGTGGCTAAGCATTGCTTGTGAGTTCCTGGCAACAACAGAGATCTGATGCCCGCTATAGAAAAAAAAACAATTCTAGGACGGTCTCGCGTTTTGTGTGATATTATAGCTATGCTATCTTGCAACATGTACTGGTACAGAATTTATTCTTAAACTTATTTTTAAATTAATATGTGATCATTCATAAACTTATTTATTGCGGTTAAACTTACTCTGCGTAATATTGTGAACAAGAGATCAGATAATATTGGGTACACAAACTTAGACTCCTCTTTAACATGGCGCTCGTTTTTTCTTTGCCGATGGAGCCCTTTTGATCCTGTGACATTCTTTTCTATGTTCATGGCCCCGTGTATAACTTTAAGCTTTGCTTATTAAGAGCCACACTGGGTGGCCCCTAGAACACGTACACGCAGACTTAGATACGGATGACGAGTTCTCTCTGCTTTGGGGAGTTCTCGCTTTTTTGACCCCAACATGGCTCTCTTTGAGGCACATGACGATGAAACTCTTGTCATGTCCTTTTGTTTTTCTGCACATTTACGATACCCCTTTTTTTGTTTAGATTGTCCACCAATACGAAGACCAAAGCTTATTAGGGCTCTTGCTGGAACTGACGCACATATATATTTTTGTTATTGACTTCTCTCTGTGTGACAAGGTACGGTTATTGCTTTGTTAAAGAGCCAAAGACTAGCCCGTCTGCGCCCGTCCGCGACAGGACGTGGCTAGGGGCTGGGGGCTATGGCGGGCTCCATCAACCTCTCGGAGCCTCTTCATCGACCCGCTTACATGTATTCTAGTCAGACATTGCGGGATGTGGGCAGGTATGTTACCACTTTGTGTCCCCACAGGGCGGAGATTTGCGTGGAGGGACCATTTTCCTGCAATGAGTGTCATACACAATTTACTTGCAATGCTGTTATATCTTCTTGGCACCCTACTTTCGTCCCTACACAACATCTCAGCCCTTCTAACGATTCTTCCCTGAATTGTAAGAACCTTCTCTGTAATGTTCGCTCACTAGTGTCTCACGCAACTCAGATCTGGGATCTCATTACTTCTGAGGGCCCACATCTTTGTTTCTTAACTGAAACATGGCTTAAACCCCACACTGTTCCGGCCATTATAATGGGGGTGCCGCTAGGGTACAAAATAGTGAGGATGGACCGCCCCATTAAAACTGGTGGTGGGTTGGCCATCATTTTCAAACAAGATATGGAGGTGGTGGTCACCGAAACGGTGTGTAACCCGCAAATGGAGCTCCTGATCTTTACCATCAACCCGAATTCAAAGGAAACCAGAAAAGGTGCACTAGTTTACCGACCTCCAGGCCCTCTTGGGAATTTCTCCACTCAACTTGTGGAAGCGCTGGCCCCCCACATGCAGTTCAACTCTGACTTTATTGTGGTAGGGGACTTTAATGTCCATAGCGAAATAGCGACATGTGTAGAAGCACAGACACTCTTGGCTGATCTAGCCACGCTTGGTCTTAACCAAATGAATCAGGGACCCACACACATAGCCGGACACACCCTAGATCTTGTGCTATGCAACTACACCTCTATAAAATGTCTGCCTCCCACTTTAGTGGACTGGACTGACCACGCAATCATTGAAATTCACACCCGCCCTAATTATAAGGTCAAGGGCATCCAGAGGACTATGGCAGAAGTCAGAAGACCCTGGAATAAACTAACTGCGGAGGGTTTCAGGAGTAAATACACAGAGCCCAACTGGGATGAATGTGGAGACAACGTTTCCTCTGCATTATTCAAATTCAATGAAGCCTTAGCATTGACCATTAACCAGGTTGCTCCCTTGAGGAAATTTAAACCACGGCCTGCTCCTAAACAAGAAGTCTGGTTCACTGACGATCTTAGACAGTTAAAGCTAACTGCTAGGAAGTCAGAAAAACGCTGGAGGGCCACTCGCAAGGCAGAGGACAAAGAAACTCATAGGACCACATTAAAAGTCTACCATAAAGCTATTCGGGCTGCGCGGAAACATCATATTGCAGCCCAATTGTCAGCAGCCGGTAAAAATCCCAAAGTACTCTATCAGATCTTGCAAACCTTTATAAAACCCTCTGTCTGCGAAACGGATGGAATTGAGTCTCAGGAACTGTGCAATAACATCTCTCAGTTCTTTGTCAAAAAAATAGATGGCATTTACATGAAGATCTTAGCCACCAAATCCACCTCGAATACTATGAGCACCGCTGATAGCTTGGTCCAGTCTCATTTTAGTTCAATAGGAAATACGACCAGTAAGCTTGAAGTCTTCCCCCCAATATCTCTGGAGGAGATAACCACTCTTATCACCCAAACAAAGAGTGGGTGCCCTTCGGATATTATACCAGCACGGGTTATGGCTCTTCTTAGTGATGAGCTGGGTGCAGGTATTCAGCAGGTACTTAACCTTTCTCTGAGCACTGGGGAAGTTCCCCTAGGCTGGAAGCAAGCTTTGGTCAGACCCCTACGTAAAAATAATTCCATTCCCTGGACCGATCTGACAAACCTGAGACCCATCTCCCTCCTCCCTTTTTTAGGGAAGCTCGCCGAGAAGTTTGTAAATCGGCACCTATCTAAATATGTAGAAAGTGCGGGAGGACTTGACCCTTCACAATCGGGGTTTAGACCAAGGCACAGTACTGAGACCGCCTTGCTGTCCGTCGCTGATGATCTCCATATGCTACAGGATAAGGGTTATTCCGTTATCCTGGTGCTTCTAGATCTGTCAGCGGCGTTTGACACTGTGTCACATGATATCATGACCTCCAGACTCATTAACATCGGTCTGGGTGGCGAGGCGCTGGCCTGGCTAAGGAGCTTTTTCATCAAGCGCACTCAGAGAGTCATACTGGGCCCATACCAGTCAGAGGAGGTGGAGATCTCCAAGGGGGTGCCGCAGGGCTCCTGCTTGAGCCCAACACTTTTTAACATCTATGTGGCACCCCTAGCCAACATCATGAGATCCCACGGATTCATCCCTGTATCGTATGCAGACGATACTCAACTCCTCTTCCCCTTCAAAATCATGACTCCTGAGGTGCGCAACTCCTTTGCCCAGGGGATGAAAGAGGTGGCTCATTGGATGGCAGCAAACTTCCTTCAGTGTAACGTCTCAAAGACTGAGGTGATGCTTTTTGGAGAGGCCAAACGACTGTGGACTCCTGGCTGGTGGCCTCAAGACCTAGGTCCAGTCCCCGTGCCCAAAGGGGTGGTAAAAGATCTAGGAGTCAAACTGGATCAGGAGCTCCCCCTTAAACATCATACCAATCAAGTGGTATGCTCCTGTTTCCATGTTATTGGTCTTCTCCGAAGGGTTTTCCCCCGGTTACCTGATTCCACCAGGAAATCTCTAGTTCAGTCGCTTGTGTTGAGCAGACTGGACTATTGTAACGGTTTGCTGTTAGCCGCCAATGAGGGCATTATTAACAAACTCCAAGTCGTGCAGAACACGGCAGCACGCTTGGTTTTGAATGCCCCAGCACGTACACCCTCGAAACCATTGCTGAATCAACTGCATTGGCTCACTGTGAAACAGAGGGTGCTGTTTAAAACGTGCTGCATCATCCATAAATGTCTCATTGGTAAAGGTCCTGACTATCTAACAAAAAAATTTGTCCCTTACATCCCCTCGAGAACTTTGAGATCTGGTAATCAAGAGCTGTTATGTGTCTCCAGGTTCTGTAAGACCAGACAAGGAGGAAGGGCTCTGTCTGTAGCAGGACCAAAGCTTTGGAACGATCTTCCTTACGACATTAGAATCTGTAAGGAACATTTTCCTTTTAGGAAAAAATTTAAAACTTTTCTGTTCAACTATTAGTTCCATTTAGGCATTACTTAACCTTGATAGAGTAGGCCTTGGTCTCAGATGCTGCTAAAAGGCGCGGAGATACTCCTCAGGGAGTCGATTCCCAGCGCGTTATAAGTATGCAAATAAATAAATAAAATAAACCTGGTGAGATTTGTGGGACACGTTAACTGTATCTGACCATAGCCTTGTTTCACCGCCTCTCCGTTTAAATGCTCAACGGCTTCCGGTGTGGTGGTCCATTACCTAATATGAATTCTCACTTTTGTAAGACTGTCTGTTTCTTCATGCCACGTACGAAGTGGAAATGAGGGTGTAAATTTCACATGTGTCACATGGTTCCTGTTTCAACTTGCCCTAGACTTAAGCTGTTTACTAATTCATTGACTGGTTCTGTGGGTTTATGCTCTGGATTTGTATGTCTATCTTTTATTGACAACTGTGTATATGCTTGTTGCTGCTGTAGGTGCCTTTTCAATAAACTGTAGACTGCAATTATTGAGGATTGTTTTTCCAGGTCATGGTGATACCATCTCACCTTATTTTTGGACCTAACCGTCTCTCTATATCATTCTCCTTTTCCTTACAGCTACATGATTCTCATTGCATACCATTGCGTGGATATTAACTGTGAAGTTTTGTGTGGGAAGTAATATTTGCACAGATTGTTCTTACTTGTTGTCCTCCGGCTCCGAGGACTAGGATCTTAAGTTCTCATTTCCACGAATTTAGCCATCTGTGTTGACTACTTGTTGGAGGTAGCTTTATCGAGAACATTTTCCCACTAGCTCTTTTCACCCTGTTTTTGGGCTAAGGATTCTGTAACCACGGAGGGCTTTTGTGCCTTTTCTTCTCGTTTTGGTTGGGGTGCACATCACTTTTCGGTATAACTTTTCTTTCAAGTTTGTCCACAAGTTTCTCTACACATATTCTTTCTTTATCTTCACCTTGTTCACATACTCATACGTTTTTATTGGAATTTGTAGGTGCTTTTGAATTACATTTTTAAGCTTAGGATATTGTCAATGAACTTTTTATCTGTTGAATTTAATTCTTTTTTCAGGCTTGCCCTGGGATATTTGATGTTCTTTTGGATGATTCATCTAAAGATTACTATGTTTTTTAAACCATCATGTTCTCTGAATTGTTCTGAGTATACTCTTCTTTGTGCTAGCATTCGGTCATCTCATTTGGTGAAATGTACAATCTAAGAAAATCCATGTTTTGCTTAATTCTACGCGGTACAAAAGGGGGTGGTGATGGACGGAGCATCTGAATCAATCAAACACTGAGACCCAGTCAACAGATCTGGGTTTAATCCATCACCGTTTTTTAGCCCACTCTGCCACCCCAGTTCAGACATGGCCATATGCAAATCAGTCCGACCCTGTGCCTCATGGGAACAGTCCAGCCCGAACTGCCAAGCCATGCCTTCCCTGGACCGGAAACAAGCTTCCTAGGACCGGATTCTGGCATTACAGCAATCTTCAGCCAGGCTTGCTTGAATCCAGTGGCAAAGTGAGCAAGGGACTCACGTCTGAGCATATCCTGCCAACTTATGGCGAACAAAGCGGTACAAAAGGGGGTAGTGATGGACGGAGCATCTGAACCAATCAAACACTCACACCCAGTCACCAGATCTGGGTTTAATCCATCACCGTTCTTTAGCCCACTCTGCCACCCCAGTTCAGACATGGCCATATGCAATTCAGTCTGACCCTGTGCCTCATGGGAACAGTCCAGCCCGAATTGCCAAGCCATGCCTTCCCTGGACCTGTAACAAGCTTGCTAGGACCGGTTTCTGGCATTACAGCCGTCTTCAGCCAGACTTGCTTGAATTCTACAGCCTTGAAAATGTCATCAAATATGACGAAACATGTGCCGGCTGTTGTTCAAACTGAATTGTATAAAGAAATGGAATAAAAACTAATGGAATCGTTAATTTCTTTTAATTGTATAAAGAAATGGAATAAAAACTAACGGAATCGTTGATTTATTTTTTTTGTCTTACAATTATGGACCTGTTTAATTGACGGGCTATTTACAATCTAATCGGTGATGCTCTGGACATCCAATACATATAGATAAATGTTAACCCCTTGTGTGCGGTGCCAATTTTCGTCCTGTGCAGGCGATTTAGAGAGTGGGCGGGATTCGTACGGCCACCGACCGTCCTCCGTTTACGCCCACCATGAAGTATGATGGCCAGGGACCGTCCGAAGCACCGAAGGGGTTAACAGGGATTTGTGGATAGGGTTGGTGGGACTAATGAAAAAAGACTCTGCAAAGCGCGGTTCAGAAGAATCACTGAAAATCAAGCACATTATTATAATTTACATTTAGCTCCAACATGCACTGCTAGAGATTCACATAAATAAGTAAAAACATTTGAGATATGCTAGAAGTAATCATGTTAAAACCTGGAGCAATGTTTGCTACTGTGCTACGAGAAATCAATTAGACGACAGTGACAGTGACAGTGACACAGAATTTTATTTCTTGGACAGGACAGCTTAATTTGACATGGTGTTTGATATCTCATATTGCTGTTCTATGGCTACTTCTTACTAAAGAAGTTATTTAAAGCCATATCCACTACACCTATACTCTTTTTTTGCCTTCAGAACAGCTGCAATTATTTCAATCAAATACAATTCCCATAAAGAGGATGTGGACCTAAAAAGCACAAACCCTCAGAATTTCCTGTCAGCAAGAGAGGACTTCAAGGCTTCTACAGAGTTGTTGGATGATCCTAGATTAAGTCAAACAAATATAAAGTGTGTCTGAGAGCTTTGTGGGCTAACATGACTAATTCAAGAGGGATTCAATTAATAATATTTTGTTTAAGCAGTAGAATTTTACCAGTATAGGTGATTTATTTGACCACCGTGCAATGTATAAGAAGATTCATGAGACCGTTACATACTTAAAAGAAACATTGGCTCTGTGGTATTATAGCATGAAGGAGACACTAGGGAGCATAACAATAGTGAGTAATGGAGGTACTGTTAAAGAGTAGAGCACAGGTAACAAATGCATTGCCTAACATTAAGTGGTAAACATTGCCATCATCTTGGGTCACATGATGAGCCACTGACAACTGGCCTACCAAGAGTGGCAAATGATTCAACAAAACATTTTAGAGACAAGAGAATATGTTAATGGATAAACTGGCCCATGTTTTAACGGTGCAAGGAGGAAGATCAGATTCAAATTTAGCTGACAGCTGCTATATCTCATCAGCTTTGTGGATTTTTGAGGTAGTAAGTATGATTTCTTGGGACACTGAAGTCATTACACCACCAAAACAGTTTATATGTAGCCTATTTCCGGGGGCTGTCAGCTCCACGTTTTCTTGTAAAATAGGAGACTGGCAAATAGGAACAAACATTAATGTATGACTCAACAAATGCATTTCGTAATCCACCCCTACTCCTTTTCAAAGGGCTACCTACCTGGACGGATGCAGACGACCTGCTGTCCCTTGGTGTCTGATTGAGGCAGAACGGTTACAAATCCAGAGTCTAGAACAGCTTGGATTGCAGATGGTTTTAAATTGTTGAAAACTTCAGGCCAGCTCCTTCGACACTCGTAATAGTTTACTAGAAGCTGCAGGGCCTTATCATAGTCAAACTTCCTGGCTCGAAGAAATCTCAAAAGAAAAGCATCATCCACGCGAGTTGGGAGATTTGGATAATCTTTCCGGATCATGTCCCTGAGTGCCTGGGCATCACGTAACCTCCATTCTGGTTTTTCTTGCAGTTCTTCGCGTGCCTTTGCAACAAGTTCTGGAGTTAATGAGCACACATACGTTTGGTGTTTTGGTACCCCTTCACTTTCTGACTCTTTTTCTTCTAAGGTCTCACTTCCCAGCACACCATTTCCTTCAGCCATCAGACAGTGGAACACTAAAGCAAAAAAAAAAAAAAATACATCATTGATACAAATCATACAACACTGATAATGTTCTTATTACTGATAATACTCAACATCAAAAATAAACCAACGTTTTGAATGTAAACAAAAAATGTCCCCCAAGTGCCTTACACACTAGGTTAAAAGTTGTGCAACTGGTTTATAAAAGCAATATATCATTTACAAAGATTCTCTTACGAGTAAAGAGTCGCCTTCATGTAAAAAACAAAATTTTAAGTAGAAAAGGTTTTCATTAACTAATAAACTAATAAAAATGTAAAGGGTACTTTGGCGATTCTCAAAGCTTTCTAGTTTCCATTGGAGGTCTTCAACCACCTTTACTTGATCCGTTTTAAAAGATTGCCAGTCTGTCACTTCGTCTTCCACCCTGCTTGTCCTTTCCTCAACTTGTGAGACTCTCCCTTCAACCTCTTCCTGTTTTCTGCTTACTTTCCTTAGTGACGCTTGAAGTTTTTTTGTGTCTCTTTTTGCCCTTCTGCTCTCAGTTCTTGCCTCCTTCTGCATCTGTTTTAAAGTCCCAAACAACATTTCAAGGGTTACATTTTGTGTATTCTGCCCCCCCTCCTTTTCCGCTCCCTCCTGCTCGTTTTCCTTGTAGGTCTCTGAAGTAGCAGCATAGTCCCATGACAGTTTCTTAGTCATACTACTCCTTGATCCTCTACCATTTCTTTTCTTGCCACTGCCCAATCCTTTTCTCTTTTTCGTCGCAAATTCACTAGAACCCTTGCTAGTATCCGAATCAGAGGTGCGCTCAGTACTCTCCTCTTCCTCTGACTCCTCTGGCTCCTGTTCGCTAGCATTTGATGAATCTGATTCCTCATAGACCGAGAAAAACTCTGGAGAGCCTCCCCTCATACTTCTATCTATACTTTTAGTGTTTCTGCCAGTGTCATGACTCAGAAGCAGCCCTTTCTGCTCCGTTAAGCTCTGGGTGCTGCCCCAACTTGATCCTGCACCCTGTATAGGATTACTATGTGACTCTAACTCTACAGCCATCAGAGCATCCAACATCAGCAAATTATTTTGATTCTCTAGCGGGTTTGAAACATTCTCCTCGAGACTGTTGTTCTTACCAGCCTCCTTGTTCACCTTTCTGATTTCCGCAGCTTCTATGGCTTCTGCGTTATGCTCTGCACGCATTGAGCCGACTTCTGCAGCGCTCGGTGGTTGCCCAGCAACCAAGCCGCCTCCAACGCCTGCGTCCTCGCGGCCCGCCGATCCTGCTTCCGCGTTCACCTCCAATCCGTCTCCATGGACGCCGACAGCCGACACCGGCAGCGCTGCCCTCTCGACCAGCGGTTTCTCCTGGCGCCGATCGATTTCCTGGATCTCTATCCGTGGGATAGCTGATGATATTCTTGGCGTAAAAGACTCTGGTAGGGTCGCTTGCCGCTTTTGATCCTTCGCATGTGCTGTTTGTACTGTTTGTGCGCGCTGCGCTTTTCCTTCCATTGTTATCTCCTTCGCCGTTTTAGTTATTCCCGAGCGAGTCTCGGTACTTGCCTCGGATTTCTTTTCTTGTTTTCCAGTCTTCTTTGCTGCCACATTCTTTGAGGACCGGCTAGGGAGTTCCGCTGCTTTCTTCAGAGAGGTAGTTTTCGGAACAGCCCCCTCTCTCACTGCTGCGGCTGAGGCTTTAGTCGGTCCTGTGTTTGCCGACTTCTCTCTGTCTGCCTTAGCTCTTTGGGACATCTCGAAGGGCACTTTCACGGAGCTTATCGCACTTCTCCACCAAATCAGCCAGTTTAAAACTTTTTTTGATACTTTCTTTGCTGTGAGACCCCACAACCAGCCAGGGTTATAAAATATATCTGTCGGAGTACGTTGAACCTGGTTAACCAGACCCCACATCCCTGGATTCAGCAGTATTTCAGCATCAGTATTTCAGCATCTTCGGATGGGAGAGAGTGAGAGTGCGACTACTCTCTACAGAGCTACGGCGGCCATCTTGCCTTCTGCAGGGTGGAAGACGAAGTGACAGACTGGCAATCTTTTCAAACGGATCAAGTAAAGGTGGTTGAAGACCTCCAATGGAAACTAGAAAGCTTTGAGAATCGCCAAAGGAGGAACAATGTGAGACTTTTGGGGCTGGAGGAAGGAAAAGAGGGGCAGGACCCCAGAGGTTATGTGGTTAAGATTCTGGAAGAGGCCTTTCCCGAGTCGAAATGGCACTGGGATGTCGAAGTGCAGAGAGCACATAGGTACCCACTGTTCAAGAAAAATCGGGGAGGACAAGAGAAGGGGCTCCCAAGAGCAATGTTGGTTTTTCTAGGCAATTTTCTAGCAAGACAGGAAATAATAGATAAAGCTAGGCCTGACTCAAGGAAGATAGCTGACGGGAACACTTTTTTCTCCAGGCCAGACTTCTGCCACGTTACTGTGGAAAGAAGGTGGAAACTGAGGCAGATGATAGGGCCCTTCCAAAAGCAAGGGGCAGAAGCCTATCTATTGTTCCCGTCAAGGCTGAAGGTAATCAGGAAAGGTTATACCAGAATGTTTACTTCTGAGGTAAAAGCAGCAGAATATCTTGCAGAAATCTCGGAAGCTGGTAATGGTAAGGAGAGTAGAACTAGATCCAGAACCCCACCAAGGTCTCCCACGAGAACTCCACCAAAGACCCCGTAAGATGGCAAGATGATATTGATAAAGAGAGGTACTTAGTAAGACTTAACAGTGAGGAAACCAGGATGGGAGAGAGTAGCGATTCTACAGACTTCAGGGGGCTACACATAGGCCAGGATTGGCCTATTTGCCTGTAGCAAGGGGGGGGGTTCCTAAGGGGTGGGGGGTAAGGGGGGGAGAGGGGTGGGTGGTGGGGAGGGGAGACAAACACGTTGGTTTTGGGCACAAACGAGGTGAAGGAGTAAGAGACAGAAAAGATACACAAAAAGTTGCACGGGGTAAGGTACACAAGCGAACTCAAGGGGGGAAAAAATGTAGGTGAAATTTCAAAGATAATCATTAAAGCCTGTTGGTTCAAATGGAAATTTGAGATAGGAAGATTTGTGAAATATAATGACCTGTAGAGTAGTCTCAATAAATATATGTGGACTCAATGAGTTAAATAAGAGGTTAAAATCTGCTTCCTTGTTAAAATCGCTAAAACCGGACTTAGTGTGCCTTCAGGAAACACACATTGAGGGTACTAAGGCCTATTTATTTGATCAACTTGGCTTCAATGTTTTGGCAAAAACCAATCAGAATACCAAGACAAGAGGGGTGGTAATCTTGGGCAAAAGACAGGACACACTAGTCAAAAGGAAGTTGGAGGATCAATGGGGAAGATGGGTCATAGCAGAACTAACGTTTAGGGGAGAAACTTTTACGCTTGTCTCAGTGTATGGGTCTACTGGAGACGATCCAGATATTTTTCAATTTTTAGATGCGGAACTTGCACAGTGGCCAGAGCCTATTATTTTGTGTGGTGATCTGAATTTCCATGATGCAGATAGTAGTTTTTTAGATTCTAGCAGGAAATATACGGGAAGAAAAAAGAGAACTTACAGGGCCTTAGCGGATATGGCAAGGAATAATTCTCTAGAGGATCCATGGCCATATTGCCATCCGAATCTAGATGGGAGTACCTTTTTTTCAGCTCCCCACCAGATTTTAGTTAGGTTGGATTATTTTTTGATCACAAGAGGTTTGGTAAATGGGGTAAAGATAGTAAGAGAACCTAGGATCATTTCAGATCATAGCCCACTAGTGCTAACTGTAAATCTTGGGCAAAAGAGAAATATGGAGCCGACACAATGGACATTTGACAGAATGCTTCTCCAGGATCAAATGTATAGGGTAAAAATGTCTGATTGGATTAAGGAATTTTGGGAAATTAATAGAGGTACCTCAACACCAGGGATAGTGTGGGATGCTTGTAAAGCCGGAATAAGAGGAATGACCCTGAGCTATGTTATTACTGCACAGAAAAGGGAGAGGGAAAAAGTAGAGAGAGATAACGAATTAATTAGAGAGGCAGAGGAGGAACTTATGATGGCTATAAATGCGCACTCATCAATTGAGCAGATTTTATTGAAGTTAGTTCTTCTAAAAGCAGAGGTTATGGATGGGTTGGCAAAAAGGACAGTGGAGAAGTACACGGCTAATAAAGAGAAGGCGTATGAACTCAGTGAGAGAGTTGGTCACATATTAGCGGTACGAGCTAGACAAAGAGATGGGATGGCAGACATTAAGGAGATTAAAAATAACCAAGGAGTCAATGTTAAGGGAGCTGAACAGATCAGAGAGGTTTTTAGGCAGTTTTATATGACACTGTATCAATCAGAAGGAGATGGAGGAGAAGAGGACATAAGGGCTTACTTGGGGGAGATAGAGCCGTCAAAATTGGAGGAAGTAGACAGAAAAGAGCTGGAAGAGAAATTCAAGGTGGATGAACTGATTGAGGCCTTGAGTGAGCTGCCATCTGGGAAGGCCGCTGGCCCGGACCAGATCCCAGTTGAATTTTATAAAATCTTCCAATCCTCTCTGTTAGCAGATATGTATAATCTGATGCTGTTAGCACAATTGGGTGAGTCTGTTCCAAATTCTTGGGGTGGAGCAGACATCATTGTTATTCCAAAGAAAGGCAAACCGACAGATGTCCCGGGCTCCTACCGACCTATCACGTTAATGAACGCCGATGTTAAGGTGTTTTCCAAAATGTTAGCAAAAAGGTTATCCAGGAAAATTGAATCGTTGGTTATTCCCTCTCAGCATGGATTTGTCCCAGGCAAGGGAACAACCCACCACACTAGGTTAGTAATTACGGCATTTGATGTAGCAGATACTCTAGAAGACCCAATGGCAGCGGTGTTTCTCGACACTGAAAAAGCATTTGATAGGGTCTCATGGAGATATTTATGGGATGTTTTGAGGTGGCACGGTATAGGACCAGGATTTATAAAGGCTTTGCAGACATTATACATAAATCCGACGGCCAGAATAAGAATTAATAGAGGTTTCTCGGCTGCAGTTAACATTCAGAGAGGTACAAGGCAGGGCTGCCCCTCTTCTCCTCTGCTTTTTTCTCTATACCTTGACCCCTATATAAGAAAATTGGAAATTAATCAAGAGATATTACCATTAGTACTAAATGGTCGTAGGCTTAAATCATTAGCCTATGCGGATGACGTCGCTATCTTGACTCCAGAACCCTCAGTTGCCATTAGGGCAATTGAAGCAGAAGCCGAGAGGTTTGGTCAGTTCTCCGGATATAGTTTGAATACCACTAAAACACAAATAGTTAAAAATCAATGGGTAATTTGTAATGATGACAGAGTGGCGAATATGGCAACCTACCTAGGGGTACAAATGACAGCAGAAGTAAGTAAAATTGTGGAAAAGAACATGGATCCTTTGATTGTTCAAATGAAAAAAGATCTGGAAAGAATGAACAATTTACACCTGTCGTTAGTTGGATGTACAAATATAATCAAAATGATGATTTTACCCAAATTTTTGTATGTGTTTAGGGCTGTACCTTTGCTGATTGAAGCTAGCTGGTTTAATGGTATAGAGGCTATATGCAATAGGTTTATATGGGCCCAAGGTAAAACTCGGAGAGCCTATAGGTACATGACGCTTCCCAGAGAAAAAGGAGGATGGGGGGCACCTGATTTTCGTTTATATTACATGGCTACTGTGCTGCAATACATCCAAGGTCTTATTGGTGGAAACCCTGATGATGTAAGGCTCCAAAAGATGTCTACAGAGGTTTATGCTGTCGCGCTCGGGGCAAATACTGAGAACTGTTTTTTAAAATGTATTGACTATAGTTACTTTAAGAGGACTAAGTTCAAAACTGTAAAAGCGGCAGTGACGATCTGGAATGCATTCTTAAAGAAAGTAAAGATTGGGAGGTATAACAGGTATGTCTTATTATTTAGCAACAGGACACTCCCTAAGGAAATTTTTGCGGATCACACTATGGCAGAGTGGGCTCTAAGGGGGGTTACGCAAATTGGAGATCTATATTCACAGGATGGCTTTAAGCAATTCTCAGAGCTAAGAGACACATATGGTTTAGATAATAGGGGATTTTTCAAATATCTACAGGTTAGAAGCTTTCTGAACAACAAAGTTGGAGGACCAGCAGGTTTTAATAAAATAGAAATAATGGGGAAAATAAAATTGATGGGGGACTGCTCTATCAAATCCTTTTATGCAGCATTGGTGGAAAATAAGCAGGATGACTTAGTTAAATTTAGCAAGAAATGGGAGGATAAACTGGGAGTTGACAGTAGTTTGTTTTATGATTCTTTGAATTTGGGTTGTACGATACTATGTGCTGCCCCGCTGCAATCACAGCATTATAAAACATTGTATTCTTTGTACTTTACGCCAGCAAAGATTGCAAAATGGGGGGGGAAATCAAGGAATCAATTGTCCCAGATGTAATGAGTTGGAAGCAGATAGCGTACATATTTTTGCATCATGCCCCCAATTACGAACATTGATTAGTGAGATTGAGGGGTTTTTGGTAAGATCACTGGGTATTGAGATATCCCTTACGCCGGTTTGGATTATGCTAGGTGTGAATAATGAAGAGCAGGTTCACTATGCTGAATTTCTATTTGTAATAATGGCTGTCTATAGGCTCACAATTGCTAGGGCGTGGCTAGATAAAAGCCCTCCGAGCTTCCAAACCTGGCTGGCAAATACTCTGTATGCATATAATATAGAGGAAAAAATCTATGCTCGAAAGGGGAGAAGTGGAAGACGATTGGGGACAAGAATTTGGGAGCCAATATGTAAATGGAAAGAGAGGCAAAAAAGGAGTAATTAGGGGAGGGGGGCGGGAATATGTTGATGGTATCGGTATTTTTACTGCTTTCGGTTTTCATCTTTTTGATTTCTTGTGTTTACTTTGGAGTTTGCTTCTTATTATAGCTGAACTGGATAACGTGTATGCTTTTTCTATTGTATAATTTGTATCTTAGTTTTTAAGGCGGGAGTTTAAACAACGCAAAAAAATACAGTAATGGGCAAAATTGTGATATAAGTAATGCTCATAATGATATGTTCTAACGAAGAAAAATAAATAAAATAAAAATATAAAAAAAAAATTAAAAAAAAATGTAAAGGGTACTGCCTGAAGAACGAATGTCAAGATCACCTGCAAAAGGTCTCAAATCAAATATGCTCAAGAGAAGATCTTAAAGAAAAAAATACATGGTATTTTGTCATATATAAATTAGTTTTATAAGCATTTACTCAGAAGTACCATTTATTTTATGGTCAAGCATAATGTCCACTGAAGGTCAATTCATATGCTGCATTGATTTGCAGTGAGGCAGGTTGCTTGGTTTAGTGACAATTTTCAACTTTTTTCCAAAACCAGGAGAATTAGCGGACCTCTGCATCCCTTCGGCGCAACGTGAAGATGGGTGACATAATTAAGCATGGGTCCATTCTGCCAGTGAACAAGTTGTCAAATTGTAAACCAGACCTTAATTCTAACACACCTTGACTCTCATGTTAATCAGCCAGTTGTGACTCTAGTTCGTGATATTTCCGTGTTACATATGAAGCTCTTTATTGTCCTTGTGGCAAGATCTGTCCTACACAAATAACTTGAATACATAAATAAACAGATATGTTAAGTGACCTAAATGAGTGCTAAGTGTTGGCATTCAGACCATCTGTGTCTGAAGTCTCAGAGAGGATCCTCGTAACAGGAATGTATACAATGGGAGGTTATAAGGTAAAACACACAAGAATTATTATTATTATTAACGAGTTTTATATAGCGCCTGGTTACCCTTGGGCATCCCCGCGCTCAACCAGAAAGATACGCTACCACAATAGGCACAAGAACTAGACAGGGAAAAAGTTTTTAAAAGTTTGCGGAACCGTAGAAGACTCGTTTCCGAGCGTAAGTGCAGAGGGAGAGAGTTCCACAGGGTGGCCACGTTTATGGAGAACCTTCTGCCACCGGTTCTTGCCTTCCTCACCCTCCAAACCTGCAGCAGGTGTTGATCGTCAGAACGGAGAGAGCGGGAGGCCTTGTAAGGCTGAACCATATCCCCTAGGATAGGTGGGCCTTTCCCCTGCAGAATTTTGTGGGCGATACAGAGTGCCTTAAATTTCACCCTCTCTCTGACAGGGAGCCAATGTAACGCCTTCAGCGCAGGGCGAACGGACTGACACCTAGGAAGGCCCGTCAGGAGCCTGGCGGCCGCATTCTGCACTTGCTGCAGTTTATTCAGGGTGAATTCTGGAGCACCCAGAAATAACGCGTTGCTGAAATCCAACCGCGAGATGATAAGCCCCTGAATGAGTAACCTCCTAGAGGCCACTGGGAGGAGGGGTAGAATCTTTCGGGCTGATCGGAGCAGGCCAAAACACACGCCTGCGGTCTTTTTTGCGTGTGTTTTAAAGAAAAAGGTCCTGCTCGAGCCACACCCCCAGGCTCTTGATCTCCTGCTTGGGGGTGGGTACCGGTCCCAGGCAGTTGGGCCAGCTGCTAGGAGATAAAGATGGAGGGGAATTCCCCAGCAGCATCAGTTCCGTTTTGGAGCCGTTAAGCTTGAGAGCTGAGCTGCACATCCACGTGAAGATCTTATCCAAACACGAGTGCAGCCGGTCGGGTTGGTAAGCCGACTGGGAAAGGCCTACCACCAACTGAGTATCATCAGCATAGCTGATGATCTTGATACCCAGAGGCAGTACCACACTCTCCAGCGGGGCCATATAAACGTTGAATAAGGTAGGGCTCAACGATGAGCCCTGTGGCACACCACACTGGAGAGGTACTGAGGGTGATTTCTCATGGCCTTCCCACACCTCAAATGTCCGGCCTTCCAAAAAGGAAACGAACCACTTGAGGGCCATCCCAGAGACCCCCACCCCCGACAGCCGTTGGAGACGCACCTGATGGTCTACGGTGTCAAATGCAGCACTGAGGTCCAGGAGGATCACTGCCACCGATCCCCCTGAATCCAAAATGCTCCTAGCATTCTCCACGACTGCCAGCAGGGCAGTATCTGTCCCCTGACCGGGGCGGAAGCCCGTTTGGGAGTCGCCCATAAGGGAATTGGCCTCCAAAAAGCCTGATAGGCGACTATTCACCAGCTTCTCCGCCACCTTACTGAGGCCGGGGAGCAGGGAAATAGGCCTAAAGTTGGCAAGGTCGGCTGGGTCCAGGTTAGACTTCTTCAAAAGAGCCTTAACAACCGCTCCTTTCCAACTGGGGGGTACCACTCCTTGGGTGAGAGACAGGTTTATAAGGTCCGTCACTGGACCGCCGATGGTAGGGGCTACCTGCTTCAGATATTTCATAGGTGCAGGGTCTTTCGGAGAACCACTTTTCATGGTCGTCAGGACTGTGAGAACTTCCTCCACAGTGACAGGACCAAGAGAAACCAACTCTGCTGATCGCCCCCTTGGCTGAGGGCTTAAGCTACCACCGGAGGAGACGTCCTCGGATAGCCGGGGAAGAGATGCAAGGATGTTATCAATTTTAGTTTTAAAGAAGGAGGCCAGTTCTGAGCATTTCTCACGTGGGTCCTCGTGAATGACCTGAGGTTCGGGGGTTTTCAGGAGTTCTTTAATGACCCTAAATGATTCTTTTGAGGAGTTTGCCGCCGAGCCTATTCTCTCCTCAAAGAATCCAGATTTTGCTACCCGAATAGCAGATTTGTAGGTACTCAGAGCCGCCCGTTAATCTCTCCGGCTCGTTTCGCTCCAATCTTTCCTCCAGGTCCGCTCCAGCCTCTTGCAGCCCTTCCTCAATGTTCTCAGCTCAGATGTATACCAGGGCGCCGATCCCACTCTCTTCCCCCTGGTGAGTTGTTTCTTTTTGGGGAGGAGAGCATCCAACGAGTTAGTAAGCCAGATGTTTAAATTCTCATCTGCAACTAGCGGATTAGACCCAAGGGGAGGCCGAGACGCAAGAACTGACTTCCATTGATGTTTCCCATGCGAGATCGGTGCTGTGCTCACTCGTAATCTTTTAAATAATTTTACAATTTTCATTGAATGTAGTACCCGAGGACCTGTGGGGCCCAGTACGCTTATCTGCCAAGCCAGGCGAGGGGTCAAATGTCCTCATGCGGACCCTGCTCACCTCTACTGGCGCAACCCAGAGCTTCCACAGGCTCCCTTATTGCAGCGGAACTGGCCGCATGGGGGACTCACAGGTCCTCGGGAGGCCTCCTTGAAGCAGGCCTCGCTGACCCCCGAATCCCCTGCCCAAACTCACCCAGAGCAGGCAACAGCAGTTCAGCACCTGGCGGGGGCCTCAGGAGTCCTCCAGTTCAGAGCATCAACCAAGCTTGGCATGATCAGCTAAGGGGGCCACTGTCAGCCGTTGAAATTCCATTTTGACTGGGTCACGCCATACAGGCCTCGGGATGTACTTAGAGGTCCTGCAACATCTTTCAACCTGGATTTGCTCATTGTATATCTTTAGAAACATCAAAACATGTGCAGGTTGGTAGAGGCTCAGTTTTAAACGATCCAGCAAGAGGATTCCTCAAGATGTACGAGGAGGTCCATGAGAGCTATAAAAAGCGCCCGCCATCTTGGCCGCTCAGAAAATGCCCCTTAACTCTCACTTTCTTTTACAATTCAGGTTACCCATTTGGAACATTTGGATGAATGGGGTTTTGTAAAACAGTAAAATCCGTGCTGTATAGACTTCAAGCCCTAGTCTTCTTCTAGATACCTCTCAGAAACACCCCGAGTCTGTGGCCACAACATGCTTCAGTAGTGACTGCCCTGACATTCAAATCAACAGTAATACAACTGTTCATAAAAAGCAGAGTGCGAACCGTTCATCATGCAAAAAATGTAATTACAGTGGGTAAGCTTGGTAACCCTCAGAACCTGGATCACTACATATAAATGTACAAAGTGATTCTGTTGGGGGGAACCAATTTGTTTTTAACTTGTAAAAAAGGGGAACACAAGGATTCGCCCTCACGAGTTATACTTTGGCCACCCACAACACTCTATGTAAGAGAATCAAACTGTATTAGCCAATGTAATGCAAACAATTCCATTCATAAGGATGTTCCACAATTTGAAAAACGGTGCAGTGCTTGTGAAAGTGATGTCACAAATCCAACAAATAAACAACATGTTTTAACTCATAGAAAGACATTTTTGGAAGTCAGGTCTTCATCCTGACAAGAGATCGGAATACTCCCTCGACACCTCTAAATGGAGGGTGGAAGTGTGTGAGGCCTTAGTATGGATGGCAAACCGGGTTCCAAAAATTTATACTCATACAGGTCGAAACATCAACATTGGATTTCTATGAGCTTGATGTATATGGACTGCCTCTTGACAAAATAAGGAGGTTACTCTCTTCCTATTGACTGTATACAGAATCTTGCATTAGCTCCTTTTTTGTTTGTTAATACATATTGTTCTCTTACGTAGTGTTGTAGCTGATCAATGCTTAACTCGTGAAGTGGATTACTTGTGTTCTCCTTGTTCCCAAGTTCAGAAACACACATTGGTTCCCCGAAAGAATCACTTTGTAAATTTGCATTTAACTTTATCATGAAGCAACGCAAAAAGTGTCCCATTGGCCCTTTAATGAGTGCAGCTGGTCTAATCTGAATAGAAAGCTGCACTATAACTATAGCTACTTGGGTGTGATAATATCTAGTTCTCTATTACAGATGTCACAAGTCAAGTCAAAGAGTCAAGTCAAAGAATTTATATAGCGCACTACATACCCAGAGGGTCTCGAGGCGCTTAGGGAAGGGGGGAGGATTACTTGTCAAATATCCACGTTTTAAGTTGCTTTCTGAATGCTAGGTGGTTCTGGGTAAGGCGAAGGTAAGTGGGGAGTGAGTTCCATGTTTTAGCTGTCAGGTATGAGAAGGATCTACCTCCCATAGTGGTCTTGTTGATGCGGGGTACAGTGGCGAGGGCTTGGCTGGAAGAGCGTAGTTGGCGGGAGGGGGTGTAGAAGGACAGTCGAGAGTTGAGGCATTCTGGTCCGATGTCGTAGAATGATTTGTGTGCGTGGGTCAGCAGTCGGAAAGTGATCCTCTTATCGACGGGCAGCCAGTGGAGGTCTTTCAGGTGGCCAGAGATGTGTTCGTTACGCGGGATGTCTAGTATGATCCTGGCTGAGGCGTTTTGGATTCGTTGGAGTTTCTTCTGGATTTTAGCGGTAGTACCTGCGTAGAGGGTGTTCCCGTAGTCCAGTCGGCTCGTGACCAGAGCATGGGTGACTGTTTTTCTGGTTTCGGTGGGGATCCAGCGAAATGTTTTTTTGAGCATGCGAAGAATGTTGAAGCAGGATGAGGATACGGCACTGACTTGTCTGTTCATTGAGAGTGAAGAATCCAGGATAACGCCTAGGTTCCGTGCGTGGTCTGTCGGGATGGGTGCTTTTCCAAGGGCTTCTGGCCACCAAGAGTCGTCCCATGCAGAGGGGGATGTACCTAAGATGAGGACTTCTGTTTTATCTGAGTTCAGCTTCAGACGGCTGTGTTTCATCCATTCGGCAACTTCTTTCATTCCTTCGTGTAGGTTGGTTTTGGCGGTGCTGGGGTCATTGGTGAGAGAAAGGATCAGTTGGGTGTCATCCGCGTAGGAGATGATGTTGAGATTGTGTTGGCGAGCGATGGCCGCAAGGGGGCTCATGTATACGTTGAAGAGGGTGGGACTGAGTGAGGATCCTTGTGGTACGCCACAGATGACTTCAGTGGCCTCGGACTTGAATGGTGGAAGGCGGACTCTCTGGGTTCTTCCGGTGAGGAACGAGGTGATCCATTCAAGTGCTTTTCCTTGTATTCCGATGTTTCTGAGGCGTTGTAGAAGGGTGCTGTGGCAGACTGTGTCGAAGGCTGCAGAGAGGTCGAGGAGGATGAGGGCGACTGTGTCTCCATTGTCCAGTAGAGTTCGAATGTCGTCTGTTGCTGCGATGAGGGCGGTCTCAGTGCTGTGTTTTGCTCGGAAGCCAGATTGTGAGGAGTCGAGGGATTTGTTGGCTTCGAGGAAGGCGGCGAGTTGGTTGTTGACAGCTTTCTCGATGACTTTGGCCGGGAAAGGAAGGAGCGATATGGGGCGGTAATTTTTGAGTTCGGTGGGGTCCGCTGTGGGTTTTTTCAGAAGAGCGGTGAGTTCAGCGTGTTTCCAGCTCTCCGGGAAGGTGGCGGAGTTGAAGGAGCAGTTGATGACGTCTCGGAGGTGCGGTGCTATGACGGAGTCTGCTTTGTTGAAGATGTGGTGAGGACATGGGTCTGCGGGGGATCCTGAGTGGATGGAGTTCATCAGGCGGATGGTGTCCTCAGTGGAGATTGGGTTCCAGTCGTTGAGGGTGTTCAAGGGGGGAGAATGTCCAGCATAAGGTTGGGTGGGTTGGTCTCCGGGTTGGTTGTCGAAGCTGTTGTGGATGTCTGCAATTTTGTTGTGGAAGAATGAAGCCAGGGAGTCGCAGAGGGCTTGAGAGGGGGTGATGTCGTTGGAATTGGCCGAGGGGTTGGTAAATTCCTTGACGATGTTGAAAAGTTCCTTGCTGTTGTGGGCGTTGTTGTCTAGTCGATCCTTGAATGCTGTTTTCTTGGCTTTTCGGATTAGTTGGTGGTGTGTGCGGGTGGCGTTTTTGAAGGCGTCCTTGGTGCTAGTGGTTGGGTCTTTTTTCCAGGCCTTCTCAAGGGAGCGGCAGAGTTTTTTGGACTTCTTAAGATCATCGTTGAACCATGAGGCCTTCTTGCTGCCAGGTTTGCTTTGACGTTTTTTCAGTGGTGCTAGGATGTCGGCGGTGTTGGATAACCATAGGGTGAAGTTGGCGGCGGCTTGGTCTGGGTTAGAAGAGTGGGCTGGGGTGTTTAGAAGGAGCGATGAGGAGATCTGGTCGGTGGTGATTTTGTTCCAGTTTCTTTGCAGAGTTGGTTGGAGGTGGTTGGTGGGTTTCGGCTTGTTGTAGGTGAAGTGAACGCAGCTGTGGTCAGTCCAGAGGAGATCCGTAGTGTGGCTGAAGGAGACATGGTTGCTGGAGGTGAAGATGGGGTCGAGTGTGTGACCTGCGATGTGGGTGGGGGAGGTGACCAGTTGTTTAAGTCCGAGGTTGGCGAGGTTGTCCAAGAGGGTGGTGGTGTTGCGGTCGTTGTTCTTTTCAAGGTGAAAGTTGAGGTCTCCCAGAAGGATGTAATCTTTGGAGGGGAGCGCGTGTGGAGTGATGAAGTCCGTGATGTCTTCACTGAATTTGGCGTGGGGTCCTGGTGGCCTGTAAAGGAGGGTGCCTCTGAGTGTGGTCTTGGGGTTGATGTGGATCTGGAAGTGAAGGTGTTCTGAGTTGGCGAGGTTGACGTCAGAGCTGGTTGAGATGTGGATTGATTTTTTATGGACGATAGCGATTTGCAAAGTTCTCAGTGCAAGCAACCTGCTAAAGATGTTTGATAGTAAACTCAGGGGTTCATAAACTGAACACTTGTTGAGAGAACTTACATCTTAATAAATATATTCATGTACTGTCTTCAATCACTCAATAAGGAACTAATTGAATGTCATTTAATGTACTACCAATGGGTACTTATTAAACCTAAGAAGATTACCCCATTACGGACGAAACACTGGTACAACGCACATTGGCCAAATTTAACATCACGAAGATAGGTGATCTATATCTGAATGATCATATCCTCTCTATATCCTATGACACCCGGTTTCAGGACAGGTCTTTCATGGATGCCTTTATAATGCAAAGTATTCACACTCCCTACTTATCCGATTGCACCGGAACCTATGGACCCGCTGACGTTGATAATCGAGTGCGAGACGGTACCCATCTCATTTCCAAAATGTATAGGTCCTGCACTGGTATTTGACCGGGGTCAGGTGTTAAAGTGCGCACTGCATGGGAACGCGATCTTGGCCGTCCCATTACTGTCGATCAATGGGAAAAATGTTGCATGGTGACGAAGTATCCCTCAACAGCAGGTACAAACTCATTCACTTTAAATTCCTCCGCAGATTACACCATACGCCAGCTTGGTCACACTGAATTGATCCTTCCAGGCCGCACCACTGCCTGAAATGTTATGCCCACATGCGGACTTTGCCCATCTTACATGGACTTGTCCTAAACTACAGACATATTGGGAACAGGTGCATGTCACATTGGGTGCAATGACATCACTGATGCTTCTTTCCACGCCAAAAATTGCTCTCATGGGATACAAGGTCAACTTTCCCAAAAAGATCAGGAGGTTCACTGCTCTTGGGCTATTGTTAGCTAAACGGGAAATAGAGCTGCTATGGGGTAAACAAACTTCTCCTACTCTACAGGCTTGGCTGCGTAGCCTGGCATATTGTAATATAAATTGTGAAATATACGCTTCCCTCATGCCAAGTTCCCCACGCCCTAAAGATATATGGGGCCTGTACAGGGTGTATAATGAGGAGAGATGCCGAGAGTCAACCTCACAGGTTGAAAATGGCATAGAACCTCAGGCTATAGGATGACAGGCCATATTGTTAGACATGTGACTTATGTTATCTGAAGCACCCTTAGATTATTTTTGTTGCCTATGTTTGAATATTTTGATAAAGCGGACAAGTGGAAGAAAAAGACTAGAATTAATAACCAACTGAAATGTTGAAGATATTGATTGGACGGCCCGAGAGATAGGATAACACTGTTTTTGTTATTTTGAACATCCCTCCAGCTGTGATGCCTAATACTTTGATCTATATATTGCAAGTATGTGACTGAATTGCGACCACATTGGATATTGTTTGTTACTTAATGTGTAAGAAAATTGGAAAATTAAAAAAAAACCTAAGAAGATT
The DNA here is from genome assembly GCF_964263255.1 of Lissotriton vulgaris. Classification (NCBI taxonomy): domain Eukaryota; kingdom Metazoa; phylum Chordata; class Amphibia; order Caudata; family Salamandridae; genus Lissotriton; species Lissotriton vulgaris. The sequence continues at coordinate 1,623,617,226 of NC_141695.1, forward strand.
AACACCTCAGGCGCTGCTGCTACTGGAATTTGGTATAACTCCTAATGATAGGACTGTCAATAAAACAGTCTTTTATCAACAACAAAAACAACCCACTTTATTCGGTTATTAAAAACCATAAAAAACGATACATAAGTCACACATAAAACACAATAAAATATCATATCCAAATTATCAAGGATGAGGGCGACAAAATATAGTATTGGAGGCTGTAAATCAGAATCTTGACTGTAAATAAAAAAGTTAAAACAGGGCATCATACTATAAATAAATCAGTGTAAAAAAGCAAGTGTGTAAAAATAAAAAATAAAAATATACATTGGATAGCAAAGGGGGGGCTTTTTTTCTTAGTCTGACAGCTGCGACGAAGTAGCTAGCAATATTAACAAGCATTTGCAATGCAATGGTCTCGGCATCATTAAAGGTAGAGCAATTGGCATTGCTTATGACATTTCTTTTTTTTCTTTAAATCATAAATAAATGGCATTGTCATTTACATTGCCAATACACACCACTCTGCACCTGCACTCACTGCTCTGCACACTCACTACTCTGCACACTCACTACTCTGCACTCACTACTCTGCACTCACTACTCTGCACTCACTACTCTGCACTCTGCACTCACTACTCTGCACTCTGCACTCACTACTCTGCACTCTGCACTCACTACTCTGCACTCTGCACTCACTACTCTGCACTCTGCACTCACTACTCTGCACTCTGCACTCACTACTCTGCACTCTGCACTCACTACTCTGCACTCACTACTCTGCACTCACTACTCTGCACTCTGCACTCACTACTCTGCACTCTGCACTCACTACTCTGCACTCACTACTCTGCACTCTGCACTCACTACTCTGCACTCACTACTCTGAACTCACTACTCTGCACTCTGCACTCACTACTCTGCACTCACTACTCTGCACTCACTACTCTGCACTCACTACTCTGCACTCACTACTCTGCACTAACTACTCTGCACTCACTACTCTGCACTCACTACTCTGCACTCACTACTCTGCACTCACTACTCTGCACTCACTACTCTGCACTCACTACTCTGCACTCACTACTCTGCACTCGCTACTCTGCACTCGCTACTCTGCACTCTGCACTCACTACTCTGCACTCACTACTCTGCACTCTGCACTCACTACTCTGCACTCACTACTCTGCACTCACTACTCTGCACTCACTACTCTGCACTCTGCACTCACTACTCTGCACTCTGCACTCACTACTCTGCACTCTGCACTCACTACTCTGCACTCTGCACTCACTACTCTGCACTCTGCACTCACTACTCTGCACTCACTACTCTGCACTCACTACTCTGCACTCACTACTCTGCACTCACTACTCTGCACTCACTACTCTGCACTCTGCACTCACTACTCTGCACTCACTACTCTGCACTCTGCACTCACTACTCTGCACTCACTACTCTGCACTCTGCACTCACTACTCTGCACTCACTACTCTGCACTCACTACTCTGCACTCACTACTCTGCACTCTGCACTCACTACTCTGCACTCACTACTCTGCACTCTGCACTCACTACTCTGCACTCTGCACTCACTACTCTGCACTCACTACTCTGCACTCACTACTCTGCACTCACTACTCTGCACTCACTACTCTGCACTCACTACTCTGCACTCACTACTCTGCACTCACTACTCTGCACTCACTAGTCTGCACTCACTAGTCTGCACTCTGCACTCACTACTCTGCACTCTGCACTCACTACTCTGCACTCTGCACTCACTACTCTGCACTCTGCACTCACTACTCTGCACTCTGCACTCACTACTCTGCACTCACTACTCTGCACTCACTACTCTGCACTCACTACTCTGCACTCTGCACTCACTACTCTGCACTCACTACTCTGCACTCTGCACTCACTACTCTGCACTCTGCACTCACTACTCTGCACTCACTACTCTGCACTCACTACTCTGCACTCACTACTCTGCATTACCACTCTGCACTCACTACTCTGCACTCACTACTCTGCACTCACTACTCTGCACTCACTACTCTGCACTCACTACTCTGCACTCACTACTCTGCACTCACTACTCTGCACTCACTGCTCTGCACTCACTGCTCTGCACTCACTGCTCTGGTCTCACTGCTCTGCACTCACTGCTCTGCACTCACTACTCTGCATTACCACTCTGCACTCACTACTCACTACTCTGCATTACCAGTTGGCTTAAGTTCACTTAAGTTATTAAAGATGAGCAAACAGGAAAGGAAATACCTAGGTACTTCTCATGGTGGCAGCGTGGTGGGGACGCTTGATCAGTTTATTCTTAGGGGACCTCTGTACCGAGCATCTGTTGTCTCTGGTCCAGTTATTAAATAGGAGATCTTCCCTAGGGACTATAGCTACAGCTCGCTCGCCAGCTCATCAAGATGTAATCATTATTATACCATCGACTAATATTGAGGTTGGCGTTGAAGTTCCATATCCCCTTGGAACACTAGAGGATTCCCCAAAATCGCCACTGACCCAAAGTAACATTACAGCCAGCGTCTCTACACGTGCATCTGCCACATCCCCAAATAAAAAAACCTCTACCAAATGATTAACTCTGGAACCGGCAGTAAAAAGGAAGCGGGGAGGAGGACCACAAAGGCCTTGTAGAGCCTTGTAGAGCAAAAGTGGCAAGGTCGAACAAAACCCGTGACAGTGTCTCACCCGAGGAGGGCAGTCCTATAATTAATGCCGATTTGGTTGATGGTGATACCAATTATGCAGCGGGAAATGGTATTAACTTGAACTGTGATTTAGAACAGTGGAAGACATTTGAGAGTATTTTAACTACCTTGCTATCTCCTATTACACAAAAACTAACCAAGATAGAGGAATGTTTGGACAATTACGAATCTCTGGTGAGGTCAAGGTTTGTTGTAAAAAGGGATAACATCTGCAATACACACACACTTGGATCGACAAGCTTTTATACCCAACGAGCTGCAAGCGAAACCTAACGTGGGGCGGGACTGAGAAAACGAAACCTATCGTGGGGCGGGACTTCCGTTTTGTGAAGCCCGCGCCCACGGAGTGCCTGGAGGAGCACCGAGGGAGAGCCCCGCGGTCGGAGGGCCTTTGACCGGTGAGCGGAGCGGAGGGGACGGGGGGGGGGGGGGGGAGAGAGAGAGAATGCCTGTATGTCTGCGTGTCCGGAGGGCCTTTGACCGGTGAGCGGAGCGGGGGGGGGGGGAGAGAATGCCTGTATGTCTGCGTGTGTGTGTGCGCGACGGCGGAGGGGTGGGGGGCGGGGTGCGACGGCGGAGGGGAGGGGTGCGACAACGGAGGGGTGGGGGGGGATGCTCGGTGCACGTGTGTGTGTGTGTGTATGCATGCGACGCTGGGTTCGCTGTATGTGTGGGTGCGTGCGTGCATGAGCGCTCGTGTGTGTCTGTCGCTGTTTCTGCGCATGCGCGTGTGGTGTAGCTGCTTCCCAGGAGACAGCAGCTGAGCGCGTTCGCGAGCGCGTGGCCAGCGGAAATCGCCTCCAGAGAGGCAAAGCGCGCGACAGACCCTGTCTCCTGGGAAGCATCGTCCCTGACATAAGATCTCGGCGGAGACGCGCTTACGCGCGTCTTTTAGCCGAGACCTAAAAATCTCCCATAGCTCATTAAGCAGTTGCAGATACGGTAAACCAGGTTTGACCCGAGTAAAGCCTTTCCCCTCAAGTATTGGAACAAGGAACATTCTACGAATATCATTATAGTGGTCACAGAACATAGTAAAATGCATTGTGTCCTGAGTCAAGAAATTGTCACAAGTACAAGGACCAAAGTCACTCGTCCTACACCAAACTTGCGAGTTACCCAGAAAAAAGTGAATTAGGTTAAAACGAAATCTGGTTAGAAGCAGGTGGTGAAATGGCTTTGTAACAACCCTCAGGTAAGGTTCATTCTCTGGATGAGTTTTTAACAGAAAATGAGCTTTAACTGAGGGTTTCATTAACTCAGTCTCCTCCCGCTCTGCCGACTTCAGGTTAGAAAAGAGTAATTTTATCCACGCCAAATCATCTTTTCTTATTTTATCAGTGAAATCAAATAGATCTGAACGTCCAAGCTGAGCTAGAATGTTCTTAACGTAAGCAAGCCATGGAATGTTAATCGCTCGGTCCAGGGTGACACATTCCCTAATAATCATATGGTTCAGTGTTAAAGAGCTATTTTTTGAGCCAACAAAGCACTGGGCCCAGCCTCAGCCCGTCTGCCACATAACCAACACCTAATTCTTGATGGATTGCAAAGGTAGGAGTTGATTGAGGGACAGACAAGAGGGAACGAAGAAATGTATTTTCGACTATCTGAATCCCCTCCATTGGCTTGTAGACCGAAATAGCCGAACTTAGTCTTTTATCATTTCCTTCAGTTGTCGAAGCTAAATACCATAGTGGTGCATCAGTGTACATTTTGGAACAGGGATCAAAATAGCAGTAGCAACCTTGACTCTACTGGGTATGGGAGAGCTATGCTAGCAAAATCTGGTTTGAAAGATGCTTGGGAGGAGAAATCTAACTCCAAAATAGGTACGAGTGCTGTAATAAAGGCTGCAATAGGTAACATATTTTTGAGGAAGATATTAATGCCCTTAGCCCCATGAACATGTGTCAATATTGTTACTCCAGATGTGCAGGTCTGTAAGTTCAACACGAACTGGTGCAATGCATGGCATCTAATGTGTCTTGGTGCTTTCTAAATTGTTGATTAAGACAAGTACTAGATATTGTGGTAAACATGAAAATTATACAAATTGGGCGTTTCCTATGTGGCTTACTGTCTGAGGCTGAATTACATAATTTGTGTATTTCTTTCAGTTCAGTAGACATTAGATCCAACTTTCTGACATCCAAAGCTGGATCTCCAAACGAAAGTTCCCATAGGGAAGTCAAATGTAAACAGGGGGTGATACACACCATGAAGTGAGACATTGTTTGTAGGATAGATAAGAAAGGAAATCATAATATAACAGGTGTGTGTGCATAAGATACTGCCCCACCCACATGCATCCCAATTCAGTACCAGTAGCTCTGAGCAGGGAAGTGAGTCGGGGAGAAATATCATCATCATAGTCACATCCCAGCCACATGGCCATGTGCAGAGATACAATAAAAACTAATCGGTAATGAGGAGGGGAGAGGGGCTATCTAATCAGTAAACAGGAGTGTTAGATCGCATCGGACTGGAGCGACTCCTCCCGGGCAGGCTCGCTGGAGACGCTGGTACAGACCCGGAGGCAGGAAGTGATTTGTAGAATGTCAGGGTCCGGGAGCTTGCTGAAAGAAATGGAGCTTGCCAATCGAATTTCAAATTTAGTCTTGCAGAGAACAACATTGTATATTTTATGACGAGGTCACAAAACCGATGTGCCTCAGTAAATTTGTGACAGGCCTCCTGAAAAGCTTCTGGGCCAGTCGGAGAACAGTGTCACAGTCCTAAAAATGTAGGAGACTTGCAATAATGAGTCTAGGGAGAGCCCCAGGAGAGGGGCGAGTACCAAGCAACCTGTGCACCCTTTTCACCAAGAATGCACATGAAAAGTTCTTACATTCCAAAAGTGAAACACGCAAGGGATCAATATAGGGTGCCATACGACCAGTGTTGGTGAATTCCGCAATACCCATAATGTAGATATTGTTGCGCTAAGAGTGTGCTTCTAGGTCCTCAATTTTCACATCAATGGCCAAAACCTGTTGTTCGGCTTGGCTACTCTCGTTCTAGTCAGTGTGGTCATACTGGAGGTCTAATTTCAGCTGTTCTGCTCTGTAAATCAGCACAATTTGCCTGTCCAAGTGCACCATGAGGCGAGTGGCCAAGGATAAGATCTTGGCATCGAGGGGCTCAGAGATAATGGTGGAGTCCCTGTAGAGAAGAGTGTTATAATCAAAGAGAAGCCTTTCCTGTTGTAGATTGCCCTTAACCATCATAACTATAACCAATCCAGTTACCCGGAAGTGGATACTGGGTAGAAGGGTGAACCCAATACTGTACATCTAGTGCTCAATTAAATGGAAGGAGTAGGCCAGGTGCAACCGTAATTCAGAAGACCTGGTCAGGACTAGATGTAGGCCATTGAGACTGGGAGGAGGTCATGAGATGCAGGAGAGGTGTGTGACACTAGTTCAATCCCCACAGTGCTCCCAGACCAGCAGGCACCACTTGTCCACTCCTTAGGTCACCTAGATGGCGTCTTCCCCCACAGTACCAGTCAACCCAGTGTTAGGCCCCCTGCTCAGAGCTGCCGCACGCGGCTGTAAGCAATAGGGCCAGGATCTTGGTGTCTTTTAAGGAAAAATATGTGGTGGTGGTGTAAAGGTGCTCCCAGTACACCAGATTTGTGGTGAACGCCCACCCGTCACGGGCGGGCAGGCAAAGGAGCCAGACTCAGGCACCCTGGCTGCCCTTCTCTGTCTAGCTCCAGTTTAGGCCGCAGTCACAGCAAGAGGCTGTGGGGATCGGATACACAGCAGCAGGTGGCCCCCAGGCAATGGAAGGGGTCAACTCTTCATTCCCTGCTGGGATGAAAGGGGTTTATCAGGGCAGTGTCTGACATCGCAGGAGCACTCTCTTCCATCGGAGCTTCGGTGGCGAAGCCCCCATGATCATTTTTTAGGCACTGCATTTTTAAGACACACGTAGTTAACTGAGTTATGATATATATATGAATTAAACTGGTGTTTTAAACCAGATGCAATAAACAATGAACTGATGGCTCGAATGTCCACAAACCGAGATTGTAAAATTTGCATTTTAAGTTTCCCATTTTGCCCCCAATAAGTAGGTTTTCCCTCCGGTTGAGAATCTATTGGGAAAGGGACACAATAGGGAAATGAAAGAAAGTTCATGGAGGTGAAGGGTGCAGAGCTAAGGGTGATACTATTCTATATCTTAGAAAATAGGAGACCATGTGCATGCCAGGAATATTTGAAATGCCGGTGCAAAATGTATGCCTGTTGGAAAAGTATTAAAATTGCATTTAAAAATACACCATTTTCCATCATTTAATCAAACTTTCTCAGAGTACGGCAATTCACAGAAACAATGCTCGGGAGAATCTGGCTCAATAAACCATTGAAGCATAAGAATGCCCATAACTAATTATAAAGTAAACAGACATTGAGATCCTAGAAGATACCTTGGTTTTTGTCCTATTGCTGATACATTCTATTGGTATGTAAACAGGGCAAGACGAGGGTACATGCAGGTAGGCGGCATCCACCCACTATTTTCACAGGGTAGACGCGGTCTACCCTACCAAGAAGTTGGGTTCATCTGAAATCAACTGGTCCGGGTGTAATTTTCAGGCACCGACACACATTCAGCAGAACTGTTTGCACATTGTCTCTTTGTTCTGAGCAGCAACATGCAGGTGGCAGGGGGGCTTGTTTATTTTAAATTCCAGCAGAGTCCCACACAAATTCCAAATTCAGGGGGCAATCAGACCTCCTTTCCTTGGCTTGGAGCTGTCTGGAGCCTCAAACAAAGATGCAAATTCAGTGGAGTGGAAACAAAAGTACATAGCTTGTTATTACCTCACAAGTACTTAAGAGTGTCATGATTTTGACTTTGTTTAGTTCCTGTATATAAGAGATATGCATGCATTGTAAGAATGTCAGATGTGTTGGTCTATCCCAGCATTTACTCAAATAACAATTTAAATGCCACTATTTGTTTTATTTCTTTTATAGAGCTACTTAGCCAAATGCAGGGTGTCGGATCACTTTACGTCACACATACACATTATACATTGACAATAAATCATATATGTGTGTAAGTTAATGAACAGTATGTGTTACATTAAACAGGGATGGTTACAGGGTGTAGAAGTCACATATTAGAAGGATTACAATTTATGAACTGCAAGTAACAAAAGGATCTGTGTCAAAAGTAGCAACCCACATACCTATCTACATAAAATAAAAATCAGTAATGCTCATGTTACATGGTGTGCTTTGCAGGAGACACATTAACCCTCTATGCTACTCTGAGTCAAAACTGTGACTAGACCAACACAGATCTCTCCAGCAAATGTGTTAACCTCCACAGTTATCCTACCATTACCACTTAAGCAGTGCAGATTTACAGACAAGTTTCTCAATGTTACCAGTTTCTTTGTGGAGGAGTTTTTAACAAATAAATGTCTAAATTGACATCCAGGTTTTGTGTTGGGTTGATTGCCTTTTTTAACACAACCCGGACATAAAATCTCATTTGTTAAATCTTGATATGTCCTTAAATGTACTCATAATGGATCTACTAAACTTATGAATGAGATCTTAGGATCTGATGTCACAGCCTGTGATACCACATGCGATATCACGAGCGTGATGACCCTTGCATACTGTTTAACAAGGTTAGACCCCCAGCTTCTTTTTAGGTCTTGCGAAGTCTAGCTTGAGAGATTTTATGTTTTAGAGTGTACTTCACTAACGAGGGTTGAGCCCCGCCCCTCTTCTCCATTGGCTGGCCTCCTAAACGGTTGCCAGCCATTGGAGAAGAGGTCCTAGTGACGTTCTCCTTTCTCGCTAAGCCCCAGACTGGCTTACTTGACTTACTTCTGCTGTAAAAGATGTGTTATCTTTATAGGGCCTGCCTCATAAAAATTAGAAACCTTTTACAGCAGAAGGAAGTCGGGGGAAGAGAAAGGCTACGTCAGTGTGGATTTGCATCTGTGGCACTTCTAGCCTCGGCTGTCTATTTTCTTTTCGTAGGTTTTCACGTGTGCTGCAGAGGGGAGGACTTGCAAGTACACTTTTTAATATCAAAAAACGAACTTTTGCTCACATCGGAACTAACATGCAATAATATAATACCCTGAAGTGGACTTTTGGTGGAAGTGCCTGTTTCACGTAATGTTCTTGCTTAGAATATCTGCACTGGGACACTGTTGGAGCACCAGGAAGAGAAGTGGAAGGGGCTGCACCTCCCCGACCCAGTGCCCGCGGAGGAGGCTTGCGCGTCGCTCCTACTTCCTGGGGCAGCCGGGCCACCTGCTCGACCTCTGCTCCTGCGCCGAGGCTGCCGCCAGGAGTGGGGCTCCCCGCCACCTCGGGTAGCATGGCCGACGGATCCCTCACCTGCCTGCTGGTCTGTCTGCTGTGTGCCACCGGCTCCCCCACGCCGGACCCCCAGGGCTTCTCCCCACAGCAGGACACCTGCTCATCGAGTCCCACTCAGCCAGTAGCGGCAACTGTTGCCGTAGTCTGGAAGCCCAGCGGTTAAGGGCTGGACTGATGCCTCATAACGCCGCCACTGCGGCGGGGTGCCTCTACCACACTTTACCCCCTAACAGAAATACGAGAAGCGTAATAAGGCTGGTAGGATGGCTCAGAAGGTTACGGGTTTGCGCAATGTCCGCAAAAGCTGTACGATCCAGGTATTCACCAGGATAACTCGTCACAAAAAAAAACAAAAAAAAAAAGAAGTAGCAGCCACAAAATGCTGGAGAAGTTTATTCTGGTAATTGAAACCAGGAATCCTAAATTAATTACAGAAAGTTCGCAGCTACAACATTAAGCATAGAAACTTTTGTAAGGCGGCTGTTTGCCTTGTCTTCCTGAGAGGTGACTGGTTAAGTCCATGAACATGTTAGGCAAGGTTTTGCCCAAGTAGAACAGTGGAAATGCACGTCTGTGCAGAGCTTTGAAGGGGGATGAAAAGCTACCATGTCATTACTGATGAACGGAGACAAGAGTAGCAACAGGGTCTGACTTCGAATTTATCCTGAAGAGAAGGGGAAAGACTGCCGGGGGGGGGGGGCGGCGGGGATATTCACTCCTGCACTACAGCAGACGCTATGCACAGCTAGAGGGTAGGAGAGGTTGGACGAAGCGTTTTTACCTTGTGCATAAATTAAGATATTGCCCCGTTTTGAACTTCTATAGGTAAATATAATTTTCACTGGAATATCACTGCGAGGACTGCTAGGAATCGTTCCTCAATTAAAAGGCATACAGTAGAATCCGCTTAATAATCACATCGACGTCTCGGCTCACGCAGCACTCAGGAGTAGGGGGCGCTCAGTAGTAGGGGGAAGCATGAGTAGAACTATAGTCTGTGCGAGCTGTAAATACATGACCAATCCTATCATTGCCATGACTCATGCTATGCAGCCCACAAAACATAATCCTGTTTATGTGCATATGGTTTCCGGATAGATGGACTGCTGGATATATATGAGGTCAAAAAGAGGCCTTTTTCGAGCAGGGGAGCCATGTCCGAGCCTCGCATGGGCGGCCCCTGGTGATTCTGGGCAAATCCTCTCATCCCCTATCCCCCCCCCCCCGCCCCCTGCTACGGCTGTTGTATGCCTGTGGGAAGGATAAATATGGCAGTGCAAAAGCGGTGCGCGCGGTAGAAATGCTGGGGGCTGAGCCGTGCTTCCATTTTGAGCTCGTTTCTCTGCTCTGACCCTCCTATGCTCGGTAGGGCAAAACGTAAAAAAAATTTTTTAAAAAAAGGGTAGAGCAAATTTGCTTGGACATAAGTAAATGCCAAGATGAATACAGTCTCTGTAGAGAGTGCAACTGATGAATGAAAACGTGTTTTTGGGTAGTAAGTCTCAACAACTCGCAAAGGAAGAGTGATGGGGATATGACGGGGCAATCGCTGTTTTGCTGTGGCGAAAGACATACGTTGTTATGGTGCATAGCTCTCAAGGCGTCAAGACCCAGAGCGAAAGGTGCGCGAGGACGGCCGGGTGGAGATCCCCAACCTGGACGGGCACGCCACGTCCATGCCGGACCAGCAGCAGCAGACCTCAGAGATCATCAGCTTCGCCGAGTCAGGTAGGGGGCCTCAGGGCGCTGCGTTCAGCACTGTTCCTTCACCACTGCTCACCGCCGGCTGCTCTGCATGATTCAGCACCCCCTCTCAAGATGTCCCTCGCCACTGCCCTCCACCCCCCACTATCTCAAGGTATTCACTGTCCTCCATCTCCCACCATCTCAAGGTATTCACTGTCTTCCATCTCCCACCATCTCAAAATATCCACCGCCACTGCTACCCATAATCCACTATTTCAAATATACCGTATTTCTCTTACTTCCACAATCAAAAGACCCCTACACACCTCCAAAACCATTATTTATAATCATCCTCTGCATAACATCTTTTGTCTATTCTTTAGTGATGACACAGAGTCTGTCATCATCCTGTGGCCCCCACCTTGTCAGACGATAGTCACTCTCTACCAATCACTCTCTACTACTCAGTCTCTACTACACAGTCTCTACTACACAGTCTCTACTACACTCTACTATACACTCTCGACTACTCAATATACTAGTCTCTACTACTCACTCTCTACTACACACATGCTACTACTCAATATACTACTCTCTACTACACACTCACTACTACTACACACTCACTACTATTCTCTACTCCTCACTCTATACTACACACTCTATACTACACACTCACTACTCTCTACTACACACTCGCTACTCTCTACTATTCTCTGCTAATCACTCTATACTACACACTCACTTCTCTGTACTACGAATACACACTCTCTACTACTCTCTAGTACACTTTACTTACCCGTCAGGATACTGAAATATTTCTGAACTAAGGATCAATTTTACAGTCATATATTCTAGTCAAAGTGCATGTTTTACAGACAAACAAAGAATATAACTGTTTGCGTATCTAAAATGTTTCTTGGAGAGAGCATAGTGGTCACATTTAAGCATCTAGGCCTCCTTTAGAATGGCATATATCTCAGAGAGTATAAAAACGGATAACCGCACAATTACCCCCCCCCCCCCACACTTCCATAGAGGATACCTGCACCTCTTCCTCTACCCCCTCACATTTAATAAAGTCAAACACCAGCACTATTGCTTTTCTTGTTAGAGGAATATGCATGCATCCTGTTGCATCTCGTCCTGCACCCCACAATTTTCTTGCACAAGCAGCAAAATGCAATACAATAGGACTCACATTGGCAAGAGATTAAGCTATTGCCATTATAGATGGCAATGCCATTTATTTATATGTTTTCAACACCAACACAAATAAAAAGTAGGACATTTACAATGCCAATAGCTCTAACTTTTGCAAAGGCGAGACCGTTGCATTGCAAATGCTTAAGACGTGTGCCCTGTATGTAAATTGAGTCGGCCACCAGTCGCATTTTCCTATCTCAATGTGCATGCTGCAGTGACAACTTTTTCGAGTCTTTCAAGCTTTTATCAAGCCCTTCCATACCCCCAGCATAACCTTCAATTTAGCCAAATTCGACTTGGGTCGCTTGTGCACTAGTATTCACCTCCGACAAACAAAATGTCTTCCGACACTCTGCAAAAGGTGTTCTTTCTCCAGCCACTTTAACGTGATCACCCCGTTAAACATCAGTCATTGCAGACAACAGGATGACAGGTACGATTCATGTCGTCTTCTCGCTCGATACCTAGTCTTCTTGGCTACAATGTTGTTCTTTCCTTTTCGAGTACTGTGTATTCTAGAACTTGTAGTCGGTGTGTCGTTTAATGAAACACCTGTCCTGAACGCACACCTGCACACTGGCTAACAGAAATTATTTGAATAAATTGTGCCATCCGAACGTGATAGGGTTAAATAATACGCGATATTACCTCGTCCTACTCAAGGACCTCTTCTATTCTGACCCGCTGTATCGCATGTCCATCCACAAAGTAGTGATAACCTGGCCTTATGCATGAGTGACTGCGGAAGTCGTGCACATACCCTGCATCTACCATTTGTCTAAACATCCCGCAACGATAGCCGACCCTCGTCCTAGCGTCATGTAAATTACAGGTTTGGAGAACAAGTCATCAGCATGCAAGCAGTAATCTCGCCACATCCAAGCTAACACTCCCAAATGACGCTAGAGGATACCGCGCCAGGGTCTTACCTCCCGCCACCCTCCGGAGGACCTTAAAATCCGATTGCCTGTTTTGTTTGACACAATGATTGAAGGGAATTTAAGGCAATCGGGTGGCTGTATTGCCCTGTTAATTCGGCGATTGGCTAGAATATAATGGCCCGCCTCCTTTCAACATGCGGAAGAAAGCGCTGCTGCTGCGTAGGGGAAAACATACCTTTCCCTTCCCGGAAGTGATTGTCCAGCGCGTAGCCGTCACCGTCGTTCCACGCTGTTGTTTATATGGTGCTCTAGTGTATGTCACATTGTCACCGGTGTTCGGTGGCGCAGTTTCCCTGTTAAACATTGACTTTCGCTAGAAGGAAAACAAAGCGTGTTCTCACCGATGTAGGGGCAGCGATGGGACACAGAGCGCCACGAGTCAGGTGCACGTTGCTTGGGCATTATCAAGCAAGCACTATCCTTCTGCTTCACGAGTTTCCTTGGCTGATGTATCGAGGTGATTATAACATACCGGTGGTTATTTTAACATACCTTCTTCAACCTATATTCATTTGGCGAATGCCACTTTTTCCATTATTTTATGTGTCGGGCGGGCAACTAGAGCCAAATTCCGGGCATGGGGGGGGGGGGGGTGAAAAATATTTCGGGGGGCTAATTCTTCCAACCATAGACAGTGGCTGTAAGAAGGGGTGGAAACACAACATAAAGCCTAATTTACAAGTAAATGGTCTTTAAAGACCTGTTAAGTACTCGGGTGCGGCTGCAATCAGATTGTTGCCAGCCCGCAAAGCTGTGTCAGCCCGGACTGACACACACGACAGGGGGGCTGAAGCCCTGTGAGCCCCATGGGTGTAGCGCGCCTGATATATGTCTACCTAAAGCTCTTCGTGCCTCCATAAAATAAAAAATTTGCGAACATTCGTGACAAGATTTTTCAATTCGATTAAGGACAACGGAGGCGAGGATTATGCTTCTCATTTTCTTTGCTTTAAAACAGCAGGAAAAAAAAAACAATATTTTTTATTAAACACATCATTAACTACAAATCCCATAAACACACTGTACTCTCTAACCATAGAGACTGTGCCTATATAATGTCCATCCGAGGCACATACGTCCCCTTTCTTTGCAAAACTGTAACATATAAGTCCAACATCTTCAACTTAATACTTTCTTGCACGCTGTCCGTGGTGCGAAACTTTCAGAAGAACCAGATAACCCGAAGAACCAACAGGAAAACTTCAGGTTTGCAGGACCAACCGTGCTTGGTAAACCAGGTGAAGGAACACCAACTTCGTAGAGGGAGATCATTCTCCGCTGAAACAGGAATCCAACAAATGTGATTCTCTTTGCCATTTGAATCTGGAACCAAAAGAGAGAATTGCATAATAACAATCGTCCCATAACTATGTGCCAACAGCAAATCCTACAACAAGGGATGGGGGGGGGGGGGGGGGGTCACAGGGGGTACAGGAACTATGCAAAATAATGCCATGAGAGTGTCATACAGACAGAAATCATACTTTCTTTCTTTCATTTATCCTTCTATAAAGACATAACTGCTGGGTGGGATAATCCTCGCTTCCGTTGTCCTTAATAGAACTGAAAATACTTGTCACGAATGTACGCTAATTTTTAATTCTATGTCAGGACCGGAGGCACCAACTATGCTTGTTCAAAGCTGAGCCACCACCGCCGATGCAACATCCCCAATAGGTTTGTAATAGAAAGATTTAAATGTAGATTCCGTGGACCAATCTGCCGTATTCATGATGTCAGAAAGGCTTACTCCCAATGAAAATGATTTAGACGCCATTGCGCCTCGAACAGAATGTGCGCCAAATTTAGATATATCAATGCCTGCTTCACTCATGAGCCAGCGAACCCATCTTGCCAAGGTAGCTGGAGTCACTGGTCTGAAAGGTTTCTGCAACGCAATAAACAATTGACCTTGCATATCAGAACGAAACTCAGAGGTACTTACCTCGTACGCCTTTAAACATTGTTCCACTCATAACTTGGGGATTATCTGGAAACATCGGATGAGACACCGAAGTAGAATTGCACTTGGTGGGTCTAGAGATAACAAAAGTGACTCCCTCTAATGTCTTTTATGATTTTTATATCGAAATAAAGACTTTAAAACCTGACCTGAATCCCTCTAAGGAAAACCGACGACCAGCCAGATCTAAAGCTCTGATGTTGGAAACTCGTCTGCAAGAAACTAAACATAGGGGCATAGCGAGCTTGGCTGAAGCTGTTTCTGTGATAAATACTTGTTCCCCGGCCAAGCTTCTAAGAACCGGAGAATCACTGAGACATCCCACAGGAAAAATATTTGGGGCATGATGGCCTGACCATCCTAATGCCTCTCAGCAGTTTACAAACCAAGGGGTGCTCCCCAACTGTTTTGCCATCAAGTTGAGAATGTCCCGCCGAAATCGCGGACCGAAAATTGTTCACTGTCCTATAGGCCGAACCTGAGGAAGCTAAGGAAGCTGGGAAATTCATGACCATTGAGACATCAGCTGTAGCAGGGTCGAACACACCAGCGACGCTACTTGTTCCATGCTGATGAATACCGTTTGTGGGTATTATCTGACTATGCCTGGTTGATGAACTCGGAAGCGTCCGCCGAAAGGCCTGGGGCGTGCCATCTGTCCCTGAAACTCGCCATTCCACGAGTGGCAACTGACCCGCGTCTATTAGAGGGTGAGGGGTCTTGTGAGGGTCCAGCAACAGATTCCATCTCTGGGGGAGGAGCACTGGTACAGCACAAGACATGCCCAACACCATCGGGACCCATACCTGTGCTCTCCACAGAGGAGTTACTAATACTAATTCCGCCCGTTGGCGCCTGGTCTGGGCCAGGACCCTGGTGATCATGACGAAAGGCGGAAAGGCATAACAGAGGGCTTTGGGCCACCTCGGAAGAAATGCATCCGAGGCCAGAGCCTCCGGGTCTGGACGCCAGCTGTAAAACTCCGGGAGCTGTTTGTTCAGACGTGACGCAAACAGATCCACCTGACAAGGACCCCATAAAATGTTCAGCATCCAAAAAACTCGAGGGTGTAACCACCAATCGCTGTAATCCTGTAGGTAACGGGAGTGCCAGTCAGCAACCTCGTTCTTGCGTCCCGGAAGGTATTCCGCCACTACCGACAGTCTGTGCTGTAGACAATAATGCCAAAAATCCATGGCAGTCTCCGCCAAAATACGGGACCTCGTACCTCCAAGCTTGTTCATGTACCGCAACGCCGATACTTTATCCATCCGCAACAGGATGCAGCAGTCTGTTTTCCGTGGGGAAAGACTGCGGATGGCGAACAAACCTGCCAGTAACTCCAGGCAGTTGATATGTAGAGAGAGCTCCTCAGGAGACCATCGGCCCCCTGTTGAGATCGGACCGCAGCGGGCACCCCAGGCCCAGCAGCTGGCGTCCAATTCTATCACTATCTCGGGTTTCGAGCCAAAGATGGCTAACTCATTCCACGACTCCATGTGCTCTAACCACCACAACATCTCCCACCTGGCGTCCTCTGAAAGAGGAACCTGTTCGGCATAACCGAGGTCTTTGCGGAGATGTTGGATCTTCAGGTGTTGGAGTGCGGGATAATGAAGGGGCCCCGGAAGACTACTTGGATCGACGAGGCCAGTAACCCCACTACTCGGGCAATGGACCTCAAGGACACAATCTGCCAGCTCACAACACAATCAACTTCAATTCTCTCTTGATCGCTCTGATCTTGTAAGAGGGTAGGAGCAGCTGACAGCTGCTGGAATCCACTTGAAAGCCCAGGAACTCTATGGATTGTTTAGGGATCAGGGCTGATTTCTGTGAGTTCACTACAAATCCGAGGCTCTGAAGTAGCTGAATGGACCAATCCAGATGAGTAACCGCCAGCTGAGGGGACTGCGCCATGATAATGATGTTGTCTAGATAGACGATCAGGCGCACCCCTCGCGCACGCAGGGACTCTACCACAGGACGGAGGAGTTTTGTGAAGCACCAGGGTGCCGACGAAAGTCAGAAGGGAAGGACGGTGTATTCGTAATAGACGCCGTGCCAGAGAAACTGAAGGAAACGACGATGCGGGCGTAAATGGGGACGGACGGATACGCGTCCTTCAGGTCCAACCGGAGCATCCAATCCCCTTCTTGCAGAAGATTGCATAGCAGGTGGACGCCCTCCATTTTGAAGTGGCGATAGACAATCCACCCATTGAACTCTTAGAGATTCAGGACCAACCTGGACCCTCCCCCTTTCTTCTCGACCTGGAATACATTGCTGAGGAAACCCTGGGGATGACATTGAGTAACCGCAATCGCCCCTTTCTGCAGGAGGGAGTCTATCTCTTCCGAGATAAAGGTCTAATCTTGTTGGGAAAAATTTAGAGGAAAAGGTCGGAGAGTTTGGGAAGGAGTCTAGTACATCTCTAGTTTGTACCTGTGCAATGTCTCCCAAGATCCAAGGATCTTGCGAGAGGGAGCGCCATTGATGCAGAAATGGTTGAACACGTCCCCCCAAAACCACTTCTGAATATCAAAAAAAGTCATGATCAACTCAATTCAATTCATAAACTTTATTCGATTGTTTGTAAAAAAACATCATAAAAGTATACAGATTAAAACATTACAAACATGGATTGTTACGAGAGGGGAAGAGCATATCATAACAAAGAATAATAAAACATGGACTAGCAGCAGTGGTTAAGATGGGCATTGTGTTAAAAAACCATACTTTTTCTTGCCGTAATAGATTTTAAAATGAAGGTTGCGGTAAAGAAACATAAATCTGGGGTGACAAGAGAGAATAAGAGTTTCATAGCATCACCTGTAGTAAACACAGAATATTTCTTGAACAATGGTTTGAGGTAGAAAATACGCAGGGATTTGTACAGTTGTCATGATCAACTCAAAAGGAGCCTACCACATTTCACCCTTACACAGGAGAGAGATAGGGCTAATTCACGCTCTCCTCTTAAATCTCCTTTATTTGAGGAGGGTGTATCTTGTACTATGATTGTTTGATCGATTTCTCTACATTAACCAACAGATGGGAGTTTACCCGTTGATGATCGCCGGTAGAAGATGATCGGATGAGTACTTGAACATCTGTTTATTTATAGATATTTATTATATATTTGTCTTATATTATTCATAATTATTTGATTTGTTCACCCTTACTCTTCCTTTTATTCCTTCCCTAAACATGACCCAAGGATAGTCCCTGTTAGAATTCCCAGAATCCCTGGTTGGCTGAGGTAGGTACTGTAGGCCAAACAGGGACCTGGAGTCCCAACGTTAGGGAAAAGACAGGTCGCCTCTAGAGATAGTCCCTGCTCCACCCCCTTAATAGCTTGACACGAGCAACCAGGCTTATCTTCAAGGCCAATGTGTAAAGTATTTGCAATTGCGCTCACAGCAATCCAACGATGACACCACAAATAGACTCCACACAAGTTTCATAGAAAAACAAGTGTATGTTTACAAAAAGAGATACGATGCGACCACACAATACGAAACCAGCATATGCATTGGGGTAATTCTCCCCCTGGCCTATTATTATTGAGCTAAATTAAACAATCCTACATAATCCTAATGTCGTAATATGCAGTTCATTATGCAAGGATCAGGTACTTCACAACATAAGAATAATGCAGATCATAATACGGCTATCTGGCGATTTGTACTGTCACTGTAATGAAATGCGTAAAGCAACAATGTGGTAAACTGCTATGCCCCCGTAATGCAATGCGTGCGGTCCCCTTTCAGGTACTCTGTCAGGAAAGAGCAATGCAACGTGTAATACAGTTATCGGCAGTTCGTTATGTGAAACAAATGCAATGCAGAACACATATATCCGGCAGTTCGGTATGCAACACTAATGCAACGTGTAATACTACAATCTGGCAGATTGTAATGCAGGACTAAGACAAGGTGTAACACATCTATCAGGCAGTTCGTTATGCAAACCTAGTGCAATGCATAACACTCCTATCAGGCAGTTCGTTAGGCAAACTAATGCAATGAGAAATACAACAAACAGGTAGTCCGTTGTGCAGGAATAAAGCAATGCGGTATACAATCATCAGATACTCCGGCAAGCAGGAGTAATGCAATACGTAAGTTACTCTGGCACCGCTCACGGTGCCTCCGGTGATCTCTCTGCCACTCGTGCTGGCTTGCGGTTAGTCTCCGGCCACAGTTACCCCACCACACGGGTAAGATAGAACACAGTAAAATGCAGCTTCGCACTCAGGCCCCTGCGCGCCACTCCATGGGCACATGGGCCTCAATCCGAGCCGAAGCAGAGGTTTGCGCTGCAGGACACAGAGAGCGGCTGAGAGCGTCTCCCTCCGCGCCTGCGCCCCAGGAGTCGACACACATTACCTGGGGGGCGTGAACCCACTCTCCTCATCCAGCGACTTGGACCTCTGATGCAATATCTCTGAATTTCTGGGCAATGGAAAGATCCCAGGCTGCACACTACACCCGCACTGAGAGTCAGCGAGACTCACAGGAACTTCGGGTGCACAATAACCAGACACCTCCTCACGAGGGTCTCAGGCTGCTCACGGCACACACATGCAGTGTCGCTGAGACACACTTGATCTTCTGGTGCCCACGATCACAAAGCACCACTTGCGCAGGTCTCAGCCGGTAGAAGGTACACGCACACAGCGTTGCTGAAACACACTTTATCTTCCGGTGCCCCGATCACAGGGCACCTCCAGAGTGGTTTCAGGCTGCAAACTGCACCCGCACCCAGCGTCGCTGAGACATACTTTATCTTCCGGTGCCCCCGATCACGGGGCACCGCCAGCGAGGGTCTCAGCTGCAAACAGCACACTCACACAGTGTCGCTGAGACACACTTGCTCTTCTGATGTACACAATCACGGGCCAATCCACACAAAAGTCTCAGGCTGCCCCCCAAGCTCACACACACTGTGTCGCTGAGACTTTCTTGGCTCCCTGGTACACACGTTTACAGGACGATCCTCTTGAAGGGCTCAGGCTAGACATAGCACAAGCACACAGCGTCTCTGAGTCTCGTTTGGAACTCCAGGTGCCCAAGATCACAGGGCACGACTTGCGAAGGTCTCAGGCTAGACAGAGCACATGCACCCACAGCGTATATGAGAGTCTTCTCTGGGAACTTTTGTGTTTCCCAACAAGCAGCCAGCTCACATCCAGCAGTCTCTTCAGTTGCTTCTTCCTTGGCAAAGGTTCCTCTTGATCCACGAAGCAGCTCCAGTCTTGTTCACACTTGATCAAGACATTATCCAAAGTTCAGGGGCTTTAGCTCGCATAGTTATCCCCACAATGGCTTTGAAGTCTTTGTGTTACAGGGGGCACTGACCCCTGCGCAAACCACTTCTGGGTGCCTCCCTACCAGTGACACCTTCTTCCTTTGATAATGGGGATCTGGATCTCAATCACTCAGCAGGAGATGGGACAATTGTTTTATAGCACCAGCACAGGCCTCTTCACCTCTAGGCCTACTCCTCCCCCTGCATGCTCCAGATGCAGGTCAGCCTGTGCTGTCTCACTTCCTCCCCTGTGTGAAGACATTCTCCAGATCCTATCGCTTTTAAATCCAGCCAGTCAATCTACAACCAGGCAGAGACACACAGAAATGTTTAAAGCACAAAAACCCAGCCACTTCTGAAAGAGTGGCTTACAAACACATAATGCAAAAACCATCTTTATAAAAAGATGTGTTATTGTAGGGTGAGTTCAGGCATACTAAACTTCACCTTTCCTTCTTAAGCCTTTGATGGGGGGTTTAGGGTGGCAGCGGAAGCGCTTCTGCTGCCATCCCCTGGGGTGTCATGTGGGTGGGCGCTCCACTGTGGCAGCACCTAGGCTTCCCCCGTGGGCCAGTGCCAGGACGTAATTGTTACTTACTCGGCCCAGCAACACAGCTGTCGAGGACGAATGTACCATGTTACCACGCGTACTTTTAGCACGCATACCATTACCACGGATTATTTACAACGCAGGTCATGTTACAACGGATACCATTACAACGCAATACACTACAACGCACATACTATTACAACGCATACCATTACAACGTAAGTATAGGTAAGTATATATATTTTATTTAAAAATATTTTTGTAATATTTAATTTAATAATTCATTATTATATTTAAAATAATTATTTTTTAAATATTTAATTTAATTATTTATTATTTAATCATTAAATATTTATATTAATGAAATTATTTTTAATTGTAAATTTTTTAAATATATATTAAAAATACCCCTGTACCCCAAAACCCAAACCCAGCCCTTAAACCTAAAAATACCCCTGTACCCCAAAACCCATACCCAACCCTAAAACCTAAAAATACCCCTGTACCCCAAAACCCAAACCCAGCCCTAAAACCTAAAAATACCCCTGTACCCCAAAACCCAAACCCAGCCCTAAAACCTAAAAATACCCCTGTACCCCAAAACCCAAACCCAACCCTAAAACCTAAAAATACCCCTGTACCCCAAAACCCAAACCCAGCCCTAAAACCTAAAAATACCCCTGTACCCCAAAACCCAAACCCAGCCATAAAACCTAAAAATACCCCTGTACCCCAAAACCCAAACCCAGCCCTAAAACCTAAAAATACCCCTGTACCCCACAACCCAAACCCAGCCCTAAAACCTAAAAATACCCCTGTACCCCAAAACCCAAACCCAGCCCTAAAACCTAAAAATACCCCTGTACCCCAAAACCCAAACCCAGCCCTAAACCTAAAAATACCCTGTACCCCAAAACCCAAACCCAGCCCTAAAACCTAAAAATACCCCTGTACCCCAAAACCCAAACCCAGCCCTAAAACCTAAAAATACCCCTGTACCCCAAAACCCAAACCCAGCCCTAAAACCTAAAAATACCCCTGTACACCAAAACCCAAACCCAGCCCTAAAACCTAAAAATACCCCTGTACCCCAAAACCCAAACCCAGCCCTAAAATTTAAAAATAGCCCTGTACCCCAAAACCCAAACCCAGCCCTAAAACCTAAAAATACCCCTGTACCCCCAAACCCAACCCTAAAACCTAAAAATACCCCTGTACCCCAAAACCCAAACCCAACCCTAAAACCTAAAAATACCCCTGTACCCCAAAACCCAAACCCAATACCCCAATACTTACCTTTAAACTTACCTAAATTTACGATGTAATGGTATGCGTTGTAATAGTACCTGCGTTGTAAAAAAATGCGTGGTAAAGGTATCCGTGGTAATGGATCCTGCGTGGTAATGGATCCGTGGTAACGGTACTGCGTGCTAAAAAATCCGTGGTAACAGTTACATACCGTCGAGGACGTACCATTATGTCCTTGGCACCGAAAGAGCTTATATGTATCTCCTAATATTTTTCTGTTGGTGTAGTGCCTTGTTATTTGGCTACTTAATTTGCTTAAACGCGACAGGCACCAAAATATGAGTGCATATTTGCCAGTTAAATAAACGTGGATATATTCAATTTTAAGTCTCCATTTATTCTCAAAACAAACATGGATAAATAAAAATAAGATAGCCAAAAATGAATATGGATTAATAAAGACAGAAATGTTAAAAAGATAAATACCATAAATCCGGGATCCCAACTCATGTTGTACTTTACAAATACAAGTTTTTTCTTGCATGACAATCCTAGATGTTAATAAATTAATGTTGCAAAAATAAAAGAGAAACCTGTAACACACAGCTTGCATAGATATCTCTACCACCTTCTTCCTCTTTCCTATTTCTGTCCTTAATTTATTCCTGTGAATATTTGTGGTTTTCTAGGGGACCATGCTTTGCCTCAGGGTGCAAGTTAACTCAGTCCTCAGCCTCCAGACATCATTAGGCTAGATAATTTTCATTTGTCTTGGGTACATAATAATTATTCTACCAAAATAGGGGTGTTACAACGTAATTGGTCGGTATACCTTGGCTTTATATTTAAAACAGCATACCACCAAACCCTTCTCTCTTTTTTAATTAACAGGAACATGGTAAATTAAGTATAAATGTATCCTACTTTACGCATGATACATTTCTATTAGGATATACAAAATGTCAGTAATTGAAAATAGAGAGGTTTATGTTGTCATGATTAAAGCAATAAGGTGACTCATTGTTACATGTAGGAGGAAGATGTTTGAGAATGTGTATAAAATGTGTACTGATGTTAGCTTTCTAGAGCACTAAACATAATTTCTATGTCATAATTAATTGCCTTATTTTGTTCATTCTAAAGAAAATTCAGTTTAGCCTTTTGTCTCTATCATAGACCAAACTTCCTTTTGAGAAATACAATGGGAAATCAATGTTTTGGGATTTCTTGACCCTCGTTCAGCACAAAAAAATTCCATGAAGGAGCCAACGTATATGAACCTTTTTGGAAAGTTTAATCCAGATACGTTGAACAGAGACAAAGTTATTAAGAAAACAAAAAATACCTTTTTGAAAGTCTGATCTAACTAATAACTCCTCAGTCAAAAGGAATTCCCCTATGGGCAACCTAATTCACCAAAACACATACATTCATACACATAATCATATCACCAGAACATAATACAACCACCATCAAAAGGCCCAAACTAAAAAAATACAAGTATTTTTTGGAGTATTAATAAAACATATAGAAAAGTAAAAAAAACAAAAACACTGTTTAGCAAATGTTGCAAACAGAAACCACACAAATTAATACATTACTGGGAGAACCTGCAAGAAAAATTGTTTCTAATCATCTAAACAGGCCCATACATCAGACAAAATTCATTATAATGACATTTGATTTTCGTATAAATGAATTTAACAATAATAACAAATGTCTTTCACAGTCTACAGTATGCCTGTTAACAGTAAGCGTTGACGCGTTTCGGTGGGTATTACTGCCTAAACACCACCTTCTTCAGGACAAAAGACGGTATCTCCAAGAGCATAATCAGAATCTGTACTTAAGCACACAAACAAAGACATAAAGAAGAATAAAACAATTAAAAAAAATCAATAAACCTTTGATAGGCAAAATGGTAAAACAGTGTTTATATCCTGGTGATACACCAAACAATCCTTTCACTCAACCTCATAGACAGAATCCTAAATTTAAAAGTTTGAAAAGGAGGGGACACATCCCTACTATCCCTCAAATTGTGCATACTAATCGCATCCCATGTGTATTAGAGCAACCCTTCCCTTATCAATCAGGCATCCAAAGATAATACCTAGGTACCTGTTCTTAATCCAAGATATCTATACAGTATCAGCTGTAAGTATCCTTTTGTAGTCAGATATAGAGGGGTTGTTAGACCTCTCTCTCAATCAGTCACCCCTGTTTCATTGGTGGGATATTCTGTAAGGAAAACCAAAATGACCTTCTTATATCAATACTCAATATTTAATCCCCACCGAGGTACTATCAATTTCAAGAACACTTAAACAGATATTACTTCTGAACCTCGTATTTCTCACACCAAAGTATAGAAGGAGATGGGGCCAATATATGCCTCTGTTGTAAAATATATAAAAAAATGTTTTAGTGCTTCTTACTTGTGTAAATAGACTATTATTAATAATAACCTATTCTATTTACCTTTCATTTAAAATCATAGACTCAGTTATCAGACCCCTTCCTCTCTTCCTTTTTGTGGAGTTTTAGATTATTATCTAGTTCCCTCCGATATTATTTTATTGTCTTAGCAATTTGCAATAGATCTGGAACGTAAAATGTAATATGGAGTTGTTATCGCTAAGGTTCCACCTATATTACTATGCCTCAAGCAATCTCTCTAGTAATTAAGAAAAAAACAGATATACATGCCCTGGAATCTAGACTGTAAATCTAAGATGTTATTGCTAAGGTTCTGTCTATACTACTCTCACTAAAGCATTCGCTCTACTCATTTAATGAATGTTTAACAAATATATTGTCTGTGGTATTGCAATATTATTACTATAGTTTTGCCCATACTAACTCGACTAAGGTGTCCTCTATATATATTTTAGTGAATTTCTAAATGAAAGTTTTATCTGTCAATCATTTATTACCATGTACAACGTTAGGAATAGGGAACCCCGCTTCTTAATCAAAGTTATCTTATGACTCAATCTCATTGTCAAAACAAGGTTCCTAGCCAACAAAATTATGATTAAATACCAGTATCGTTACAAAACAATGACAGTCTGAAATCCCTTGCAACTTCTAGACTAACATAACCCGGTCTATTTGAATCTACGAGTAGCTTCAAGGACTATGAACAGTTCGAGCCCTTCCTCTTCCCTTACTGACACTCAGAAATCAAGTTACGGGGTAGAAGGCGCCACTGTAAACGGGAATCTATTTTTCAACAGCTTTGCTGTAGATTTAAATATCCTACATTCGTGCATGTGATCCGTTACGTCACCTCCGCTCCGCCAATTGTGATCAATCTACGCAATCTTATTCCTTCTAGAAGTGTCGGCCATTTTAGCCTACCATATGTTCTTTAATAATATTCGGCTATCAATCGGAAAGGCTCTTATTTGTAAAGGTATTCCTGAACAATCAATTTTCCAACACCTTTAATAGTCAGATGAGCTATATGGACATTTATTTAAAAAGACGACCCATTATGTAGTTATATATTTTTTTATTTAAATACCGACCAAATATACAATATATAGATGAAAACGAATTTAGGAAGAGTATTATACTACTTCCTAATTTACTCTAATTCTCAGAGTTTATATTTTCATAACCAAACGCATTGTTAATTTTAACGAGGATGGCCACACAAGCTCGGCGGCCATCTTAGACTATTTTGGCTATAAAATAAAGGGCACTTAGTCGCATCCCAACATAGGTTTGATAAGTCACTGTAAACTTTGAGCAAATAGGACGAGATTGGTATGCACAATTCAAGGGATAGGAGGGATGTGTCCCCTACTTTTTAATCTTTTAAATTTAGGATTCTGTCTATGAAGTTGAGTGAAAGGATTGTTTTGTGTATCATCAGGATATAAACACTGTTTTACCGTTCTACCTATGTACTGTTAACTGTTTTTTAAAAATTGTTTTATTTTTCTTTATGTCTTTGTTTGTGTGCCTATGTACAGATTCTTATAATGCTCTGGGAGATATCGTCCTTTGTCCTGAAGAAGGTGGTGTTTAGGCAGTAATACCCACCGAAACGCGTCAACGCTTACAGTTATCAGGCATACTGTAGACCAGAGTTCTTCAAACTGTGGGGCGCGCCCCCCTGCGGGGGTGCGCACTCAACACTAAAATCTTACCTTTGTTGTCCTCGGTGTCGCAAGTCTTCACCCATTCAAATAGGAATTTCTTTCATTAAAGAACTCCCGGTGACAGAGGGTTGGAGGTTGGAGGGAGGGAGGGAGGGAGGGGAAATCATTGGGCACGACGCGCCCATGCTTTTGTTTGCGAAGTGCTAACTGTTCACCATCCCAGGAGGGGGTTAATATGTAGCGCTGGCATAGCTGCCAAGGTTTCAGATTGCTATGTGTGACATTCCAACTTCTATGAGTGACACTTTCTCGCGAACAAAAATCATGCAATGAACACAAAGGAAACTTCCAAGTATCAGAAATTGCAGCCATTTGAACAACAAAAAACTCCAAAAACTTTTTGAAACTGCTGTAGAGCACCAGAAATGGAAGGACACTAGTGGCAAATCGCACACCGGCACCCGTAGTCTAAAGAAAATACCTGAGCCTCAAGTGAAGTACCCAAGAAGGATGACTGCCTGATGAGATTACTGTCTGCAGAATTAAATGAAATCTGAGATCTTTTGCAGATGTAAACCTGAAGGATGACGAGCGGTACCGGGCGCCTGCAGATTTCTGTATCTCAGTTTATTATCATCTTATCTCATCTCATCTCAATCATTTGCAATGCGTGGTGCGCTCCACACTGTGAAGTAATGATGTTACAACAGATGAGAGTGGACAGTGGGCATCTGAAGAATGATGATGACGTGAGCCATAACGGACCCCCTTCCTTTCCTCCCCCTCCCCCAGCCGGGCCCCAGTGCCGAGAGAGCAGGGAGAGCGTGCTGGTAAAACTGTCAACCGTAGTCTGTGAAGATAAATCTAGTTAGTCAGGGCGGCCATGATAAGGATGAGGAGACAGAGCAGCCCTGAGGCCAGGCCTGCAGATTTGAAACTAAATTGATCGTGTGAGTCAGACTAAAATAATTTACCAGAGATGATCAGACTGTGTGTGTGTCCGAGGCAGCGCTAATGTCACACAAGCACTAATTAAACTGTGTACACTAAGTCTGCCTGGCGTGTAAACACTTAGGGGCAGATTTACAAGCCATTGCGCCTCATTTACGCTGCCGTTGCATCACTTTTGTGACGCAGCGGCGGCACAAATCCTGCACCATGGTGCGGGGTACTTACAACATGACGCATCTGGGAGATGCGTCACGTTGTAATGCCCTGCGCCACATGTAGGCGTTCCTGTGCAGCGGGGCATTCCGGCGCAGGAACGCCTCCTAAAAGTGGCTGAGTGAAATCTACAAGATTTCACTCAGTCACTTTTAGGCCCATGCTGCGTCAAAACCTTGCTCCTGCCCGAAGCAGGCGTAAGGATTGACGCAGCATTAACTAGATAGGGCCCCCAGAGCATTGCTGGAGCTGCGTCGCGCTTGCGACGCAACTCCAGCAATGCGCCACTTTTACGGCACAGATGCGTCACACATCTGTGCCGGTTTTACCCCATGGCGCGCCGCATTGTAAATGCGGTGCATCCATGAAGGCGGAGCTGTGGCGCACAATAACTGGTGCATCCCTGCTGATATGCAGGGATGCGCCAGTTATTGTAAATATGCCCCTTACTTAATGAACTGGAGTTGCTTCAGACTGCTACTGTCTCTGCGTTCCGGTCCGTCCGGTGGATGCGGCGTGATTCACACAGGGACCCGCGGCCGCACAGCACACTGCATCATGCACTCTTCTTCTCCCAGCAGAGTGACTCACGGACAAGTCCCCCGCCCAGCCGCACTTTGCGCCCGCGATGTCTGCAATGCCTCTGATGCGCAGCGGCACGGGCGCCCATGTGTCCTGTCAGTCATTGTAGTGTAGCAGGAGTGACTAAATCGGTCACTCACTTACTGCTCAGTCCGGCAACGCTGCTGGGTTTTATTAAATTTGTGTCACAGTCAGCAGTGGCAGCGTACGGAGGACAAGAATCTCAGTTTGAGTTCCCCGCCACTACTGAACTCTCCTCCTCTGGTCCAGGACATGACGAAGATGGGGCCCCCTGGTGTGCCACAGCGTTAGCAACCACTGCTGAGCCAGCCTGGGCAGGCCTCGCACCCGCTCTCGGTAATTGTCAGAGTGTGAATGTCACTCAGTGTGTCTGATGCGTCTGGTGTGTCTAAAAGCCGCGCAGCACGGGAAATATAAATGTTGCCAGCATGAGTCAGCTGTCGGATTTAATTTGTAGCCATACATTGTAACACTGTCAGCCATTCCAGAGCTGAGAGCAGACAAAATTACCTATTAACTTACTGCTCAGTGCCTGCAGCAAGTCTGCAGGGAGCAGCTGGCAGGCGCTGACGGCGCGCTCTGGCACCCTGCTTGCCAGAGTTTCAGAGTGGCAGAAATGCGTGACAATGCATTTCAGTGCGATGATGCGGAACACCGCACTGAAATGCGTTAGCGTCACACCTGATGCTTGATGCTTGTCAGGCCTGCGCTGAAATGCTTCAGCTGCAGTGGGATGCAGGACGTCTCCTCAGCTAAAACCGAAAGCAAAAGAAGAGACAGTCCTGTTCCTTTGCATTCGATTTCAAAGCAGAGGAGGCTCCTTGCCTCCCACTGTAGCTGAAATTAATGTTCCATAGCTGCCAAGGTTTAAGATTGCTTTGTGTGACACTTTTATAATTTCATTGTAATTATGAGTTACATTTCAACCACTGAGTGACACTTTTCTTGCGAGTAAAATCAAGCAGTAATGACGAGGGAAATGGATATAAATATTAGAAATGACACACATATTGGAGCAATAATTCAATGTATTCACTTGTATAAATTCTAGACCGCCTTGGCTGCAGAGTTTATGTGAGTTATCAGTTCTTTAAAAACAATTTCTCTAATATCAAAATTTGCATTGTGTTGCTTGGCTTTTTATTCCATAGGATAACTCTGTTATTTAATGACAGAATCATACATTGACTTGAAAGTCATAATTGGCTAAATATATTTACGAACAAGCTACCTGAGAGCTTCAGAATATTGAATGGCTTTTAAATGTAACATATTGTTTCCGATTGCCATGCTGCCACCGGCATTCCTATTTGATTATATTTTCCGAAATTCAAATGCTTTGTATGATCGTGGCGGTATTTAATTCACAGTTCTTCTTACCCCCATGCACAGTCCTCCTTCCTGTCACCTCACTCAGGTAAACTTCTGTGCCATCCTGCTAACTGCTACTTGGATCGCCGGTGGAAAAGGCCTAATGCCACTGTATATCGATTGGATAGTAAAGACTTTGGGCCTTGTAAAGTTATTTTCTGCCTCGTCGCCACTGTAGCAGACGCAGTGTCTCTACCATGCCGGCGGTAGCTGGGCCGCCAAATCTACAGTTGTCTTCTGTTAAACAGACACATACATACATGAGTAAAAAATACATCATGCCTGCAGGTCAGCCATGCCAGCATGGTGTTCTTGTCATCACTTGTGGCTCCTGACTGTAGGCCTCCCAAAGCAGAAGGTGGTGAGCCCATCCTAAACTAAAATCCCCCATGCTGTGGTAGTGCTCTTCCGTGGCATTGTACTTTTCTGCCCTACTACTAGTACTACACTAACCTAGACACATAGCTTAGAAAAACTGTAACAGCAATCTATTCACGGCAGCATCGGATAGGTGTTTAAAAAGATGTAATTGATAACTACAGTTTAGTTAATAGATATGGCCCGTGATATGTACGCGGCGGTCGATTATGTAGTGTACTAGATTTCAGAAATTTCTGTCAGGTGGTGGGGGGGCCCAACATCAAAAACAATTCTGCTGGGGGGCTCAACCTACAAAAGTTTGAAGACCTCTGCTGTAGATTGTGAAAGACATTTGTTATTGTTAAATTCATTTATACAAAAATCAAATTTCATTATAATGAATTTTGTCTGATGTATGGGCCGGTTTTGATGATTAGAAACAATTTTTCTTGCATGTTCTCCCAGTAATGTATTAATTTGTGTGGTTCCTGTTTGCAACCTTTGCTAAACAGTGTTTCTATATGTTTTATTAATACTGAAATAAAATACTTGTATTTTCTTAGTTTTGGCCTTTTGATTGTGGTGGTATTATGTTCTGGTGATATGATTATGTGTATGAATGTATGTGTTTTGGTGAATTATGTTGCCCAAGAGGGATTTCCTTTTGACTGAGGTCTATTTGGTGCCCTACTCCTTTGGTGGTAACGGAGCCCCTCTCATTCTTTTTTGAGCTAACTAATTTCTCCACCAGATATAGATCGATAGATAGATATACTTGCATAGATGTGTTCTTCATGAGCTCATCTTTCGATGAATTAAGGGGACATGTTTGATTGACCAGTGTATAAAATCCCTGTTGCAGTGTCATGCAGGACACATTCTAGTGTTCAAGAGTGTGATGTATTATATTGTACACCCACCCAGCACAGGCGTCACCGGTCAGGTGACTCTGCTAATAAAATAGGCTGGTTTTCCAGTACCATACTAGGTGGTGTCCGTATCCTTTATTCACAAGTATGTGGGCCTAGAGCCCACTACTTTACAAGACTATTAGATTGATCCCTGCGTGTAGGATGGCAGCAGCCTTCTAGGTGGTCATGGGGAAAGTGGAGCCTGCACACTTGCTCCCAGCACGAGAATGCCCAGGGCACAGGGGACTGATAGGGTCCACCTGCAGCTGCCTC
Source organism: Lissotriton vulgaris (assembly GCF_964263255.1). NCBI lineage: Eukaryota > Metazoa > Chordata > Amphibia > Caudata > Salamandridae > Lissotriton > Lissotriton vulgaris. Next base: position 1,623,648,026 of record NC_141695.1, read on the forward strand.
ACACCTCAACAAGCGTAAAAAAAAGGCAGCACTGCAGCCTGCCCCCCCAACCCCAAGGTGAGAGTGGGCCACCAGCAAGGCTGTGAACAGTGAATACAGCACCGCCCGTGCATGAGGTGCCTGAACACGGACAGCCGCTAAGGAGTTGAAGAGTCCTCGTTATGCCCACCCGAGACAACAGCCACGCAATAAGGCAAGGTGTGAGCAGGTTAGGCAAGAGGCTAGAGAAGTATCACCTGCGTGAGAAGGCTGAGGGCGAAGAGACTACAGAGAGCGAAGCTGCAGATGTGCCGCAGGCGGAAAATTAGTGGATCGGCCCCCACTCTATCCAGTGAGCGTCGCAACCTCCAAGATATGAGTCTGCCCTGCCGCACCAGAGTTATGCATTCCCCACACCTCTAATTGTGCAAAATCATGACACGTACCCAGTGCCTGAAAGTACTGCCTGCAGAATCGGAGAATGAAAGGCCGGCCTGCGGTGAATGGAGAGACTGCTCTGACCCGACTGTGCTCAGCAGAAGAGAATAGTGGCATAGTGAACAGTAGCTGCTCACCAAACGCCATATGGTGAAAACTGGCACTGCGGCTGGAGGAGTGAACAGTCAAAAAGCACCAAATTACAGGTAATGACAGTTAAGAGCCAGGAATGCCCCCAGTTACCTGAGCACAGCACAGTGCATGAGGAGGGTGCGGTGGCCTCGCAGGCAGCGTCGTAATCAACCCACTTGCAGGAAAGAAGGCCGCGCCTGCACCCTATTCTGAACCCATCTCAGCATCCCAACCACCAGTACTAGGAGGGCTGCTACAGCATTGGAAAGAGTGACTGCAGTGCAACCTATTGGCCCTTTGAGGTACTGCACTTGAGCAAAGTTAGCAACTGAGCATAGAAACTGCCCCAAATGAAGCAGATATTTGCACAAGATACATGCCACCTTGCATCTTTCTAGGACCCTGCAAAGCATATCTCATTGCCTTCCTAGCGAAGATCTTCTGCCAAGAGAGCTGCCAGGTGTACAGCAAAAACCATGGCTGTAAAGCCACATGCAGCCATGGGAAGTCTTGTATGAAAGACTTAGCACAGCCCCAATAGACTGCAAGCCCCAAGCAGCCGTAACCAAAAAGACTGGCAGAAGAGAGTGGAGCACGCCCCCTGCGGACTGACTAGTGGGCTGAATGGGAGAGACTGTGTACCCGAGTGAGAGAGCCCCAAGAAGCTCAAAGCTGCACAGCCAAAGCTGCCTAAAGTACAGTGATACCAAGAGCAGCTAAGCAGCAAAACCCAAGGCAGTGAGCCCACGAAAGGCGCAAGGAGAATGTGTGCTGTGTGTGCAACCCGCAGTGACTGTCTTGACGCCACCCATCCCAGTGGTGAAACCAACACCACCGCACACTAGAAAATGGGCACACCAAATGCCAGAATTGGGCACCCATGTAGAAAAACCAAGTGTCCAAAGTCTGAAGCCAGCACCCAGAAACTTGACAGCATGGGCAGGAGCATGGGAGATAGAGACTTCTCTGAAAAAAGAATAAATGTTTAACAGAAGAGGCTGCACAAGTCGACCACTCCAGCACTGAATGGCCACAATTGGCCCAGCATTGAGCATGTCACAGGAAGTACCCGACCCTGTCAAGAATGTCTGAACGGAGGCAGGAGCAAACACCGCAACGGCGCAGAATCGAGACACAAACGCTATGCCCTTGAGCAAAGGAGAGGGAAGAAAGGTAACCCTCCATCCAGGTAGAGAAGTGCCCCAGATATCCCTGAGGAGGGGATGGGGCCTGTGAGAGGCTCACGAGGAGGAGAAGTATATCTTACTTATAGGTCTACAGCAAAACACAGTCCTAAGAAAAGGACACGACCGGCGAGATGTCCATGCGGCGTAAACATGAGACCTGAGGCGTAACTCCACATCAGAGGGAGAATCCTGGTCAGAAGTATAAAAGAGTGTGGCAAGATGCCACATTGCGAATGAGGTGAGGATGAGAAGAAAGTGGCATGATGCAGCAGTGTGAACAACGCAACCACCACAACTGCGCAAGAGAAAAGGGAGAAGAGTGATAAGACTGAGTACTCATGCCACTACTGGAGAGGGTATCCATTAACACAAGCCAGTCACCAGGATGCAGAGACATCACTAGAGACAGCTTTGCGGGAGAACCAACTGTAAGCTACTAGCAAGAACGATCTACGTTCAGGCCCCATGTTTCACAGTGCGACTGCCCAATCCCCTCACTGGCTGCTAGGCATTGATGGCATCCCGGCTAGCAAATGCGCTCACCAAAAGATAACTGCAAGTGGCCTCAAAGTCCTGTCAGTCCTCATCACTCCAAGATATATCTCAAGCAAGATATCGCCACCTGTAGCCCAAGTGACCTTGGTTTTTTATGTGATGCCCAGCTCAACTTCTCAGGGCGGATCAATCAGTTGACATCAGCCTGTTACTTCTTCTTGAAAATGCCTCAGAAAATCCAACCCTTTCTACCTCTGGAGTTGAGGAAAACGGTTGTGGTGGCTCTTATTCTCCTGCCTAGACTATTAGGATGCCCTGTACTTAGACATTGACAAACGCCAGCTGTCTAAACTTCAATCCCTACAGAATGCGGTTGCACGTACCTTGCTAAACAAAAATATAGTCATATTTCTGGTGCCATTAGAAATCTACATTGGCTTCCAGTTAAGCAGCGAACTAAGTTTAAGGCACCATGCCTGGTTCTTAAAGCCCTATGTGGGGGGCCTAACGACTACCACAAATTATTCCAGTGGCATGCCCCACGCCTGATGTTAAGATCTGCCAATAAAGCTCAGGCCCACGTCCCTAGATTTAACAAGACCAGATGGGTAGGCAGATGTCTCTCTTTTATGGCATCTGAGCTCGGAATGAACTTCCACTCAATATTAGGCTTTCATCATCCAGGTCCCAGTTTTGGAGCCAGGTTAGAAACCTGGCTTTTCCCTCCCCAATAGCGATCAAGCACCTCCTGACCTCTGCATCTTCTTGCTTCCTCCAATGCCAAGACGACTCGGCATTCACACGTTTATAAGCCCTTTACTTACTTACTTACTTACTAGGTGTATAAGGTATTCATCATCATTACACAGGTGCATAACCAGAAACTTTTAGGGAGCATCGCACCACCAGAATGGATCCAATCTCCTGAAACATCTAGAGACCAACAAGGCATTGATGGCACTGTGGGAGACTTGCCACCCAGAAACTTTCTATGAGCCCGGTGAACTGAGACCTGTCAAAGAGAGCATGCTCGACCATTAAATCATCTACCCTTGGGGTTACACAAGGCTTGGCTGTGGCGCCATTGAGAGTTCCGTAGTGACCCTTTTCTGCAACCTAAGTAAGGCCCTGCACAGCTCATGCAGTCATGTGGTAATCCAGGTGCAAGGGCCTTAAGGATATTCCGGTGAGAGGGAATCTTGTCAAGAGAGATGTGTCTGCTGCAGCTCCCCCTTTTGTACCGCTTTTGGCCGCCATAAGTGTGGCAGGGTATGCTCAGACATGAGTCCCTTGCTCACTTTGCCACTGGATTCAAGCAAGCCGGGCTGAAGACGGCTGGAATGCCAAAAACCGGTCCTCGGAAGCTTGTTTCCGGTCCAGGGAAGACATGGATTGGCAGTTCGGGCTGGACTGTTCCCATGAGGCACAGGGTCAGACTGATTTGCATATAGCCATGTCTGAACTGGGGTGGCAGAGTGGGCTAAAGAATGGTGATGGATTAAACCCAGATCTTTTGACTGGGTGTGAGTGTTTGATTGATTCAGATGCTCCGTCCATCACCACCCCCTTTTGTACAGCTCAACAACAGGCACTGAGAAGCATGGAGGAGACTGGTCACCCGAAGACTATCTGAAATCCAGAGCACACACATCTGAGACACCATCCTTTGCAGTTGCATGAGCGACTTGGTTGGGGTTCTGTTGGCAGTACCTCAGCGACGCCTTTGCATGGCCTACGAGATGCCCCGCACTGTCCACACGGTCCCGGGGCAGCCTGGCAGAAAGGGCCTCAAGGAGACTCCTGTGAGAGGGGAGTCCAGCCAGGAGAGGCAAGTCTGATGCTGCACTACTCTGGGCACTGGGAAGCATCATCACCTTCAAGGAAGGCCCTCATCCACCAAGGTCATCCTCAAAATTTGCAGGTTTACTTTCACCAGAGCTGCATACTTTCAAGAAGATCTCCGAAATGGACTCCAGCACCGCCCCTGATATGCCTGCGTTGAACTGTGTATATAGTCTCCAGTACCGTGAGACCAGACCGGTCTGTACGACATTGCCGAAGTGGACTAAAATCCCCTGGCCATGCAGTCCAGAGATCCAGCACAGATAACCTGAAGAGACTCTGCGGTGCTGTGTTTTCCATAGGTTGGACTTTTGTTTGGTCCTTTTACATTAAAGTTTTGGAGTGATGTAGTTTTCCTGCAGGACATGTTCTAGTGTTCAAGAGTGTGATGCATTACACCATACACCCAGCACAGGCCTTACCGGTCAGGTGACCCTGCCAATAAAAGAGGCCGGGCGCACGTGTCCTGGGCCAGTTTTCCAGTAACATACTTAGTGCTGTCCGTCTCTTTTATTCACAAGTATGTAGACCTAAAGCCCACTTCTTTACACCTGTGAACCGCTGTGCTGCAAGGAGGACAGTGGAGACCAACATGAGTTGTGAAGATGTGATTTACAATACCGATGGGATCGGGCTTGAATCACCAACAAAAAGGCACTTTGTCTCTGCAATCATCCTGAGGTTGTAGATGCTACTGCTCCTGCTTCAGTGACATCATATGCATTTGAGAGTCTACAACATTAGCATAAAGATAACCTACAAATCAGTTAACACCATCGATGCTCATGGTATTCTGCTGCTGTGCTGCAGATTTCTAAATCCCATTGTTCATGACGAGCTGGGCTCGTCATCAGTGTTTGAGGAGGCTACACCATGACGAGCCCAGCTCGTCATCAGCCTCGAAGGGGTTAAATGGCTTCCCCCAGCTGGTTGCTCTGTCTGATCATACCTTGCTTGAGGTGGTTTCCTTGTGAATATTGTTGGTGCATTGCTTCCCTCTAGTGGACACGTTTCATACTAGACCCTTTTCGATTTTTGCTTTTGAATAAAAGATGCCTTTTTATTTATTTTTAACCAGTGGTCTGTTTTTTTAATGTACTTTGTGTTTATTAATATTATTATTTGTCCTCATTAACATGCACTCGTTTTACTTATACTTGTGGGACACATTACGTTTAAAAAAACTTCTTACATGTATTGGTTGCTGATCTGTTATACGCAGCACCACATACATTTTCTCTGAGGATGCTGTGCTGCTCAGAACAAGCCGCAGCACTGAGTCAAAAATGTTCTTATTGAGCTTTTTTATTTAGTGAAATCCTCCATGTGGGCAGTATTAGAACTCTGCTAGAGCTCGCATTAAGACTGTGGAATCTCTTGAAGCCTGCAACTGTTAGTTCTAATGCAGTCCTCCTCACAGTGGCCTCACAGTGGCTTTCATTATGGAGATCAAGAATGCTTGACCTTTATGTCTTGCTGGTGATTGTCTTGTCTTACCAATGATTAGCCAGTAATAGCAAGTGGGAGGGTACTCACGTCCTTATGTGTATGTGCATATATGAAGATATATTGGTCTACACTTCGTACGGGTATGGCAGTACTATTTGTATGTATGTCAACGCGTGCATACATATGTATTTATGTTATTTATGTATGTATTTTCTATGTCTGTGTATATTTCTAAAAATAAGTCTATGTATGCGCCCAAGATACATTGTTATGACTGAACATGTAACTATTATTACAAGCATGTACATATGAATTGGATGCATGGATTTAGGGATTTGTTTCTTGTGATGGAGCAAGGATTCGCACGTAACGCGACTTGCTCTCTTTCATGAACCTCGCCTTAAATCATAACTGTACTAACTCCGATTGTTTGTCATTTATTTGTATTTTCCCAACACACGGGTGTCCCTAGGAGGCTTGCCTATGTGTTTTTCATCGTAATCAAGCTTGCACATTAATGAAATGGCCGCTTTGCAGAAATCCAGTCTGCGCATGCGTCGGTCATACCCATGTGATGTGACGCACTCGCAATCTGGAGGGAAAAGTTTGCTCATGCGCAGTGGTGTTAAAATGGCCGCTTGTCACTAATCATGCTTCATGCTATCTTAAGCCGCTTTTGTCTATGCATCTTTTCTGCACTAACTCTTAATGCTATAAGTATTATAAAATAAGGGATTAAGAGTAGTTGGTCATGGTGTACCGTGTATTTATTTTATTCTGTGTTATTAATTTGTTTTCGCTTACTTTTCATGTACCCCGTAAATGAGGGCCTGGAAGTGGGGACGGGAACCATTTTGAAGCTGACGTATCCCTCATCACGTGATCAAAGATCTGGGACGTGCAGCAATGGAACCTGGCCAGTTGGCCATTGAAAAGGGGACTGTCCTTTCCAGGCGCACCTTTGCCCTTGAAGACCTGCTATTTTTACTCTGAAATGCGCAACAATGTTGCAAACCTTTTCTTCACTATTGTACTTTCCCACACGTATGCCTGGGAACCCAGATGCTAGGGGGAGGGTAATGTCACGTGAAATACGTAATAGAAATATAGGTGGTGACAAATGTCTTAAACCACCTCCCTTGACCAATCAGAAGATGGGACTTTGTCATTTTGCAACATTTATGGGTGGTCTTGGGGACTTAAAACTGTATAAATAGCCTAGCTTAGCTTAGAGAAATTGTCCGACTTGTCCGAGTAGCAGACCTGTCACTGACCCTACGAACTCTATAGGTGCCTGATACAGAGTGCTACGGAGCATTCTGCCTGAAACTTTCCACAAACTCCAAGGGGTGGAAATTAGTCCTAAGTGCTAAGCGAAGCACTTTGCTGGGAGATTCGAAAACCCAATCGGGGTTATTGGCGGATTCCGTGCAGAAGAGGGGGAACGCTGGCGTTGCATCCGATGCTGTGAGGGGTTGGTCGTGCCTTGGTGAACCCAGTCCTGACCAGACCTGAGGGGTATCCTGTTCTGACTGTCCATGAGCTGTACCTGCTCACCTTCTGGTATTTCCTGAATCCTTGAGGGTCCTTGTCCCGTTCTTTCCCAACTGACCCGTGGCCAGGGTTAGTCCTCATTCTCACTTAGGTAAATATTGGCATAGGTGTCTGTCTATACTATACTCTTAATTTTCCTCTTCTAATTAAAGCAAATCTTGCCTGTGATATTCTCCATATCTCCTTTGAATGTAATTTCATGCAAATGATTATTAGTGAATGTTCCACTTTTACCCTTCCCATAGGACATTGTTAAGCCCGACTGTTTATCTAGATTGTTCCACTTATTCCCTTTCCCTTAGTATGGTTGCCGTGAAGTTAGTAAAGATAGCATAAGGTTTAGGAATTAGTATAAAATTATTAGGTCACACATTAGGTCCTCCTCACGTCCTTGCCCTAGATTAAACTGTATTAGATAAATGTTCATTATGATTCATGCCCTATAGTGTTCCCTTTTACTCTATGATACTCACTTTAATCCATAGTTATATCCTGGTCCTGATACTAATCATTGATGTATTACTTTGCATTTGCCTACTTGTAATGGTATTTTCGTTCTAAACTTATACTATATAAAACCCTTAAAACCATCAAGGTGTCTGTGGTCATTATACATTAAAGCGATACTAAAGGTATTAAATGTGTAAAGTAGAATTTTCTCCCTTTTAGGAAAACCCTTATCACCTGTCCACTGCTAGCTCCTGATCCGTCAGGAGTAATGTGCCTGTGGTAAGTCAGGTACATGAGTGGTGTAAGAGTCACCCACCCGATTACTCATAGTAGCATGACAGAGGTTTCACCCGGTTCATGCAAAATACGGTCATCATATGCACGCCAGGGCCCAGTGCGTGGAAAATTTGGAAATCTAGTGAGCCGGGTGACCCGCGCGCTCTATCAGTAATTTCTGGTAAGCAGAGGAATGGTTAGGACTAGTAAGATAGGTAGATAAGATAGTTAGAAAATAAACCGTGAAAAATAAATGTGCTGCTAAAATTGTTTTTATATTGATTGTGTTACTTAATATTTTATTGCAAAAGAAATCGATTTCAAAATTGTTTCAAATGATTTTATATATGTATTGCTGCTAAATATTATATGTTTTGTTAACCAGTTGTGTGTGATTGTTGAGTGTTGTCCGAAATCCCCGGGGAATTGTATAACGGATGGTGAGTAGAATCCATCGCGTTCAGAGGTCATTTGTAGGGAGGAAAGGTTAGTGCATGGTTTAAGTGGAACTGGAAGCGCTAATTAGGTCTTTTTCGGAAAACTGTATGAATGAACGTAACGGGACTGCTGATAGAAACCTTGGTCTGATATCACCTAGTAAGGGTCACACTAAGGGAGTAATAGAGTCATCGGAGCTTGTATGATAGCAAAGGGAAACGCTGACGAACCCCAGGCTTAGTATATATCCCGGGAAGAAGTGGATGAGACTAGGTAATAGCAGGTTTTCTAATGCTTGCGTGAGGGTAGGCAAGAGAAGTCTATCCGAAGTGTATGAAAAGTAGACAGAAGTGGTTTACTTGCAGTAAAAGAAGAACTTTCTATCTCTTTAGAACACTCCTACACAATGGCGAATGTTACACGTTGTTGACTAAAATTAACAATAGCACCTTAGAGAAAATACAAAGTTTCCGTTACCTTGTAAAGGAGGGAGACAGTCGAAGGGCTGCTCTGACGTCAATTCGTGCCGCGCTGGTATTGGTTAAACCAGCGGGTGTGTAGTGAAGCCGAAATAGTAAGGGAGGGGTGAGTGCCGGAGCGTGAGAACGCGTCTCGCGAAAGGCCGCACACCCATTGGTCAGGAACTTTTGCAACCTCTGTACTGATTGGTTGTTGAGAAATTGGAGTCGCGCTAGCATTGGAAGCACAAACGAAGTAAAAAATTTCCGCACCGAGCTTATAGATTGTTACGAGCGGTGTATGTGGTACCCTGATTTTCTGCCTGATCCACGAAATCTAGGGTGTCATAAAGAGTTGATGAGCAAAGGCAGACCTCACAACATGTACGGAGGAAAGAGAAAAATGTCATTTGCCAGCAAAATAAAGAATTTCTTCAAAACTGACAAACCCGTACGAACTAGGGAGGGCGTGATCATTCCTCCGCCAGATACTCCAGCCTCTTTCATGATGTTAGAGAAAGGGTATCATACCTGTGTATGGTTAGAGAACTGGGTAAAGTACACTGCGGAGGATGGAGTTTTAGCTTTTCCCATTGATGGTACTTTTAACGGGAGAGTCCTATTTAACCTAAGGACTCGAATGAATGAATTACATCCCAGACCTAGATTAACTCAGTATGAAGCTTTAGAGGAATGGGAAATTGAGGCTCTAGAGCGAGACAGACCCCGAATGGACAAGGGAGTGACCCGATGGTATCCAAAAATGGTAAAGGAAACCAAGGAGCAGAAATTGAAACAGTGGAGACAAAATATGATGGTAGAAGGGTTATTCCCCATGTTCGGAGCTAATGAAATGATGGGAGGGAAGAAATGTACTGAGAAAACCCGACACATGATGCCCCTGGGTGAATCGGAAGATGAATTTTTAGAGGACTTATTTATGAAAGGTCCCCCGCCTTATAATGAAGACACCAGATCTCAAAGCTTAAATACTCCATTGAGACCTTCAGGAAGAAGAAGTACTAGTGAAGCCGATTCGACAGGGATAGAACAGAGAAGAGCGGGAGGAGAGGGATTTGGGAGACCCGACCCCGTGGTCCCGAATTACAACCCCTTTGGCGAGGAAAGACCAGTTTTATCCACTCCATCTGCTCCGAATATATATCCTTCTCTAGTACCCCAAATGATACAGGATCCCCCCATGAATCGAGTATTACACGAGCAGGAAAGAGAGGCCCTGAGAGGACAGCGGAATGATCTCATACATGCCATAGCTCAGATTAATCCAAATCCTGAAGCCCTGACGATTCCAGTAACCATTGGTCCAGTTTTTCCTCTATATGGGGACAGAATGAATACTCCAAAAACTCCAGTCATAACCCCGATGATGCCCCCGCCCAGAAGGGAACCACTCATTATTGACGACCAAACAAGTGAATGTGAGTCCATGGCTTCCTTGATGGATCTGCCTAATAGGGAACAAGGACCTAGTATGTCTCGAATGGGAACTCAGACTGGGAACAAAGACGTACTAATAGAGTCTTCATCAGGAACTCAAAGTGCGACAGTGGTAACTCCGGAGGAAATAGAAAGATGGACCAGAGAATTAGAAAAGGGAACCCCTCATCCAAAACCACTAGATATTTATAAACTAAGAATAGAGCTAGAGGAACTGAGCGCAGGGAATGTGGGTTTAGAACGATTGAATGTCCGGGAGGAAGATGAGTTGTTGTTCATGTGCAAACACCTTACTCGGAACGCAAAAATATACTATGACAAATTAATGGACACGGCTGTATGTATGGGAATACATATCAGCAGATCCAAGGTACTACAGAAATCCTATAGGGTAGAATTTTCAGACAAAGATCTAGAAAACCTGAATACCGCAGGGAAGAAGACGCAGATTAAAGAACTAATAAATTTAGCACAGAAATGGGGAGATCTAGACAAGTGGAAAGCCAGGTGGGCAAAGAAAAAGGAGGATAGCAAGGAGAGACCACGGACTGCTGAGTACGTCCTACAAGAAGCTGACAAACCAGAAAAATAATGTCCCATGAGAGAAGTCCCAGGGGGAAAATATGTCCATGTCCCTTGGTCCAGACAAGATATAGTATCATTTACCAATGACTTTCCAAAATTACGGGAGAAACCAGTCGATTGGTACCGACAGGTCGAACGCTTCATAAAAGTTCAGAAATGTCTTCTGAAAGACCTGGATGGTTTTTTCGACATTGTGGTGCCTGTAGATTTATGGACCGAATGCAAAATTGAAATCGATTGGCCCAATGAGGAGTACGAGAGAAACTCTGAAACTGGAGCTCCCTCACCTGAAGTAATGAGAAAGTATGATCAAGTCATACAATACCTAAAGAAAAAGGTACCTGCAAAGGAAACTGATTGGACCCGTATAGATAGAACTACCCAAGAGCGTGATGAATCAGTCCACTCCTTTTATGAAAGGTTACTACAGGTGTTCAAAACTTACAGTGGAATCGATAATGTGGACATGAAGGATATGACCCATTTCAGTTATCGATTCGTGTTAGGATTGAGACCTGAAATATCCCAGTGGATTAGAGATAACAAAATCAGTTGGCAAGGGAAACCCATTGATGATGTTCTCAAATATGCCAAATACTGCGAAGATGAGATCGAGAACAAAAAGAAAGCCCTAAAGGAGAAGGTGATGTGGGCTCAGGTGAAATTAGCTGAACAACAAGAAAAACAGTTAAGTAAAATGACTAACAGTAATAATGCTCCAAATCCGAATGCTGGGGGTGGAGGCAGGCCCCGGGTAAAAATGAGTAGAGAAGAGGCTATGGGAAAATTCCCCTGTCACGGATGTGGTCAGATGGGGCATTGGAGAGATAAATGTCCGCACATACAGGCTGATAATGCCCCGTAAATGGTTTAAATCCACAGGTGCAGAAAGAGGGGATCCGAAAGACCCAACAGCAGGTAAATCAACCCCCGGTGCCACGCGCTCCTAGACAGAATTATAGGAATCAGGGTCAACAGAATGAAAGGGTCGAAGTGTGGGAAGGAGAGAATGAAAGAAATGCACCCATTCCACAGTACCTGTTAAATGATACTTTTCTCTGTGATGATCAATACTGATGGGGCCTGAGAGGGGAGGACAAGGAGTGCGTGCTTGGCGCCTCCTTACCGGTAGACCAGACTGGACCATACATTGAAGGAAAGGTTGAAGGGACAGATGTCACCTTTCTGTTGGACACTGGTGCTACCCGTTCCACTGTGAGAACAGCGGATGTTCCTAACCTACCCCTCTCGGGAGAAGCTATCCAAGTAGTGGGAGTTTCAAATCAGATAATCAGTACTCCGGTAACAGAACCTATGGAAATTTCCATAGGAAATTTCAAGGAAATGCACAGATTTGTGGTCTGTGATTCCAGTCCCGTAAACCTATTAGGACGAGATTTGTTGTGCAAAATGCGTTGCACCATCTTTTGCTCACCAAATGGTGTTGAAATCCAGACCCCAGATGAAGATGGCCTATATAAATTAATGTTACTAAGGCCCGACACAGAAATTAAGCCCATGTCCATTGAAAGTCTACCTGAAGAACTCCAATCGAGCGTAATACCTGAAGTTTGGGATTTTACTGGAAAAGATGTAGGTTTAATGGCAAATGTAGACCCAGTTAAAATAGCTATAAAAGCAAATGCTGTATACCCAAATACCAAACAGTATAAAATGAGTGCAGAAGTGAAAGAAGGAGTCGCAAGGGAATTAAACAGATTGCTCAAAGCAAACATCATTCAGGAAGTGATGGGTAGTCCCTGTAATTCACCCATACTTGGAATTAAGAAGCCTAGCGGAAAGTATAGGGTAGTGCAGGACCTGCGCAAGGTAAACCAAATTGTAGTACCTTGCTGTCCCATAGTGCCTAACCCCGCAGTAATACTGTATCAGATTCCTTGGAATGCGGAATGGTTCACTGTCATAGACCTGTGCCATGCATTCTTTTCCATCCCATTGCATCCAGAAAGCAAATTCCTTTTCAGTTTTGAATTCAACAGCCAGGTCTATGTCTGGAATCGTGTCCCCCAGGGGTACACCGAAAGTCCATCGATTTTCAACCAGATTCTAAAGAAATGTCTTGAATCCTTAGTACTGCCTAAAGAGTCTGTCCTGGTACAGTACATAGATGACCTGCTGGTAGCATCTAGAAGTCAAGACGACTGTGTCACTGATACCATTGCCTTGCTGAATCACCTAGGAAAAGGAGGACATAAGGTCTCACCAGACAAATTACAGTTCTGCAAGAACTCAGTAAAATATCTGGGGCACCAGATAGAGAAAGGGATCCGGAAAGTCACTACAGAAAGAATTAAAATAATTCGAGAAATGTCACTACCAGTGACTCAGAAAGAAGTAAGAATGTTCCTAGGGGTTGTTGGGTACTGCAGACAGTGGATCGTGGGTTTCGCGGCTATAGCTAAACCCTTGATTAACATGACAAAGAAAGGAGCGGAAGACCCAGTTTGTTGGAATGATAAATGCATGACTGCTTGGGTAACATTGCGAAATTGTCTGTGCACAGCTCCTGCATTAGGAATGCCCGACTATTCCAAGAACTTTGAACTGTTCTGTGACACGAGAGACAATTGTGCACTCTCGGTCTTAACCCAGGAACATGGTCTGATTAGACGTCCCGTGGCCTACTTTTCGGCCGCCCTAGATCCAGTGGCTGCTGGATTACCTGGGTGCCTGAAAGCAGTAGCTGCTACCTGTACAAGCCTAGAGCAGAGTGAGAACATTGTGATGGGACATCCTGTCACTGTATTTGTTCCACATTCAGTTGTGATCTTGCTCACCCGAACCAAGACACAGTATCTCACCCCTAGTCGGCTGACTAAGTATGAGAGGATTCTCATTGGTGCAGAAAATGTAATAATCTCCCGATGTAATATTCTAAACCCTGCCACTCTATTGCCCCTTCCCATTGATGTAGAGGCAGGAGATGAAATTGAGCATAGCTGCATAGACTTGACTGAATTTAGCACAAAACCCCGTCCTGATATCAGAGAAGTGGCCTTGGTTGATGAAGACCTCAAAATGTTTGTGGATGGTTCATGCTTGAGACATGAGAATGGAGGTTTGAGTGCTGCCTATGCTGTAGTCACATTGGAAAGAACCCTGGAAGCTTCCTATCTTTGCGAAGTTAAATCTGCTCAAGTAGCGGAGCTCATTGCTCTAACAAGAGCTTGTAAAATAGGGAAAAACAAAAGAGTAACTGTTTATACTGACAGTCAGTACTGTTATGGGGTTGTTCATGACTTCGGCCAGCTACGGTTGCAAAGAGAATTCATGACTTCCTCAGGTTCTCCTATCCGAAATGGAAAACCAGTACAAAACTTACTAGAAGCCATCCAATTGCCCAAAGAATTGGCTGTGGTCAAGTGTGCGGCTCACCGATCTGGAAATGACGAGGTGACAGCCGGAAACAGATATGCTGACCAAATTGCCCAGTACTGCGCCCGACACAAAATGTCCCTCCTAATTAAATTATGGGGAGGTGAAAGCAGCTGCCAACTGATGTTGTTTGAAAGATTGGGAACATGGGATGAATTGAGAGAACTACAACAGACAACAGACAGGGAAGAAAGGAACAGGTGGAGGCAGGATGAATGTCGACCAAGGAAAGAGGATGGTGTTGTGGTCCACGCGACTGGTATGCCTGTACTACCTGAACGACTGGTTACCGCAATGGCACGGATAATACATGAACCAACACATATTGGGAGGGATGCCATGTGCCGAATGTTTGAGAAGGTGTTCTACAGTCCAAAATTCAGGAGCACAGCAGACAAACTTTGTCAGAGGTGTTTAGTGTGTCAACAGTTCAATGCAGGAAAGAAGACAGTTGTGGAACAAAGTACCATTGGGAGAGCAGAAGGTCCCTTCATTAGGATGCAGGCAGACTTCATAACAATGCCCCTGTGCAAAGGATATAGATATGTCCTGGTCATAGTTTGCTTGTTTTCCCGGTGGGTGGAGGCTTACCCAGCAAAGAAGAATGATGCCCTGACTGTAGCTAAATTATTACTTAGGGAACTGATACCACGCTTTGGAATTCCAGAGACAATTGAAACAGACCAAGGTGGACATTTTTCAAACGAGGTCCTAAAGGAACTCTGCAGAGCATTTAAAATGGAACAAAGGCTGCACTGTGCCTATCATCCAGAGGCTTCTGGGATAGTCGAGCAGATAAACGGCACTCTCAAGTCTAGGCTGGCAAAACTGTGTGACTCCACAAAAATGAATTGGATAGAAGCTTTGCCCATGGTGCTGATGAGCTTGAGAAGTATTCCAAACAGAAAAACAGGCCTGAGCCCCCATGAAGTGCTGATGGGAAGAGTGATGCGACAGGCATGGGTACCTGGACACAAACTGCTAAGTATTTCTGATGATATGGTGCTAGAGTACTGCAGGCAGTTGGGTGACCAAGTGCGTTCTATCTCTCACCAGATTGGAGAGACTGCTGTCGAATGGCCTACAACTCCAGCACACAATCTGAGACCAGGTGATTGGGTGGTGTTAAAGAAACACACCCGGACGAGTTGCCTTGGACCGAAGTGGGGCAGGCCTCGACAAGTGATCCTTGTCACCACAACTGCTGTGAAGTGTGCTGGCGTACCAAAGTGGATCCATGCAAGTCACACGAAGAAGGTGACTGGAGAAAACGCGACTGAAGCCGGAGGTAGACCAGCTGAGGAGACTCCAGAAGAGGGTCCGGATCCCGCTGACATCGAACTACCAGGCACAAGTCAAGAAGTTGAATGGTTTCCTGCTGATGACCAAGTTCTTGATCCAATAAGAACCAGAAAATACTCTTACCTAGGTAGTGAGTGGGACAGTGCAGGTGAGTCAGAACAAGAAGGAGAAGGTCAGATCATCAAAGCCATCATAAAATCTGATCAGGGAATAGGCCAAGTAGGGACAGAACAAGACATCGACACTCCTCCTGAGACAGAGGAGACTGGAAAGGGACAGATAGTAGTCAAAGCAGAAGTTCATGCGGAAGAAAATCAAGAGATCGAAGAGCATGAACAGGATCAGTTAGAAATAGATGAACGTGTTCAGGAAGAAGAGTCTAGTGAATCACTCACAAACGAAGATCATATACAATCTAAACCTGAACTAGGTCAGATTAAGGACCAGGCGGAAGAAATAGATGAAAGACCTGGAACTAGTCAGACAGGAAGGGAAAAAGACACTGCTGAAGCAATAGTGCGGCCAAGAAGAGAAAATAAAAGAGCTCACGAGGAAGGTCAAGTCTCCTCGACCACTAAAAAGATCGAAAAGAAGGATGAACCCCGATATGTAAAAAGACTAAGAATAAGAATAAAAACAGTCGAAGAAAAACTAAAGGACCGAAAAAGGGCTGAAAGTGAAGGAAAAGAAGCCCGAGGAAAGTTCATCCGAAAGGGCAGCAGAGTAAAGAAACAGAACAAACTGTATCGGAGCCCTGAATGGACTTATTTGGTGTTGGAAGAAATTGATGAGCCCGAAGCCTGTGGCAAAAGTGACGAAGAGCCAATTGCTAATCGGAGTTCTGACGAAGACCCTCCTTGAGGTGAAGCGAAGTAAAACCTCTGCTGAAAAGAAACAAAGAGGGGTTGAGAAAGCCACCTGTAAGATAAAATGTCTGATTCAAATGTCACTGGAAGGTCCAGATTTAGCTGTTGCAGAACTTGCTGTAAAATATGCATCTGTAATATAGTACTAATGATAGTGATATGGATAGGATTAACAGTGTTTATACCTTTTATGATAAGCAAAGACCCTAACATATATCCTACGGACACGATGACGCCAGACGCAGAAGTTGTACATACTGAAGAAACACCACGAAGAGTAGAAAGACGAGACAATTCAGTGAGTCTGAGACATACACGACCTGACTTAGAAGCATCAGATGAGGGTGAACTACATTATCACCAAATGAAGAACAGGACACACTTAAATGTTTTCGCTAATCTTTTAGTGCACTATGTAGAAGCTATGGAAATAGAAGATTGCTATGTCTGCATGATGCTACCTACTTCAGTAGCTGAAGGCGTGACATACCACCATTTACCCCTGACCTATGGAATCTCCTGTAGTATTCTAGCTAGCTTGTTCTATAGAAGCACTTTACAATACTATTACTCAAACACTGACGTTATCTTTTCAGAACTTCCTATTAGAGGGAATCTGAACCTTGTACATACACTTGGTGGAGTGACTCGCTACATGGGGGAATATTTCCTGACTATAGGTGACATAGACTTAAATGAAGCTAGAAAAGCTAACTTGACTTGTTCTTTACATGCACAAGAGAAAATGTTCTTGAAAATGGCAGAGAAGAGAAGGGAAAAGTTTCAGAAAAAGGCAAATGACGAGAAGGACAGAACACCTAGATGGGCAGAAAACATGGATAACACCTCACAAGGCGAAGTTACTCCTGCTCTGTTGCTGGATTTTGAACGGAAAGGGAAACTCTGTCTTCATAGAGAAAAGACTAGTTATTATAACAATGTATTCATTGGTTTCAGCGAGTGTGAACATAATTACAAGGTAATTGGAGGTTGGGGTTTCAAAAATGGGTCAGAACCTGTGTTTCCAGGAATTTATTATATATGTGGAAACAAGGCGTATTTCAAATTGCCGGATCACTGGTATGGAAGCTGCTACTTTGGCATTGTCTTTCCGAAAATATACCATGTGAACAATGCAGCTGGAAGCAATGAGATTACTAATGGCTTAGTGCGTAGCAAACGTGAAAGTGTAGGAGAAATTATAGGTGATATTTTTAGTGCACTGATACCTGGAATGGGGGTAGTTCTGAATACTCATAGAATCTGCAAATTATCTACAGTAGTGGATCGGTTATCTACTGACACTGCTGCTGGATTCCTGATGATCAATACCGAAATGGTTGCGATCAGATCAATGGTTTTACAGAATCGCCTTGCTCTTGATACCTTATTGGCAAAAGAGGGCGGAGTCTGCAGGATGCTGAGGGCACAACATTGTTGCACTTACATTCATGATAAAAGTGTCGAAATTAAAAGATATATAAGAAATATTACTAATTTGGAAAAAGAACTCAAACCATTAGAGGTTGACAGTGCCTGGAAGAGGCTGACTGATGGTCTCTCCTCTGTAGGTAATTGGTTTTCTAGCTTAGGTAGAAGTCTTTTATGGAAAATACTGATGCCAATAGTTGGAATAGGTGTGATTGTTCTGATCATATTCATCTGTTGCAAATGCCAGAAATGCAGAAAATATATAGTGAATAAAAGAGGGAAGCGAAAGGCTGAAGAATGAGAATTAGAAGAATTAAGAAACCAGATATATAAGAAAATAAAGAACAATCATACACACAGAGAGGCGGAGAGAAAGCTCAAGAATAAGTTCACTGAGGTTGAGATGGATGAATTGGATGAATGAAGTTGGCATCTGTTTTCATGTGTAGTGATGATAGTAAATATCATCAAAGAGGGGATTGATGGAGCAAGGATTCGCACGTAACGCGACTTGCTCTCTTTCATGAACCTCGCCTTAAATCATAACTGTACTAACTCCGATTGTTTGTCATTTATTTGTATTTTCCCAACACACGGGTGTCCCTAGGAGGCTTGCCTATGTGTTTTTCATCGTAATCAAGCTTGCACATTAATGAAATGGCCGCTTTGCAGAAATCCAGTCTGCGCATGCGTCGGTCATACCCATGTGATGTGACGCACTCGCAATCTGGAGGGAAAAGTTCGCTCATGCGCAGTGGTGTTAAAATGGCCGCTTGTCACTAATCATGCTTCATGCTATCTTAAGCCGCTTTTGTCTATGCATCTTTTCTGCACTAACTCTTAATGCTATAAGTATTATAAAATAAGGGATTAAGAGTAGTTGGTCATGGTGTACCGTGTATTTATTTTATTCTGTGTTATTAATTTGTTTTCGCTTACTTTTCATGTACCCCGTAAATGAGGGCCTGGAAGTGGGGACGGGAACCATTTTGAAGCTGACGTATCCCTCATCACGTGATCAAAGATCTGGGACGTGCAGCAATGGAACCTGGCCAGTTGGCCATTGAAAAGGGGACTGTCCTTTCCAGGCGCACCTTTGCCCTTGAAGACCTGCTATTTTTACTCTGAAATGCGCAACAATGTTGCAAACCTTTTCTTCACTATTGTACTTTCCCACACGTATGCCTGGGAACCCAGATGCTAGGGGGAGGGTAATGTCATGTGAAATACGTAATAGAAATATAGGTGGTGACAAATGTCTTAAACCACCTCCCTTGACCAATCAGAAGATGGGACTTTGTCATTTTGCAACATTTATGGGTGGTCTTGGGGACTTAAAACTGTATAAATAGCCTAGCTTAGCTTAGAGAAATTGTCCGACTTGTCCGAGTAGCAGACCTGTCACTGACCCTACGAACTCTATAGGTGCCTGATACAGAGTGCTACGGAGCATTCTGCCTGAAACTTTCCACAAACTCCAAGGGGTGGAAATTAGTCCTAAGTGCTAAGCGAAGCACTTTGCTGGGAGATTCGAAAACCCAATCGGGGTTATTGGCGGATTCCGTGCAGAAGAGGGGGTAACGCTGGCGTTGCATCCGATGCTGTGAGGGGTTGGTCGTGCCTTGGTGAACCCAGTCCTGACCCAGACCTGAGGGGTATCCTGTTCTGACTGTCCATGAGCTGTACCTGCTCACCTTCTGGTATTTCCTGAATCCTTGAGGGTCCTTGTCCCGTTCTTTCCCAACTGACCCGTGGCCAGGGTTAGTCCTCATTCTCACTTAGGTAAATATTGGCATAGGTGTCTGTCTATACTATACTCTTAATTTTCCTCTTCTAATTAAAGCAAATCTTACCTGTGATATTCTCCATATCTCCTTTGAATGTAATTTCATGCAAATGATTATTAGTGAATGTTCCACTTTTACCCTTCCCATAGGACATTGTTAAGCCCGACTGTTTATCTAGATTGTTCCACTTATTCCCTTTCCCTTAGTATGGTTGCCGTGAAGTTAGTAAAGATAGCATAAGGTTTAGGAATTAGTATAAAATTATTAGGTCACACATTAGGTCCTCCTCACGTCCTTGCCCTAGATTAAACTGTATTAGATAAATGTTCATTATGATTCATGCCCTATAGTGTTCCCTTTTACTCTATGATACTCACTTTAATCCATAGTTATATCCTGGTCCTGATACTAATTATTGATGTATTACTTTGCATTTGCCTACTTGTAATGGCATTTTCGTTCTAAACTTATACTATATAAAACCCTTAAAACCATCAAGGTGTCTGTGGTCATTATACATTAAAGCGATACTAAAGGTATTAAATGTGTAAAGTAGAATTTTCTCCCTTTTAGGAAAACCCTTATCACCTGTCCACTGCTAGCTCCTGATCCGTCAGGAGTAATGTGCCTGTGGTAAGTCAGGTACATGAATAGTGAGTGGTGTAAGAGTCACCCACCGATTACTCATAGTAGCGTGACAGAGGTTTCACCCGGTTCATGCAAAATACGGTCATCATATGCACGCCAGGGCCCAGTGCGTGGAAAATTTGGAAATCTAGTGAGCCGGGTGACCCGCGCGCTCTATCACTTGTACATCAATAGTAACACCTTAGCTGCTTCGAACGTTCAGCACACAGTGCTGAACGTTCTAATAACGAGCGCTGGCCCGTCGGCCAACGGTCGTGCGCAGCACTGGGGAGGTAGCGCTTGTGACGACCGTTGGCCGACGGCAGCGCTTAAGGGGTTAATGATTATAATGCTTATTTGTGTACATGATGTGTATTATTATGCACATAGTAATTAGAACTAGAAGTGTGAGTATGTCTATAAACATGGAAATATGTATTTTTTTGTTTTAGTTATGGTAAAAAAGAGAAAACGTCTGTATATCAAAATAAATGTATATCTGTTGCATTACATATATATGTATGTCGACAAAGGCAATCTATTGCTGAAACGCGTCCATGAGAATTTTCGCTGCAGCCAAGCATTAAAATTTGATCAACACGCTTACTGAGTGCTGAACTTCCTTACAGTAAGGAGTAGGAGTTTTGTGGATATATGTATGCCATAGTACAAAACAAATACATCTTATTTACATAACATAATTGGAGGAGCACACTTATATGTCTTATGCCTCTTTTCAGTGAAAACACATTTCACAATATGTCAATCTGATTATAAGAAATTATGAAAAATATTTATATGTAAAAATACTACATATGGCTCTGTGCGTGTGTGTGGGTATATATATATATATATATATATATATATATACATATATATATATATATATATATATATATATATATATATATATATATATATATATATATATATATATATATATATATATATGTATATATATATATATATATATTCACTGAAAAAAACATAGGTTTTACAGACGTTATAGTTATGAATTAGCATTTAAAAAACCTTGTAAATTCACTAAAAAAAACATAGGTTTCAGGGACGTTATAGTTAGTTGAACATTTGACTCATATAAAACCAGAGAAATTCACCTGTTATAGTAAGTTGAGCTAACTATAACTTGCGCGCCCGCAATGCACTGGTGATGACGTCACATATTACATCACTCATAACATGATCAGTGACATCACTGATGACATCACTGATGACATCTTAAATGGCATCACTGATGACATCACTGATGACACCATCCAGTGAATGTGTGTTTCTGGAAGGTTTAAATAATTTTCATATATATCTATGCCAAGGTGTATTGAAGAATGAGTGGATTTACAAGTGTCTGAATGGATTATTTAGTAGGTGCGTGACTGACTGTATAAGTGAGTGATTGAACGTGTCTTATTGAATACATGGGTTAGTGACTAAACTGTGTAAAAGTCTGTATTAGTCTCATAGTTGGTGTGTAAGCGACTGCATGGGTTGGTGAGTAGCTACATGAGTGTCTATATGGGTTATTGATTTGTTGTCTGAGTATCTGTATGGCTGCCTGAGTGTCTGTGTGGGTGGGTGGCAGGGTGTGTGACTGTGCATATATGTCTGAGTGGTTGATTCACTGGTTGTATGGATTCAAATCTCTATCTCGCAAGGGCGGTATGGGTGAGTTAGTGTGTATATGGGTGTCTTGGTGAGTGAATGAATGTCTCAGTGGTATATGTGTAAGTAACTACATATGTTTTA
Organism: Lissotriton vulgaris; assembly: GCF_964263255.1. Lineage (NCBI taxonomy): Eukaryota > Metazoa > Chordata > Amphibia > Caudata > Salamandridae > Lissotriton > Lissotriton vulgaris. The sequence continues at coordinate 1,623,669,940 of NC_141695.1, forward strand.
AGGCAGTTTATGTGAGTGTTAGAATGTATAAATGACTATACGTGAGAGTAGGTTATTTGAAGAGTGTGTGTATCAATGAGTGTCTGCTTGTATCAGTGATTGTATAAGACAGTAAGTATGTGTTAGTATCTGCATAAATAAGTGATGTGGTGTGTATAAATAATGGAGTTGGTGTGTATAACTATACATGAGTAAATTGGAATGTGATTGATTCTTTGCATGACTGACTAGCTGTGTGAGTAACTCTATGGATGAGCAGCGGAGTGTTACTGTATGTATAAGTGTATGATTGCATATTATAGTACTGTGTTGATGAGTAACTGCATGTATAAGTGACTGGATGTGTGTACAGACCTAGAAAATAGTGGCTGGTATGTAGTATCTGGCATTGTTGTGTGTATGGTTTCAAAAATAGTAGTCTGTATTTTAGAGTGCGTGTATCAAACTTTATATTAGGGCATCAGTATATACATCAGAATTTCACGTGGATGATGTCATCAGTGATGTCATCAGTGATGTCATTTGAGATGTCATCAGTGATGTCACTGACCATGTCATGAGTGATGTAATATGTGACGTCATCACCAGTGCATTACGGGCGCGCGAGTTATAGTTAGCTCAACTAACTATAACAGGCAAATTTCTCTGGTTTTATATGAGTGAAATGTTCAACTTACTATAACGTCCCTAAAATCTATGTTTTTTTAGGGAATTTCTAAGGTTTTTTAAATGCTAATTCCTAACTATAATGTCTGTAAAATCTATGTTTTTTTTCAATGAATTTCAAAGGTTTTTTAAATTTTAATTTCATATTTTAATGTTTATAAAACCTGTATTTTTTCTATTATATTTTTAAATATTTTGGAACTCATATCTTCCCCCAAAAATATGTATTTCTTTTTTTTGTTTTTTTGAGAAAACTGCACACCCATACCAGTAGCGTACCAAGCTCCATAACCACGCAAATCTGATCCACCATATTGCTAAACTCGTAAATGATGCGCATTTCGTATCCGACGGATTGTGACATTGCGTCCCGCGGAACATCATATACGCATGAAATTGCCCCAGCTGCTACTTTGGCATCCGACGGGTATGCAGTACCAAGCCACGCATTATATCATGTACGTATGGGATTGCGCCCACTGCGCGTTGCGTATGCGATGAGTGCACGCCGCCAGGCCCTGTGTTACGTCACAGACGTATGGTGTCACACCAGTTCCGCCATTCGCTCTTGTTTTTTTGGATCAAAATTATATGTAAATAACTGTTAAAAGTATATGACAGCTAGCGATAATCTAAAATATTTTAAACATTTATATATTTTTAACTGTAATAAACTTATAAATATATTTTCTCAAAATCGCATTGGGTGAGGACTCCTTCCACGCTCGGTACGTGATTGTCATGTGACCTTGAAAAAAAGCAATTGATTAGTTCATAACAGTTCCCATTGTAACAGTTGGAAGACCTCACCCATTTTAGTCATTCTCTCAACAGCGTTTGATGAGAAACACCACTTCACCTTAAGCAACTTTTTTGAAAAGTTTTTTTTCTGTGTACACATATCTTATACTACACACAACATGCAACCATCATCTTGATCAATATTCATGGTCTGTACTTTAGGCCTTCGATGTGTGATGGCCATGCATCTCAAACGTTACATCAAAAAACAAATGTGTGTTACACGATGCCCCTGGTGTGTGTTCACATTCTTGTGCTGCCTTTCAGCCTGGCTATTGGTGGCTCTTAGGAGTATCATCTGCCACAGGCAGAGTGCACATCCTAGGTCACATGTGACAAACAGTAATGTGTAGATTTGTATTGCTGTACTCTCTGTTGTCAGGCTTTGCCAATATAGTAGTGTGTCATGTGTGAGACTTTCAGATTCACGTTTGACATACATTGCTTGACTGTAATGAGGTGTATCACTGTGTATGACGTAGCCTCAATGCTGATCGTCCCTCCATCCAAGCACATTCACATGTGTACGCTTCGCGATAGCAACACTTTCAATAATACCGCGCACCATTGACATGCGTGTCTGCGCATATCCACAACCTTGACAACGACATGTAATGTTCACCATTCAATCTTTTCGAACAGCACCTCACTAGCGATAGTTGCCGCCCTCCCGATACAAGCTACATTATTATAAATTTTATAAATTGCGCATTCTGCAACGTCAAAACTGCAAAAGAAACATACATAACTACACTTCCTGGCCAGGCAGGAACTGACCAACGCCCAAAAATCCGGAACAATTATTCACACCCTACGCTGGCCTGGCGTACAAAAGCCCAGCCCACTTTGCGAACATATAAATAGGATAACGACGACGCCACATGTCTCAGTTCTTCCACACTGCCTCAGGTGATATGGCGGCATCCACCTCGCATATCACAATGCGTAATAAAAAAAGAAGGGATCCATGAGGAGTACACCATCCTGACAATCAACACTGTTTCTAAATTGTGAACCCTACTGCCCATCGTGCTTCCAAAGGGATTCATGAGGTGTACACCAACCTGCAATCAACACTACAACTGAATTGTGAACACTGCTGCCCATAGTGTGTGCATACACAACAATGACAGCAGGTGAGCAGTTGGACCTGGGTGCACAGGGGCTGCAATGGAGTGCGGTGCTGCGGGAGGGGTGGGGTGCATCAGCCTGAGTGCACAGGTGCGAACAAGCGATGTTACGGTGCGTAATGATGGGATTTCTGACCTCATTCAATCACATGTCTGTCTCATTTTAAGGACCTGCTGGACCGTACTGTAGGCCTGAGCCAGCGGGCAGCGCTGCCCTACAGACACGTGGCGTTGGCTTTTAGGGCACTGTAGTGAGCTCATTACTAAGTGTACATGCACACAGGCTTCCGCCACTGCATTTACACGTGCACATTATACAACTGCGAACAAGCAGTAAAGTTAGGACTCCTAACTTTAGGACTCCTAAATGCCTTCTGTGAATACAGAAAGTCTTAAAGTTAGGTTTTTTCTCAGTTTAGGAGTAGTAAAGTTAGGAATCCTAATTTTAGGACTCCTAAATTGAGAAAAATCCTAGCTTTAAGACTTTCGGTATTCACAGAAGGCATTTAGGAGTCCTAAAGTTAGGACTTCTAACTTCTGCGAATACCAAAATGAGTAAGTGCCTTCTGTGAATACCAAAATGAGTAAGTGCCTTCTGTGAATACCAAAATGGTACTAAGTTTAGGATTTTGTCTTAAGTTAGTTCTGTGAATCGGGCCCCAAGTGTATTGTTGTGCACACCAACTCCTCTTTGAACCATGACTACCACTAACAGTTGGTAGATCGTACTTCAAAAATGAAGGATGCACTCAACTGGTGTTTTCTATTAAGCTTGAAATAAACCTTCATTTACCTCAAGACATTTCCACCATTAAATAATTTCTCCCTTTTCAGACACTGAATTGACTGAAAATGTGCGGAGCTGGTGCTCACCCCGTCATGATGCCCTCGGCATTCTGACGCCTTCCATCGTGGTATCAAGACACCGTCCCCGACCAAAGACCTGCTCTCCCACCCTAGAAAGGTACCCCGGACTCGGAGCTTGCACCAACACGTCGTTGGACACACCAATGGTGACAGGTGAGCATTGAAGCCTTGGTGCACATGACCTACAATTGAGCACAGTGTGGGGGCAGGTGCTGGCTTGCATCACCCTGGGTACACAGGTGCAGGCAATCGATGTTACTGTAGCTAATAATGTAATCTCTGGTCTCATTCATATGTTTTATTTTAAGGACTTGCTCGACCACACTCTTTCTCGCAGACCCCAGCGTCCTAGACAAACGGGTGACGGGACGTAACCACTGAGGGCTGGGTGCAATAGGCCGATGCTCTGTCTCCTCCTCTCTCTGTTCTTATGACTCTCCCTCCCCTTCTCCCTTCCACCCACTCCCTCTCCCTCCCATTCTCACTATCTTCCTTTCATTCGGACTACCTTTCTTTTCCTCTTCCACATAGCACACATACTTATGATTCATTTTTGTCTTTCAGGTTTTGTACGCTGCTACCGCAGGAGTCCCACCCACGTATTTCATGTTAAACTGTTGTTTGTTCTAATAAACTTGCGTTTCCATTTATTTGTGTTGTTTTAATAAAGATGATTTTTTTTCCAATAAATAAGTGAGTGTATAGGTCTTCTTTTTCTGACAACACTTGTCTGTAGTTTATTGTGAAAATCGTCGTTTATAGGAGGTTTAGAGAGAAAACATTTATAATTTAGCAGTGCACCTACCAAATATAAGCCAATAGACTATTTCATAAATTAAGCCTGCGTAATTCTACAACTGCAAGGGTTCTATGCATGTATCACTTTATAACACACTAGCAGCCCGTCCCGACGTTGTCCGGGTATAAATTGCTGCCGGCCAGTAGTATATTGTTTTGTAGGATTTAGTTTTGATAGCATTTCTTATCTGTCACAGGCCTGTGAAACTTTCCGATTCACAGTGCACTGCTGATGCACTAAAGAGTGCGCGTTCAGTAGTGTGTGAACTCGAGTTTCCCTACTTTCTTTTTCTTGCAATATTATATAGCGCAAACTCGACAACATGGCATGAGCACAATTTACATTACAGAAGAACACATTCATTTGTGGTAGGCACGGGTAGGCAAAGCGATTTGCCTGGAATCACAAGATGTTGAGCTGATGCCGAGATTCGAACGTAGCTCCCCAGCTCTAAAGTTCGCTATTCTAGAACTTGTGGCGGGAGGTGTGTCTAAAAGTGTATGTCGGTGCTGGCCATCAATGAGAGACCTGTGCATTTTTCAAATGGGTGGTGAAAAAATATGAGTATGTTGCTGGAGATGTGGGCCGCCGTACCGCCAATGTACTTACCGGGGGAGGGTAAACACCCATTATTCCGCAACTTTCTTTCCGCATACCATCACTCCGCATACTTTCATTACAAAAGTACCATGACTCCGGAATGCCATTATAACGCATGGCATTACATTTTATATGCTTTTACCATGCATACATTTACACCGAAATTCGTTGTAAATGCATGAATGGTAAAAGCATGTTTTTTTAAATGTTTGGATAAGGTAAATATGGGTATAGGGGTATATGTTTTGGGGTACTGAGGTATATGTTTTGGGGTGTTTGGGTATTTTAAGGGTTCAGATATAGTTTTGGGTTATTGGGTACAGGGGCCGTTTTAGGGTTTAGGGATCGGTATGGGTTTTGGGGTACAGGGGTATTTTTAGGATTCAGGGCTAGGTTTGGGTTTTGGGGTATAGGGGTATTTTTAGGGTTCAGGGTTAGGTTTGGGTTTTGGGGTACAGGGGTATTTTAAGGGTTCAGGGCTAGGTTTGGAATTTGGGGTACAGGGGTATTTTTAGGGTTCAGGGCTAGGTTTGGGGTTTGTGGTACAGGGGTATTTTACGGTTCAGGGGTAGCTTTGGGTTTTGGGGTACAGGGTTATTTTTAGGGTTCAGGGCTAGGTTTGGGTTTTGGGGTACAGGGGTATTTTAGGGTTCAGGGGTAGGTTTGGGTTTTGGGGTACAGGGGTATTTTACAGTTCAGGGCTAGGTTTAGGTTTTGTGGTACAGGGGTATATTAGGGTTCAGGGGTAGGTTTGGGTTTTGGGGTACAGGGGTATTTTTAGTTTTCAGGGGTAGTTTTGGGTTTTGGGGTACAGGGGTATTTTAAGGGTTCAGGGCTAGGTTTGGGTTGTGGGGTACAGAGGTATTTTAGGGTTCAGAGGTAGGTTTGGGTTTTGGGGTACAGTGGTATTTCTAGGGTTCAGGGCTAGGTTTGGGGTACAGGGGTATTTTTAGGGTTCAGGGCTAGGTTTGGGTTTTGAGGTACAGGGGTATTTATAGGGTTCAGGGCTAGGTTTGGGTTTTGGGGTACAGGGGTATTTTTAGGGTTTAGGGATAGGTTTGGGTTTTGGGATACAGGGTATATTTATAGGGTTAAGATGGATTAGTGTTTAAGGGTGTTGGGGTATTTTAAGGAGTACGGGTGGGTTATGATTATGGGGTGCAGGGGTATTTAAGGGAGCTGGGTGGGATTAGCACACAATATGAGACATGGCATGAAGGGCGGAACGTACCACACGCCCCCAGCACACGCCCACAGCACAACGCAGACACGCCCACAAGGGACTACTTTGCTGGCACAGTTCTTTTACCTTTTAAATGTATATGGTGGGCGTCTGCATATGTATATATATATATAAAATATATATATATATATATATATATATATATATATATATATATATATATATATATATATATATATATATATATATAGACCTGATAAGTTTACAAGGTGAGAGTACTCAAATGTCAGCAAGTGATATGAACCAGGCCTCAATGGGGGCCGGTTTCACGGAGTTTAAAGCAAAATCTACTTTTTGTCCAGTAATGGTCAAGGATAACATAGACTAATATCATGATTTGGTGACTACAGACATTAAAAAGCTACAGCACAAGGTGATTAAATGTTCTCACCTTTTAACATAAGTGACCCCAGAAGTGGGGATTGGTGGCCCACGGAGCATGTGGGCAAGTTCATTAAAGAGTGGATTAGGAAACGATTAGACAAAGACGTGAAGCGTGTGTTAAAGGTAGAGTGTTCCTAACCATTGATTGAGGAGAAGTTATGCATGACACCAAACTTAGATCAAGAGTTGATAAGTTTTCTATTCAGGTTAGGTAGAGATCCTAGAAAAGGGTTAGAAAAATTGCTAAAGAATTACAAAGATATCTTTTTTTTATGTCTTGGGACCTTTAGCAAGGATTATAGATATGGTGGAGGAGGCACATGTTAATTTAGGTTCCTCTGGATATGTAACTACTCAGGGGTTTTATTAGGAAATGCAAACACAGGTTTGCTATAGGACAGAAGAAAGGCAATTCTGATGAAGAAAAGTCCTAAGCTTGGGGACATGTTTCATAAAGAGCCAAGTGAAGATTCAAAGGGTTTACTCTTTGGTGACGAGCTTGTAAAAAGTGTAGGAAAGTACGTCTTCACTTTCACAGCCTTGGACAAGGCTCAATCAAATGTGACAAAGGTGTTTGAAAATAGTTGTTTTGCAGGGGCTAGTAGAAGAGAACTCACTGCTAGCCGGGGCATGGCGCGGTCCCAATATTATACTCAGGACAGAAGTTCAAGTAACTTCTATCCGAATCGAGGAAGGTCAGGAAGGTCTGGTAGAGGAAGATCGTTCAGAGGATGAGGTTAGACTTCAGGAGGACAAGGTGAGCATGGAGACTATTCCTGTTTTTTCCCAAGGAAGAGTAGGCGGTCGCTTAAGGTAGTTCTTGGCAGTATGGAGAAAGATAACTCAGGATCCGTGGGTGTTACAGAAAGTAGAGTGTTATGTAATAGAGTTCATGGAAGCTCCAGTTCAAGGGAAGGAACCAAGAGAGCTGACAGTGAGCGAGGAATGAAAGGAAATAGTGGACGGAGAGATAGTTTCTATGTTACAGAAAGGGGCAGTGAGGCGTCAAGTAGAAAGAGAAAGGTGTTTTGTGAGCACATTTTTTTTGGTAGAAAAAAGAGAATTGTTGGAGACCAGTGATCAGCCTCAGAGATTTGAACAAATATTTAATGTGCAGGCATTTCAACATGGAGGGTATTCATTGTCTGAGGGATTTTCTTGATGAAGAACTATTGGATGGTAAAGTCAGACTTAAAAGATGCGTACTTTACAATTCCTATGGACATAGAGAGTTGAGGTATTTACAGTTCTATTGGACAATTTCAGTGCCTTCCTTTTGGGCTCTCTTCAGCACCTTGATGCTTTACCAAGGTTATGAGGGTAGTATTGGCTTATTTTCAAGAAAGAGGAGTACAGATAATTGTATATTAGGACGACATTCTGATTATGTCTCAGCGTGTGGTAGAATTGAAGGAGGAATTAAAGAATGTGATTGGAATGTTAGAATCGTTAGGTTTTATAATAAACAGAGAAAAATCAATTTTGGAACCGGGCAGAGAACTAGAATTCTTGGGTTTTCTTGTAGAAACTGAGAAATAAATGTTTCAGCTTCCAGAAAGGAGTGTGAAGATGATAAGGAAGGGATTAAGTCTAGTTTTGAAGAAATAGTCTTTAACATTGAGACATTTGGCTCGTGTGATAAGATTGTTGTCTTCCTCTAGCAAGGCAATTTTTCCAGGTCCTTTACATTATCGTTCTTTGCAGAGAATGATAGGAGAGGCTCTGAGGAAAGGTCTGTGGTGGGAAACATCCTTTACAACGTAACTGGTACAACACGGTACCGTTACGACGCAGCTTTAACAACGAAAGTCGTTACAACGACTTTCGCTGGAGGGCGCTCTAGGATAGGGGATAGTTTAATTTACTATCCAACACCTTCCCTACTATCCACAGGGACTGGTGTTGGAATAGTAAATTAAACTATTCACTATCAGCGCCCCCCCCCCCCAACGCAAGTCGTTGTAACAACTTGCGTTGTGAAAACGGTGTCGTAAAGGGACACGTTGTAACAGTACGCGTTGTACCGCCATACATCCGTCTGTGGTATGGGGACAAATTAATAATGAATTCAAAGGCAAAAGAGGAGTTGTTATGGTGGTTGCGCAATATGGAAGCTTTTAATAGAAGAGCAATTTTTGGCTGTGCCCCAAATTTTGTTTTAGAGTTGGATGCAAGTCATAGAGGTTGGGGAGCTCATTTGGGAGCCTTAGCAACAGGGGGCATGTGGACACAGGAAGAAAGAGTGAAGCATATAAATTGTCTGGAATTAACAGATGGATTGTATGCGTGAAAGAGTTTCAAAAGAGAATTACCAGGACAAACTGTTTTGATGAAGATGGATTACAGCGACTGGAAGCTAGATCAAAAGACATTTGGGAGAATAAACAAGGTTTGGGGCCCATTTGAGGTGGATTTGTTTTCAAGCAGATTGACAAATCAGCTAGCGACTTACTACAGGTGGTTACCGGATCCAGGGGTAAGTGCTGTGGATGCATCCCTACAAATTTAGAAAGGGAGTTTCCTCCTTTTGCAATGTTGCAGAGAGTACTGTTGAAAGTGAGAGAGGAGAAATGTCAGATAGAGTTTTTGACTCCTTTTTGGGTTTCCCAGGTTTTGTTTCCAGTAGTGCTGGAACTGGCATGTGTGGTACCTTATTTGATTCAAGCAGAGGAAGGCATTTTAAGGAATGGGGATGGAGAAGAACATCCTTTGGTGCACAGTGGGGTGCTGAACCTTCTTGTTTTTAAGGTATCATGAGACACAGAAGTATGCAGGTAGTTTCAAGCAGGGCTTCAGAGCTACTGGAGGAATCTTGGGCTCCAGGGACAAAGAGGAATATGGAGAATTTAGAACAGTTGGTGCATGGAAAGAAGTTTGAATTCCGTCAAAGCTCGTGTGGTAGAGGTTGCAAATTGTTTAGGGGAAATGTTTGAGGAAGGTTAGAGTTACATGACTCTAAATTGTTATAGATCTGCAGTGTCGGCAGGTCATGCACAGCTAGATAGGAGATCAATAGGAAGACATTTATTGGTTTGTAGGATTATGAAAAGTATGAGATTTCAAAGGCTTTTCACGATATTATGTGCTGTGAGATGTGGATTTAATATTGAGGACATTTGTAGAGTGGCTGGCAAATAGGTTTTTGGATGATGAAAAGATAACATAGAAACTGGCAACTCTTTTATGTTTGGCTTCATGCAGGAGATGTTCAGATGTTAAAAGCATTGGAGGTAAGTAATAGACTGGAGGTAAGTAATAGGTTGTATGGTCCAGAAGGAGGTCATTTTGACCATGCCGAGTCCATTTTTTATCCTAGGTTTACAGGTAATCCGAAATTGTGTGTGGTTAAATGTTTGATGGAATATAAGAGAACAATGAGGGAATATAGACCTATGGTGAAAAATAGTTATGGATTTCATATGTAGGACCGCATAAAGCGGTAAGTTCGGCGACCATTGCTAGGTGGGTAAAGGGTGTTATGAAGGAAGTAAGAATAGATATTAATCAGTATAAATCACATTCTTTGAGAGATGTGATATCAAGTAACGGTGGACGGTTGGAGGAGATCTTAAAGGCGGTGGATTGGTCAAATGCTGGTACTTTTGCTAGACATTATTTCAGACCAATAACACATGTATCAAATATGGTGTTGAAGAAATTCCAACGTGCATAATGGCAGCCTCCGGTCTTGAAATGAAATTGCGATTCTCCAAATGAAATGCAAGAGAATCAAGATTTCATATTTTTTCATATTTCAAATGTATTTTATTTTTAGTTGGGGCACATGAATACATTATTATTCAAACAATCGTTCCGAGAGATTCTGTGGAAAACTATACAATAGAATAAGAATTTATAAATTTTGTACCATCATTACTCTCATGTATAGAAGACATTTTTTCAATTCATTATTACTCTTTTTAAGAAGTAATTCTTACATTGGAAGATAGAAAACAAAAAAGAGGGCACAGAAAAAAATAAAGAAAGAAAGAAAACACCCCTGCAGGCTATAGCAGCATTATTTTTATATACAAAATTTAAGTTCGCTATTATTTCAGGGGTCCCCAACCTCCTACTTCCACCGATAAATTGGAGCCCATATTGTTTTACCCTACTTTTTGTCTTTCCAACCTTTTCTTTCATAAATTCCTTTCTCCAAATTCAAAGTGAATAGAAGGAGAGCAAGCCATTGTGAAAAAGATGGGGCCACTGGATCTAACCAGGCTGCAGCAATACAGATCTTAGCCACTGCCATTGCCCCAAAAATAAAATATGGTTGAGCACCATCAGATCCTGTGCTACTGACTCCCAGTAACATCACTTCCGGAGTTAAGGCCACATTAACCTTCAGGGTTAGCTCTAAAATCTGTTCTATACTTTTTCTAAGCACGTCCAGCTGCGGACAAGTTGAAAACGTGTGTATCACATCTGCACAAGCAGTTTTACAGCGTGGACAACAGACACCTACAGACCCACCCCATTGTGCTATTTTATCAGGTATACAATACAAGTCTAAGATCGTTTTGAAGTGTTGCGCCTGTAACTTTGATGAACAGATTATACTATGTCCTTTGTCTAAGAAATCAAGAAAGCCGGATCCTTTTATCCCGAGCCTTTGATCCCATTTTTCCACCTGTCTCTCTAAATCGTCAGGCTGCATGGCGATCAGCTCCCTATAAATTCTGCTAATAGTACAAACGGCTTCATTCCTCAGACTATCAATCGTGGTATTCTTAGCCAACTCAGTTGGACCCCCTGTTTTCTTCCCCAGATAACTACATATCTGTAGGTATTTAAAACAATATTTCCTATCTACCCTATATCTATCCTATAGCTCTGAAAATGGCCTGAGTCCAACTGCATTAACTAAGTCCCCCACTACGCCGACCCCGAAATCTTTCCATCGTTTCATTATATAATCATGAAAAACTGTTGATAATACTGAGTTCTTATATAAGGGGATATAGTAATGTATTCTGCCTATCCCGTCTTTCTTTATATCGTCTTCCACACCTGCCCTGCTGCCAATAAGGTCCTGAATCTTACTTTCTTATAGTAACTCATATGCCCATATAAATCTATTTACCAATCCATCCAACTTTTTGAACCATACTGTCTCAAATATCAACCGTATTGATCTAAAAAAAAAAAAAACTTTAGGTAAAACAATCATTTTCAGCACATTACAAAGACCTATCAATGATAAGTGAAGATTATTCAGCCGGGCAAAATCCTGTGATCCCTTCTGAATGACCGGGGCAAGTTTCAGCTCAACAATTTCCTCAACATTGAATGAAATATTCACTCCTAAATACATTTCCGACTGCACGACCCGGGAGTCATTTAGTCTGAGAAATTGATTAATTACGATTTGAGTTTTATGCTGATTAAGAGAATACCCTGATATTTTACCAAAGGTCAGTGTTTCTTTCGCAATTTCAGCCAGAGCTGTTTCTGGTATTGATAGAGTAACCGCTAAGTTGTCTGCATAGCCTAAGATCTTGGTATCCATCCCACAACTGATTATAGGCTTTATCCTGGAGTTAGCATCAATTCTGCGAATCAAGGGGTCAATATAGCATGCAAATAATAACGGAGACGGGGGCAGCCCTACCTTGTCCCCGTTTTTACCTTAAATTCCTCCGTTTGTCCTCCCACCAACACCAGTTTGGCTATGGGAGCAGCATATAATGCTCCTAAAGCTTTTATAAAAGCCATTCCAACTCCCAGCTGTTCAAGGACCGCCCACAGAAAGTCCCAGGAGGCCCTATCAAATGCTTTCTCTGCATCCAAAAGAATAAGTGCCATAGGGTCTCCTGAGACTGATGCCGCGTCAAAGAACGTGATGACTCTTCTAACGTGATCTGTAGTGCCCCTCCCAGGTATGAATCTGTGCTGTCTAGGCGAGATAACTCGACCGAGGACAGAGCTCAAGCAATTTGCCAGGACCATTGAGTATATTTTGGTGTCTGTGTTCATCAGCGTGATCGGCTGATAAGAACCTAGATCCGTGGCTGGCTTCCCCTTCTTCAAGAATACCACTAAACTGGCTTGTGCCCAAGATTCAGGGGGTGGCTCCTCCACTTGTCCCCAACAGAGCATATTTGAGAAATCTTACTCAAAAACGGACCAGAAAATGTTCATTAAACTCGAGTGGAATTCAGTCTGGACCTGCCGCTTTCCCTGCTGCAAGCTCACTAAGTGCTTTAAATATTTCATCACTCGAAAAAGCAGCAGGCAAGAGATTCTTGGTCTTCCAAGGAGGATTCCTCCAGACTACAAGCATCTCGATACTCCTTAATTATATCATCTGCAATATCCTCCCTAGTTTCCTCAGAATTGTATAGTTTCATGTAAAACCTACAGAATTCTTCTTGGATTCCCTGAGCTGTTGTCACCAAATTCCCATGCTCATTCTTTATTGAGATTATCTTGTTCTGTACATTCTTCTGTCTAGTTCAAATTGCTAATATGTGCTCTGATCGCTCGCTACACTCATAACATTCCTCCTTTCATGTCAAATATTTCTCAGTGACCTTAGCTACCATCACACCCCCTATTGCTGCTTTAGCTAAGGCAAGCTTATTCATTATACCCTCAATACTATTTCCAGACTCTATTGCCCTGACTAAATCCTCTTCCGCTACTCTCAATACTTGGAATAATTCAATTAAATGTTGGTGTTGATTTCTAGAGCGGCGTCAGCGAAAACTTAGTGTCTCTACACGGATGTCTGCCTTAAGAGCATCCCACACGTTGCCAGTTTGAGCACTCCCTCTATTATATCCCATGAATTCTTCTATCCATTTTTTCATATGGTTGATACACCCCTCATCCACTAACAGTCCCCTTTCAAAAGTCCAGTTCTGTTGTGCCCTCTCACCCCTAATCTGTAATATCTCCAAGACTAGAGGACTATGATCTGACGTTATTCGAGGAAATTTTTTGATGCAGCATTTCGAAATTAGGCCCTGAGAAACAATAAAATAATCCAGTCGGGCCAGTGTGCCGTGAGGAGCCGAAAAATAAGTACTTCCAGAGTCAGATTCTGCCATTTTTAACTCTCTCCATGTGTCTAATAATCCATTCCCTTCAGCTAAGTGGGACAGAGCCCTATAAACCCTGGGCTTTTGGCCTTTGTATAATCCCGGGGTGCCACCCCAGCACAACCTAATCCTGTTGATGTTCAAATCCCCACACATTATAATGGGGGTCAGTCATCCAGCTTGTTCTGAATTCAAAAAGTCAAAAACCTTGAGGTCGTCCCCAGTTGTCCCGTATAGTGAACACAGGGTAAATGAAAAAGTATACGTATGTAACTCTGCCATGACCCACCGCCCACATTTATCACCCAATTGTTTCTTGCAAACAATCTCTTTTCCCTGGGTTAAGATGGCGAATACCCTAGTTCTAGTGCCCTGTGAAGTGTGTACTATAAGGTTATACCCTAGTTGATCTAAAACTTTTTTTTCTATTCCCATAATGTGCGTCTCCTGGAGACAATCAATATCAGACTGCAGCATTTTCAAATCTTCCGCCACCCTGCGTCATTTTGTAGGGTCATGTAAACCACAGATATTAACCAAGGTTATTCTTAAGTTTGCCATGATATTTTTTTTATTCTTTCTGTGTCTTGGAAAAACCACTTCCCTCCATTAATTACAGCCTTCTTATTCTTCTTTTCCCATAATCTGGTTTCAACTTTTATCTGAAATCTCCCTAGTGTTTGTTGTGACCCATTACCTCCCCTGCCCATCCATCCCTCCCTTCCCCCTCCCCTCTCACCAAAGATTCCCCTTTTCCCTTCCCTGAGCCCCTCCCTCCTCCTGCCCAATTAGTGAGACAAACAGACCTTGTGAGGTCTTGAGTGATGGCACCCGTGTCCCGATGCCTTCATTAATCTACACAAAGCCTCTCTTCACTACTTTGTTATATCCCTTTCCCTTTCATCATACCAATGATACATTTGTTCTGTTACTCTCATACAGTCTCTACTTCCGTATATCATCCAAATACTCTTTTGTCTTAATTTCTGATGTAAAGATTCTGACTTTGTTATTGTATATTGTTTTCAAAAGTGCTGGATATAAAAGATGTGCCTCTACCCCCTGCGCTTGACATGGTTGGATCATCTGGCGTAAGCGCTTGCGCCTTTCAACAGTCACATGACAAAAGTCAGGTTGAGCGAAAAATGTCTATCCGTCGTGTGAACGTTTAGAGTCCAGGCGAGCTTTGTGGAATACAGCCTCTGCCTGGAATTTTTGAGCATGAGAGGATGGCGGTGTACTCGTTGGACTTCTGTGTCCCAGTTCTACTGTTGGAGCTCGGGAAAGGCCCCCTTCAGTAGTTTTAGGACATAGGCTCTTATGTCTCTTCCCTCTATACCTTCTTCAATGCCAAGGATCCTTCGATTGTTGCGTCTCGGCCAGTTTTCATAATCTTCTAATTTCCATTGGATGTTCGTTATCTGTGTACCCTGGGCTTCAGTTTGATCTTGTCTTTTTGCTGCCTCATTCTCTAATCCGGCGGTACGTTCTTCCACAGCTACAATCCTTTCACCCATTTCGGTACAGGCTTTCACGACCTTTCTGACCTTACCGTGTAGCTTTATTGTTGCCAGATGATCTCGCTGTGTCTCTACCTAGTGATTTTTAATCAATTCATAGATAAATCTCAGGGTCGGCTCCTCAGAATCCAGACTGCTATGTCCTTTTCTGCCTGCCGACATGGGTTCCTTATATTTCTTTTACGTGGCAGAATATTCTCACTTTAAGGAAATGCTTCCTTGCTTCTTCGGGCCCTCCCTGTCTTGTCCCTGGGATGCCCGCTCCTTACGTTACCTGGAGTTTCTTTTCCTACAAACTACCGTATCAAGCCCATCCGTCTGTCTACCAGGATGAGAGAAAGAGAATATAAAGACACTCTCGGCATCAGAAACAACCATGCTTACCACACTTGTGTCTGACTTATCAGTCAAGGAAAAAAACTTGTTCCTTGAATCCAGGGACTCCTCAAAGGACCTGTGGCTTGCGACCCGTTTTATCAAAGTCTTTGTCTCCAGCTCGATCCTTCTTGAGGGTAGATGATCAACAGCCTTGGGTGGGGCCACAGTCTACTCTACAGTCTGGGGTACTTCCTCCCATGGAATAGCGCCCTGCTCTTGTCCAACCCCTGTGCCTTCGACTGCCCCTGTCGAAGAGATTTCATTTTCTATATTGTGGTCCAATTGTTTGATTCTGGCCTGTCCCTCTTATTATTTACACCATTTTTAGGGATCAAGTCCTTGCATTGAATTGTGGAGTGATGCTCTGCTTCCTAATCCCCTCCTATCTCAGTGATGATGCTCTATGTCCATCAGGGGCTGCCGCAGGGAAGAACTCGGTTATTGTCTGCTGGAGGGGAGATCCATTTTTGCCCCTCTTTCTTCCCCAGCATTACTCTTGTTCGGATTGGCTTCCATATACTTGCTTACTTAAAGAACAGTTTTTGACCCCCCCATAGATGATGGGCTTTGGGCCCTTGGAGCATGAGGGGGGGCATGCCGGTGTAAGTATCACAGTGACGGCCACTGAAGCTGATTGTCCAGCTTCTCTATTCCGGTCTCGGGTAGAGAGAACAGATTTGGGAGGCATAATCAATTTGGTGCCTTTCCCTGCCGAGAGCCACCTGTGCCGTACTGCGATCACAGCCAGGAGCACAGCAGCGGCTCAATTGGAGATAGCGACCTGCTCTATTGAAGTCCTCAGCGCCGCCAGAACCATCTGTGAGCCGCCTGCCACACGGACCGCGTATTCACTTCCATGGTCCAGA
This sequence comes from Lissotriton vulgaris, assembly GCF_964263255.1. NCBI lineage: Eukaryota > Metazoa > Chordata > Amphibia > Caudata > Salamandridae > Lissotriton > Lissotriton vulgaris. The sequence continues at coordinate 1,623,686,240 of NC_141695.1, forward strand.
TACACAAAACTAGCACTGTGCGCCTTCACCAATGCAGGCTGGGTATTTTGAGTGCTCCGCACCGCCTCAATCAACAGCATCGTGCAGCGGGAGATTCGGAGACCGCAGCGGTCTCTCACAGGTACACCATCTTGTTTAGGAGAATCAATATTTCATTAAAGACACGGAGGCTAACATTATCCCTGCCACCATGACCCTTTTAAAATAAAAATAAAAAAGAGGAAGTGCTTAATAACAGGGAAAAGAGGGATTTTTTTGTACATTGCATTAAGTCAAGTTACAGGGAGTATGTTTTATTAAGTGAGTAATTTAATTTTTTTAAATCAATATTGTAATGGGCAATTTTGCAAATATCTTGGCATGTCTTATATTTCATGTTGGTGACAGCTTGTTGTTTTCTGTAGCTTCTTTGTAAAGAGGACAGAAGGACGAAAGGAGGAAGATAAGAAGAAAGAAGGGGAAATGGAAGAAATGTAATGCTGCATTTAAAGGGGAAGAGTGTTCTATGGATGGCTTATTTGTGGCCTCTGGAGTTCTAAGTCTAGATTGGTAAGCTGAGTGTTCTTTAAAGGTGCTGCAGTGGAGTGGCATTAAAAGTTATAATGCATAATTTTATCCTCTGTGTCTTTAATGAAATCTTGATTATCTTTGCATTTCATTCCGAGAATCACAAGCCTCCCATGAACATTACCTGACCACAATGATCTATTGATTGCAACTCCTGAAGTTCCTTTGGACGTTGAGTTTCTTGTGAAATTCAAGAACTGATAGGGAAAAAAATGTCCTCTACAACTCAATAGATATAGAAGGAAGGAGAAATTCTGGGGCAGGCATAACAAGAAAAAAAAAATGAAACAGAATATGAGACAAATAAAGATAACTACCTGGAATGTGAATGGGCTACGCACCAAGAGTAGGCAGGGGAAGATCTTTGAATACCTTAAATCATGTGATAGTGAGATCATAATCCTGCAAGAAACTCACTTGTTAAAGAAAGAATGGGAGGAAGTAGTGAAAAATATGAACTGGTTGGATTCATATATATGTCCGGACCAAGAATGTGTTATCAAGGGGGTAGCTATATTATTTAAGAAATCTCTGAGGGCAAGGATAGAGTCTTCAGTAGTAGATCATAAAGTAAGGTGGGTAATAGCTAACATTAGATTACTTAACAAAACCCTCTCTGTGGTTGGCTATTACGGTCCAAATTTGGATGACCCTTCTCCCCTTCAAACACTATATTCCAATCTGATCACAACATCATTATAGGTGGAGATTTTAATATTATACCAGACCCCAAAGTTGACAGATACCCAAAGGGGAAACAAACTAACCTCCCGAAAATGAGAGAATGGCTGAAAATTTATAAAAGGGATTTGAACTTAATAGACATTTGGAAAAAGAAGGGTGATGGTCAAGAGAAGTTCTCTTTTAAGAACAAGAAGTTAGAGATACAGTCTAGGATTGACTTCTTCTTAATAGATCAGAGCCTACTGGAAAATACCTTAAAAGTAGCCCATCTCCCTGCTCACCTTTCAGATCACTCAGCATTACAAATGATAGTCGTATTAGAGGATATAGTGAAACCTTCAAGGTGGACGATGGATCGCTCAATTCTTTTAAATTCTGAGATTGTCAACCAACTCAGGGAAGAGACAAAACATTTTTTTGAGATCAATAATGAAGGGACACCAACACACATAGTTTGGGATACATATAAAGCGGTGATTAGGGGCACTCTGTTAAAACCTAGCCTCCCATAAATCAAGAGAGCTTAAAAAAAATACAAAATATAGAAGAAAACATCATATCATTAGACCAGCAAATATTTACAGATCCAAAAGAGCCAGTCTTGGAAGCAGAGAGACTTAATCTAAAAAATAGGCTCTCAGAAATTTTAGAAGATGAATTGAAAGAAAGATGGGAATGTAGTAAGCTGGCACATTACGAATATGGGGAGGGTTGCGGAAAATTACTGACTTGGAAAATAAGAACAGATAGGTCTAGAAACAAAATCCTATTTATAGACCCAAGTAACCCAACACATAATGGAGCAGAAGAAGATACTATAAAGCAAGAATTCTTAGCCTTTTTTGGTGATCTTAATTCTGAAGACTGTAATCCATCTAAGGAAGAGATTGACATATTCCTAGAGGCTCAAAATATTCCAAAACTAACTCAAGAAGAGAAAGATAAATTAAATTCAGAAATTGGAAATCTAGAAGTTGAGGAAGTTATTAGAAACTTAAAAAAAGGTAAGGCTGCTGGTCCGGACGCCCTTCCAAATGAGCTTTATATTAAATTAAAGGATACTCTTGCCATCCCCCTTACTACTCTCTTTAACAAAGTTTTTCTTGAAAACCACAATCCTCCTGACTCTTGGAATGACGCAACGATTTCTATCCTCCTAAAACCGGGTAAAGACTCTAAGAAATGCGAATCCTATCGTCCTATATCCATCTTAAATTGCGACTACAACATTTTTACCCAACTAATGGCAAAAAGACTTGCTTGTGTGATTGGTTCCCTAATTGACTCTAATCAAAAAGGCTTTGTGACAGGTAGAAATTTGCATGATTTAACTCACAAGCTCATTGGAGCTATAGACATTGCTATCTGCGAGAAGCTGCCCCTCTCTATAATCACTATCGATGCAGCAAAAGCATTTGATAGAGTCAATTGGTTCTACCTGAGTGAAGTATTAAAAAAAATTGACTTAGGAACTAACATCTTGAATATGGTTAAAAACATCTACAATACTCCGTAGGCTAGACTATTAATCAATGGGGAGCTAACGGATCAATTTTTAATACAAAGAGGTACTCGCCAGGGATGCCCCCTATCCCGCTGTTATTCAACTTATATATGGAACCAGCAGCAGAGTGTCTTAGGAACATCTAGCCATTGCCCCCTTTTCACATCAAGGTTGGCATAAAAAAGTAGCACTATATGCAGATGACCTAATGATATTTACATCTCATCTTCAAGAAGCTCTTGAAGCAACAGAAGAGACTCTAATTAACTTTGGGAAATCTCGGGTTATCAAATCAACAAATCTAAAACAACGACTATGACTTGGAACGAGGTCTTCTTGAGCCCATATAACAAAGAAAAAATCAGATACCTGGGTATTGACGTAGTTAAAGATATAAATAAAGTTCCACAGATTAAATTCCATAGAGTCCAGGTTGAAGTTAAAAGATTGCTGAAAGTATGGCGTAGTCTGCCATTGTCTATATTGGGTAAATCAAACATCCTTAAAATGTCAGTCTTACCGAAGTTTACGTTCATCTTCGGAGCCATCCCGCTTGGGTTCAACAGAGAGTCTATTAAGAAAATCCAGGGAGAGTTATCAAGTTTCATTTGGTCATCGAAAAAAAACAGAATTGCTTGGACTAAAATAAGGAGAAGAAAAAACCAGGGTGGATTAGCAACCCCAGACATTTTAGAATACTGTAGAGCTTTCCAATTTAAAAATAACAGAATATTGTTAGGTCCATATGAAAATTATCCATTATATATGCAAATAATGACAAATAACACCAGTCACTTCCTCTTTAAATTCGGTCACCTGAAATTTTTCAAAAAAGTTAAGCTGAAGACTCTAAGAGCAGCTGCAAAATTATGGTACTGCATCAGGTCGACTGTGAATATCCCTCTTCACAGCGATAAAGCCCCTATTTGGGACTCACCTAGTACTACGGAATGTCTTAAAGATTCTTTGTCGCTCCCGCTAAAATCAGCAGGAGTTGTAGTATGGGGGCAAATTCTATACCAGAATAAAATCTTAGACTGGGAAACATTAAATGAAATCACAAACTTTTTTCTAGCTATGTTTAAATATTATCAACTCTCAAGTTGGGCAAAATCAGTTAAGGAAACCAGAACAGGCAATACAACCCTAGAAAGCAAAATGTTGGAGAAGCCTTTCAAGAAAGAGATATCATTCTGGTACTGGGCCCTCATAACATCAGGGGAGGAAGAATTTCGGATTCTGGAGAGAATTTGGGGGAAAGATCTGCCAACGCTGGATACAAACCTCTTATGGCAAGTATCTATGAGCAAATACTGGTCAATAGTAACTTCTGCAGCTTTAAAAAGAAATCACTTATATACAACCCACAGGGCTTATTGGACGCCGGAAAAACTATCAAAATTCAGCGGGTCTACGGTGAAGTCCTGTCCAAAATGCGGCTTACCGAAGGCCAATGACCTGCATATGTTCTGGCAGTGCCCCCATCTCGAGGACTTCTGGAAGGCGGTGGGTAAGACCATAGAAGAGGTTTTGGGAAAACAGCTAACAGTGAGTATGAAGGTGGTCTTTTTTGGGGTGTCCGGGTCTACATCAGCAAACAGATTAACAAAACGGGAAGAGAGTCTGGTGTTTCTTTTAATTTTATTAGCCAGAAGAGAGATATGTGTAAAATGGATCATACCAATAGCTCCACTTCAGGAGGAGTGGCTATCTTCAGTGCTTAGAACCTATAATTAAGATTAAAAAAAGAAACCATTTTCAAAAAAATTTGCTTTCTGGGAACTGTGGGAAAATCACTTTCAGGGTATATAAGTTAAGAATGTCTGATTGTTTATTGTGTTCTTCCTCCTGGTTTTGTCTTCTTTATAAGTACGTCCTATGATTAAGTGCAAGCAACAGATAATAGGATTGAAGGCCTATTAGAGTAGCCATGATGCCTAGCTCAACCCACCCAGAATTAAAACCTTCTACAATAGTAATGGGAAGTAAGGGACCCCCAAATTTTTTCCCATATGGTCCACATACGGTGATAGGTACAGGTTACGTTTCGAAGGGAAAAAAAGGGGTAACCCCGATAAACCCTTACTATAAGTGATGCACAATGAGGACTAAAAAAAAAAAAAAAAAAAAATCAAGAACTGACGAGGCAGCTCTGATGTACAGTGGCAGATCATTCCAGGCCTCAGGAGTAGGCATGGCTTCCGGATCTGGTTCTACATATGCTGAGGTGTTTACAAGTAGGAGTCCTGCTGAGCGGAGGAGCCTGGTAGGTTTTACAAAGTTTATGCTGTTGTTGAGGTACATGGGGCCCATTTTGTGTAAGGCTTTGTATGTGTACATTATTAGTTTTAAGAACATTTGTTTGTGGTTTGGGAGCCAGCAGAGCTCTTTGAGGTGCGGGTGGATGTAGGTGTGGGATGAGAGGTTGAGGGTACCCTTGCTGGTCTCTGGTGAGTTGCACTGTTTTCCTTGTTTACTTGGCTAGTGGATGAAGAGCTGACAGAGCGCAGTTTAAGTATACAATTGACACAGGGGGAATTAGTGCTATATGATAGTCTTGGATTATCACCACTAAAGGTCTGAGTAAAAGGGTTCACCATGCTTCATAATTTGGAATCACACACCTCAATTTTCTTACCCAATGGGATATTTAGAAAGGTAGTATTGTGCCAGGCCTGCTGTCCAAGGCATGGCATCAGGTTGTAACTTGTGAACCTTTGTAGGTGTAGGAAGGTGTGAGAAGCACACCCCACTCTCTTTACAGTGCACTTTTATTCCTCCCTGTAAACAAGGGGTGTTTTGGTTATGTTTTGTTGTGTCTAACAGAGGGCGGATGCACCCTGAATGCTTTGCTTTTATTTAGTGGCATATGGCTACACTTGCTAGTACCGGTAATCTCACAGTAGAATATTGAGGCTTGACACAGTTTTCCAGGTGAATTACTGTGTGTGAACCTTGGACTCTGCATGATATACTAGGATCCTAATAAACTCCCCGTCCAGAGGAGCACCTTTTACTGGCTGGTGGCTGGCAGCAGGCAGCACTCATGGCCGAGTGAGTGAAAGCTGCGTGCCACTGTTGGGGAGCAGGACACCATCATACCCAATGCAGGGTTGGTTAGGAGGTTCCAGTCTTTATTGCAACCCACACTAGGGGAAGGGGGTTTTCCATAGTGTCTGAGGTGCATTTCATAAGAGCAAGGCACTAAGATATTGAAATTACCAGTTTATCTTATTCTGAACGGTTGTTAGAGGATGCTTTGGAGGAAAAGATAAACAGCCTGATTCATCAAGCCGAAATCGGCTCGCAAAGGGCCAGATTCTGAGAATCTGGCCCTTTGCGAGCTCTATTTTTGCATTTGGGATTCATAATCCCAAATGCAAAAACCGGTAATAGCGATGTCGCAATTTTGCGAGAAATTACATTTAAGGAATCTCTATTTGAGATTCCTTAAATGCAATTCATCATCCATTAAACAATTGCGAATTCGCAATTTCGGCCCGCTATTTACAGCGAGGTCAAACCTTGTGGTAAATAGCGAAAACTTAGAAAAATGCTTTTAAAAGCATTTTTCTAAGTTGCAGTTGCATGTTGCACACACACATGTCCTTTGGACATGTGTGTGCGCAACAACTGTTCAAATTTTCATTTAAGGGGTGCTACAGGGTGTCCTTTGGACACCCCTAGCACCCTTTAAATCGCTATCTTATTTGCGATTATGGGGTGAATGGGGAGGGGGGTGGGGGCGATTATAGGAATGAATGGGGAGTTATTCCTTATTTGCGATTAGCAATTTGCTAATCGCAAATAAGGAGTGTGTAGGAATCGCAAATCTTTTTGCGATTCCTACATGAATCCCGTTTTGCGAGTCTGGAATAGCGATTCCTTATGAATCGCTAATATAGACTCGCAAAACGGGTCTATGATGAATCAGGCTGTTAGTCCCAATGAGCCTAGAGCAAAGTATTCCCAATAGTTGTTCAGTTCATTGTGAGCATTCTAATAATTAGGCCTCACACAGAGTCATTGACCAAATTTGTAGGAATAGTAAAACACGCTCTTTCAGGAGACAGTGCCTGCAAGTTGTTCCCACTGAATCACAATAATGGCGTTAAAATGTATAGTGTTGGGGGAAGAGTGTTTCCCATCATAAAACGGTCTTTGTATGACAGAGGCTCGCATGTCGGCACCATGCATGCCTCTACAACGCCGTCCTAACTACGAATGTGCCTAAACCACGCATTCCTTTACCATGCATGCTTTTACCATGCATGCCTTTACCATGCAATTGCGTGGTGAGGGCATGATTGGTAAAGGGATATGCATGGTAAAGATTACCCCAACCCCAACCCAGTCTCCCCACCCTAAGCCCTAAAATCCTATCCCCCTACCTCGCTCCCCACCCTGAGGCCTAAGACCTACCCCTGTCCTTAAAACTACCCCTTCCCAAACCCCCACCCTGAGGCTTAAAATCCTAGCCCCTACCAAAAACGACCCCAAACCCAGCCCCCTTCACTCTGAGCCCTAAAACGTACACGCACTGTCCTTAAAACTACCCCTACCCCTTCCACTACCCTGAGGTCTAAAACCCTGCCTCCAATTAACAAAACAACCTCGACCCCCGTGCCCTGAGCCCTAAAACCGACCCCAACTCTAAAAACTCCCCCCAACCCAGCCCCAGCCCTTAAAAGTACCCCGACCCTCTCCCCTCTCCCTGCCCTGAGCCCTAAAACTCTGCCCCATTATAAAAAATTACACCTACCCCCGCCCTGAGTCCTAAAACCGACACCCACCTCTAAAAACTCCCCCACCCAGTCCCATCCTTAAAACTACCCCGACCCCCTCCTCCCCCTGCTCTGAGCCCTAAAACCCTGCCCCCTTCCAAAAACGACATGAGCCCTAACACCAACCCCAGCCCTGAAAACTACCTCCGCCCCAAAACCAGGCCACAGCCCCACTTACCTGCCCGCGTCTGGAGCTTCCTGTTCCAACGCTTCCTCTTCTTCCCTCCGCCCATCTGAACACTACAGCACTATCTATGCGTGGTTAAGGACGATACGTGGTTCAGGCACGCGTGGTTACACTTACGGGGAAACGGCGTGTGTGGCTCTGCCCGCGTTGTAAAGGCTGTTTCCCCAAAACAGCAATCCTACTAATAGCAGAATTCAGGCTAAGCAAAATAAACTTGCAAGTATGGCTAATCGCATATACTGATATTGGAGTGCCTCTCCCAATTCAAACCCACACATCAGGAAGTGATCTTGGGGAACAAATGTGAGGAGAAATAGCCAATGCCTTGAAGTTTGAATCCACTGGAGTCAATGTAGTGCCTTGTCAAAGCCTGTGGGAGGTAAAGGAAATTAGACTCCTAACCAACCCTCATGTGTTCCAACATAAATCAAACAAATTAAAAAATATCTGAATAGTGTACATGCAACCGAATGTGTGGTGGACATAATTTGTTATTGAACGTCAGTGATTGGTGATTATGAGAGGAAGGCTGCTAACCATTCTTTTCAGTAAGAATTATAAGCCAGATGTAGGTCGACATTTACCGACCGGTAACGGCCGATTCGGCCGTTACCGACCGGTAAATGGCTATTCTAGATGTAGGTGGCCTATTTTACCGATTCGGTAAATTTACCGAATCGGTATTATTAACGATTCAGTAATTTTGAGATGTAGGTGGGACTCTTCTGAGTCCCACAGGCCTTACTGAATCGGTATTTTACCACACAATCCAATTGGGTGGTAAAATACCGATTCCAGGTGTGCATGCACACCTATGGCATGTGACAGACAGACATGCCCTTAGGGCATGTCTGTGTGCCACATGTCCTACATGCCTGAAATCGGGGTGCTAGAGGGTGTCAAAGTGACACCCCCTGCACCCTTGCAACATTCGGTATTTGATTCGGTAAAGCCCATTGATTCCTATGGGCTTCAATGCCCATAGGAATCAATGGGCATTACCGAATCGGTATTTACCGATTCGGTAAATACCGATTCTTACAGAATCGGTAATTCAATTACCATTTCTATCTACATCTCCCCCCTTCTAATTTACCGATTCATAAATACTGAATCGGTAAAATTCGGTATTTATGAATCGGTAAAATATACTTACCTACATCTGGCCCTATGCCACAGTGGTGGCCCTAGAATATATAATCTACATGTACATACTTGAAACAGGTCACCAGGATGAGCCTAATGGAAGGCCTCGCACACAACTCAAATGGTGAGTCCCCTGCTATTCAGTTGTACTGACACTATGAACTTCATATTTTAGGGAAGAACTCGGGTCACTGATCCTCAAAGCAATGAATAAATGAGACACCTGCCTCCTGTTTACTGTGACAGCTCCAAAGTCTGTGGCTAGCACTTACATGGGGATTTGGTAGCCCTTCAAAACCTGAAACCGATAAACATCTCTGCCTAGTAGTGTTCAGAGTCAGGTGCTCTAAGCAGTGTACCACTTACTTTACATGTGGTCATATTGATTTGTGATTTTTGTGCATTGCGGGCGTGTACTAGGAGCTAAAGGATGCAAATCTAAAAAGAAGAATAGGAAAATAACATGATAGGTCTGTAGGAGAATAATTAGATCATATATAAACATTGGGAGTGTAGGATGGAACTATAAGGTACTAATTTGTATACATGAAGGTGACAAGAGTGGCAGTGTAGGGTTGGGAAATGTGGGGTATGGGAATTTAACATGCAGAGTACAAGAAGCATTGGGCAAAACAATAGGTTTCCCCTATGCAAGAGCCATTGGATTTGCCACTGTGTTATAGCCATGTTGTCCAGCAGCATGGAGTGGAGCAGGGTGGAGTGGCATAGAATGGTGTAGAGTGGTGTGGAGTGGAATAGACTGGAGTGGTGTACAGTGAAGCCCATTAAGCCCCTTTTTGCCTTTTATTGCCTTTTTCAGGTTGTTTTGTTGGTGTTGTTGTGGTACTACAACGGGCAAAAGGAAAGCCAGGATGGGGCCCATAGGAATTCACTCACCGAAAAACAGTCCTCAGGAGCAACTAATGATGACGTTATGGACAGATTTGATATTTTGCTATCCGAATGCCAAGCCATTGCTCATACCCTTTTCCCCGGATACCTATGTTTCAAATCCAGAGCCAACTGAGGCTACACCCACTCCCTCCGCTGCTAAGAAAACCACTAAACGTTTCTCTCAAATGTTTAGTAAATGTCACCTGAGCACTCGCACTGGCGTAGGCACTAGCAGTAGAGTAGTCAGTGTAGAGCACACCCCTGCATCGTAGAGCAGTCCCAAGATGCTCACGAGGTAGATCAGATTGAGTGTCGCAATAGGCATTCTGTTCTTTCTGTTTCAGAGAACAGTGCAGAGGAGAAAAATATGCCTGTATTAGATGTTATAAATAAGGAAGCTCCGTCCTTGTTCCATAGCCTAAGGGACACAATTAAGGGCCTCAAGGAGGAGGTAGTAGCCCTTAAAAAGGTGATAGACGATCTGGAGGGGAGGGCGATTAAAGATCAGGTTCCGAGTCCAGCATCTCAGGCAAAGGTACTAGTAGGAAGATGTGATGGGTCTCTGAATGTCAATGTCCAGTGGGAGGCCTCCCTTTTCCCTCCTATGCCGCAAGAACATGTGCGGGTCACTCATAAAAGCTACTGGAGTTCCCTGTTCCCGTTCCACCCCCCTGCCAATTTTTGCCCAACCATGCATGTGGTTTTATTTGGCCATGCAATAGATCTATTGTACAACACAGTACAGAGGATTGGGAGGAGTGCTTGATAGAGGCGAGGTGGCGTTATATGAGGGTAATTCCCATGACAAGAGGTAGGCCCAATTTCATGCAATTGGGTAGTTTAAAATGGTTTTTATATCAAGAATCTTGCCCAGAGGAAGGATGATGTAATCTTCCTTACACAGGTCCCCAAACTTTATATTGGCAAATGGGAAGATCATGACTCACTCAAAAATAAGGTCATTCACTGGTTTAGGGAGCTCCACCATTGCTATTCTCTCATAAGGTATGACATTGATCAGGTTGAAAGGATAACTACTCCAGGTAAGAAACTTGATATGGTGAAAGTACGCTTTGTTCATAAAACCACAATAGATGACTTAATGGCCATAGATTTTCATACAGTCCTGCTAGGCAACACATCAATTACAATTAAGTATTGTGAAAGTTCAGACGAGAGCCCCCGATTAGTAGTTCCATTTGTAAGGGAGGGGAAGATATGGCCAGTGGGACTGTTAACACCCAGGATTGACTACAGGAAGAGGTTGTGGGCAATTTGGAGGAGAATGTGCTGACAGCTGGGACAGTTTTCAGTGATCTATTATCTAAGCCCCCAGTTCCCTCTCCCATTAAACAACAGGTATTTGAGGCTCTAAATATGAAGTTGCTTACTGCACTAGCCATCTAAAAAGATGGTTGTGGAGGCTTGAGGCTAGTGCTAGCCTGGCTGGTATACAGGAGGTCGATAGGGGTGTATCTATGAACCCGTGTTTGAAATCCAGCTCCTTCCTAGTACCCCTGGTGCAGCTAAAGGTTTTGGTGTGGAATGCTGCCGGGGTAGCCCGGATGCTCTTAGCACAAAGAATGGGGCAATTTTGTAGATTCTCATTATGTGTGTCTGATGCAAGAAACCACAAGTTTGACCCCCTTATGTAGAACTGGATATAATTCCTACTGCAAGAATGCGGTTAAGAAAAGAAAAGGGAGACAATTGAGTAGCATAGTGATCTGGGTGAAAGTTGCACTTCAATGCAACAGTTAAACTGTTCAAGTTGATTCCCTAGCTATTTTAGCAACTTACCTTGCCCTTCTCTCTGGTTTGAAAATCAGGGTTTTTAATGTGTACAATAGAATGGGACCTAGTAAGGAGGAAACTAGGACTATGGTGGCTCTTGACCATTCTCTCAAGGATTACATGGGTAGTAACCCCCTACTGATAGCAGGGAATTTCAACTGCACTTTGCATCTACCCCATTACATTTGACAGCAGAATGGAATAGAACTTGGAAAATTCCACCACTAGAGTTACCTACTCTCAGATGGACAAAAAAAGGAACCCAAGTGTTGGCCCTATCAGTCCAACATGACTTGAGGGCTACCAATGGTAGGATAAATTCCAACCGCAAGGGCGGAATGACCTTCAAAAGACCTAGCAACTTAAGTAGAATCGATTACTGTCTGGTTGATTATAGACTTTGGCCTGTTGTGCTTGAAAGTGGTTGAACGATTTGATAGTGACCACAACGCCCTGAGCCAATTCTCTCTAATTCTAGAGAGATAGAAGCTGTCCATATGGGCCCTAGAGGTCTGGGCATGCTCTCCCATGCTAATAATCTAAGAACAATCAGTTGGAATTGGGTGGAGAAAAATCCTTTGGCTCTTGAATTTGTCACGAGTAAAGTATCCACTGAGATGGCTGTGCTGTCTAACCTTTATTATGAAGATAGACTAGAGAAAATGAAATCCTTGCATGGGGCACTTAACATGCAGATTAGAGTAACCCTGGTTCAATCGAAAAAGGTGGTGAAAAATTGGCCTAATCCAGCTCCAGGGTATAACCAGGATAGTAGGAAGGCAAAGGGTGAGCGCCTTCAAGCGGCAAAATTTAAGTCACGTTGTGATTCAGTGGAGTGTAGAGTCAAGTATAGACAGACACTGGATCACGCCAAGAGGCAATGGGAATGCGCCCTATGGTCTTTCCTGCATAGAGCCCTGGTAGCCAAGGATAATACGTTGTTTTGGAAGAAAACAGCACTATGTCTGAATGGGCCCAGGACTGCCTTGGAATTTTCTGTCCAGCCGGTGGAGTGGGTGTCCCAAGTTGGGGGTTTGTATTCTTGTGGACGCATTGAGGAAAAGGAGGACGCCTTTTGGACACGTTCAAATACAGCATGCTTGAAATGTTTTTTAATTTTCCCTAAGGAAACTCAAGCAGCAATTAGCTCTTATATTGCAGCTAGAGCCCCTGGTCTGGGCAGAATTCCGAATGATTTATACAGGGAAGGTCCAGTAGTGTGGGGTGCCCAAATCAATTTGCTATTTAAGCCATTTTCTGGGGCATGGATATCACCACCTCTTGGAAGACAGCAGAAATTACACCGATTTACAAGATGGGGGATAGGGAAACGCCGGGTAGCTACAGACCTATTTGTTCAATAGACTCCTTGCAGAAAAAATTCAGTAAAAAGATTTTGGTCCATCTTCAGGAATGAATTTCAGAAGGGAATATTCTGTCTGATTTCCAAGCTGAGTTTCATGCCAGTTTCAGTACCCTAGACCAAGTCTTTCACTTCATCAGTATTTATTGGAAAGAAGTGTTAGTAAAGGGCGAAACCTATATGTGGCTTTCATGGACCTTCATACAGCTTTTGATCTTGTGACACAGGACAACTATTAGAAGGTGCTGGCAGAGATGGGATCCCACTAAATTTACTGGATATCCTGATGAGATTACATGAAGCTAGCAAGGCTCATGTTAGGTGGGGTCACTTCTCTTGCTATTATGGAGAGTAGTAGGGGACCTTGACAGAGTGTGACACTCTAAAAGTTGAAGAGAAAAGGGCCACTTCCCTATCAAAGTCTCTCCAAGGCTTCAGTAGCTATTTCATTATTTAATTATTATTTTGCATGAGCGAGGTTCGGAATTAATAACTCAAAAACTAATTAGATGTTTTTTTCCAGTGGAACTCTGAAGACAGCAAAGAGATGTATGTCCATTGGGGATCGCCCTATTGAATTGGTTTCTACCTTTGCATTTTTAGGGTTATGCTTAGCCCTAAACTTGTGCTGGGCCCCTCACCTTGAGAAAGCACATCCCACACTTATTCCGCAAACCTCCCAAATAACCAAGATCCACAAAAGGACTGTTTCTGGAAAAGTGGTTCCAGTACTAGAAATGTATTATACCAAAGCCCTAGGCTCAGTCATCTATGGAGCAGAATTGGTGGGTAGTGGAAATATTGATTGCCTTTCTGTGACTGAACACCCCTTTGTAAGAGCCCTTCTTCTTAATCTTTTGGCAATCTACCCTCTGATTCCAATTTTCCTTGACCTGGCCCAAAGAAAGATTGCCCATAACATGGAGTGTAGGCTCTAACAGGCACATGCATCAAGCGATTTGGGAATCGCAAACGGTGCGAATCGCAAAATTCGGCCGTTTGCGATTCCCAAATCACTATTTGGGATGCATCAACTTAAAAGTGAATAAATCGCTATTTTAGCGATTTTTTCAAGTGCGATTGCTTTTAAGGAATCGCAAATTTGCGATTCCTCAAAAGCAATGCATGAAACTAAAAAATATTGCGAATTCGCAATTAGAGAGAAAAAATTACCATGAGGTTGGACCTCATGGTAATTTTGCGAAATGTTAGAAAAATGCAATTTTTTGCATTTTTTTAACTTTCATGTTGTGCACACACATGCCCTTAGGGCATGTGTGTACACAACATATGTGCATTGTTTGATTTCAGGGGTGCAACAGGGTGTCCTTTGGACACCCCTGCACCCTTGAAATCGCAATCTCAATTTGCGATTAGCTAATTGCGAATCGCAAATTGAGATTGTCTTCCCATTCATTCCTATGGGCCTCTAGGCCCATAGGAATGAATGGGAAGGGATTCCTTAATTGCGATTCGCAAAATGCTAATCGCAATTAAGGAATTCTAAGAAATCGCAATTCATTTAGCGATTTCTTGATGCATAGGCATTTGCAATTCCTTAATTGCGATTCCTTAAAAATCGCAATTAAGGAATCGCAAATGCCGAGTTTGATGCATATACCTGCTAATGTTTTGGCAATGATACTTGTCTACTGAATCACTTTTCCTGTCTCCAGTGGACTTCTGGACCTCCAAGGGTTAGCAAAATCTCTTGGTTTCATTCCCTCAGGGTACTCCTGAGGAAATCGGGGTTGGAAACCTATTGGCTGGACCACAAGAGGATTTCCCAGATCACAAGAGACAAGCTCAAAGAAGTTTACTGGGAATTTATTATGGTGGAGAATGTTTCCAATGTTAAAGAATCGCTTACACAGCAGTTTATAGTCCTTAAAGCCTTCACCCAATTTGAAAATACTATCGATGAGATTGTCCCACCACTGGCGTGAAAATTGATCCTTCAATTTAGATATAAGTCACTCCCCACAAAGGTGTTCTGTAGCAGATGGCAATGCCAAGCTCTCTTTGATGATATGGAGCAAACATTCCAAGGAGGTCCTGAATCCCTAGTCCATTTATTATTTTGTTGCCCCTGTTACAAAAACTTGAGGACCAAGTGGATTATCCCTGCTAAGCAGGTGTATTGGTTGTGGACATTATCTGGACGTGCTCAGAATACTTAGCACGGATACAAGGAGAATTGTGGTATTTGAATTAGCTACGTTTCTGATGGCCCTATGGATCAGATGCTCAAAGTGTATTTCGTGATATCCTTGGTTCATTGTTTTAAAGGATGTATGTCCTGTTAGTATTGCCATGCTCCTTCTTTTTGCTGCTTTTTAATTATTTATCTACTTGTAATGTAATGAATTGTTTGCCTTTGGTACCTTTACGTATATATGTGGTATGTGTTTCCAATTGAGCATTGCCCTATAAAGTAAAGCTATATCCCCTTGTTAACTCTTTAATTGCCCCCGCGCTAGCAAGAAGGCAATTCTGCGATTTTAAATTACTCTTTTATGCTATAATATATGTATGTATGTACTGAGATATACTTTTTACAATCCTTGTGATCGAAAATAAAGTTTGATGATGAGGAGAAGGGTACTCCGATACACCTATCCTTCTGGTGTTGTGGCTCTCTAAAGGTAAAGCAAAAGGTGTAGCTGTCACCCACCCCAGACTTGTATTGGAGACAGTCTGTCAGGCCCACAGAGCAGTAAGTGCAGAGACATGCCTACTTTGTAAAAGTGGTATTTTTAAAACAGTAATGTTAAATCCAACTTGTCCAGTTGGGATGATTTATCATTGCTATTCTAAATATGTGAAACATGAAAAAACTACTTCTCTAAGATCAGGAATAGCAGCTTAAAAGTGCATTAAGGAATTCACAATGCCAACCTATGGGAGGAGTAAGCCTCACAGTAGTGAAAAATAAAATAGGCTATTTGTCACTACCAAGACATGCAAAACATAAAAGTACATGTCCTACCTTTTACTTACATAGCACATAACTTTAATCTCCTGTATTTCGAGGGTTATCTCCTGACATTAGTAAACAATTGAGATACAGCTCTATTACACCTATTTGATGACCATCAAAAAGTAGGTAATGTATCAGATATAGTTTATGAATAGTTTCATACTTTTTCAAGACACTACACTCTTCAAATCTCTATTTAGTGCGCAATATCTCCATTTGCTGTAGCACTTTTATTGTGCAACAGAGTTGTTTCTCTTCTCCCTTACCCTCCAATTTGTATATCAGACCATTACAATAGCACCTTGTGAAATCTTACAATTGGCTTTAATATTGACTATTACCACTAATTATTCTTCAAAATCCCATTTCAACATATTGCAGGCTCCAGCACCATTAGCCAACACTTTGCATATCAAGACTGTTATGTTGAAGATTTGTTAGGAGTTAGAGATTCCAATGTTAAAGGTTGCGACTTTCTCCTAGAAAAAGTGCGTTAAGGGGTATGAGAACCAGCACAAGAGAGCTTGCTTGTCAGAGATGCACTGGCCTCTCGGGATTATCAAGGTACAACAGAGATATAGGCAGTGGTAGCAGCCTCATAACAGGGGTGGTGGGGGGATGAAAAAATAAACTAAATAAACGTATCTTCGCCGCCACATGCCTCTTCCCCATCCTCAACTGACACTGAAAACTCCAGAAGCACCCAGGCTCGCAGACTCTCCCAGCCAATCACAACTCTGCATCATCAGTGTCGTGATTGGTCTGAGCAGCCTTTTGGGCCACTCAGGTACTGCCTTGGAGAAAGGGCATGTTCTCCACCCGGCTACACAAAACACAGAGCGGTGGAGAACATGCTAAGTACCATTGACTGTTGGCCCAAGATTGCCGGACAAACATTCATGCGCAGTTAGGGAGTGCAAACCACTCTCACCCTGCTCTAGCGAGCTCAGCCCCACCTTGCCCTGACCTGGCTCCAAGTCCCACACAGAAAAATTAAATCATATCACTTTCTTTTTCTTTTTTTGCACTGCTCAAAAAGTAGAGGGGTGTTGCTCCTCCACCTTAGCGGAGGAGCTGACCCAGGCTACAACCGTGTCATGACAGCATAAGTCTAACATAAGGAAAACTTCAATAATGATGTACAGTGAGTAGTAATAACGTATCATGTAAGTAAATATCTGCCCTACTTACTCAGGGTTTAGCTTTTGTCTTTCTGCAGTGTTCAAACAGACTGTGATGGACCTGAGAAATATCTGGATACCCACCAGATCCATGAACACCAGCAGACAATCGGAATGCAGAAGAATACCACTTTTGTGCCACATAAGAAGAGGCATAAGAGTAACATATCTCAAAAAAATACAAAACAGGATATGAAAACAGATAAAAACTGGACTGGGGAACAACAACAGATGTACATTGACGTGCACACTGTGCGACTCCGGTTTGAACCCTATAACTAAAGAAGCTGCGAGGCATAATTTCCTGCTTCCATCATTCAGCTTCCTCATGAAGGAAACACTCCTTAAGCCTGGAGACCTGTGATGCATGTTGCCTATATTGAATCTTGTCCCAGTACGACACCGAAGTCCCTCCTTCTCAGACTCTGCCTCCAGGTGCCCTGCTTTCACAGTCTCCAACCAAGCCATTGCCTATTTTCCAAGCATGAGTGTGTTCCTAAAGGCACAAGACACCTCCCTACCATGCCTCAACTATCTACCTGTTCTGACACTCATTTCCTTTGTTCAGTAACCCTCACATTGCCTGCTCTTGCAACACATTAAACCACAGGGCGATTCTTCACTGATACTACATAATTACACAAACCTGACAAGAATGTATACTTAGTTTTCTAACCTACAGCAGATGCAAGAGAATCTCTAGACAGTTTGTGCATATTGGATACCGAGGAATCTAAAAATAACACCCAGACTTACTTTAGGATTATTGCTCCTCTGATCCCAATTAGAAGGCCGGACCTATGTCACTGTTTTTTTTTTTAACCAAGAGTGGGCTAGAGGTAATGATTCATGGATCCTCTCAATCGTTTTATTTTGGTTTCAAGTTATACATTTTGAAACCTACTCATGCTTTACCTATGCATATTTATGTTCGGTTCTGAGCAACTAGACCTGGAAGGCATTGTGGCAGTTCAGTTGGAAGGCAAAGGCGCCAGTTTCACTTTAGATGCTGTTTCTGGGCAGTAATCCTACCTTTTCTAAAAAAAGACTGCCTCAGGGGAGTAGATCTACACTTTGGCCCCAATTACAATGCCGATCAGCGGCGCGTTTGATCGACCAATATCATTTCTGAATGGAAACTGATTCCATCCAACCAATTAGGGTGCAACCGCCCATGGGCTGGTTGGAAACATCAATTTGTCAATTGCCGCTTGTGCTGGGGCCGTAAAAGAGCGGCAGCAAAAGCCTCATTGGAAATATTGATGTTTGCAAACATCCATGCACCATGTGCTAGGCACCATGTGGTGCCTGCACTCAGGGTATGGATGTTTGGGAGGGCACCACAGGTGCCCCCAGGCCTCATAGTGGAGGCTGCTGAGGGACCAGGGCCCTGCTGGAGGCCCCCAAAGTCTGTTCATGACAGTCTTTCAATGGGGGTTGGACCGCCATTCAAAGACTGTACAAAAGGAACATCGTAATTCCTATGGCAGTGTCTGAGCAAGCACCACCCTATTGTAGGGCATTACATTCCGACTGACGGTCGGATGGGCTCGGAAGCATTGGTCGGTCCCTCTGCTCGCTGCCTCCGATCCAAAGCCACGGTGCATAAAATTGTAAATGTAAATTGATACGTGTATAGCGCACTACTCACCCGCAAGGGTCTCAAGGCGCTTGTACAGTGTGGAACTGTGAGGCGTCCACTCCTGGGCACCCCCAAGGTGGAGACCAGGCATCCTTAGCATTGTGTGGATTAAACAAGCTATTGCCCAGAGTTGCAGAGTGGGACTCCATGATTGGAATAGGTACCGAGGCGAGAATTATCAGGTCCGTGGAATTTTGAGCCCAAGACCCACCGAGGCGGGGAATTGAACCCTGGTCCCGGGCTAGACCTCTGCATCAGGGTCTGCCGCTCCAATCATTGAGCCACACTTCTCCACTGCCATGCATGGAACATGGTGCATGGAGGTGCATGAAGTGCTCCTTTACACAGCCTTCTGCTGAACCGCACCACAAGCCACCATGTAAAGGAGCACCTTGCGACCGCCAACTGCGTGCCGGGTGGTTTCCTGACCGACCGCCATCATAATAAGGCGCTATCTCACGTGCCTCTTGTGTCAATCTCACAGCAACACAATCAATGAATGTTTCTGGCTCTCTCACACAACACACATCCATTTGCAATGGAGTGTTTTAGAATATCATAAAAAAAAATTACACAATTGGAATTATAAACAGAAAATCTACACTAAATGGAATATTTTTTGTAAACGATTCTTGTAAGACAATATTTCGGTGCACATTATTCTGACATCAAATGAGCAACACTAAAAGGCCCCACTAATGGCTGCCAAAATCGATAGAAATCTCAAGTACAACATCTGATACTGGTAAGAAATGAAAAGCAGAGGAATCACTTTCAATATTATTTTGTTCAACATTTCATTGCAAACGAAATAAAAATTATCTTTATTGCCTACGTGTAATCGCTGATAAGAAAAACCATTGCAGCTGTAAAACAGTTGCCTACATTACAAAAACTCATAAAACAGGGCCACTTCCCAAAGCCGAAAAAGACGTGGCAGTGCTGACACAGTCATTCCATTCACCAGACTGTACAGTTTCTACAATTTACTGGATTAAGGAAATAGTTCTATTATTTCATTCATGTATCTACATATAGATCGAGATCCTCATTACAAAAAAATACAAACCGCATTCAAAATACAAAAAAATATTTTAATTCATTCTACACTAAAACTCTTTAAAAAATGAATACTTTTGTGTGGTGAAACAATCGAAGAGAAAAACAATTAATTCAAAATAATTTGCCTAATCAAAATAATCAAACAGAAAAGTATTTGGGTAAAAGTAATACTTGTTGGAAAGTACCCAACTAAAATTCTGAAATGTGATTGTTAAAATCTTGAGCACACAATCACTGTCTAAGGTCTGACAATGCTTAATAGCGTGTTTCTTTTGAATTAAATTAATTTTTAAATCCTCAAAAACAAATATGCAGTGTTATACATAATAATTTTTGGCGGTGCCAATTGTTCTGGCTTTTGTTTACCAAAAATGTGTTCTTGAGCTTGGCCACGAGCAGTGCAAGCCGGGTAATAACTTTAACAGCAGTTTGAGCTTTACTCATCCATCCGGTAGAGGTAAGTCAAATGCAGCATCATCGGAAAGTGCAGTCTCAGAACAGGCAAACAACAGACAGCAGCAGTCTAACCTTCCCAAAAAGAGTGACACTAAACTACTAGTTTTCTGTCAAATCTCTTTACTAGTTCTATCACATTTTTACATTGAGCATGTCACTTTTTCCATGGCTAATGCAGTTTAGAGTTGTTGCGTTGGAACCAAAAATAAATTGCCAGGCAAGGAATGAGAAGCCAGGGTGCCTAAAGGGTCTGAAAAATCATACCTTTAGGAAGTAAAGATGTGATGAGGGTGCGGGTCCCGCGCATCCGAAGAACAACCACCGGTGGATATCCTTCTCCCACCTCGCCGCCAAGACATGGAACACCCTCCCACTGAGCCTATGACAGACCCAAGACCTGCTGACCTTCAGGAGGATACTCAAGACCTGGCTATTCGATCAGTAGCGCCCCCCACCCCCAGGGCCTTGCGGGTATGTAGTGCGCTTTACAAATTATTGATTGATTGATTGATTGAGGGCAAGATGAGCTCTTTCATCCTTTGACAGATTGGGCGCGCAGAGTCTGAGGGCAAGTTGGGAAGGTAGGTAACAACAATCAAATTGTACCCTCAAATTTTATTTTATTACCTACAGGGCCAGAATGCTTTGATACTGCCATCCTAGCAACTTTATTGTGAGTGCTGTCCAAGCGCCACTGAAAAGTGGGGAGTCATCGAGTCTAGAGCCCTCAAGGAACTGCTGAGGAGATTTCAAGTTTCTGAAAGAGAACAATGCTCATCAGGTCACTTGCTCCAGATAGCGGGAGGAGGGGCATGTTTTGTCCAGGATTTAGAATGATCTCTTTAAATGGAGATGTTGTCAGAATTGGGAGTATACCTTGGGTGGCTTAATAACCTTTTATAACACTTTGGAATTCCATTAGTGGTTGCAGACTGTATGAGGACTGGGCTGGAGTAGAACTCTTGGTCAGTAGGTTGTCCAAGCAATGATTGACGTGGTACTCTTGTTTACTGACTCAACCAGTAAATTTAAAGAGGAGGATTATGAGGCTGCCTGAGCCAGACAAGAACTTTTGCCAGTGGCCCTTCAGACTGGGACATGGGAGAAGAACAAAGTGCTTCATTACACTACATTATACTACACACCTTTGTACGCCAGCTGCTGCTGAGACTTTCCTGATCTCATCTTGAGTGACCGACTAGGGCGATTCGTCTTCGATGGGGAGACAAATGCAGCTTTTACTTGCAATTTAAACCCTGTGGGTCCACTTGCCTCAGATTAATCTGTGGTCTATATGTTTTGATCTTTTATACTCAAGCTTTAATCTTTAGTCTTTGGTCTGAGTTTTGGTGGGGCTTTTTGTCAAAACTTGATTAGTGTTCAATACGCCCTTGGCGTGCCTTCTACCACTGCTTTTTCTCAGTATTTTAGGATATGCCAGATGCATCAGTTCTTACGCGGCCAATAACCCTGATGAACCTTCCACCACGTGACACTGAGTGGTCAAAAAGGCCGAGAGGATAAGGCTGAGAGGGCATGAGCATGGCTCTTGTTCAGAGTTTCCTTAGAATCTAGGCGCTGAAGCAGTTGGTGCTTGGTAAAATGTATTCTCTCAGTGGAAGCTAATGTGTCAGCGAGTTGTTTCGGACTTGTTCACTTATAAGTTGAATTCTTTTGCTATTGTTGTTTGAGGAACCTATATGGGGTTCGCTGGATCCTTGTGATCTGTTCTAGTGGGTTATACCCTCTTCAGTGACTTACTGAGGTTATGTTCACTTATGTATGATTTATTTCAGTGTGCTCAATGTGCTCGGCACACAATGTGTATGAAAAGTCAGAGTGAGCTTGGGCATCCCGGCCCCTCTGCGGAGAGCAGGTTGCTTCTGCCCTGGGAAGCTAGCTGGCCTATTGCCTGCCCACGCTCTGTCCCAACAGTTTGCCAGTTCAGCTCATATCATCAGTTACTCACCACCTATTGGACCTCTTTGCAGTGAACGGATAGGTGGCGGGTAGCAGGTGGAGGCGACTGCGAGTCAAGGTTGGGCTAAACGGGCGGGTGGGTCTAAGCATGAGTTTTGTGACCTGTTGAGCAGGATGGCCGGGGGTTGTGGGGGCTGTCACCAAGATCATCACCAGCAGGAAAAATCGGGGCAAGACACTCAATTGCCAACTTGCCAACAGCCAACCTGGTAGCTTCTCCCCGCTTACACACTACCTGACAGCTGCTGACAGGCCTGGTTCTGCACACGGCCTCAACCTGCAGCATCAACCAGCGGCTTGCTCACCACTCCACATACTCTCCACACTCTGGATAATGAAGAAAAAGAAGTGGAATAATCCCAGTTTGTCTGGTTTCGCATTGTGCAATTCAGCTACTAGATGTTTGTACTATGCTTCCCCTACACCCACCTTACCACCAGCACCCCCCCCCAAAAGCCCTGACCACAGCCCTCCTGGTATCAATGCGGCCCTCAGTCACATAGAGGACTAAACTTTTTGGCCTATGCGAAAATGTTTGTGAGTACCCATGCATTGACTTAATAGAAGAGCAAGTCAGTTGGCATTGCTGCAATAAAATTCGTTTCCACCAGGACAATAGTTTTTACTAAACCGAAGTAAGTAATAAAATGCATTTATTTGGACATGATCATACGAACCAAAGGTACTCGTGCAAAACATTTGACTAAAATCAACAGAGCTTCCTTGTGCCTTCAAGGGCTGATATTACGTTATGTTATTTTTATTTGTATCGCGCACAGCTGCCCCAGCAAAGGGGCGTCCTGGCGCTTTGAAAAGGTAAACACAACACAGCATTAAGAGCAAGCAGAAAGAAGAAGAGACACCTAGAAGGGGCTAAACAAATAGAAAGGTCTTAATGGCCCGTCTAAACTGAAGGAGCTCATCGATGGCCCGGATTTGCGGAGGAAGAGAATTCCACCAGCTTGCCGCCAGGACTCGGAAGGAGCGGCCACCAACTCTGCTCAACTGATCTGTTTTTACCTCTAGCGGGGAGATCTCACTGTAGACTATATTAAGAGTATATGAGGCAAAAGTGTCCTCCCTTCTCCACAGTGCAGTCAATGTTGGGAAGGGAAGTGGCGTATAAGACTTAATCCTGTTATATCACTTCATTCTGAAAAAGCTGAATGACCCAAAGAGCGAATTCTTCAAGATGGCCACCAGCGAGCAAGGAACCAGCAGATAACAACTGAAAGAATCGCCTGAAATCAATAGAGAAGCTAAAGTCTAAATATGATCTGTTATTTTTGATAGGCGGTTTTTGGCAAAGGTGTCTAAAAACTATGATAAAAGAGCATGTCAAAATCTGTTATTCCATATTTGCATAAGACGATTAGAGGAATAACTATTGGTCGCTGTGGAATACATTTGTGGAGATTTTTGAAGTTTTACTTATTGTTGAACAAAGTTGTAGTCCATGTGAGGTTACACAATTTAGGTGTGCATCAAGACCACATCGAGCTGCGTGAATCCCAGGGAGGTTAGCAGATACTGGAGGAAAGTTCTAAGGTGTGACTTTGGTTTATCCATGACAATGGCTCTAACTCACTACCTCTGGTATCATCAAAACATAGTAACCATTGAGCGAGATTTATCAAGCCACTTACTTTAAAATAGGAAGTCATTCAATGTAGTATGTGATAAAATATCAAGTGCTAGACTCCCATTGGATATTTAGAATTTGATATGTTAAACACATATGTATGTAATTTTCTGTGAAAATGCAAGGCGGGTGCGCATGGCCAAGTGATATTTTAAGTGTTTATAAATCCTTTTAATTAATCTCAAGCGGACAATTCTAATCTTGATTATATTCTGGGGGGGCGTGGCTTGGACGCCGATCGGGATGGCGGCGTGAGCTCGCAGCTCCGCGCGGAATCCCGCTAATTCTCCTGTTTTTCGGGACCCTAGGCGACCCGGAGACAACGTTCCTGCCCTCTGAAGGGTGAGGGGACAGCTGGACGTAATCAGTGAATCGCTGGGGGACTGCTGGCCCCGAGGAGATCGAGGAAGAGGCGGCCGAGGTGTAGACCGGGGTGTGAAGAAAATGGCGGCGTGGAGGTCGGACGGTCCCGAACTTCAGCCCTGAGTCCAACTGTCGCCAAGCAGAGAGGGACCCCGCACCCGGCTGCCCGACGCACTGGGATTGGCAGCGCGAAGCCCTGAGACCGGGGGACGCTGCCCGATTCACCCAGGAGATCGGGGGTTCTCGTCGGCAACCGTCCCACGGCTCATCCTCCCCCCACAGGTCCAGTGGGGGTGACGGAACGGAGCTCATCCGCCTGATCATTGCTCCTGAGACCATTGGCGGTGGCATTGCATTGCCCGGTGCCCGGTAATCGGCACGGACCCACGGGAGCACCCACAGTACGGGTGGCCGGACTTGTGACGCAGCGCCCTGACATGGCGGCGATCGGAGGGCCGATGCCCGGGAGCCGCGAGGGGGACTCGGCGACATCGACCCGGCTGAGTGAGAGTCCCTCCCCGGAGCTTGACCAGGAACAGCGGCTGAACCGGCGCTTGGATGCCATCCTTGAGGCGATCACTTCCACCAAGGAGGCGTTGCACAACGACATTGCCCAAGTGGCCACGGGCCTGGGGCTGCTACGCGCGGACCACGCGAAGCTGGCGGATCGGGTCAAGGATCATGACCAACTGTTGCTGGACCTGAAGCCCTCGGTGGTGACCGCGGAGCACAGGATTACAGACATTTTGGCCCGACTGGACACTCTAGAGCGGAGGGCGGAGGATGCCGAAGGCCGCAATAGGCGGAACAACGTGCGGGTCGTAGGCCTGCTGGAACGGATTGAGGGGGAGGATGCGGTGGCCTACATGGAGAACTGGTTCCGCACTGTGGTGGCGCCGGAGGGGCTTACTCCTTTTTTCACTCTGGAGCGAGCTCACCGGGTGCCCGCTCGCCCGCCGGGGCTTGGCCGCCCCCCCCGACCAATGGTGGTGCGGCTCCTCCACTACAAAGACCGAGACCTCCTCATCCAGCGGGCCAGGATGTCGGGCCCTTATGGGGTGGAGAACAGCAAGGTAACGATCTTTCCGGACTATACGCAGGCGGTCCAGAAGGACAGGGCATCGTTCCTGGCTGTGAAGAAGGAGCTCAGGGAGGAAGGCATTCAGTACTCCTTGCTCTACCCGGCCAAGCTGCGGATCATCATGGATGGCACCACACACTTTTTCCTCACTCCGGACGAAGTTTGGCACTGGCTTGAATCGTACAGAGCGGGGACGGACAGGACACACCAAAGTAGGCGAGACCAGCCCAAGCAGCCCCGGGTGCGGCAGTCACAACGCATCAGGTCCCGCAACAGGCGCCAGCGGGAGAAGCGGGAGGCTCAAATGGCGGAGAAGAGGGATGCACTCGCAGCGACGGCGGCCATTACAGGGTCGCAACAGAACAGTGTACGGGCCGAAACGGACTCGGGAGGAGAAGGCAGCAGAACAGGAGAGGAACTTTCGGAGGCAGAGAGCCAGAAGGGGCCGACAGTGACCCCACAGACCTCGGATAATATTTTCTGCGGCTAAGATAGACTTTGGCCTAGACCGGGACTTCATGGTAGGGTGATATCCTGTTGCTGGAGGGCGGGTTGCCGGGTGGGGGAGCTGAGTGTATCAGAGGGGATGAAGGGCGGGACGCGGGCTCCGCTAGCTGGGGTCGGCGGCGACTCACCCCCCCTAGACCCTTAAGGTCGACTGTGGTGGAGACCACAGGGCAAGTGTGCGAGAAGTTGGATCAAGGTTTGGATGGGGGCGGCCATTGGGTTCGTGTGCTCTGTCCTGGGGAGTGGGGTTTGGGGAATGTTTCAGTTTTGGGGTTGTTTGGGGGGGGGCAACTGCATTGGGGGGGTCATGGACCTTTGGAGTTTAATTCGGACTGTACGGACTTGGTATGGGGACATTACCTAATTTGAAATGCCTGACGTGGAATGTCCGGGGGCTGCGGACTATGGTGAAACGCCACAAAGTACATGCATACCTGGTACGCAGGGGGGTTCAGATAGCTATGCTCCAGGAGACTCACCTCACCAAAAAAGAGTGCGCTGCCTTGCAGAAAAGGTGGCGGGGCCAGGTTTTTGGCACCACTTACTCAGCGTATGCCAGGGGGGTCTTGATCTGGGTGAGGGCGGGGATACCCTTTCAGGTGCTGAATCAGGTAATAGATTCGGATGGCAGGTTTGTAGCGGTGGAAGGGAGATTGTATGGACGGGATGTGGTTTTATGTTGTGTTTATGCACCGAACTCTGACCAAGGCCGATACTTTGATAGCCTCTCGGGGTCCTTGGCCTCTTTCCTGGCGGGCCCGATAGTGCTAGGAGGGGACTTCAATTCGATTACGGATGTGGCTCTGGATAGGTCCCATCCCCCCCTAGTAGACTCTCCTGTGCGCAGGCTGGCCGCGCACAGGAAGGACTGGCAAGAACGATGGGGGTTGCTGGATGTCTGGAGGGAGAGGCACAGGGGAACCAGGGATTACTCCTTTTATTCCGCTCTACATGATTTACATGTCAGGATTGATTCGGTGCTTTGCGGGAGCTCCCTAGCCCCATTGATTACCCATGCTGAGTACCTTGCTAGGACGATATCCGATCATAACCCCCTGTTAGTGCATATCCAATGGCAGCGGGAGCGCTCAGCAATACCAACATAGCGGCTTCGCCCGGAGACGCTAGAGGATTCTGTGTTCGACGATGCGGTCCGGCAGGGCATTGATAGTTATTTCGGTGTGAACGAAGGAACGGCGACGAGCAGGTCTGTTGAATGGGATGCAATGAAAGTGGTGGTGAGAGGGGTGTGCTTGGGCAGGTTCTCGAATGCTCGAACGACTGTGCTGAATGACTTAACGAAAGCGGAGGAAGCTTTGAGGGACCTGGAGTGCCGCAGGCCCACTAGGCCAGATCTACAGGCCCAGTTATTGGAAGCGAAGGAAGCGGTAGCCGCGGAGACGGAACGTTTGCGATGCTATGATTATAGGCAGTACATTATCAGGGCACACGCAGAAAGGGACAAGGTGGGTACCCTCTTAGCCAGATTAGCTAGCCCGGAACTTAGGGGTTGCCCGATCCTCAGCATTATTGACGCGCGGGGAGAGATGGTGTACTCCCAGGCAGCTGTATTGGACCGCTTTAGGGGTTACTATGAGGAATTGTACCGGAGTCAGCTGGGAGTGGGGGTCCAGGACATCGTGGAGTACCTGGGAGAGAGGCCGCTTCCGGTCTTGGACGAGGACGACGCGAAGGACCTGGGTAGCCCGATCACGCTAACGGAAATTCGAGTGGCTATCAAACATATGGCCCGTAATAAGACGCCCGGGGTGGACGGACTCCCAATCGAGTTTTATCCGCACTATGTAGACGCTCTGGCGCCCAGGCTGCTGGTGGTGTATACGGAGGCCTTCGAGAAGGGGGCGTTGCCTGCCTCCATGCGGGAGGCCTTGATAGTGCCACTCCTCAAGCCCGGCCGGGATGCCGCGGACGTGAGATCTTATCGCCCGCTGTCCATGCTAACGGTGGACTATAAGATCCTGAGTCGCATCCTAGCCACTAGACTAGCCCCGCACATGACGGGCCTGGTGCACAGGGATCAGGCCGGGTTTATACCCACGAGGAGCACGGCGATGAATATCCGCCGCCTGGTGGGAATAATGGACGCCATCTTGGATGGAGAGGGATCGCCGGCGGTTCTGTCCGTGGATATCGAGAAGGCCTTCGATAGTTTGGAATGGCCTTTCTTGGATGGAGTGCTGGAGCGGTTTGGCATGGGCGATGGGTTTCGGAGGTGGACGAGGGTCTTGTATAATTCGGCGACGGCGAGAGTTCGGTTGGGCGGCTTGGTATCTGCCGCGTATCCGGTGGGCAGGGGAACACGACAGGGATGCTCTCTCTCCCCTCTGTTGTTTGCCCTGGCGATGGAACCCTTGGCGGTCCATGCGAGGTCAGGCGACCGATACGCGGGAATGGTGAGTGATGGGCAATGGCATTATATATCGCTCTATGCGGATGACCTGCTCCTGTACCTAGCTGACACTTCGGGGGCACTGGTTGGAGCGATGGGTCTGCTGTCCGAGTTCGGCCGACTGTCGGGCCTTAAGGTCAATTGGGCGAAGACCTGCGTGTTTCCGCTGAGAGCGGGATCGCCAGCCCCTAGCAGCGACCTGGGTATGGCGTGGGAACCCTCTTGCATCACCTACTTGGGTGTCCGCATCTACCACTCGGCTACTGACCTTTTGGAGGGTAACATTGGCCGTTGTGTCCGGTCACTGCGGGGTAGCTTGTCTTTCTGGTCGACCCTCCCGCTGATAGTTCTGGGCAGGATAGCATTGTTGAAAATGGTGGCGCTCCCCCGCTTCCTTTATTATTTCCGAACGCTACCTGTCTGGATTCCCCAGGGGGTGTTTAGGGAACTGCGGTCAATGATCATTGGCTTTCTGTGGGGGCATGGCCGTCGCAGGATAGCCTTGAGTACGCTACTTCGCCCCAAGCTGGAGGGGGGCATGGCCGTGCCCGACCTGGAGCTGTATTATTTAGCGGCGCAGTTGCAGGTCCTTACGCAGAACGTAGCCAGGGTGTTCCGGGGGCCGGAGGAAGACCGGGGTCGGGGGATACAGCGCCACGTGCTGTCGTACATCATTATGCAGCAACGGCTCGAATTACGGGCCCTCACCATGGAGGAGCGGACGCTCCGGCTGTGCTGGCAGAGGAGCCTCCGGAGAGCGAGGGCATCGCGGCCTTATGCCCCGGAGATTCCGATCGGGATGTTGACGGCTTTGCCGCACGGAGGGGATTGGTCCCCGTTGATGGATTGGGAGGACGCGGGGCTGCAGGTGGTGGGTGACTTGTATATAGATGGGGCGTTGGCACCGTTCGACGTGCTCCGGGACCAGTTCGGACTGCCTGAGGGGGGCTTCCTACTACACGCGGCTGTAGTGGCTGCCATGCAAAAGCACTGAAAAGAGGGGCTCCTGGAACCTGCGACGACTATGGCATGCCAATATGTGGTGATGGCGGCTGGTACATTCAAAGCTGTCACGTGCCTCCATAATAGGATGCTGAACGACAGGCTGGAACCACTCCATGGGCTCAAAGCTAAATGGGAGGGGAGCGTTGGCCGGCCCATACCGGACACGGCATGGGGCCATATCCTGCGACGCACGTGGAAGGGCACCAGGAACGCGCGCTTTCAGCAGGTCCATTTTTATGTGCTCCATAGGGCCTATCTAACTCCAGAGAAACTACAGCGGCACTTTCGGGTGCCGGATGCCTGTTGCCCCCGGTGCTCGTCCCTAGGGGCGGACATGGACCACTTGTTTTGGGGGTGTCCACAACTAGGAACTTATTGGGCGGAGGTAGGGGAACTCCTGAATGAAGTGACTGACAGGGAGGTAGAATTCGACATGGCGACGTGTCTATTGCTCTGGTTCCCGCATACTAAGCACACCAAGGTGACCAGTAAATTCATAGATCTGGGTCTGATATTGGCTCAAAGGGAAATATCGTGGCACTGGAAGGCCAGGGGGGGTCCCTCATTGCGTAGATGGAAGAGTGAGTTGCTGCGATGGTCTGACTGCGAGAGCGTGCTCCGGATGAAGCAAGCAGTGAAGTTGGGGAATGAGAGGGCTCTGGATGCGGCGCGTGCATGGGAGTTAGTGGTACAGGCTCTGCGTGATGCTTTGGTTGAGGATGAGGACGGCGAGGACTAAGCCGCTGGACACCGCGGGGCGAACACAGAAGTATGTCATTACGCACTGTAATGGAACCATCCAGTTCGGTAGAGCGAAGTACACACCTTAGCAGTTGCCAGGGGGGGGGGGGGGGCGTTGGGGGGTTAGTTGTAGGGGGGCTGGGGGGGGCCGGAAGCCATTGGAGGGTTGCTGTTGGAGGCCTCGACCCACTGGGACGGGGGGTATTGAGTAGCGGGCGGACTGATTGGGTGGGACGGCCTGGCACGAAGGCCCGAATAGCCTAGAGCAGGCCCCGACGGGGGCAATTACGTTGATACCACGGGGATGGCTGACGGGAATGTTGTTGCGGGTGGGGGGGTAAAAGCAGATACGTAAAACGACCTTACGCCAGGGTCCCAATGGGACGTACACTGTGTTGTGCTCCTCTAGAGCGATCTGATATGCCGCCCGGCCTCCGGGTTGCGGGCTGAATGGCTGTGTACAACTGTGAACTGTTATTGGACGGGGGGGGCCCACAAGTGCACTGGCTGTTTACTTTTTTCCTGCTGTCTATAACTCTGCAATAAAAATATAATTTAAAAAAAAAAATTGATTATATTCTGTCTGGCTGCTAATGCCTAAATCTTTTTGGTGAAAGCTGTGTTGTACCCACTGCTTAATTTGTAAAAAAAATAAGTGCCAGGGCCCTCGTCAGGAGGCCACTGCAACTTACCCCACCCATTGCCCTTGCCAGTGCTTCCAATTACAATAACAATACAAGCACTAACCATCATCTTCCTACAAGTGTGATAATTGAGATCGTTCCAGGTGCCCAGCGCTGGAAGAATGGCTTGGGCATTAGGAATTAGTCATTAATAATGTTGTTGTGCTCATCTCTAAATATGCAAACAGCATCACCATGTGGCAGACTGTCATACTTACTGGTGTTCTCAATTAAGTGTCGGTATCAAGCTTCGGAAACCACTTGTTCAAATTAAGCACTGGAAAAATTAAAATCCCATGTTTGCTTCAGAGACTTAGGGCCTTATTACGATGTCGATTAGACGAAACCATAGTTCGGCATTTCAGCCCACAAAATTTGGATGAGACCACCCTGTGGGTGGTCAGAAACATCCATTGTAGCTTGTGAGGCTGGCGGAAAAGGCCAGTAGAACCAGAGATATGAGTTTTTGGAGTTTAAGAAGAAAATGGAGTCAAGAAGCACAATGCACCACTCGCTGGTCGCGCTAGATTGGGGAAAGTCACAAATTCAGGCCGACATTAATGGAGTGCGGGTCGGATGCAGGGAGCAGTTTAGTCCAGCTGAAGAGTTACCTTCTCAAAGTCCATGAGTTGGTGCAGGATGCTGTTGAACAAGGAGCAGGTTGATCGTCGCGGACAGTTGTTGCTGTAGTTCGAAGAAACAGTAGTCGCTGTAACTTCGCATTTGTTTATTTTCGCAGTCGGTCCCTGTTGGCATGAACTGGTCATCACAAACAGTTGCTGTCAATGTGAAGAGAAGATCCCTCAGGACCTGATGCCATGCAAAGGTTAAGTACCTGGTGGGCACATCTTAGCTCACTCCGCTCTCAACTCCAAAGCATCCAACCTCCACCCTCATATTCCCTAATCAAGTAGTCCTTAACCTGTGGTCCGGGGACCCCTGGGACTCCACATGGCCTTCGACTGTTTTACAAAATGAAATAATATTAAAATGAATACATTAAATTTAATAAAGTATATTCAAATAAAGAAGCAAAATGGAAAACCTTTTATATAATTGATTGTGATATTTGAGTATTTGTTTGGTGTATAATTGCTTTTGCATTTTTGTGCATTGTTTTGAGGTTCAAATCATAGAATATGCTTAGTTGGGGGATCCACGGCTTACAATATTAGATCAGTGGGGGTCCCTGGATTCCATCAGTGTGGGTCCATAGAAGTCAAAAGGTTAAAAACCACTGTCCTAATCTTTTGGATTTCCGTAAATGTAGGAAGGGGGAGTGGTTGGAATGATCTCTTGCCTGGTTATTTAAATTTGTAAACCTACGCATGGTAGTCCACAGAGTAAAGATATGGTGGAACCTTGAGAAGGATTAGGGTCATTGTGCTCCAGAGAAAAAGTTGAATTATTGTTAAGTCCCATGTTCCTTCCTTTAAAGGTTGTTTCTCATTTCCACCTTTGTAACTCTAACGTTGTCCTTGACCTCTAAACCTGGAGGGTAAAGTCTGGAAATAGAAGTATTAGAGCAATGTCATATGAAATCAGTAAATGATGGCTGGCTGCAGTTATAACATCTCTCTCTTCCTCACTCGATCTCTCTAAAATTAAGGATGTTCACTATTAATGCTCTGTTTTGGAGCTCTAGGGGCAGGACGAGGAACCAAGACTTACTGCTGGCTTCTATAAAAAAGTAGCCTTGTGGTTTACTATGGTTAGTGATCAGATCTTCTATAAACAGTTCTATAAATTAACCCTCTACATTTCTTGGCACCCCTACCACCCAGGAATTGATTTACATAGAGTGGTTATCTGTGTCCTCCCCATGAATGGTCAGGTAAGATTCATTCTGTAGAGGTGATACTGTCTCCTTGAGCATCTGGACATCACCTGAACTTTGTGTAGCTTGTAATTCCCCACCTTCTACCCTCCCTGTAACATTTTCAAAGTCAGCATGCAGCAGGTCTCCCTCATTTGCAATCATGTCCACTTTATGCACTCATGGCGTCCTGTAACTGCTACCAGAATATCACAGCAATAGAGGCTTCAAGGTAATCCAAAGTAATCCACTCTTGTTGCGGTGCGGAGGCGGTGGACCTCAACCCTGAGTGGCTGTATTTATCCAGTTTGTTTTGCTTTTGATTTTGCCATTGGGTGGGCGTGTTCCACCAGTTACTTAGATGTTGTGAAGAAGTACTTATTGGATTGGGAACAGGTACCAAACCTTAGCTATGCTTTATTAATCAGCAGAAGAGAGATGCCATTGGCATTGTTGTTCATCCCCAGTGGCATGCATATTGATGCAATGCAATGTGTTACTACTGAGCAGCCTGATCTTCTTTTTCTTTCCCTTCTTTTTTCTATTATTTAAGTGTGAAAAATCATTGCCTCATGTCCAACCGCAAGTAGCCTTGTAGTTTCAAGGAAAGATCAGTGGTTCTCAAAGCACGGGCGATTTGGGTGAGACCAATATCAGCAACGCTAGTACTGCCAGCGAGGAAGAATGTGGCCTGTTCACAGTCCAGTACTGCTGCTCCAAGGACCATCCCAAGGCCATGGCCGATGGCCAATAATGTGCCCTAAGCCCTGTCTGCCACTTCTCCCAAATGAAGCCCCCTCAGGACTAGACCTCACAGAAGCAGCCACCTCAGTTGTATCTTCAAATCAGTAGCAGAAGCTCCTTGCTTGCATATGCCTCACGTTGCTGCCAAATCTCACAGCATATTTCTCTTTTTGCTCCCAGAAGGAGAGTAGTTTGCAATCTTTTCTAGGGTCGCCAACATATTGTGTCTGGGGTATGTGGCAACATGAACTGCATAGAGCTGCCATTGCGATCACCCTGCAAGGGCAGTATTCTCTTCCTAAACCTCAGTACTCCTCACTGTGCATCTGGAGTACAGCCTCAGGGATTACATCCACAGGCAGAGGATGATCCAGAGGGACAGTCAGAAACACAGTCATCTCTACCTCTCCACAGTAAAATGCCAGGTCCAGCTCAACCTCCTGGAGTAATGGTGAATGAGTTCTGAAAAGAGGCGATGGATGGCCAGTGTCTCAGAGAGGGTTATGCTAGAGGCTCTCAAATAGGCATGGTACATCCACTCCTTAAAACCCTATAACCTCATTACTCATAAATTGAAAACAAATGTGCAGACCATTATCTTACCCACATATGAACAGTAAATTGTCTTTGAGACATGGTATAACTTACCGGACAGGCAGGAGGTTTATGGTCCCCTAACCAGTCTATGTTAGATCTGAGCTACTCTCGGAGCTGCATTGTTGGATAGAACTTCCCAACCCTTCATCTCCTGCCACCCCATGGTCAGCACTTTTAAGTTTGAATCTAGCCCCATATAGCTGAAAGAGTAGTGTTGTCAGGTGAGAACCTGCATGTCTCTTTTCATTTTGTTTGCAGCATTATTATTTCATCTCACAGCTTTGTCTTCAGAGATGGATGCCTCTTTTTTCCAATTTGTTTTAGTTGAAAGTGATTCATGGAAGTCAAGATGCCCTGATTTGTGATCTTAGCGATGGCAGATGAAAATTCAACTGTTGTGACACTCAGTCCACTTTCCACTGTTCTTGTTTACTCTGCTGTCCAGATAGTCTTAAGGTGTAAAAATGACAAAATGATGAAGTAATACATCACAAAATGTGTCACATTATTCCCTGTAATTTGCTTTTTCTTTTATGCATAATTTATTCAACCCTGACACATAATTTGGCCCTCCTTTGCCGCAAAATTTCAGGAGCCGTGACTTAAAGTCTTCGATACCTATCATGGTTTCCTGGGATAGTGATGTCATGCCTTGCTGGATTTCTTTCAAAGTGGACTGAGTTGAACTCATAAGCCAGTGTTTAAAAGTTTTAATTGCATTCATCAACTTATGTCTTTCCAGCAACATGTAGAAAACATAGATATATAGCAATAGACCAAAGCACTGGAAGAAGTATGGAAACATTTGATAACAATCTGGAATCCATGTGTCTACTTGGGGCATGAGGGAACAAGAGGGAACATCAGATTCTTTTTTTTTTTTAAAGAGATTTTTATTTACGTTTTTTTCAAAACACACCAATCCCTGCATCACTTTCTTCCCCTCCAATTTAGAGCAAACAGATTTAAGCCAACCATTTGTTTTACCTATGAATAGGTACAGTGCATCATTCATTGTATTTTCCCTTGTCTGACATATTGTCTCCACTTGGATGAGGATGGGGCAGGGGCAAGAAGAAAGGGGCATGTGTGAGAGTGAGGACATTTTGCTGTCATCTTAAATTGTTTTGTAGTATGTTTTGTATCGACCTGTATCCATCCTGCCAGTTATTCAATGGCTAAGGCAAACAGCATGGGAGACAGAGGGTATCCCTGAAGTGTGCCTCTCCTGATAGGGAACGTCCTTTTACTCTCACTGTCACCAGATGTGCCATATACAAGAGTCGTACCCATGCAATTTATCTCACTACTATCCTCATTTCTTTCAGAATGGCAAAGAGGAATGGTACTCTATTGAGTCAAATGCCTTCTTTGCACCTAGAGATACCACTGTTATTGGTTCATGTACTGCTGTCACCAGGGCCATATGGTTATTTGGGCGTCTTAGATTTGGCTTGGTAGATTGCTGTGGAATGAATACAGACGTATCTGGATAGATCAAGTCCGTGATCACACTCTGCAGTCTGGCTAGTGTCTTTGCAAGGCTCATGACTTCTGAATTAAGTAGGTATATTGGTTGATAAAACTTGTGAGCATCAAGGGGTTTCCTGGCATTGTGTATTAGCATTATTGTTGCAGTTCGTAGATCCATTGACAATGTCTGAAATGGAGCGCCTGCCTGTACATACCGTGTAGTGGCTTAACCAACTTATTTGCCAATTTATTTACAGAATTCTATGGGCAGGCCATTGGGTTCAGGCATTTTCCCAATCTACGTTTGTGTGATTTCCTTTCCTATCTCCCCCTCGTTGAGTTCCCACTGTGTTCTTGCGAAGCACTTTGTGGGACAATCTTCAACAAAGATGTCGAGTTCCAACAGCAGCAGTGTGAGTCATGACTGATTTGGAAGCAATCAAAACATGTTCTGCTCTTTCTTGAGCCCCCAATACCTTCCCCACCTTGGGTACATGAATCTGTCTAAGATGTCTTTGTTCCCATTTGCGGCTGGCCAACCATGCTAGTTGTTTCCCAGCCTTGTCCCCTGTTTCATAAGGCTTTTTTGTTTGGGGAGATAGTTTGGTTTACATCTCTAAGTAGGGTAGCTTTGTATTGTTCTAATTAGCAGCTGGGGTGCAAGCAGCTCACATTGTAGGGTGCAGTACATGTTCTGCTTCTAATTTCCTAAGGTACTGATCTAGCTTCTTCATCGGTTTCTCCCTCTCTAGTTTGTGACTTACCTTGCCAGAGATAATTACCCCTCTAAAAGTGGCCTTATAGGCCTCTCAGAACGTGCCCACTCCCTTTACTTACCCAGTGTTATATTTAACATAAAACTTTGAGACATCAGGTCTCTTAACTCCGAAACGGAGAGAAGGAAGCTGTTCAATCCAAGATCTGCAGCAGATTTTAACTCCCTCAGCTACCACTTTGTGTGTTTCCATTTGATAGATGCTTCTTGTCTATTTTTTCGCCTTCATGGCTGGAAACATGTGTGTGTGTCCATGAGCAGCTCACATAGCTCAATTGTTTGAGACAGGGAGGGTATACAGTTCCTGAATTCGACATTTTAGAGAAATATACTGGCAAGAGTTTGGCTTCTGTGGGAAAAAGGGCAAAATAAGACATAAGAAAATCAAAAATCAGGCAAATCCTTTACACCTGCAGTCGTTTAGTCCTAAAGGAATGTCTTGTTATAAACAGCTTTGGAAAGACTTGGAATGTTTTAGAAATGGTACATTTAAGCCACAGCATGAAATTATAGCAGTTTCCAGGATTGTCAGAAATGTGACTGTGCCACAGGTGGCAGTCTGATAAATAAATGGATGGTTAGACTGATGGAAGAAGTATTGTGCATGCCTTGTGTGTTGCTTTCAGCAGTTTTCTAAGCTTTGTCCTTGCCACTTGAAGGATACCTTGCCTCCCACTTTCCTTCTGTTCTCAGGGATAGCCATATTGTGGTGCTTATGGGGGTAAGCACTTGTGGAAACAGCCATTCCTGTCTCTACACTTCTCTGTTGTCAACCCACTTAGGTTCTGCAATGGTCACCTTTCTGAGGTGGACTTATACATTCGAAACCCCTACCTGAATGACCAATATTCAAGAGCAACACGTCTTGCTTAGCTCAAACAAGGGGGTTGGACATTCAGGGAAAATAAAAAGTACAGAAAATGGTTGCAGTGTTGTATGTAGTCTACAATTGCCCACCCAAAACGTTTGGGGGTAATTTGAGGGAATTACAAGACGTTTTTGCAAATTAAGACATCAATAAATAGTTGAAGAGAAGTCATATAGAACAAAGTAAACAGTAAGAAACTTCAACCTTTTCTAAACTCCTTCCTTGTCTCTCCTTAAGTGTTCGTCTTCATATCACATAGGAACACGCAAGTTGGAGGACAGATTAGCCAGTAATTCCAACCAGCATCTGGGCAGTGTTTGGAGCCAGAAGTATCATCAAGCCAAACAGGAATCCTCCATCATCTTGACTCCGAGCATTCTTATTTCTAGGTGCTGCGGTTGCTGCCTCACCCAAGTTTCTTTTCCATGATGAGCAAGGCCGAGCTTCATGCTGATTTTTCCTATGATATTCTTCTGCATCATCCCCCTCCTGAATGGTGGCAACCAAACCTAAGTTTACTTTTTTGCTGTAGCTAAGGTTTTGAAATGTTGACATATGTCAAATCAATAAATCAGGGTTTGAAAAGCACAGCTACTCACCAGTGAGGGTCGCTTTTGAGGGACGGGCCTGAGTGTGGGGATCAGCAGATCAGACTAAGTGCTGCGTTCATTTGAAGAGCAAGGGCATGAGGAACTCCCTGAATCGCGACAGCAAGGATGATTAACTGAGGTGGATAGGCAGGGTCTTCCATGTCTTGGAGGTGAGGTAGGAGAAGTACATTCCTCCATTTCTGTCCTTGCGATTCTTTGGACGGAAGCTTGGGAAAGCTGGGCGGAGCGGAGGTGTATGTTGGGTATTTAGAATGTGGGGTGGTGATTCGGGTATGCAGGTACGGCATTGTGAAGGGGCTTGTATGCGTGGGTGAGGAGTTTGAAGGTTATTCTTCTGTTGACTGGGAGCCAGTGAAGATAGCGGAGGTGTTGAGTAATGTGGCTGCGATGGAGGATGTTGAGATAGAAACATAAGATTGTTTAAATACTTTTTTTAGCTATATATCTTATAACTACTTGTCTCATCGCAAAAATAAGTTTATGGTTTATTTTATTTTTCTCCATTACCACTTCAATCACTGTGGCACTGACCACTGTGCTGCCTGTACCTTTGATTTTTGTTTGACACCAGATTTTTCTTCATCTTTAGAGTAATACCTTTTTAATAATCATATAAGCATCCATTGTTCAACCAGCCTGCGCTGCTTGTGAACTGACTTGTTGTTACCTAATAAGGATCTCTACTATATTTACTATATATGCTATATTTTTACACACTGCATAACTGATGTTGTTAAAGTGTTTGGATAGTTCTCCCTAATATATACATTCCAGACGTGGTTCTTTTCTGCTGACATCTGAAGACTTGGGCTGTCATGAACGATTTCCGCCCAATGCGGAACAGAAGTGTTTTGGTGATTGAGTCACCCTTGACTGGGCATGATTTGCTAAGTTATATGGACAGATGCAGCCCTCTGGTAATTTCCTAACGTCTTGGGGCGGCTAAATTCTCACGCCTGCCCAATCTATGTTTTAACGAAATTTATGATTTGTATGCTGACCTATGCAAGTAAAACAGCGGGTCGCATTGTTAATCCGAATAGAATCCTTGGACGTTCAATTGAATTTTAGTCCTGATGATGACTGTGTAATTCTACAGAGGTCGAAACGCCGTCGACGCATTGTGGCCATAAAACTAATGAAGGACACAATATTTTGTTCTATGTTGTTCCCTCTATGTGACATGTATTTTTTGTCAGCCACCTGTTTGGTCTGTTTTACATATTGTCTTTGTACCAACACACTGTATTGAGTGTCATTGTTTCATCTATTTTAATATTTATAAAACAGACCACATTTGTCATATTTTTCCCCAAAAATTACTGTATATGGGTCCCTCTATATTTTCCTTTCCTTTTTGCACTTTTCATTGCTATCTGAATATTTATTTAGTACCTTTTTTGTGAATGTTTTGAATTGTTGTTGCTTGACGACAACTGAAGACATGTACATGAAAGAATAATGAGACAATTTATATTTTGGAGGATGGTGGTTTGGCAGGCAGGGTGACAGAGTAATTTACCATGGCGCCTTGACTGCAACGCCTCCTGCCAAATTATTAAATGACCAGCAAGCCGGCAGTCATTTCTTAAAGCATTGCCAGGAACTGCCTTCAATCACAGCAGTTCCTGTCCATACTGTTTGCAGTTTGATGCACGGCTCCGTAAAACATGACAGAGCTGTAAGGAAAACTGTTTTATTTTTTATTTTGAAAAAGAAAATACTAAAGTGCTAGATTCACATAGTCTGTGATTCGGTCTTGGAGACACAATGCAAAAACCAGACATCTATCCTGCTGCATCTGCATCAAACCTTTATGAAGCCAACTACTCCGAAAGGTAGTCCACCGAAATAAAGGATGTTCTTTCTATGCTGCATTATTTGCTTATATTTCCAGCTTCTCCGATATAATACGAGCAAGTGAAGTCTTATGTGAAGCTACACATACATTAATAACTACAGATCTAGTAACGTTTTCAATGTACCTATTGCATCTATGTGATTGCTAGAACCTTGGACCATATGTGTTATTTACTGGTAGCAAAATATTGGTAGTAATTTGCAACCATTATATTTGAGACCCGTAAATATTGTTAAGGGGCTACCTATGTACTAATAGGTTGGTTTTCAAAAATCAAAATGGGTAATGGGTCGGAATCTGACCTACCTCATGTATGTTAATGAGATAGGAGAAACATTGTGATCATCTATGTTTCTTTGCCATCACAGCAATGTTGGCTGTTGAGGTCAGCAGACCACCTTGTCTGTGTATGCTTTCAAATGAAGCTACTTTTATTAAACTCAGCTTGTTTTCTTTGAAGGTAAACATGTTGCATTAAAAAAATAATTAACATTTACATTTTTTGTGGGGGGGAAAAGTAGTACTGCCTACTCCTAAAAAATGAGCATTCACAAAAGGAAAAAGGTACATTAGGGCACTCATTTCTATGCTTGGACCAGCAAGTACCTCCTTGTGGTCAATGCATTGGCAAGTCTTAATGCTGGGACAAAAACACTATGGGGCCGATTATGATGGCGGACGGACCTGAGTCCGTCAGCCACCATAGAGTAGGAGGGAACCCCCGCATGGCCTGCGGAGTTCCCTCCTGTGCAATTAGGATGTGACCTCCACCCTGGCGGTCACATCCTTTATTTTTACTATTGCGGTGGGTGCGGCTTCAAGCTGCATCCGCCGCAGTGGTAAAAATGCATACATTGCATTTGAATGCAGAAAGCGGCAGGCACCGTGCGGTGCCTGCCGATTTCTGCATACATATGCAGGGGGGTACCATAGGTACCCCCCCATGTGCACCCCCCTTCACCCAGGGGGCCTGCAACGGGCCCCCACAGTTAAGTTACACATGCTTTTCCACGACGGAAAACCCGCCGCGGAAAAGCATTTTAAACAGCCTATCCTAATATGGCTGACGGTGTCTGAGAGACACCGTCACCATATTAGAGCTTTTCCGCCGCGGTTGTAAGCCAACCGCGGCGGAAAAGCTGTGGACGGAAACCAGGACCAACCAGCCATCCTAATGTGGCGGTGGGTCTTTGGTGAGCCCGCTGCGGTTTTTCCGCATCCTCCGGGCCGGCGGTGGCTTCTGCCGGCCCGGAGGATGCGGAAAAACCGCAATCGTAATAGGCCCCTAAATTCGGGCTCAAACACCGCTTACATACGTGTTTGTAAAAAACAAGTTTATACCTTGGTACCTGGTGATGCTGAATAGCAAGTTTATTATTTTCCAATCCTACTCATTTTGTTGTACTTGGAATTATGAAAATTGAGTGAATCCTACAAGATTCGAACCTGTGACCATTAAGTTAAACACAGATTCCTGAGGCATCATGAACTTTCCACTTTAGTAGCAGGGGTGGGGTTCTTCTGTCTGCAACTTGGGAGACAACAGCTCATAACTAACGGTATAAAGCAGAGGCACTCGAAGTACAGCCTGAGGGCAGCCTTTTGGCCCTCCTAACCCTCACATGCGGCCACCTTCTGAATGGCCTCTCTGGGTTGTATTTTTCTTGAGAGAGAACTAACTTTAATCAATATATTAAATAAACAGAGAAGCGTTTATTTTCAAGGTAACTCAAGTGGAGGTAAAGAAGCAAATAAGACATGTTAATGTTAATGTTACTAAGACTTCTAAGGCATTTTGTTATCCTAGGGTGTCTTGGCCCTGGGCACTGCCTACCTGGATATAGAAAGATAAAGATGTTCATGTAAGAAGCCATGCTTTCAATCCCTTCCTGAAGAGGAGGAGCTCGGTTGAGTTTCTAAGGTGCAGAGTCAAGCTGTTCCAGGCCTTTGTAGCACAATGAGGAAAGCTCTTGCCACCCCAATTGGCTTTTTTGAATCGACTTGTTTTTATTCCGAGGCGTGCATCTCTCTCCCAGGAACATACCATTGTATACCTGTTTCAGGAAAGCAGGACCAATGCCCATAAGGGCCTTAAAAACCGTGCAGGGAGCCTTACATTGTGCTCGTTGTTTCACAGGGAACCAGTGAAGATCTCTGAGTCCTGTCCTCAAAGAGGCAAACCTGGGTGTCCTTGTTAGCATCCTGGCTGCACCATTCTGTACGATCTGGAGTCTGTTCCGATGTCTCTTTTGAATGTTCAAGTAGAGACTGTTGCAGTAATCCAGTCATGACAGAATGAGCGCTGTGACTGCTATCTTCAGGCTATCTTCCGGAAGGAGGAATTTGATTTTCCTCAGCATTCCACGAATGTAGAAGCTGGTTGAGACGACCCTGCTAATTTGGTCACCAAAGTAAAGTTTACAAACAACAATCACCCCCAGGTTCTTAGCCTTCTCAGCAGGGGCCGGAAGCATGCCCATTACAGTTGGCCACCAGTCCGGCGTTCAGAGGTTAGTGATGTTCCCAAATATGATCACCTCTTTTTTACCTGCATTGAGTTTCAAGCAGTGTGATGCCTTCCAATCTGCGATCGTTTGCATACAGTCATGGCATCTTGATCCCATCTCCACTTCTTTACCTTTCTGAAGAGACAACACAATTTGCGTGTCATGCGCATCCAAGATCAGCTGGAACCCAAAAGATCTAATCAGGGCTGCCAGTGGTGACACATACACATTAAATAATGTGGGACTGAGAGAAAACCCCTGCAGGACTCCACAGGGGAGAGAGAAAGGCCTAGATCTATCCCTGCCCAGGTCCACAGTTTGTGTCCAATCGGTAAGAAAAAATCTCAGGAGATCCCATACCTTTCTCTGGACCCCATTTTCAGATAGACGTTCCATCAGAGCTTCATGATGGACCGTATCGAAGGTGGCCGAGAGATTCAGTATGATCAAGATCGCGGCGCCTCCCTGGTCAAAGGCCTCTCTGATCTCCTTAGTGGATTTAATCAGAGCCAGCTCAGTGCTATGTTCCGCACGGAAGCCAAACTGAGTTGGCCGTTCACGGCCTTCTCAATCATTTTTCTCGGAAAAGGGAGACACAAGATAGGTCTATAATTGTTGGGGTCCCTTAGATCCAAGTTAGATTTTTTTAGTAAAGGAAGGATCAATGTTATTTTGCAGGGTTTGGGGAAGTGGCCCAAATTAAAAATGGTGTTAAACATTGGGGTAAGGGCTGCCCCTATAATGTCTGGAACCTGTTTAAGTACAGAAGCTGAACATGGGTCCAGAGGGGAACCAGATCGAATTTCTGACAGTAACATGCTGCAGCACATAACTTTAGAAGCACATTAATTTTTTGACATCTTGCAAAAAATGTTTAAAAATATGACAAATAATTTTCAAAATGCAAAAAAGTGTATTTCATTAACATGCAGAAATCTTTCACCTTAGTACAACAGATTAAATAAGTGCATTGAGAAGTATTTATTTACAAGTGATGGTTTTCAAAAATGAACTATGAAACGTACATCCCTTCTCCCACCCTACAACAATGCCAATAATGAACTTAGAGGCAAGCCATTTGTCACAACGAACCCTTTGGATGGCCTGGGTTGTTAATATACATGGACAACATTATAGTTTCTTAACTCAAACACAAGAGACGCACTGGCGTAACAGGACTTGAGGGGGTCCCCCAGCAAGGTACATGGAGGGGCCCTTTCCAGACGTATTCAGGATCTCGCCTATCAGAGTATTGTGCTGAGGGGCTCTCCTGGAATTTGGAGGCCCCCGCACTGCGTGGGCTGCGGGGGCCTGTGTTACGCCACTGAAGAGACATTTTTGTACAGTACATATCCTGAGCACATCTATTTCAAGGTGCTCTTATATGTGATAATAAGGGAACATGAGGAGGCAAAGAGAATCTCCCACGGTGGTGATACCAAGTAGATAAGGTCTACCCTAGGGTGGGATAGTGAGCCAGATATAGCGTAACAAAATATCGTCAGATCTATGACTCTTCTCGAGACTCGGGACTTACCCCCACATGCATCAAGCGTTTTTGGAGTCGCAAACGGTGCGATTCCTTAAAATCGGCCGTTTGCGATTCCAAAAGTGCTTTTTGGGATGCATGAAGCAATTTTAGAAATCGCAAAATTTTTGCGATTTCTAAAATTGCGATTGCTTTTAAGAAATCGCAAATTTGCGATTTCTTAAAAGCAATGCATGATTACTTTTAAAATTGCGAAATCGCAATTAGGGGGTCAAATTTACCGAGTGGTTGAACCACTCGGTAAATTTGCAAAAAGTGTTTAAAATGCTGAAAATGCATTTTTTTCAACATTCATGTTACGGACACACATGTCCTTAGGACATGTGTGTGTGAAACATGATGCGAAAAATACATTTCAGGGGTGCATGGGGGGGTCCTTTGCACCCCCCCCTGCACCCATGAAATGCATTAACAAATTGCGATTTTCAAAATGAAAATCGCAATTTGCTAATGCCTTCCCATTGCTTCCTATGGGCCTTTTGGCCCATAGGAACCAATGGGAATAGCGAATTCGCAAATTGTATTTCGGTAATTTATGCGATTCGGTAAAAATTGCGATTTTTACCGAATCGCATAAATTTACCGAAAATATTCATGCATCCTGTTTTGAGAATTCTAAATTGCGAATCGCTATTTTTCGCAATTTAGAATTCGCAAGCACCCGGGATGATGCATGTGGGGGATAATCTAGAGGGCAATATGGAATGAAAACCTCAAAATAGCTCCATGTCTCACTGACTACACCATGTACTTGCCTCGCTTCTTCAACGCCAACCTTGCCTCCCCCCATACCCCTCCAGTAAATCCCTACTCCCACCCTGCTGGCATAAATGCAGCCTTTGGACACACTGGTTACCATACTTTGTGGCCCTTGGGAAAATGTTTGTGAGTACCTAGGCTTTAAAAGCATACCAACCACAATAGGAGAGCGAGTTGGAGCAAGGAAGAAAGATACATAGGAAAGGAAAAGAAGGAAGGAATATTGAATAGAAAGAATGGTGAATGAAAGGTAGGGTGAAAGAAAGGTATGAAGGATGGATGAATGGGCGGATGAATGAATGGGTAGGTAGATGAGGGAATGGCTAGTTGGATAGACAGGCGAAGGGATGGCAGAGTAAAGTGAAATCAGAGGATTAATGGCTATATGGATGAAAGGCTTTATCGACTAATGGGCAAGTCAAAGGATGGATATATGGTTGGATAGATGGATTCATGCATTGATGAAGGATGTATGAAAGGATGGATGGAATGGGGATAGATTGAATGATGGATGAACGAATGAATGGATGGCAGAATGTAAAGTAAAATAGTGGATACAAGCAGTGGATGGAAGGGTGCAAGGTTGAATGAATAGATTATTGGATTGAAGAGTCAAGGGAGG
This sequence comes from Lissotriton vulgaris, assembly GCF_964263255.1. NCBI lineage: Eukaryota > Metazoa > Chordata > Amphibia > Caudata > Salamandridae > Lissotriton > Lissotriton vulgaris. Next base: position 1,623,731,078 of record NC_141695.1, read on the forward strand.
CCTTCAGCAGAGGGTCAGGTTCCCTTGCTTGAGGGGCTTGGAGCCATCAGTGCTTTGTTACACAGTGGAGAGTATTTACATTTTCTGACTAATCCCTTATCCTGAAGTGCACACATTAGTACACTGAGCCACCAGATGCAGTGTGTACATGTCATCCTCTTTGTTTCCCTTCATATTTCGCTCCATTTTATACCTAGGGGTAAATCGTGCCTAAATAACAACTAAACACCTGCACCAGTGTTGGTTTGCACCTTCCCACGGCCACCATCTGAAAATCCATGTTGGGTGCAGTTTGATTTTTTTTTTAATATCACCGGTTGCTCTTTATTCTTACTTTGCATTTACTTTTCTGCATGTTTGGCTTTCCTGGTGAGAAGATTGCGGTAAAATCTAAAGTTTAAAAACCTGGGAAGTAGTTGTCTGAATGACATAAAACACACTTTGTTTCTGGTGAAGAGAGTTCACATCACGTTGGGAGACAAACAACCCCACAAGGACCTTTCCGCAGTATCTTCTTCAGTGACATTGCTGAACTGATTGGATGTAAGTCAAGGGTTTTCATGTCTTCTTCTTACCTTGGGTGTTTATCATTTTCTGGTTGCTGAAGTGTGCAGAGGTTTTTTTTTACAACATAGATTAGAAGCACCCAGGAACAAAAGCAGGAACTATATTGATTTAAGATAAACTTGATTGCTTATATTTTGAAGCAAACAGTTTCCAAGAAGGCTGTAAAATCTATTGCTTAAGAAAATGTATGATAATGGTTAATGATTGGTGGTGTGAGGACCAGCCTTGTTAAATCCATCGGCTGCCACTCGAGATCATGCACATGCCTGTTTTTCAGTTCTGGTCTATCAGATATATTCAAATATTTTCGAGACAATTATTTTTAAAAGATAACCATGTTAATTGCCGGCATGCTTAACACTTGCATCATGACATCTGTGCTGGTGAATCTCTCCTTAGCTTCTGAAATCATAGAAATTTGCAGTGATGAACCTGCCATTATTACAATGCCACATCCCTTAAGGAGTCACACTGTCTCACTAGTGCCTCTGGCTCGTTGAGACAATATAGAGCTAGATGGGGTATAGCTATTGATAATTTCACAAGGTCATAGGTACATTTCAAGACCCCTTAATGGATCCCTCGCCTTAAAGGCTAAGGGGCAGATTTACAACCTCTGGCGCATCTCTGCTAATCAGCAGGGATGCGCCAGAAGAGTTGCGACGCATCTGCCCACCGTGCGCCACCAGTGATGCGCCGCATTTACAATGCGGCGTAGATGCGTGTCGAATCTCCCGGCGGAAATGCGGCGCATTGCTGGAGTCGTGTTGCAAGCGCCACGTGGCTCCAGCAAGGCTCTGGGGTGCCCTATGCCTAACATGCTGCGTCAATCCTTACGCCTGCTTCAAGCAGGCGCAGGGTTTTGACACAGCATGGACGTAAAAGTGACTCCGTGAAATCTTGTAGATTTCACTGCGTCACTTTTACGAGGCGTACCTGTGAAGGAACGCCCACCTGCGCTGGAACACCCACATGAAACCTGAGGCAAGTTTCATGTGGCGCAGGGGTTTACAACGTGACACATCTCCCTAGATGCGTCACGTTGTAAATACGGTGCAACATGGCGCATGATTTGCGCCGCCGCTGCGTCACAGAAGTGACGCAACGGTGGTGTAAATGTGTCGCAAGGGGCTTGTAAATCTGCCCCCAAGTAGCTTATGACTCAATTTATTTGTACTATTAGATGACTTGCAATTAACACAAGGGCCCATCATAAACGTGTGTGTGTACTACACTTTTTAGAGGATCTACTTTACATTAACCATTTCCGTGCAACGGGAGCACTACCTGGCTGGAGCTGCGAACGACCGTTGGCCGACCCAGCCACACCCGTTTTTCGAACGTTCCACACTGGCGCTGATCGTTCGAAGCAGCTATGGAGTTAAACATGGAAATGGTGTTTCACTGTGATACCCCCTGTACACATGACTGAACCTCAAACTGAGGTCACTTGGAGTCTCTTTATTCAATTGACAGTTTTTGCTAACACTAATTCTTGCTGCGGTTACAATCATAGCTTCCACTATGCGAAGGGCGGGCCACTACCACAATATAGCCCATTTTCCATTCTTATCGCACACAGTGCCACGTTTAATTCCCGTTTGTTGGTTTGAGTCCATTCCCATGTTAACTTCACAACAGGGTGGGTTTTCTTGTTCTAATCATCTGTTATTATTCGTTTTTCACCCCATATATCGAACTCTATCCTGTCGGTTTTCTAAATTCCCATCGCACCAGCAAGATCTCTTCTGCCCTCTGGTTAGTATCAATGGCATGATTTAGATTGTAGGTGGGGCAAATGAGCATCCACTATTGCAGCAGAGTTCTCTTCACACCAATGTAGTGTAGGAAATCTAACACATATTGAGTTCTTCACCAATGTTGTGGAAGCCTTTCTGCCAAATGCTCTGTATTTTGTCATAGGAGAAGCCACTGTAGAAGACTGTGGTGGAATCTGCCACTAATATTGGGAATGACTTCAGCAAATGTGGGCGCTACAAACGTACCCCCAAAATGAAGGTATGATGCCAGGTACCACATGTACATTCCAATCATGGAGTCCCACTCTGCAACTCTGGGCAATAGCTTGCTTAATCTCCACGACGGCCCCTCGCAGCGGGATGCCTGGCTTTCACCTTGGGGATACCCAGTAATGGGTTATCTAACAGGGGAATACCAGGACGTCTTCCCTAAGCAAGCGCTTAGAAACCGGTCGGTGATACAGCGCTATATAAATCAACTACATTTACATTTACATTTAAATGTGTAGATGCACTAACTTGCTGGGTGTTTAGCACAGCAGGTTAGTGTCACTGTATTTATCTGTCAGTGACAGTTTGACACCTTTTGTGCAGGAGATTTTGACACCATGTTGTCATACCTTGCGAAATTTGCCGCAGCATAATTACACAAAATCACAGTAAAATGACGTGACATTATGCAGAATTATGTGAGGAGAATACCCCTGTATTTTGTTCTATTTTCTTAGCGCAAAATGTAACCTCGCATCCAAATATGCAAAAGAAATAGTGCTACATGCAATCAGAACAGGAACAGCAGCAGCCAGCAGCAGCCGCTCACGTTCTGTTCCTATGCTCTTGTGTAGGTTTTTATTGCCCGCGATTACTATGTGAACGAGTATAATTGTGTAATTTCGCATCACAAAAGTAACGGGAAATTACAGAAACTACTCTGATTACTCCAATGTAATTACAATTTTGCTGAGGCCTATTTTTGACAATAGCAACTCTGCCAGACATGGTGCTGAATCAGCCACCCTAGATTGGGTGGCTGAGCCACATTCATATTTGATGGAGTTCTCTACATTGGCAGGGTGTGAGGCAGAATATTTTATCAACAGGCCACCTACCTCCCTCCAAGTGGGGCAAAGAAGCACCTTGTTCTACAGATGGTTTCTCTACCATTTATTGGTAGATTTTCTGTTAATAACCTGCTCTACATCAGGTCGTGCATCACTGTTATGAAGCTGTATGTCTATGTCACTCAGCATCTTGTTCACTCTTTTTGATGTCATGACATTTTGAACATTTCCAATTTTCCCCACTTTAAGGAGTAACAATGGTTTGGACTTATCCATTTCATATGAATCCATGGATCTCTGCTTTGGAAGGATGTGGTCAATGGAAAACACTGCAATGATCAAGCTTCTGCCTATTCTAGTAGAAATTGGCACCCACTGGGGAAACCCACAACCCTGGATTACCCTCATTGGGACAATGATCACTGATGCTAATTTCATTATCTCCTAAAACAGGAAGTAGTGGCATCTGAAAGTAGTTCCCTGGCCAGGAAAGATGCATGCAATGCACCTTAACATAATCATAGTCATGGAAACACGAAAAATGCTAACAAAGTAGCAATCTGATTAATGCCTATGAAGTATCTTTGAAGCATGCACTGAAAAACTTTGACTATGTCCCTCACATATTACCTGAAGGAGTGTCTTATTTATTCATTTTTCTTGATCTGTCGGGAGCGTTCAACTTGTTTGATTGAGACAGGCTTTTTTATAACCAGGAAAATCAACTAGGCTTTTAAGAATGACTATGAGCTCCTTCTCCTCATTTCTAACCAACCAACCTTAGATAGTGAGAATAGGGGATCATCCCATGAAGATTTGCTGTGACCAGTGGTGCTCCCCAAGGATCAATACTAGGCCCTGCTCTGTTCAACTTATATATGGAGACACTAAGATTGATCTTTGAAGACACAGAGGTCTCTAGACTACAATTTGTGGGTGATATGCAGGTTTAGTTAAAACACCTATTCCCGGTGAAATCATCATGCTCCAATCATATCCAGGAAAACTTCTCACTTGAATGTCAGAAACTTTTTTTATTCTCAAGCCACAAAAAAATTGAATTGTTCTTCATTTCACCCAAACACACAAATACATTTGACACCTAGGTTGTTGTGTCCGTTGAAGACTAAAATTGCTGACACCATCCTCTTCTTCATCCCTTTTTTCAAACAAGCTGCAACATCTGCAGTCATCTGACCCCACTCTCTCAAAACAACCAAACTTTGAACGTCCTCAGACTCTTTGAAAACTACTGTTAAGCTCAGGACATCAGCAGCCTATACTTTGGAAATGCTATTTTAGTTGGTACCCCACTAGCATCGCTTGCCTCGCTCACGGAAGTTTTACATTCCGCGGCCAGATTTGTTATTCAATCGAAAAATTTGACCACATCATGCCAATTCAATGTATACTCTATTGGCTGCTGAGTGCAGCTAGAATCCATTTCAAACTGTGTTGCTTTCCCTCTAAAACAGGAACAAATCTACTTATATAACAAAACTCGTCCCCATTTCAGCCGGTGCAAGGAAGCTCAGAATATATAACTGAGGAAAGTGCCCTATGATTTTACAAAGCGATTTGGAGTTTGCTGCTCATAATGTATTATAATCTGTAATGTTTTAAGTAAAAAGGGTGTTTTATTAGATATATTTTAACATTTTTTAAACTAATTTTAGTTTTTTATGTAATTTTATCAATCGGTGTTATACTGTGAAAAGGACGAATTTAAAGAATTTTATTATGTATTGATGCAATGCTTTTATGGTATATTTGACATGAACCGAATTAAGTTTGGAAAATTGAAATTGAATGGATATGACTTGCTATACATGGAAGTTCTTGCATCAGAACTATTCATCTTCAGAAACATTCCTTCTCTGGTGTTGTGACATCTGATTGGAACTCTCATTCCCATGATAGTGGAACTAAAACCACGCCTCTTCTTTGAGAAGCAACTAACAGGGCACATCTACCACTTTTTCCTGACAAAGATTAAGCTCCCCACATCTATATACTCAAATGCTTTTTCATGTTACTGTTATGGCTTTCTGTTTTGCTCCTGGTGTACTGCTGCTCCAGCACAGCAACTTTGTTTGTTCAATAGTGCTCCTATCTTTTCAATGAATTTTTAAAACGTTCTATGTGAAGCACTAAAGTACTCTCTGTAGTGCAGGTGTGGAATACAAAACTGTTCAATAAGTAAATATATACATTTACCAATAAATATATGAAGATATTTTAGCTGGTCTAAAATGATATGAAATCCACAATCAGATATTGGTATCTACATTGTACATTGGATCTGGTCACTGCATACTCAAGAAACATGGAAGGACTAGCTTTTGAAAATTCATTTATATTGGAACTACTGTAATTTCCAACTTTATTTTTTCAGCTTGAAGTTGATTTTTTAAAAACTATTTTTATTAATGTGTGCTCAGTGTACAATACATTTCAAAAGTAATGAGGCACGGATATTCCGGCCACACATTTTTGGTTGGAACAAATCAGTATTAAAGTCAAGTATCATAGAAAATCAACAGAGTATAATTTCCATTCCAAACACCCCCTCTGCCTACCCTGTGGGTATTAGATTTCCCCATTACGTGGCCTTTCCTTTAGAATAGGTACAGTGTAAGTGTGGTGTAGATACCTGTTTAGTACAAGTGGTTCCCTGCACTCTAAAACCTTTGGTAGGTTTGCCAGCTTCCCCAGGTTTTTTCCCATTTCCGCAGGCAGCCCCTACTCAAGTATATGGTTTTCTTCGCTAATCTACACAAATCTAGATCAGACTTCCATTCTGCTACTTTTGGAGGGGAGGCCAACCCCAACATTTTGCGATGTTTCGTTTTGCAACCACTGCTGCTAGAGTCAACCAAATGTTCATGTATCTAGGCCAAGCCTCCTACCCTGAGATTTGTAGCAAATAACATCTGGGTTCAATTGGGTCCAGTAATCTTGTATGATCGGATAATCCCATAACAGATGGTGGAAGGTCCCTACTTGGCACATCCTCTCTGGCACTGCCTTGTCTTTGCGTGGCCCATTCAGTGCAGTACTGTTCTAGCATAATAGGCCCGATGTAAGATTTTCAGTTGAATCAATCTGAACCTGGATCTTATCGCTACTCTCCTTGGGCTCTGTATTGCTTCTACACAGTCATCATCGTCTAAGTTTCCAAGGTCGCTCTACCATGTTGTCCTCAGGGGTCCAAGCAGGTCAGGGGAGTTTCTGATTAATTTATTTAATATATTAGCAATATGGCTTGGTGGTCAAAGGGTCCGCTAAAGTTGATTTTTACCCTTGGTGGTATTTCTGAGCTGCTTTGATATAGCTCACCAGATAAAACTATGTTCCACCTGTCTATTTCTTCTGCAAGTATTACCACAATGGTGGTATTTGCCAGTTGTTGTTATGCCATGATGTCAGAAGTAGTACAAAACACCACTTCTGCTAAGATTTAGTCCAAGTGGAGTTTAAATCTTGGCAGAATGGCATTCTGTTACAAAAGGTATTTCTTCCGTTATGTATTTAAAATGCATTCATGCATATGTTACATATACAAACATATTAAATAAAATGTAACTAGGTCCATACCATGTTTAAGCTATTAACGTGTATTTTTGCTTTTCTACTTATAATATCATTTGAACGCACTGTCATGTGTGGCATGACCTTTGTATGCTAATGATACATGTTACTTGCAGGACAGGCCTGGCTGTATGCAAAAATGACTGTGTTTAACATGAGAGAATATGTTTATAGGCATAGGGCCTAGACAAAAGCTTAAAGTCTTTGAAGGGTAAATCTTGCAAATGTGTGCTAGATCAAAATGCTTTTAGTTTGGAAACTCCATGGGCCCAATGCACAGAACTAACTTAATACAAAATCCTAAACTTACTACCATTTACTCATTTAGGTATTCACAGAAGGTAATTACTCATTTTGGTATTCACAAAAGGCACTTACTCATTGATTAGTAAGTGCCTTCTGTGAATACAAAAATGAGTAAGTGCACTTAATCATTTTGGTATTCACAGAAGGCACTTACTCATCAATGAGTAAGTGCCTTCTGTGAATACCAAAATGAGTAAGTGCCTTCTGTTAATACCAAAATGGTAGTAAGTTTAGGATTTTGTCTTAAGTTAGTTCTGTAAATCGGGCCCGATGTCTTCTGTCACCTTTTCAACTAATAGGACAGAGAAGAAAAACTTTTCACTTATCCAGTGGATGTGGTGTCATCCCAGCTGCAGGGGAAAGATGACCTTGTAGACATCTGTCTCAGAAAGAAGAGGGAACAGTAGCATTAGTTCGCGAAGCTTCCATATGTGTCTGCAGTGGGACATTGTTTGCAAGTTTTTGTTGCAAAGCAGAAGTTGAGCACAAGTGACCGCTCCTCGCTCAATAAGACACCATTAGCAATAAAGGTTCATAAAGTACAGGTGAAGGGGCAGGGTGAGATGCATGGACTGGTTGCTAAGGGGAGATGCTGAAGGTCTGAATTCTGGCTGCAGACACCAACACCACATAAGGTATGCGGGGAGCTTTTGATAGCTTAGGATAATTCGACTGAAATAACTAATTCTGCCATTTAGGTTGGATCACTGTAATTATTATAGATACTTTGGATAAATAAAAGACTAATAAATAAAGGATGTGTGATGAAATATGATTAGGGCTTTTTTAATTTTATTTTGCATACTATCTGCTGTGTTGTCATTGTGAGCATTCTTATATACCCATTATATAGAGAATTACTGCATTATAAATAACCATATAATTGTGAAATGCTAATCATAGTGTGTGAGTACTGATTCAGGGTACTTGGTTGTGGCTCCACTTCATTATCACCTGCTCATAAGATATTTACAGATGGGGTTATCTTGATCCTAAAACTCCTCATCTAGCAGAGAATAACTGTCTAGAGAAGGAGTGGGAGACACCGGCCAGTTTCCCCCTTTCCCCTCCAAAAGGATATATTTTCTTATAGAGCTAAGGGGGTGTACTGGGGGTGACCTCAATCATATTGAGGTTAATACAACAGCACAGTGCCATAAAATAGCATGTATGGTAATAGCAGGTATGCACATGTGAGCTACACATCCAAGCAATTTGTTGTTTTATGTAAGTGATAGCTGCAATACTCTTCTCCCGTGCTCCAGGGACTGATGCAGAATTCTCTTCACTGGTGCGTCCATCAGAAGCATTGCACTGGTGCTGGAGCTTGGTTTTAGCCATGATTGAAGTTGGTGGAGAGCTTGCTGTTTATTAAGTTTCCCACACTTGCAAATCACCATTTCCTCTTACAGCCAGGATCTTGCTTGTGAGATCATAAATGCATTGCACTCAAATAGGTGAATAGGCAAAACAAAGTCAGTTCCCACATGTAGGCTGGCACCTTATACCGGAAAATAGGTAGAGTCAAATCCCTGTGCACTTGAAGCTGTGTGTGCTTGTGTGTCCTCAAACCTTACCATATAGCACTGGTAGAGAGTAGTCGCAGGAGTATCCTTGCCTCCCCACATGACTGTTCAGGCTGGAGTGTTATGAATTATTCTTGTCTCAAGCCAAACACGTTTCAGAAGCTAACCTAAAAGGGGTCTTTTAGTTGGACTTACTTAGGGTGAACCAGTAAACAATTGGATAGCTCAAGTGAAATCCTTGCAGTTTCTGTGCTGACCCCTTGTATTGTGTCTGAGAAGGGTTCAGGGTGAAATTAATTTGTGAATATTCATCTCCTGGCAGCAACAAAGACAGTATTTTATAGAGGTTGACACGTGTTTAGATGTCTTTGTCCTTTAATTGTTGTTGCCAGCAATTTTAAAGTTACTTTTCTAGCCCTGTCGGTTTACAATATCCAAGCTATCATTCATGAAGAAGCTTGGTGGATCCTTGTCCCATAATGTTTTACCTCAAAATTGATCGTAGGGAAAGGGAAACTCCTCTGATGTTTATGGGTCCTAAAGAGCTGTAATTCCTGAGAAATATTCATAAAAGTGCAGCAATGTTAATGCAATTTTATTTTCAGTCTTTACCAAATCCTGATGAATGCTAAGTATGACAATTTTCAGTTGGTTGTAGGTCTACAAGTGTCTTTATCACTCAGAATTGCCAGATGCATCATATTTTAACTATATGTGGTCTGACTTTACTCATATTAAATTGTGAGGGATCATCAACATGGAAAACCAGCTGTTATTAATAGATCCTATGTTGACCAAGGAGGACATGATGAGGAAATAAATCCAGGTTTTGTGGTTTTATTGGGAAACATTTTTAATTGAGAGCACAAACTAAGGGCCCAGTTCCGATCTCATTCGAAAAGCATAGGTGGAGTGTTGTGGCTCACTGGTTAGAGGCGCCAGACCCGAGAGCAGACGACGGCCCGGGACCAGGGTTCAATTCCCGACGCGGCAGGGTCGTGGACCAGGGTCTGCGGATTCGATAATTCTCATCTCGGTGCCTACTCTAACCAGGGATCACACTCGGCAACTCTGGGCATTAGCTTGCCTCATCTCCACAACGGCCCCCCACGGACGCCGGGGATGCCTGGTTTCACCTTGGAGACACCCAGTAGGGACCATCTCACAGGGAAAGCCAGGACGGGTTCCCCAGCGGTCTACTGCGCAGAGATACTCCTTCGGGAGTCGATTCTAGCGCATTACAAAACCCACAATTAATACTGAACAAACCGGTCCAAAATGCTTTCCACACTACTCAGATCGGGGGAGTCTGACCGAACGAGTATGATGCACTTGAATGCATCCGGATATGATTCGGTTTGATTCTCATTGACTTAAATGGGAGCCTGTGTACTGAATGTGTACACGGGCTCGCATTGACAAAATCGATGGTTGGGGAAAATTGTGCACCCTGTGGCGGGCACCCCTTGGTGCCTGCCATGCTGTGCATAGTTGGGAAGAGGGGACCCAAGGGTACCCCACGGGCCAAATTCAGAGGGCCCTGGGTCAATGGGGGAACTGCTACGGGCCCCCAAAGACCGATTCTGGCAGCCGAATTGTTCTGGTCAAACCTAAAAGGAAAAGCTGTCCGAATCACTCATTGTACTCACTCATTCGGAAAACCAAGTCCATAGAGATGCGCAAATCGGTTCCGGAAGGCTCATCCTGTCTGGAACGCCTTTCGGAATCGATTTGGGCAGTGCTTATGGTTTCCAGGCATTTTACTTGGTTCTTCTAACCTGTGAATAATTCGGTGGGAAACAAGGGCCCCGGTATCGGTTTAGGCAATTCCGAATCCAATTCCGAGCCCTTCCGATCGAGATTGCAATCGGGCCCTAAATGCAAAGTCCTATCTTAAGTAAGAGAGGAAACCTCCCTTGGTCCAATGCCAATATGAAAATTTAGACGAGGATGCACATGAGTGATGTGAAGAAAAATAAGAGTAGCCAATTTTTGACTGTTCATTAGAAAACATTGATTTGCGCTAATAAGAAATGAATAATGAAAGATTTGGACATCTACTAGAAAACGATTTTAAGCTAATAGGCAACATATGTCCAAAATTAGCTGTGAGAAAGAAATTAAATAATTTCGGAAAGTAGTCTCTCGAATAGAGAGAATTAAAATCCAGGGAGGATTTAGACGGGATTGAGCTACTGAAGAGGGAGGCATGTGTTTCTATGTTTTATACTAAAGGTCTTCCAATTAGTGTTCAAGAAATCAAGCCCACAAATGAGCTGATGGCTAAAGATGCAGGGGCTGGTGAACTGCTCTCAAAGGACGTATATTCAAGGATTCAATAACTGAAGAACTCCTGGGCCATTGACCAAGATTGAATTTCTGTCATTGTTTGGAAGCTTTATTGTGTATATGCAATTCTTTACACCTGTCGCGTGATTAGTCATGGTAGCGCCTAGAATTCCTTCAGCACGTGAAAGGTTAAATCGGATCAGAGTTAATTATTGGCACCAAGAGATCATCTATCCACCAGCAAACTGTTAGCTGACATTATATATCTCAACATCTTACATAGGCAAATGATACTCAGAAAGCACCTGAAAGACCAGACCTGATTTGGCAAAGGGTATTTTCAAAGAACATAATATATTTGTTATGACCAGCTTGGCATGAATGGCTTGAAGGAAAAAGTAACTGCTGCATTGCTGTCACACTGATTTGGAAACAGCATTTAATCCAATTGTTTGCAGCCTGCGGTGGAAAAAATGATGTGATATGAGACTGCCTTTGGACTTTTTAGAAGGGATGCAGAGAATATATCAATATAATGAGGATTCTGAATGTATAGGTGGAGGGGTGCTATTGATGGAGAATGATAATGGTTAATATGAAGCCACACATCACTATGTCCTTGCCCCTCTACTATTCAGTGTGTATACTGTTCGATGTTTGTCGGAGATCAATTTACAATCACCCACCAAGTTCTGGATGCCCTGCTCCTCACTAGTGCAGTGGATCTCCTGTTGATGTCATTCTGTGTCCCCCAAGCCCTAGGGGTGTCTGTGAATGATGTTTTTGAGTGCCAATCTATTAAATGCTCTGGTGTCTGCTTTCTTGGTTTTGGGCCTGGGCTACCTTTGGTTGATTAGTCACCATCCTTACCGCTTACCCTGAGTGGTTCCAATCCTCACACCTGCTGTTGCTCCTAGGATCCACTCATGAGTGCAGGCTCTAAATTTGATATTGTGAGCAGGTTCAACCCAGTTTGGGGTGATTATCTTCTTGGAAAACCTCAGAATGCAAATGTGGTGTTTTCTAGATGGCTTGAATAAAGCACATGAGTGCCACTTTTCTTTTATATACTGCATTTCAAAAACGATTTTGAGGGATGTAATGGAGTACAATTTTCCACTTCAAACAGCACATCTGTTGTGACGTTCACTTGAATCAGAAACAGCTGGGCTCTTGACGCTAAATGTAAAATGTGGCAAGCTTGTTGGGCAGTCCCCAAATGTGGAAGAGGTTGAAATTCTCATAACATTTCATTGGCATACCAACTCACTCATCCACCCGTTCAACCACTGATCCATCCACAGAGTGACTAATGCATCCATGCCCCTACTCATATATTACTCATCCATCCATGCACTCCTTCACCCCTGCATCCTTGCATGATTTCACCCAGTCATCTATTTATAGATTTACTGACCAACTCATACTTTCGTCCAGGTTCTCACTCATTATTGCGTCCATCCAGGTACTCATAAACACACCCTTACATCCATCCATTCGCCTAGTGATACGCCCCTGAATTCATCCATACATGGGTTCATTCTCAAAATCATCCAATCACCCACCCACAAAACCACATGGACAAACTCACCAACCAACCAGAAGCACTTCCACTTATTAGAATAGTCAATGTTTTCTGTACCAATGTCTGCAAAATGCTTCAGTAACTAGACAGTGGAAAACCCATATTTTTACTGTTGTAAATATGACAGTTTGCGCCTCTGACTGTCAAACAGAATCATCGAACAGCATATACAATACAGTAACTGAATTAGGTTGTAGAATATTTACTTTGCATTACTATTTACACAGAGTGAAGTTATGACATGTTTTTGATTTCTCATCAGAAGGCAGTAATCCAATAATATGTCAACAAGAAGAAGTCCTAACAATGACATTTGCAATATTGTCAAAGATGCATCTCAACATCCAGGAACAGTTGTAGTGAGTAAGGAAAGGGTGCACAGAGAGCAGCAGTTCCGTTTAAATCTCATATTTACAATCTATAGTTTACAACATCATTTAAAAAGCAATTTACTTCAGAATTACAATAACTTATTTCAAAACCCATGTTTTAAGTACCCTATTTTCAGTCCCACTCTAAGGCACATTTTGGCCTTAAAGTAAGAATTACTGGCAGTTGTGGCTTCATCTGTATAGCTTAATAATACATAACAAACTTCTGGCAGACGTCAGACGTTAGAAAAAAATGACCTCTGCTCTCTGAAAAGCAATCTTTTTCACTGGTGACCACCGTTGCCATGTTTTGTACTACATGGAACTATTTCACTGGGGACCCCCATTGCCACACGTTTGTGACTTATTGCATATTCTTAGTTTTGGGGAATAACATGCAGATTTGGGTGCTTAAGCGTATGCTACGGTAAATTCTATACACTTTTGCCCAGTTAAATGTTGGCAGGTTTGACACGTGAGATATTTAATACACCTGGTAAGTACTGGGAGCGTTAAATCCCACCCAACTCAGAGTTCTGACTCCTGACTCCTGCAGAAACAGGGGCTTCCACAGATGTCGGAAATTATCCAACAACTTGGAATCTGAACCTTAGTATATGGATCAAGGAACCAAATAGTGTATGATGACTCTATGGAATCAACGTTTGTTTCCTGTCATTTCCGCTATTCAGATCATTTTGATTACATGACAATACTGAAATCCAATTGTATTTGACTTTCTGTTTTCTATGTACACTTTGCCTCCAGCATCTCTGTATCATCCACAAACGCAAACCTAAGCATGTGCTTTCTCTAGCTACCTGCAAATTAAACAAGGATTTTTTGCATTTTGTCATAAGCATGACCTTTTTTTAAAATCTTAAACAAGTTGTCATCATCTTTGTTCCCCTAGATTTGCATTTCTTTTCTTCTTCACATTACATTATTTTACAGTGGCATAATGCTAGTGTTATGGTATTTGGGTGAGCTGAGTAGATAATTTTAGCCTGTAGAGGTTTCATTGAATTAAGCATTAAATAACAATTAACTGATTGCCTAAAGTCAGAAATATGCTTTTGTGGGGTTAGTCCTAGACTTGGAACAAAAGTCATACTTTCTTGGAGTCTACAAACAAGCATGTGTGAACATTTATGCATTTGGGAATGCAACAGGTGGACATTTCAAAAATTGGATACTGCAATGATAGGTGCATGTGCACTTGCTAATGTTTGCTCTGCAGAGAAAATATTTTACTCATGGAGAAAGCCTTCCCATACACCCGATCAATTCAGTCGGTGTTCCTTCTTTCCCACTGTGTAACGCCTACCCTTACCATGAGAGAACAGCAGACTGTTTTCAGGGTGGAACACTATAAGCAAAGATTTTGTGAATTCCCACCAACGTTTGTTAATTAATCTTTGTAGTTGTCCCCACCATGGAATGCTAAACACCTTCCCCAAAAAGTGGATGTAACCATATGTAACATAACAAAAAAGCGCCATCATTTTCTACTTTTTCTCATGTTTTGTGACTAACTGTGTGAAATTTGCACCTGTAATTGCTCTGATTAATACAAATAGGCATCAATTTGTTGCACAAATAACTTTGTGAATCTGGACCCAATGCTACCAGTAAAAAAGGTGATGAAAATCTACAAGTCAAGATATGTACACCACATGGCAAAATGTAAGGACTATCTTTTTTGTGCATAAATATGGATACTAATGAGAAACACTGGACATCAACCTTAACACTAGATAAAGCTAATCACAACTTTAAGGTTCTAAAACAACTGTTGAGCACCACTAAAAAGAGTCACATTGATAATACCATGTATAAAATATCATGTAAAAAGAACGTTTTTACATTGAATTGTGCTATAATTTGAAATGATGAACCACCAGATGTGTCCACCAGCCTTTCTGATCTCAGAAGCAATTCGAAAATCATTTCCCAAAACTCTTCACAGATCAAGAATGCTTTCTAGTTTTTTTTCTTTTATATACTGCAGGAAGCTGTGAGATCTAATGAGAAAATCTCCAGCCACTTGACACAATACAATTGAGAACCTAGGGATTCCTAAAGATGGATGACATAGGTATAATTGGTCATTGGCCAATCATCATGTGACACATTACAGCAACATCCCAAAAAAAGTTTATTTAAGTTTCAAGAGTCATAGACAATGTATAGATGGATGTTGTGTTTCCCACAAGTGCTCAATGCATGTAGTAAAAGATCACCTACAGAATGTTGTGCTTCACAGTCTTCACTTTGGAAGTCGCTTTTCTTTTATTCACGCAACAAATTAAATAGTTCACTATTCCTGCAACAAACGAGGCAGTTCACGATGTCTGGCTTCCTTGCAGAAATTCCTTAATTGCAAACATAGAAGTTTATTTTTGATCAACTTAAGGGCACACCGGTGACAGTTTTGGCAAAAACACACAAAGTTTCTCACTCGTTCCACCAAACAGTACTTTCTTGTTAATCAATGGCAGTGGTAGTTGCAGCATTTGTCATATGCCAACTTTGCTGTGGCATCCCAAGTTTGTTTCCTGGTGGTGGAGTCAGTGTCCAGTCGAGTCAGCGTCGGCCATTTTGAATCAGTGGTAAAACCCAATGGCAGCTTAAGTTTGATTGTATGGGAGGACTTTTGTAGTTTTAAAGACAAAGCGTCCTATCAGGCACATTGCATCTTTGTTAGCGGAACAGCTCTCTCTGTTTGACTGGGTGACACACAAAGGCCACATCTTCAAAGAGTTATCTTATCTGTTTGATTTTTGACTGTACAAGTTATGAAGCTAGCAGTCGCTTATCCAATGCCAGTAATGACATCTTTGCCATCTCTGTGGAAGATTCAGGCTTCTGTTACCTAAAAGAATTGTTATCTGATGCAATTAACAGCATTTAATCACCAATTAATGTAAGAATAAATAATTGCATTTATTATTCACTGCAATGTAAAATAAAAAGTCATGTCTAGGCATTTTTTAACCATTCAGGTAAGACTAGTCAGGAACACTGACTCTAAAAAGGGGAAACATCCTTTACGACGCAACTTTTACCACGCAGTACCTTTACAACGCAGGTTTTTCATCGCAAGTCATTACAATGAGTTGCGCTGGGGGGCGCTCTAGGATAGGTAATAGTTTAATTTACTATCCAACACCTTCCCTGCTATCCACGGGGACTGGAGTTGGAATAGTAAATTAAACTATTCACTATCCAGCACCCCCCAACGCAAGTCGTTGTAACGACTTGCAGTGAAAAACCTGCGTTGTAAAGGCATGCGTGGTAAAAGCATGCGTTGTAACAACGTACATCCTCCAAAAACAGTTATTCCTGGAAATGCCACAATACTGATTTTTTTTACTTTTGTACTTTAACAAATGGTAAGGCTAGGGTTGCTTCTCTCCTGAACTTGATTATCTTTTAACCGTGGACTAGTCTCACCTTATGCTGGTATTCGGTACCAAAGATACCCCTCACATATACCCCATATACCCCCTGACACCACCGTTCAAAAAATATTGTTTTCGGTTTCTGCTGTACATCCATGGCCCTAGTACTTTAAGTGGACAGTCTCATGATATTTGTCCTGAGAGAGTGCCCGGTGCCATCTGACCACCCAAGGATATGTATTAATAAATATGTTTCATTTTTGTGGGAAGAGGCAGCACAGCTTGAAAGTGGGCATCGATCTACTTGCGATTGTTGCCCCATCGTGACCCCATAGTACCCGTTTGTTCTCAGGGTGCCATTACTGACTTGTCGTAATGGCGGACATGTGAATGGTGTTATGCTATGAGTTGAAGCTCCCAAAATGAGGGTCGTGCAGGACAGTCGCCATGAAGATGACCACAAGCAAATCATAGCCAACTATGTTAAGGTAAGTTTTTCCTTTTCTGTGAGACCAAAGGAGACCAGGTGGGGCCAATCTAATAATTAAATAATTTGAGGCTCTCTTTGTAAGGTGAATCCAATACATGCACCTCTACAATGCCTATCATCACAATGAGGTTTTTGTTTAAAAGATGGAAAAGGTAATGGTGAGTCTTAAAGCAAAAATTAATTGATCTAATTTTATAGCAGTTGATCCACGCTTGTGGGCTACAGGAATAAATCAGGGACACAATTTCTTGATCTGTTGGGTAATGAGGAGAAGCACCTCAAATGTTATAGGTTCTGTACTAATAAACAGCAAGCAAACACTAAACCTGCCCAGAAAGCTCAAAGAAGACATCTTGGTAATATCAGCCAAAGGTAGTCCTCCTTAAATGTTATTGTGCATTAAGTTTTAGAGTATACCCAAATGGTCTTCAAGATATTGTTAGACAGTTTTGTAGGATAGATGTACCTAACTTATCATAGGTATGTCATATAAAATTAAATTAATCTTAGTTCCTCATTAGATGTCATCACTGGTTAGTGCAACATGCTATTTTACAGGCCAGGAGAGTTAGAATTTCATATATATAAATTATTTTCCTAAACTAAAAGAAGGCCATAAACAGCTAAAAAAATATAGATACATCTTTATGTTTCCCTATTATTCACAGATCACAGGTCTGATGGTTGCTGTTCATAAAAATAGATGAGACTTTTTGTGTAGTTTAATTGTGCCTTTTTTTTAGAACACATCTTTTAACAATCTGCTGGTCTTGGCACAACAATGTCCAATCAGTTGTTTTCTGTTCGCCTTGATGATGGGAGTCTCAACTGTTTCTCAAAACTGAGTCTTTTCAGAGTTCCCGATAGTTATTTTTTTTCTTTTCCTTATTACAAGGACGAGCTACATTGCTTCCTGTTTTGTGATGGTTGCTTGAGGAATTGACGATGGTTGTTTAGATATAGCAGCAATTGCACCCGGGATCACTTTATAATGCTCAGGCCCGGACACTGATGGTGGTGAAGGCTGTGGTGTTTCAGGAGTAGCTGCAAAAATATTGAGGAGAACAAAAAATTAATACTATTTTCTAAACTGAAGTCGTTTTAGAACATTCTTCTACAGTAGTCATTCCCATTTTGGACTTGATTGACACATTTTAACTTTAAGAGAGTGTTTAAAAGACTTTCATATTAGTAGTCACTTACAATCGTCTAAGGATGCATAAAGAAAACAGAAAGGAAGCACCTTGAGGGAAAGAACTTTGCAGACCAGTTTCTGGTAGAAATTGGCAAAAATTTGACTCCCCTTGCTGGTTGTAGGTATGGTTCAGGTGGATGGTGGGTAGAATGGTGGGCTGATGGGGGATCTGTGATGGATACAGCTTCTATGTTAGCCTTGTGGCTCGTCTCACACCTCAAATATCCCCTCACTTGTACAAAGTCATGTTTACCGGATTGGCTGGTTGCCTCTTTTTGTGACTTTTGCCTACTGCAATTGAAGTTGGTGGGGGTTGTAAGATGTTGAAAGGATTCGATCGTGAGACACTGAAGTTAGCACCTGTGGCAATGATACGGAAAGTGGAGCATAGGGTTATAGCATGTGACTGCGATGGTATGCTAGTGTTTTGCTGTGTCCTGCTACAGTGGTGGACGGGTACTGGTTTTATTAAAGCATTCTTTCCGTTCAATCTTCCTGTGTTATATGTCTTTTGAACACTGATGCATTTTCAATTTCTGCACATTTTACTTTTAGTGCACATTTTAAAATTGCTAATACAACTGCTTGTGTAATGCAGCTTAAAATCGTCAATGACACAGAAACATTGCCATAAAGGGCAAATGAAACTTCTAACAATCAGCATCAATCCAAGGTTTTACATTAGTTCATTTGGTTTAGATCAGGACAATAATTGACCCACTAGCACAAAGTTTTATTGGAATTAGGAAATGCCTTTAAGTTGCAGGATTTGTATTCTCCAAGATAGTAAAAACAGTCAGCATAGAAAGATGAGACCTGATTTAGTCTTAGAGTTGCCTGAGACTGTAAATTCTTTAAACATCAGAACTTTCTGGTGGAAATTTTTATGAACCAGCTGTTTTGAAACTGATGCAGATTTTACTCTGTTGGCATTATAGTGTTTGTTGAAGTTTAGGAAACAGTGTTTAAATATACATTTCAAAACTTACAAAAAGAGATACCTACTCATTTGTCCATGTGCAACTAGTGTGTTGGCAACAATAACGTTTGTTGCTAGATGCTCCTGGACAAGGTGAGGATGCAGTGGATGGTGCGCGTGTGGTGTCTCGTTTGTAGATCCTAGAAAAATCCATTCAGAGAAAGTCTGTTAAAAGACCATAGGAGAAATGTCCATACATTGAGAAAGAGGCTGAACTACGGCAGATGTAGGTCTTGTTGTAAAAGTATGCCAACACAAATATTTGAGGTGAAGAATACATTAATTAAGCAGACGAAGACGACACCCATGGTTTATTCTGGATAATAATCTTGCATGTTTGTCAGAATTATAGATCACATTAGGAAAAAAGTTGTTATAATTACTCAATATTATGCAGCCTACCAAATCAGGTACTTGATGAATGTACATTATATAGTCATGAAATGGCAGTAGAGACTACCGCATAGGTGACAATGTCTTCAGTAAATGCTCCTAAACATATCACTTTGTAAAACTGTTTATTAGACTTGGAGTTAGGTAGGGGCTTTTGATTTTACTAAAATTATATGTATACTATACCTACTTAAAGGGGCTCTCAGCTGGCTCTCTTATTCCATTGGTCTGTTATTGTGTCATTCATATTTTCTTCCACCAACCACAGCATATTGTTTAGGGCATGGGGTCAGTCCACTTCAGCCATTACCTAAATTCACTGTGAGGGACGACATTTTGCTCTTTTAAAAAGAGCACATCCACACACATAGCAGTGCCTTTAAGTGCCATGGAATATTTCAGCCAAAAGTGTTTTTTGAGCCCCAAAAATAATTTTTGTAACTTTTTCGATCAGTTGTTGAATTACTTCAGATAGCCTCTATTCTTCCCGTCCTTCTTTTGTTATTCAGGCAATACTTTTCGTAAAAACTATGTTTATCTTTGTCTGAACTTAGTTTTTTATTTTCATGATTATATTTCTTTAGGCATGATGATCACTGCATCACCACAGTTGAGATTACATATTGAACTTGCTACCTAAAAAGTAAGTCAAAAGCATGCCTGGGAGACCTAGGTCCTGATTTAATTAGCTCAGATGGCCTGCTGTTTCCCCAGGGGGACGGAGTAAATTACCACCAAGCTGGTGGTCATTTATAAAGCATTGGCAATGCATGTTGTGTTTGGACAGGGCTGCATCAGCAGGAAGGAGCTCTATACCAAACAGATTCTTTTTTATTTTAACAAATTTATTTTATTTTCGAAAATTTAAATTGCAATGGGTCCCTCAACATGGGAGTCCTCTCCCATGGCGAGGGGGCCATTTAGCAGTTTGCACTACCTCTTATCACCAGTATATTCCTGGTGGTGACAGGCAGGGAAAACTAAAATTTCGCCAATCAAAATTAGGTGGGCAGAATGACAGGTCAGCCTCCGACAGCAATTACTCCATAGAGCCATCGGAGGTGATTTTTCACAGTAGAGACAGAGTAGTGTCAGCCGTGATTAACCCTAAGGTCTGCCCGCATTTAAATTCAGCAGGCAGACCACATTCTTGGCTGTAAGGAAACTCCATCGCTGTTGCGACGGAGTATCCTTACCACCAAGAATTTAATAAGGCCCTTACTCTTGGCTTTGTGAATAGTTGTACCTGAAGTGAAGTGAGACATATATTTAAGGAAAACCAAACTACTGATTGCCTGGAAGGCCTTGCTGCCTGATGAAAAGCCCAAGCAATATAACACCAATTCTTACAAATGGGAAGCTGGAATGCAATGTTGTTCCAATTGTGTCTGCAAAACTAACACCTGCCTTTAAAACAGTTTAATTATGGCAGTATCACATAAAGATCAAATAAAACATCCTGTCTGAAAAAGCAGGTTAAGTGTGTGGCTGAAACTTATTGGCAAACATTTTGAACAGCTGTTTTCAGCCTTCTCTCATCTTCTGTACACATTTCGGTCTTGTATTCTGGACAACGTATTTCAGATTTAATAGTTTGTGCACTGTTCATACTAACCTCCTAGAAGCATCTCTTGGAGCAGATTGTCAATCTTGGCCATTCCAAAGAGTTTGACAAACTGAATCTGCTCTATCATTTGCCAGGTTATGCTCTGGAGTGTAGGGAGCAGAAGCAGCAGTTCGCCGAAGCGACCCCGGGAGTCGTACTGCCTGTCGTTGATGTAGTCCTCCAGACTGACCTGCACTTGGTAGCGCATACGTTTGATTTTGGTAGGATCACTCAACCCCTTAGCATCTAAAAAAAACACAGAGAATAAATATATTTTATTAGGATCTTTGCTTGTGTCCTTGTGGTTAGAAAACAACGAGGTATCCAGTCTTTGTAAGTAAATGAGTACTTAGAGTTTGTGTCTAACTTATATTTCGAGAGCTAAATTTACATAGTTACACAGTTACCAAATTGAATTTCTTAGTTCAGTTTTCCACGTGTTCCTGGTTACAAAGTTACACATTGTTTTGTTGTTTTTACTTGTTTTATTAATTAACGCTCAGCAATATTTTAGTAGGACTATACAGAGAAGAAACACATTTGGTGAGCTGTTTGTTTAAATTAGATTAACTTAATGTGTGAGTTGCTTCTTGTCTGCTGATCACAACAATGCTTATGAAATAATAGAACCACTTTAATTTCTGATGGCATACAAGTATACTTTTAGTTCAAACAATTATAGTTGTCTTTGAATTTGCCTCAAATGACGATAAGACACAGGTCGCAATCTCCCCCTGTAGCCTTTTGGCCGAAAATGATTGCACGTTATCAATTCTTAGACTTTGCCCTGATTTTGTGATATTTCAAAACACAAATAATCACATGAACTTGAATAGCAAATTACCTAATTGCCTTGTCTTGCAAGAAAAAAACTACGATTTCTATAAACCTGCTCAAAATATTGCATCAGGTAACTTATAATTATCCCCAGATTTGAAAGTTGCACAGGAAATTCCCTTTTCTGGGATTTGCAGGCATGTCTGATTGTCATTCTGGGAAGAGGACGACATAAGAAGAACATTTGGTGAGGAGTCCAGGCTCTATTTTGTTGATGCACAATAGAAAACAGAACATATTTTCCAAGTGACAAATAACAATTGTTCCATGCCTGCTCACAATGGATCACTGAAGAGGCATACTTAAATTTGCCTCAAGAGAACAGGACCTCATGAGCTGTAGAGCTATTTTGGACACTCCCACTTTTCAGTGCTAGAAAGCGGAGCATGTTGAGTTTCTTCCCTGTAGGCCTTTCCCTCACACCATGCCCCTGCACTTGTACTAGTGGTAGCCTCTTCTCCGCATCACTGCATCTAGGCATATCCCACTGCACTAACCTTTGCCTACCAGGGAATGCTACCAGGAGGCATTCTGAATTGGCTTTTGCTGTGCTTGATTGAGGAACGAGTCACCTGTGGACACTTAACCCCTTCGCTGCTGATGACGAGCTCAGCTCGTCATCACCCACGGTGGTCGTGTGCGGATGACAAGCTCAGCTCGTCATCTAACGCGGCTTTTCGAAAAAAGCCGCACAGCGGAAAAATAACCGCCGCAGCGATGCGGTTAAGGAGCCTACGGCCAGCAGGTTATTGTTGATAATTCTTGGGCAGTTTATACTGGCTATTCAGTATTCCCATGATCAAAGCGAAGAGTATCACCAGTTGCTCGTCTTCAGCTGAGTTTATCTGGAATGGTTGTTCCTTTTGTTTCACTCAATTCTCTTTCTATGTATTTTTTTTTACCACTAAACCTCATTGTTACCGTCTTTTTTGGATCCACCATTTTCCTCGAGCTTCTCACATCTCCAATGTGGGTGATCATCAATGTGCTCGGACAGTGTTGAAGAAAGGCCCCTTTTTGGTGTAGAACCAGGTGTTTTGGGGAAGGTGAGGTTTATGACGTAAATGATTGCACAGTCTGCTGTGCTGTTGCTTATATTTTACATTTCTGAACACAGTTCATGGCTTATTGTTGAGTTGTATTTTTTTGGTCCCACTGGAGTGTATAGCGTCAACTGTTTGCTTGTTCTGCATCTCTTAACTCCTGATCCCCTACTGGCCTTTCCTAATCTACTTTGTGACAAATTCACTGTTGCTGTGCACATTCAAAGCAAGACTGTAGATCCCAGGCCACTTGTACAAACTCCATCAGAGGATCCATATGTTTTGCCCTTTGCACCACAAACCAGGACACCTATCCACTATGTGAGGATGTGTTTGATCAGCAAGGCGGGGGCACTTTTTAACAGTGATCACCCAGAATCCCGAACATTCCTATCACATTATGTTACAATGCATTTACATGAAGCTTAGCCCTCCATTTTCATCCGCCCCTTGCAATGGTGGGAGTTTCAAAGCCTGTCCAAAGGTTTCTTTAAAAATCGAGGTGTTTCGTTGTGAGTAGGTCATGTGCTTTAACCCAGCTTCAGGCTTACATTGGGTTTGTCTCTCCTGACCCTGGTTTAACTGTAAGAGCTTCTCCTAAGAGTCAAGTGTGCATTTGATGCTCCGTTGGTTTGAGCATCTTAGCTACTCGGAGATCGCACATGCTTGCACAACATCCACACTGAAGCTAATGTACCACCCTTACTCCTTTATCCTGTTTTCAAGGGCAGAAATTGTTATTTTTGAGGTGTAAATAACAGTGTCTTACAGTACATATACATACCAGGGTCAAAAAATATAATTGCCTTTAGGCAGGAATATTCATTGTCATCGATCTGGAGATCTTGGAATGGTAGAACCAGTTCATCCAAAATTCTGACAGCGACGCGGCCCACTTCAAGTTCTGGACAGTTTCGTGGAATTATGTGGTCATTTCCTGGAAGAGAAATTGCCATGTTACAGAAAAATGATGCTTAGGTACTTATATTAGAACTGCCCCTCTGCCTACAGGCAACCCAACACTGAAGAAGAGCAGTTGAAAGTTGTGGTGAGCGGGTAAAAAGTAAGTGGACCCTAATGGGTTCTAAGCTAAGCCCCCTTACATGGTAAATCTATAAATGTCTATTAATATAGCAAGGATGGCCAGTGTCTTTATGCAGTGTCCCCCCCCCCTTTCAGAGTTTGGAGATCACTGACAGAATGTTGGAAACAGAAATTTCATGGGCACAGAATATCATGTCAAAAATATTGAGGACCAATATATTGTGAAGGTAAGTGCATTCAGTACGTACAGATTTACTATTCTTAACTCCACATCTACGGAGCTTGAGTTATATATCGTCCAGGTACATACATATGGAGTCAGATATTGTAAAACTTTGCTTACCTATAAAACCTTACAATCACAACATTTTTGTCCTTGATATTCTTGGAATTAGCTTTTGTCCACACAGTATTTTTTCACCAATATTTTGTTTAGACACCACAGTTTGATAGTACAAAACAGCCATTATATGAGTCCTGAGCATCACTCACGCCTCTCGGCCTTGGGCCACTGCACCTTCTGCTGTGTTGTTAACTAAGCCGTGGCGACTCACCATCCCTCCTTGTGACTTCTGTTTTCTATTGCTGAATACTCAGAGCCATATTATATGTCTTCATTCTTACCTCCCACTCCCTCTTTGACTGCCTTACATTCATTCTCTCCTTGTCACAGATTTACTCTACTGATGCCTAGAATGGGTGCACGTATACACTTTTGCGCTTCACATCCAGAGCAGTGGTTATCATAAAATCTGTTTTTGTGAACATAACTGGTTGAATCTGCTCTTCCCTTACCCTTTCAATAGGAAACAGTTTTTTGTATTAGTATGGCCTCATCAGTTTTAACAGCATGTGCTGGAAAACTATTGCGTGATATTTTAGACATGGTTTTTAAATAAAAAAAATGTAATTGCAAAAAAAATTCAAGCTTAAATCTGGAATGTTTACATGCAAGGAAAGACCAGGGATATCAGAAAACTGAATAGGTAGTAGATAGGGTCAGGAGAAAGCTTCCAGTTGTGTTTTCAAGAAGGGAGTGCATTTTGGATTGTGAAGAAAACCCAAACTTTGTGTGGATTCCTTCTCTGGTCGATAGCCGACATGGACATGATAAAAAGCTCCATGGTGTCTAAACAGTCACATTTTTGCATTTGGTTCAAATATAACACACCGCCAGAATTAGCTACCATGAATCTTCAATACCTATACATCCATGAATTTAAAAAGTAAGTATACATGCATATTTTTTAATTTTTTTAAATTCTAAAGGTTTTTTATCACTCTAAACTAATATTTTGGTATTTAATATATATTTTACAAGAGGCGCTTCTATGCACATGATCATGTTGTAATTGGGGGTGGTATGCACCCACTGAATTTGTGGGAGGAGTAACATTAATTGTTTGCATCCATCCTCATCAGCCACCACTTAGATTCATAGTAATAATCACATATCTGTTCTTCAGCGCAGTCACCAAGGAAATAGTAAGTGGCCTTCGAAGTCTGGTTGCATGGTACTGGTAGCCCACTAGAGTATGTGTGTTACCTCTTCTATAGAGCAGTGGGGGGGGGGGCTAGAGCACCAGGGGGTCCCCTCCGGAACTGGGCATGGGCAGCGAGCCCCTGGGCTGAGAGCTCCTGAATGGGTCCGGGTCTCAATGTAATTTTCAGGGGGCCACCCTCAAGTTTCATTATGGCACTGCAATAGCGGGGCCAACAGTAAAATAGCGGGAGGCAGCTGTAAGACGAAATGCATTGGCTATTTTGATTGGTGCATAACATTAATATTTTTTCTTGAAAATAAATTGGTTTTTCTCATGCTTCTAGCAAGAGGTGTCCCTACTTTGTGGCAGAGAAATTCGACAGGCAAACAGAAAAAACCACACGTACACACACACACATGCACACACACACACCTGCTTCAATCCACTCACCCATGCAAATACAGCATTGCACAAAATCATATTTCATTGAATTGACAACATTCCCAAAAATGTTTACCTAAAAGTAAAATATCTTTGTAAACCATTGACCGCTTGGCAGCTCCTAATAACAGGTGTTCTCCTGCATGTGCTCTTAGCAAAGCAACCTGGAAAAAAACAAAAAGCATTGATTTAGAAGCTTCTAGAAGCTATCTCCATGATGTACTGGTAACAATTCTTTAAAATATACAGAGTGGGCTTTGGCTCTGCTTAGTGGAGTATTGCTCTATCACTATTGGTTATTTGGAATAACACTCCACCTACCTGGAAGTGTCTTCAGTGGAACCCGTGAGGACTATTTTACGTCTGAAACATACACTCAAAGATCACGCAGTTACCCCCATTCACTTCTTTATCTCCTATATGTATGCTGGATAAAACGTGATCCTTTATTGTTATTGTCCCCGATAGTGGCAATAACAAAAGTGCAGACTTTAATGTGGTAAATAGCATTTCTATATGCAAAACATGAAAACCTATGAGAATGCCTATATATACATGGGTTGGTTGGCACATTAAACTCAGAACTTAGGACTTTGCCAATGCTTGCTTTTGAATGCAATAAAGTTTCTACTCATGAAATTCTGCAGCTTACGATTTTTGTTGGAATAAAACAGAATCATTGTTTGGATATACTACAATGTTTATGAGTAATCACAATTTGACACATGTTGTGTATATGCAGCCCATATATTTTGTTAACAAATTCTTAAGTGCAATTTGAAATAAGAGGCACATTTTAGAAGTAAATGTAAAGTACCTACAAGCTCTTGCAAAGGGAACAAAGAATGGCCCACATAAGCAGCGGGAAAGCTCCTTGTGTGAAAGGACCATTGTTTTTTTGTTTTACACCAACACAATTCTGCTTTATGAGTTTGTGAAAAACAACCAAATGATTAGGGGGCTGAACCAACATGGAAGGCTGCCAGTCATTTACTTGTTCCCACATTACAGCCACCTCTCTGATCGTTGCATTGTAGGCATTAATGGCCATATGTATCATCATCCAGATTTGTGATTCTGAAACAGCGATTTTTTAGAAATCGCTATTTCAGAATCGCAAATTGGGATGTATGTAGAAAATCGCAATTTGTTTGCGAATCCTTAGTATTCCTTAATTGCGATTAGCAAGTTGCGAATAGCAATTAAGGAATCATTTCTCATTCATTTCTATGGGCCAGGGGGTCCATAGGAATGAATGTGAAGTTATTCTCAATTTGCGATTCGCAATTTGAGAATCGTAAATTGAGAATAATTTCAAGGGTGTAGGGGTGTCCGAAGGACACCCTGTTGCACCCCTGAAATAAGCATGGGTTCACATGTGGCGCACATACATGGCCTAAGGGCATGTATGTGTGTCACATGGCACTTTGAAAAATGCAAATGTTTGCATTTTTCAAGGAATTCGCAAATTACCACCAACTTGAAGTTGGTGGTAATTTGCGATTCCTTAAGGACAATTTGCATTTTTTTGGCTTCATACATTGCATTTAAGGAATCGCAAATTTTGCACCAGCTTTTCTTTGATACATTCCGTTTAGCAAATTCGCATTCGCAAACGCCGAAATTCACAGAATTTCGGCGTTTGCGAATGCAAATTTGCTTGATACATATGGCCCCAAGATCCCTGCTAGGCAGACACGGATTTCAAAATATTGCGGGTGGTTTTCTGCAAAGGCAAGAAGGTGAAAGCCTCTGCCAACCTTATGGGCGGGCGGGTCACCTGCCAGGGTCTAACTGAACACTTAGGGGCCTTATTCTAGCACACTTTCCAGTGTATACATGAAATGGAGGGACCTTAATGGCAGAACACATTCTGCTCATGTCCCATCAGAACTTAAACTTTGAGGCGTTTGTAGAGTGGTTTGAGTACTAGGAAACCGCAACCACCAAAACTCACTCAGGTTATCTCGAGCCTTCTTTCTTGTGTTATCAGCTCTTGTCAGGCAATTCCACATCATACCATTTCTATGTTTGTATTGCACCAAAGTCCAGAAGGAAGCAAGCTGCTGTGGGAATTCGAAGGTACCAAAAAATGATTCAAAGAGATAGAGTTTTAAGAATCTATTAAAAGCGAGAAATTGTTCAATTTGTCTCCGGTTGTCTGGGTGTGAGTTAAGTGAGGAACATGCAATGCCTGAAAACAATTTCCTTCCTGCTTTCTTCCTCTTCCTTCTGCTTTGCTTCCCTACTGATGTCTTTCTTTTTGGCAGATTAGAATGAAAGAGTATGTTTTAATAAATAAAACAAGACCAAAACGACAATAATCCATTCAGTAGAACCGGATATATGCAGGTTTAAAGATGTCAGTGAAAATAGCGCCAAAAAAGCATCTGGAAAGCTGGTTTCGCCGGAATGGGACAACAACACAATCTTAGGCCTACCGCAATGGAGCGCAGGCCTGCAACAGGGACCCAGTTAGGCTCGCTGAATGAGAGTGCCTTAAATTGGGGTTGTGGAGCATTGCGAGATTCTGCGTTGAGGGTGCATCGCAGAGCCTAGGTGATGCGCCGGTTCCGAGGAGCTGCAGAACTGAGATTCGAGGTCCTGCATAGTCGAGGCTGCCATTGATGAAAGATATGCGATGTGAAGGTCTGAGCCAATGAACCTGATGGGAAGTGAGTACTGAATTGTAACAATTTTTGTAACATACAATGAATCAATTTAATGATATGAACGGGGTAAACAGGGGGTACTAACGCTGCAACTTTGATCGATTGAGAATCGGAGTGCCACTGACATGGTCTAGTGACAAATTGAGACTCCTGGCTTAAGCATGAAGTATTGTGTGATGATATTTAATTGTTGGTTGATCACCGCACTTTAAAGGACAGAAACTCACTGCATGGTTAGCATTAGTAGTTCTTTCGATTTGAGTGGTATCTGAACGTTACCTTTGTTCAACAGCAGGGTTATTAAATATTAAAATAATATTTAAAGAGTGTCAGATGCAATAGTATGGCAGACAAACATAACAGTTATGTTGGTTTAAAGCAAAATAGCCTGTAGAGTTTGCTTGATGGATTTACCTTTCTTCACAGAGTTGTTTTTCTCTGAAGAAGCACAACCTATGCATGAAATGTATTAGGATTACACATCTGTAAATGTTTCAATTGTGATTCAGAAGAAGTAAGTGAAAATTATTAGAAAAAGTTTGAGAAATTAATAAAGCATTTTTTTTCTGTGAAGAGAAGAACCGATTTACCTAAATTCGTTTTGAAAGAAGAATATCGAATAGATGACAGACGTTTGTCTCATGAGTTTGTTTTGAATCTACAAGATATGTTTGTGACCATGAAAAGATTAACACCTCCCATGCTCATGACGAGCTCAGCTCATCATGAGCCACGGTTCTCGTGTACTCATGACGAGCTACGCTTGCACGCTGGGCAAATTCCCCTGCTGTGCGAACGTTCTAAAGAAACGGGTGTGGTCATGACGAGCTCATCTCGTCATGAGCACACGAGCACTGTGCTGCATGACGAGCTGAGCTCATCATGAGCACGGGGGTGCTGTGTGCGCACCCCTCCCCCCAGCTCAGCGTGTGAATGTGCCCAGCAGGGAAGGGGTTAAGTTATAGACAGACAGAAGCACTTGAGTCTGACTGCGAGGGAATGAACATGGTCAACACACAACAGAATTCTAAAATATTGAAAAACCCATACCTCTTCACTAAATTTCCTCATCACACTAGACGTGTTCCTTGCAGACCATGTGAAATTTCTCATAGGCCCCCATATATTCTTTTCTTTTCCCACAAGTCTTAGTAGAGATTGTATGATGAAGTATGGGAGCATGTACCCTAAGAGTCATCAACGTGGGCTGCTTGCCATCTGTAGTACAGATACTTGCCCTGAACCCATAAAATCAGCCTTGATCCTTTGCAGAGATTGTAACTTAATAACTTTTTTTAAAATCATTAATACATTTCATAAAATTTCCCTTCTTGTCAAAGTGTCCTAGGATGGAGTTTTATCTTAAAATGCATTACTGGGTATTTCCCAATGTTCTTTCCTCAGACATAATGTGAGAGACCTCTTCTAAGATGAAGCATGTTAATAGGCATTATCTTTTCAGCTGGCATCTCTACATTGTGTAATGCTCACAACTGCTATTAGTGTGGGTGTGGGTAACTTGGTTATCTAGCCTTTTTATGCGCTGATTGCTTAACTGCCTGTTCACGTTATCTTATTTTTCGTCTTTTGCATTGCCTTTGGCTGTTTGCCCAGTTTAATTTCCTTGCAGGGCTCTTTATGATGTATTATATCGCTTGCCTTCTCACTGGCCAGCTTGACCACTTCTTGACTTTATTTGGATGTTCTGGGTTGTTTATTGTGGATAATAAAATGTTTTAGCCATCTTAATTTTCAGGTCTAGAGACAGCTTTTGCTATCCCTCCAAAGACTTTATATTATATACAATATATCTAATTGAAGATGGGTAACAGTTAATTATAGGGATGTTTTTCAACCAGGGGTTCTGAGTGGCACAATACAGTCAACTGAGCTAATCTCGAGTTATCTATGATGTCAATCAGAACCTCGATGTGAACACCATTTCTGTAATTGACCCAGCTATAATTTGATGTTATGTATGGCCCCCAAACTCATCTTCCCCTGCTTTCAACTGCTACACATAGGAGTAATGTGGAGAAGTGTGGCTCAATGGTTAGAGTGGCAGACCCTGATGCAGAGGTCTAGCCCGGGACCAGGGTTCAATTCCCGCCTCGATGGGTCTTGGGCTCAAAATTTCACGGACCTGATAATTCTCGCCTCGGTTCCTATTCTAATCATAGAGTCCCACTCTGCAACTCTGGGCAGTGGCTTGCTTAATCTTTACAACGGACCCCACAACGCTAAGGATGCCTGGCCTCCACCCTGGGGTGCCCAGGAGTGGACGCCTCACAGAGAAAGCCAAGACGGGTTCCACAGCGGTATTCGTACAAGCGCCTTGAGACCCTTGCGGGTGAGTAGTGCGCTATACAAGTATCAATTTAATGTGGGACCCATAGATAACACAGCCTCTCCTCTCTGTCCCACTTTTTTAAACTTACCTGCAGTCTATAACCAACACCCATCACTTTCCTTGCATTCCTTCCCCCTCCTGCAGCTGTGCCTTCTGCTTTCATTCAAAGCAGACAAGCAGCAACACTCTGTTAGCCTGGTTTGGAAGTCCTTTATGACATAGCAACAATGGGTAATGAGTTTTCTTATAAACTGTGCTACGTCATA
Organism: Lissotriton vulgaris; assembly: GCF_964263255.1. NCBI lineage: Eukaryota > Metazoa > Chordata > Amphibia > Caudata > Salamandridae > Lissotriton > Lissotriton vulgaris. The sequence goes on from NC_141695.1 coordinate 1,623,762,338, forward strand.
GCAGTGGGTAATGACATTTAAAGATTAAAAAAAATGAAAGAGGCTCTCTTTGAGAGCCATACATAACAATATACAAAAGAGAGGAAAATTGGGTAAACCCTGTTCAGCAATTTGACATTTTGGCTAAGCCCAGAGGACATCATACATAAAGTGCGAAATTGTCAGCCCACGTCAGCCAGTTTTGCTGGAATTGTCATTCACGTTTTAAATCAGTCCAGGGGCCAGCCATCCAGTATTCAGAGTAGCGGTCATGTTGAGTGACAGCATTTTGTCTCTTTGCATCTTTGTCTGCACAGAAAAGATGTGGGAATCAACTGGTGTAGGCACCACCACTGGCCCCTGAGCATCACCCTCCAAATAGCTTTGTACCAGTGTGCTACGAGAGTGTTCCAGTGTGATGAGAAAATATTATTTTAAAAATTATAAGGACGGTTAAAGATTTGTCAGTCCTATATGTTGTTGTTCTCAGTAGGATTAATAACTAGTTTACATGGTACACTCAAATTTAACAACTGTGTCTCCTAGGCAGTAGGATTCTTTTATTCTCATATAAGCGTTTAGACATTTTCTCTTAAACTTTCATTAGATGTTTTAGATGTAATGAAAGTGTTAATCTTCAAATATTCAACAAAAGTGTTTTCTCATTACCCAATTTTTCTTACTAAAACTAGTCACAGAACAGATACATCATCACAAGGGCAGGGCTTGGTTTCAAGATTATGTGCATAGCCCAGGGGGTAGCACGCAGGTCCATGCTGTGTTAAACTGATTGCTGTTGTTGTTTTTAACCATGCATATTGGTACTTTTTATATCTATTCATGCTGCTATGAACTGTACACTTTTATGTGTTTGCTTTATGTGATACTTTTATGGGTGGTAGAATACCTCTGAATAACGTTTTATTGAATTGTCATGAATAGTCACAGAAAAGTGTCACATCCTTTTCTAATATATATATATATTCATTATGTAAAACCTTGAGAGCAATAATGGATTGAAAGTGAGTCAAGAACATTTTAATACGTTTTGTCGATAATTTTACCCAGCTAAAGGAACCTGATTGCACATCCTATTTTTCCTTTTTTGCTGTTTGCGTACCTATTACTCTTTTTATATTGTCTAATAGTTTGCTCAGCAAAATACTCATTGACGTGTTTCGACTTCAATTAGCTGAACACATCTTTCATGACGTCATCATCAGGACATTGAGTCACTCTTCTCTGCATGTGTTAGGAGACTTTATTTAATGAAGATTAGACATGGTTCAATAATATTCTTTTATCGACCATGTGTGTGCATTATTTGCTTGTTAGTTTATGTGTGCAGCTGTGAGGAAGATGTGTAGCAATGGAGTAGAAAGGTCAGAACTTTGGCAGGAATGGGTGCATGACAAAATGTGAAGACTTTATATATTCACAGTGGATACCCAATTTGGCTGAGTGCTGTTTGCTCTCTGCTTATGCTTGGACAGAGAACATCAGAAAGAATAGTGAAGCTCATGGCAGGCAGTAGTGGGCATTGGCGCTAAGCGACGTGGAGACGTCTATCATTTCTTCAGTCTCAGTATGAGTATCTACTCATACTGAGACTGAAGGACCGATAACCTGTCAAAGTTTATCCTTGTCTCAATGGAGAAACGTGTGTGCACTACTTGTTACCAAGGCTGCACAATTGTAAAAGATATTACTGAACATATCTGCAATATATGAATTGCTAAATATGTTCAAATCTGCCAATTTGATAGAATAATTATAAGAAATTATGTTTGCCATTCTCGAGGGTCAAGATTTGTTAATTTTTTTTTTACAAGGAAGTGTGCTCTGCATTGAAAATGTTTGAAGACCATTGCCAGGTGTCATACCCCTGGGGGATGAGTGGTATCTACAGGTAACTATTTTGAATAAGTCTCAACATTTCTGATTTTCCTCATATTATTATTTAAACTCTTTTAAGGAGGATGACCGTCTTCAGTGCACAGTGGATGGTACTGCTCAAAGCAGCAACCCGCAGACCCTCAACATAGTGACACAACGACTAATAACTGCAAACCTCCTCCCATCTAACGTCCACTTTTGCAGCAAAATAGTTCCGATTGTTTGGTTTTACCAGTGCTTGTTTTCCATGTCAGCACGCTTATCATTTCCGGGCAATGCTTCTTTTTAACTCCGGAGATGATCTCGTGCTTTAGGTGTTTGTGTCCAGTGAGAACGATCTGCCTTTGCACAGTTTGTTTCCCGGTAGGTACTCCTTGGTACAATTGCTTTCACAGCATTTCCTGTTGTGTTATCTGCTCGCGTGCCACCATCCTGCATTGCACAATTTCTCAATATTTAATCAGTTTTCGGTTGCATTTTACCTGCTGTGGATCTGCTTATTCCGATTCGAAGGTAAACTGTTGTTAGTTTCTTTCTGGCATACTCAAAGTGTTGATCAGACCAATTAATTTCAAATTATGCCAGCAGGGGCACTTAGCTTTTGAGAGCAGAGATAGCTATAGGTTCTGGATTCTGAGCACGTGCAGTTTATGCAGTGGTGGAGACCTGCAATGTGTTTTAGAAACTTGAACATACGTCTGTGCCGTAAAAAGAGCAAATACATTTGTTCCAACAAGACACACAACACTTCCAGAGTTAATGATTGCAGACGTCATTTGAAAAGTAACCAACAATCCCTGAAAACCTTAAGAATCATTGCTACCTCTGTTAAAAATCTCAAGTTTTCACAGAAACACGGGTTAATAGTTTGACAACACCAATGTCACTTAGTAATCACCAGGGAAGCTCTTAGCTGTATAAACAGCTGACTAATCATTAGCACTGCTTTGTGTAATTGGCAAGTCTAAGAAAAACGTAAATTAAATATGCACGAAGAAAAATTGTGGTGGTTGGACATTCTTGAGCTAAAACTCCTTAACCATTGGTAATTAATGTGTATTCTGAAACCAGTTTTTTGTAATTGAGCATTGACTTTCAAGAAAATGCCCCTCCGAAATCGTGAGAGAATATAGGCAGGTGGTGCAAGCTTTGCGTGAGTGCAAAACAAAGAGTTTAAAATACCTCATAATCATGGGACACATTTTATTCAAGAATATCACACAGAAGACTGCTGTAAATCGAATAATTTATTTTATCTAAACAAAAAATAATTTGGCATGGATTGTATTTTAACATAATTGAAACCAGAATATTATCTATCTGTAGTTGTGCATTGGAGGGGGACAAGAACATGCCAAATGGGTAAAAAAGAATTGCATGTGACCCCTTAAGAAACAGTTCGGAGATCAAAGTTTTAATTGCTCATTTGAAGATACAGAGGAACGTGAAGTACCTTATTTCAACACAAACGTTTAGTGGTTGGTAGCTATCAATAATGGGGATGTTTTTCATGAGGAGTTGTGATTGAAGTCGTAGGCAACAAGAGCGAAACTTGAGCTGTGGCCTATTTCTAGCTGTGAAACATGAACAAGTTGTAATTGGAATTAAAAATGATGGGTCCCAATCCCAGGCCGAACCCTTTCCTACTACCACAACTACTAACTACGTTTATATAGCACCAAATGCATTACAGTCTATTGAGTCCCCCACCCGATTGCTGCCAGTCAAAATATGACCTGGTGTCCTCCACCTACCTCAAAGCTACCGCAAGATAACCAGGTAAGAAAAAGTCAATTAACTAATGAGAACCTAGAAGTGATAACATGAAAGCTGAGAAGTACGTTTGGATCAGTGCACCTGAAAAATACCGCCTAAAAGAACTAAGGGGGTCATTACGATCACAGGCTGTTGGTGGCAGTCTCACCGCCATCTTAAGGCCATTTTCCACCCGCCATATAATGATGGCAGGCGGTACTGTGGCGGTCTGAGTTCACGCATCGGACGGGCTCCTTGAGCCCACCGGGGCTATGGAAGCCTTCCTATCCCTAAAATGGTGGCGGTGCCTACCAGGCACAGCTGTAGGGATTTGGATAGTCCCTCCCCACCAGCCTTTCCATTGCGGTTCATCTGCCATGCAAAAGCTGGCAGAGATGGGCATTGGGGGCCCGTAGTGGGCCCCGCTTCACCCAGTGCCCTTTTCTTTGGTTGTGGGGGGCACCAATGGTGCCCCCAACAGATCTCTGTACCAAGTGACAGGCACTGCATGGTGCCTGTCAGGTAGTACGGGGATTTGTTACACGTCCCTTTTTTCCATCGCGGCGGGTGCTGCAGCCAGCAGCACCCGCCGCAATGGAAAAGGTGGGCACTGCGACTGCCGCGGTGGCGGTCGCATTGTAATTTGGCCTTTGAGACCCCACAACACTATGTTGGGCTGTCCCCATCTCCTTTAGGGTGGCGGGCGGACATGAGTCCACCCGCAAGTAACATACTTGCAGAAACACTGCAAGACAATGGAAAACCAATCTTGAAATTAGTTTTCACATTACTTGAAAGCCAGAAGAATGAATAGATATGACACTCTTTCTGACTGATTCTTTTCAGCAAGATATAGATTTACAAGTAGACAGTATTGCCTGGAATTGGAGATGACATGTGTACATAAGGATTTCCCTGAAGAATGTGTAACTCGCAAAAGCTTAGAAGAACCTTGCTTCATGTTTATTTCAGATACACATTTCATTTATATATGTATGTCTGTATTATTATATGTTATTTGTAACGTGCAACTCTATAGCTCCTCTCTGTCTCACATCTTATTCAATCTTTATCTGAACTATAGCATCCTTCCTCCATGAATTCCAGGTCATTGGCCACATGTGTGCAGAGGACATGCAGTAAGTAACTAATCTGAGACAAAATCTAATTGCTGGTAATTTGCGACTTTCAGGAGAATTGTAGCTGTCACAAAAGCTTGTCACTTTACTTTCCATACACGTAAACACATTTTCTAACCTTTCCTCAAAAACCACAGTGGCAAATGTGTTAACGCAGACCAGACTAGACTAGTGTAATGGGTCTTAATCGTGGTAGCCTAAGAAAAATATTGCTACTTTTCAAAAGATTCAGAACACCACAGTCAAATTAGTTTTTAACATGCCCAAAATTGATTGCATTTTACAATTTTCAAAGAGTAACAATGGTTAACAGTCCATTATCATGTACAATTCAAATCAACCAGTATGGTTACTGGCCCGTGTTCACGAAATAATCTAGCATAATTTGGCATTAGAGCCTTTCAGGTGTCTGACACAGAGTTGAAATGCCAGGTTCCTCTCTGTATGCTCTGAGCCAACACCCAAAAAATCTGAAAATATGATACCACCTGGCTACATGCATTATAATTATCTGGTTGTAGATTTTTCTGGGATCCTCCCTATTGTGTGATTGTTTTACAGGTGTGGTTTAATGGATTCTAGCGAGTCCCCCACTCCACCCTGTGCAATTCAATGTCCATATAGCACCACAAGACGCTTAGTGGTTGTTGTGCTCATGGTTGTTGTTCTTGTCAAATAACTAGAATTGTGTCTTGGTGGGACTGAACATCAGCATGATGCTGGGCATCCAGGTCTCAATGCCCAGTCCTGAATTTCCAGCAACTGCCTGAAAATATACATTACATTTAATATGCGAATTTCGTTGTATGCACTGCATCACCAAATGCGATGCAGTGCACGCAACGAAATTCGTTTTATTTATTTATATGTTTACTTCCCAGTAAAACTCCGTAATCCATACATTACCACCCCCACCCTGCCCCTCCCCCTCCCCACGTCACCGCCCTGCAGGTCATCCCACTACCGACCGCGGCTGATAAAATTTCCTCTTTGGGAAAAAAGAATGGACTTTATGAAGTGGATAAAATCAGCCCTTTCTAGATATCGGAGGCAAAACTATAAAGTCTGTCTTAGCCTGTGGGTTTACTTCCTAGATGAGGACCAAAACGAGTAAATAGTGATATAAAAATGATCAACTGACTCCATACTTTAAAATATGGGTCAACTATTTACAGTGGCCAAACGCAAGGAGGAACTGGTTGTTGTTAAGGCACAAATAACAAAAAACTAACATGTTTTAATGTGAAGAATAATTGCACATTGAAAAGAAACACCAACGGGCCAACACAAGTGGAAAAATATAGCTCAATGGAGATTGCAGGAAAATATGATCCAGAACAACACTGCAGAATAGAATAATCAAGACATGACGTAGGTAATTATGAGGATCAACAAAAGTTCTAACCATCTGCACAGGTCTGCTTTTTATCCCACAAACCATTTAAAAATGGCATCCAAAGCCACAAATTCATCAGAGTTTGGTGGGTTGATAGACCTCATTTGATGGATTCATGACATCTACAAAGAAGTAGAAGCATGTACGCAGTCTGCGAGGTACACGCAGATCAGTGACAGTCTTATGTAAAGTGCTCTGGGGCGCAATGGGATTTGTGATCCTACTCTCTGAATCCCTGGGGCACTTTTGTACGACAGAATGGACCACAGGCACAAGTGCAGCCACGATCCGTGGAGGGAGTTTCGGTGGGGCGGAGAGGCGGGGCGGGGGAGGGGCAGGGTGGGGGGTGCTAAAAACTGGAGTATGGATAATTGAAGGTAAGTACACAATTTCGTTGTATTAATTAAATTGTTTACTTACCTTCAATTATCCATACTCCAGTTTTTTAGCACCCCTCCCCCGCCCCGCCTCTCTGCCCCACCGAAACTCCCTCCATGGGCCGTGGCTGCACATGTCATGCCCTTTCTTTAAACAACGATGCTACACATGTTGCCCCAATGCTACCATTAAGGAGCGTTCCCACTTTTGCGTATGGGCGTGGCCCCATGCAAAGGAGAGAAACAGTTTGCTTCTGCGCTTGCACCGTATTATAGACGCTGGGGCAAATTCAAAGAGGAAGTCAGGGTGTTTACTGACTGGGCTCTACAATGCCCAGCACGCCTTCCTGGAAGGGAAAAAGAGGGTCATATGGACCCCATAAAAATTGCCCTACAAGTGGGTGCAGTCACTCACTGAACCTGCCAGCAGGGCGATATCTGTTTCCTTGAAAGTGCATTCTGGCTGTTGCCTGTACTGTGGAAAGCGGACTGGCTGCTTCAGTATGACCTCCTGTCGTTTGCTAATGCATTACCGACAGGGCAGTTCGAGTATACGGTGGCCCTTGTGGCAGCTTATTATCATTATTAGGGTGCACTGCCTTATTTGTCCCTGGTGCAAACAGGGACAGTGTGCTTGCTCTTACTCTTATACAGGATCATGTATGTATGTATGTCTTTTGGTAGAAATGCTTTGTGGCAAATACATTGAAGGTAAATAAAAGAAGGATTGCAATCAGGAAAAGTTTTCTTGGTAGAAATATATTTTAGGTGAGCTAAATAATAGCATGCTTAGTAGAATTATCTCTATAAAATGTGCAATTTTCATTTCTTTTTCACTTGACTGATTGGTATTTGTGCAAATGAGAAATTACCAACCTGGTCGTCCAGGGGCAGCTCACAGAAAGCTGGGATATATTTAGCCCACTCCACTAGGACCAGCAGCTGTTGTTTCATAGACTCACAGACATCTGTAATGTTTGCAATCTTTTTTGCTCTTATGTCTCCATTTATTACAGACATAGACGACGTTATCTGCAAATGGGACACATTAAACACAAACATGAACATGTCGAAAATGACAACTTTTAGAACAAGCATCCATTTCACCTGAGATTCAAAGATTTTCCTGGGGAATTATGCAAGCATCTACCCCTAGGGAACATTGTATGTGGTGTGTGCTAAAAATGGTTTCTATCCTAGGACAAGGGCACACGTTGCTAGATTGCTGCTGTGTAGTCACCATGCTTCTTGAGAATGTCTGGTAATTATGTGGGACCAGGCAGCTTACATCATAACATGTCTGATTCTGTTTCTTTTTGTTTTTAGTGATGTTTCATCAGCATGCCTGGATGATCCAATACCAATCAATAAAGGGTTCTGGCACTTAATCAGTAAGTCTGGACCAAACTATAAGCGAAACAACAAAAGCATTGCCAGTACTGATAACTTATTTACCATCTCATTCAAAACCAATCACCCGTGACACTCAAAGTGACTGAAAAAGTTAATAAATATTTTTATTTTATTTTTAAATAAAGTTCATTATTTAACAAAAAGACTCTCTAGTTCATGTGTGCTGTTCCGTGGAAGTAAACAACTTAAACCCTGTGTATGTATGGAGGAACATGTAGGGTTGAATCTGCCTGGCTGCCAAGTTCATTGGGCCCAGTCCCTTCTAGAGAACACAGCGAGGGAACCACGGGAGGTTGTTAGTTCACAAACAGAATTAATGATTCAATGCTTCCCTAAAAATTGTGGTCTCACTTTCTACTTTCTCTCTTAATTTATTATAAAAATCCATCAAGTACTAAAAATGACAAACATTATACATACAAATAATATAAATGATTTTATTAATTTCCTTAATTAACATTATTTTTAAATGAAAATCTGTTATAAAATAAGTTCTATGTGTTATTTACGTATAACTTAATATTTTTACATCAAATACATTTATATATGTAGTGTGTGTGTGTATATATATATATATATATATATATATATATATATATATATATATATATATATATATATATATAGATATAGATATAGATATAGATATAGATATAGATATAGCTATAGATATAGATATATATATCTATATATACTCTCCCACAAGTCCCTATCTCTCTCAGGAACCACTCGGACATGACGCGTTTCGGTTATTACACCTTGAGGTGTTATAACCAAAACGCGTTGTTTTTCACTTGCAAATAAATTATTGCAGCAATCGGAGTGTCCGATTGGTTCCTAAGAGAGATAGGGACTTGTGGGAGAGTATTTACAGAAGTGCCGGTATTCAAACTCAGACCGCCCGTGACAGCCCGATACCCCTCTACCGGATACATATATTTTAAAAAGTAAAAAATAATAATTTATTTTAACATTATTTCCCACGAGGTTCTATTTTATGTCTCTGCCTCCATTTCTTTCTATTGGAGAGTGTTGCAACAGACGTAGTTGGTGTGTGGTGCTAATATTACTCCAAGTTTGAGCTGGAGTATATTTACTGCTGTTTTGGGTACTTTGTGGCTGTAGTAACTTGAGAAATCCAGTTTGTGAATAACAATGGGTATACTCTTTTTTTGGGTGGGTGCTTGTCCTTCCCTAAATCGCTCATTTTTCATCCCCAACCCCTTCTCATTTAGAATTAGATATTCCCCTTTTTCTAGCTACTCCCATGGTTTCTCTTACATTTACTAAGCAGTAAATGTATATGTGTGAGCATCTCCCTACAGAAAATAAAAGTGAGACAGAGGTGGTGATTTCCACCTGTCTGTTTATGAATTACATTGTGACATAGGTAGTACTACTTTACATTTTACAAAATGTAGTTTATGAATCAGGCCCTTAATATTCTGTTACAATACTACCTAAGATCAGACAGAATCTGTGTTTAACAATTTTTATCAGTGCCATTATTTCTTGCTCAATGTCTCTCAGGGGGGCGTTACCATAGTCCAAATCAGCTAGAACTCTTTCCTTCAATATGGGACACAAATTATATTTAGATTACATATTTTATGTTTCTATCCAGATAGATTTGGGGATTTAAATTGGGACAATAGCGACTGCTGAAAGAACGTACATAGAGTTCTGCAAGTGGAAATTGAAGGCAGATAGACAGTGGTGGAACTCTATTGTTTGTGAATTAGGCTTCAAGAGGTGATGAGTCGTCTTTTTCCATATAGAACCATGAGGTTTACTAGATGGTTAATAACCCATTTAAAGTTGGATCTTGAGATAAATTTAAAATTCTGTTTGAATAGTTTGTTATCATGGCTCAATAGAAATGGAACGTGAGAATTTCATTCACATTCATTCATGTGCCATCACTAAATGGCACTCTCATACATTTTGTGCCAGTTTAATGTGGACTGAGACTCATTTCTGGGTCAAAAAATATCTTAGATAGTTAATGATGTAATGCAGTTTCTATCTTGCAAGTTTGTCATAAGTAGGACCAATAGCTAGTGTTATGACCAGTCTGGAACATACATTAGCACGCTGTGTTAGTAATAGTATTAGTGCCATAAAATATACCTGCTGTGAAAGGACTTCTGCTTGGATTAGTGCATTGATTGAAGGCAGACTGCTATCTTCATAACTGGACCTTCTTGTGCTTATTCTGTCTCGCTCATTCTGTACGGCTGCAAGAAGTACTTTAGTTCAATAAAATGAATCCCATTAATTTATAAACATACTTATTGCATGACATGCATATAATTCACCAACATATACAACAATATATTAACCTCACGTTTCAGTTTAGTCTTTTCGCTGCATTTTGAAGGCTGGCAAAATATCTTGATGTAGGATACTGCCCTAAATTCAGAAATTGTTCTATGGGTAAGGGCATTAAACATTATTACAACATTGGAATGTTGGGAGCTCCTTTGAAAACAATGGAGTGCTCTGGGCTTATAATGGCAGGTATAAGCCTGGAGCTCCAACATTCCAATGTTTCTTTGTTCACAGCTCTGGCTGTGAACAAAGGCTTCAGGGAGCCTGAGGGGATTCCAATCCCGTCGCGCTCCCAAAATGCTTTGTTTTTTTGTTAGAACATTCTGTCCTCTAGTGACAGAATGTTCTAATAGCCCTTCGTAGATGGGCTATACCGCTATTAAAGTCCCTCTCCCTTGTTAAAGGCCCTCGCCTTCGGCTCGGGGCCTTTAACGCTGGAGAGGGCCTTTAATAGCCGGTATAGCCCTCTACGGCGCGCTATAAGGCTATATGGCACCATGGATGAAGCTTGTCACAATGGGTACAGGAGTTTTCGAAAAAATTTCATGAAAAACTGAATGTTAGTTCTTTAAAGCAGCCACCTATGGTAGGTGTCATTTATTCTGGCCGTGCCTAGTCGAAGAATTTATAAACCGGCCAGTCAGTATATTGAGTGGCCTCTTCCTGCTGGTTCTCATAAAAATCTTTCAGAGAAATTGACCATTGTACACCCTCTGCTCTCTACTAAAGTGCAAATGTAGCATTAATGAGGAGTGACACTGTCTATTCAAAGATCTTAGAAAACAACCTTGAGTCTGATTATAGTTATACAGACTCGTAAGATGCCCCAGCCCTATATTTCCTCATATGGGAAACAGACTTCTAGCCTCCTGTCCTCTGATATATCTGCACCATTACCTCAGATGTTCATTTTGTGACATCCCTCTCTTAAGATCCTGCAGGATTGGATTCTTTTCTTTAAACCCCTCCTTCTATTTGATCTCCTCCCCTCACTTGATCACTTCCTCTGCCTGATCTTACTCTCAATAAAGTGTGAATCTGTTGTTAGTAGTGTCTTTCTCTGTTCCTTGTAAGTGGTGCTGGTTGTCCTAGGGCTATGTGATTGTAATGCCCAGGACTGGTCTGTCCATTCTGCCACTCAAGGATTTCTGCAATTCACTGCATTGGGGTGGGGGTGGTAGATTTAGGAGCAGGGTGGGCTGACATGAACCAGCCACTCCCCCATTGACCCAATGCTAGCTGTGGCCTCCTGCTGTGTGGGGCTGGTTTGCAACTTTTCACCAGGGCTGATTTTTGTTTTAAGTCCAGCCTTAGTACAGTGTGCTGATACCTTTAGTGCAATGTGAGGTAAAATGCACAATGACAAATCAGAGATTGAAAGTTTCAGTGCAGTCTAGACTGCAGTTGTAAACTGCCATTCCGACCTGGAAAAATAAGCCTTTTTTAAAGCCTAAACCTTCATTTTAATTCATATAAGTCACCCTTAACCACTTCCGCGCGGATGACAAAGCCAGCTCGTCATAGGCGTTACCTGCGCTACGCGCATGACGAGCTGGCTTTGTCACGTAACCCGCGATTTTTGAAAATCCAGCGCACAGCGGGAAAACGCAGTTAAGGGAGGCCCTACCGGCCCAAAAGGCTGATAGGGCATGGTATTTATAAGGTAGGACTTGTGTCTTAAAGATTTACCTGTCCTGGCTATGGAAAACTACTAAAGTGGTATTTCATTGCTGTCAGGCTATCTTTTCCATAGACTAACACTGCGTTACCTTAGTACTTTTGATAACTGCTACCGTCCGGTTGGGACCATCTAGAGAAATGCAGATTGCACTCAAATGGCTTGCAATTCAAAATCCTCATAATGGTAAAGTTGGATTTTACTTTACTATACTGAGAATTCTGCCTTAAGACATTTGGCATTTTTCTGCCTAAACCAAATGTGCCTTTCTGCCAGTGTCCCGAGGCATGTGACTATGAATGGCTCTCCTGTGGTGTTTTGTGTATTCTTTCCAGATAGAGACAAAGGACCAGATGTACGACCCTTACAATTTGCGAGTCGCAAATTGCAAAGTTTTGAGACTCGCAATTTGCGACTCGCAAAATTTAATGTACAACAGTCTAAGGCACTGTTTGTGATTCCTAATGGGGTCGCAAATTGCCTGCCTCATTAATATTCATGAGGCAGGTGCAATTTGCGACCCCATTGGGAATGGCTAGCACTCCCAGGAATGGTGGCCGCTGGGTTCAGCAGACCACCATGTCTGTGACTTCTTTTTTAAACAAAGCAGTTTTTTTTAAAAGCAGCCCATTTTCCTTAAAGGAAAACGAATGCATAAAAAAATAAAACATTTCTGTTTCAATTTTTATGAGCAGGCAGTGGTCCGTGAGACCACTGCCTGCTCTTAAAAAATATTTTCATCGCCAGTGACAAAGGAAAAGGGGTCCACTGGGGACTCCTTCCTGTTTGTGAGTGGCTTACTACCTACTTGAAGTAGGAAGAAAGCTGCGAGTGTTTTGTGACCGCAATTGCAACTGGATCTGCCTGGACATGTCTGAACCCTGCTACTGGCTTCTGCTGGAGGGACTCTTGATCCCCAAGAGGTGCCCAACCGTCCTGGACCCTTGCCCAGCATCCGAGTGTACTCGTCCCGAAGAAAAGGTAAAGATACAGATGTTTGGAGCTCCTTGGGAACATGAATGACCTCTTCACATCAAGAATCGACCTCCCATGATGATTACCAATGCAAAGATCTATTTAAACCTGCTCTTTGCGCTGACAGTGACCGTCTGTGATGACTGCCAGTGTGAGGCCGGCATATCAGCGATGTCATCAGTGATGTAATTAATGATGTCATTTGAAATATCATCAGTGATGTCATAAATGATATCGTAGTACATGTCACGAGTGATGTAATATGTGAGGTCATAAACAGTGCATGGCTGGGGCGCAAGTTAGTAACCCAAGTTACCTATAACTCATGAATTTCTTTTTTTTTTATTTATAAAGTTAATGTTGTCACTGACATACTAACCTAACTATAACATTACTTTAACGTTTGTTTTGTGAATTTCTAAGGTATTTTTTAAAACAAGAACAGATCTTTTGATCACACCTAAGTATTATGTTACTTTGACCTTTTTTTCTGTGAAATTCTAGGGTTTTGTAACGTAAAGTAATATTTTGTTGAATATTTAAAGCCAGCCCCCGCAGTGCATGGCTGAAGGGTCTGGCCTGTGGCCAGGCCATGCTGCAAACCCCAGACAGGCAGCCAACCCCAACCTTCAGCCATGTACAACAGAGAGTTGGCAACATTGCCTGGCAACATATCCTGGCCACAGGCCAGGGTCTGTGGTCAACCCACTGGGAGGCATCCGACCCCCTGATTGCCGCCAAACTGACACTGTGCACAGTCTTTCGTTGCACATGGCATAGGGTTTAGCTGTAGGGCCTGGTTTGCAGCCAGGCTCTGCATCCAACTCCCCACAGGCAGCCACCCAGGGGCAGCCACACGCAGCACAGAGCCTTTGCTCATTTGTGGCATGGAGTTAGCCACATGGCCTGTGTTGCCACCAGGTCCTTTTTCCAACTCTCCGCAGGCAGCCAACCCCATGGTGTGTACAGGCTTTGTCATTATGGCCCCTCTCCCCAAGCTTCACTAAGCCCTGGGAACCCCTTCCTCTAGGGCTTTGTTTTAAAAAGGGGAGTGGGCTGAACGGCCCCACTTCCTGAGCCTTCAAAAGACCCTCTTGAAGGCCCATCGCCCTTTAACTATTTTAAAAGGGAGGGGGGCCACATCCCCCACTCCGTGAGTCTGATTATGCTCTCGGAACCTCATCCCCACGGCCTTTTTTTATTTAATGCAAGGGAGCTGCAAGGCCCCCCTCTCCGAGGCTCATTACGCGTCAGGCCCCATCCCCCTGACCTTTACTTTTGTTTTAAGTAGGCCATGGTCCCCTTCCTTGAGACTTATTAGGCTCTGGGGACCCCAACCTGGATTTAAAAATGTTCTCTACAGGTGGGAGCAAACACAACTTTCCCTGCCCAGTGCGGGCAGGAAAACCTTTGTGTCCCGTGGGTGGCCTCCCCGGGATGCAGCATGTGAGCCTCCTCCAGGGAATGTGGTTCCTGTACCAAAGAAGGCTCAGGGAGGGGGCTGCGTGGCTCCCTCTTCCCATAATGGATGGAGTCAGCCCAAGGGAATGGGGTTTCCGGGGCCCTTGGAAACTCTGGAAGGGTGGCTTGCACCCTGGGGTCCATAATGGCTCAAAAAGGAGGGCAGCACGCTCCTCCCCTTAAATAAACAATGCATCCCCAGGGTTGGGCTCCTGCGGCTATTATTAACCATTCTGTTGGTTTCTTTTCGATCCCATGGGAGTCCCACAGGATAGCAGCAAAAATTGCAGATTTTCTTTTTATTTTTCACCCCTTGGACCTTCTGGTCCCCGTGGGGACTAGGCAGGCAGGGTATCCCTATGGTTCACCTTTATACAATTTTTTTAAACATTTCAGGACAGGTGTCTAAGTCCCTGAGTCTTGTAATGACTGCCAGCAACATTTTTCTCATGTTGATTCAGCCAATCAGAGCACTCACTCCCGCAGGAGTCTGAGTCCCAGGGGACCAAATTGGCCCAAATGAAATAAGGCTCCATGGGTGAATCAGAACGCTCTATTTTTCTACTGGCATTCCTGCTACAGTCTCTCGATCTTCTCCCAGATCCAACCATCTACATATACAATTATTTTTTACCCATAAATTCTTAAAAACCACTAAAGGGTTTTACAAAAAGCACAATCTGCGTACCAAAATCTGACAAATTTGGAGTAATTCCGTTCAGCAGTTTTAGCTGTAGCACTTCTTAATACACATATTTATACCAATTTAAATAAATACAAAATGTAGCTACAGTCGCTATTACATAATGCAAGTGATCATCAAACCATTCTCAAATCTCTACCATAGAAAAACTGGAACTAGTGGGGGTCACTTCAACGCCAGGTTGCCAGGGTACTGTCCTGAAGAGTTAAAAAAGTTCTCTATTCTGTTGAAAACTAAGATTAAATCAGCATGCTAGTTCCTTGAATTAGTAGGGTAGTTCTTGAACTCATTCTCAAAATTACACACCCCAACAACATAAAAAAGAAAAGCACACACAAAAAACACTCACTCCCAATCAACCTCTGGTTTCGAGGGTATTGTGGTTACATTTTGTCTGAAGCCGCCACGCAACCAGCTCTGGGGCACGAGGGAATGGCATGGCCAGAGTCTACACCCTGTACTCAAATCCCACACTACGGGCCCGATTCACAGAACTAACTTAAGACAAAATCCTAAACTTACTACCATTTTCTTATTCACAGAAGGCACTTACTCATTTTGGTATTCCCAGAAGTTAGGAGTCCTAACTTTAGGAGTCCTAAATGTCTTCTGTGAATACCGAAAGTCTTAAAGTTAGGATTTTTCTCAGTTTAGTAGTAGTAAAGTTAGGACTCCTAACTTTAGGACTCCTAAATGCCTTCTGTGAATACCGAAATTCTTAAAATTAGGATTTTTCTCAGTTTAGTAGTAGTAAAGTTGATAAAAAATCCTAATTTTAAGACTTTCGGTATTCACAGAAGGCATTTAGGAGTCCTAAAGTTAGGACTCCTAACTTCTGTGAATACCTAAATGAGTAAGCGCCTTTTGTGAATACCAAAATGATAGTAAGTATAGGATTTTGTCTTAAGTTAGTTCTGTGAATCAGGCCCAATAAGCCTATCACTGTCTCTGTAGGCACTTATTTTTGCCTGGGCCAAAGTGCATTATTGAAAATCTCAAACAATTTAGGAAGAAAAAATGTGTTAAAGGGAAAGCTAGCTTACTTTCCTCAGGATGTAAACAACTTTTTTTTGGTTACAAAAAGCATATAAACTCCCCCAAAAAATATCAGTTGAGCATGCCCGGAACCTCTGCATCATTCTGGACAGCAAGTTCACCATAAAACACCAAATCAGCGCAATATCCTCAGCCTGCTTCTTCACTCTTCTCATGCTCCGGAAGATTTTCACATGCCTCCCAATCAGCTCAAGATGCACCGTTACTTAAGCCCTTGTCACTAGCCGCCAGCACTACGGCAATACACTCTCCTCAGGAATCACTACACACCACGTGAAAAGACTGCAGACCATACAGAACTCAGCGGCCAGACTCACCCTCAACCTCCCTAGATGGACCCACATCACCCGACACCTCAAGAAACTCCACTGGCTCCCCATCCACAAGAGATGTCAATTCAAGATGCTGACCCATGCACACAAAGCCCCACACCATCAAGGACCAGCAGAAGTCAACTACCGCCTGAGCTTCCACCTACCCTCCAGACACCTGCGCTCTGCCTCCGTCTCTCACACCCTTCGCAACTGCTGAAGCAACAAGGGAGGATGCTCCTTCTCCTACCTCTCGGAGAAGTCCTGGAACAGCCTCCCCTTCTATCTCTGGACCTCATCCTCCCTTCTGGAATTCAGAAAGAGATTCAAGACCTGGTTGTTCTATTGATTCATCCCGAAGAGTTTGGCTCTCAGCACCCGGATACCCTTGCAGGTGACTAGTCGTGCTTTAGAAATCCTGATTGGTTACAATGCAGAAACCCCAAACCACTCAAATACACCAGATGTGCCAACCAATGCAACGCTATGCACCCCTGACAAGTAGCAGGTAAGTCATGTAGAGAATGATCGACAGGTGGGTGCGTCCGAAAGCATGGCCGAGGAGGAGAAGTCAGAAATATAGAATGGAGGAGTAAGACAAAAAGAAGGCAGTGTTTCTCAATATCAATTGTGAGACATCTTGGTCATCTTGACATTTAGGTTGGCCAGGTAGACTGTGCATTGCTTCCATTGAAAGTAGCATTTGACTATTGCTTGGAAATGAAGACTTTGCCTGAGCACGATAAAACTGAGGCAGTAGCAACATGTTTTATTTACAGCAGTTAGAGACACATGTATGAACCTATTTTGCATTCAGAAATGGCCCGATTCACAGAATCAGTGCATTTGCAAACACAAAAAAGGCGTTTTCTATGTGTCAAACCATAAATTGCGATTCGGTAAGCTGTAACCCAATTGCAAAATGGGTTTGCGATTCGGTATTTGGAAGGAGCGTGTTTAAAGCGTCCCTTCCAAATACCAAATTGTAGTGGTATGTAGGAATGTTTTGTGACAGTGAATATGGCCGCAAAGCATTTGCATTTTACTACCAACTTCAAGTTGGTGGTAACCTATTCACAAATGGAAAGGGGTCCTCAAGGGACCCCTTCCCTTTTTTGCATGGTGGCAAAAACGTTTTTTAAGAGCAAACAGTGTTCCCACAGACCATTGCCTGCTCTTAAAAAATTAAAAGAAAACCTTTCAATTTTTTCTTTTAAACTCAACCCGTTTTCCTTTAAGGAAGACGGGCTGATTTAAAAAAAATATATATAGCTTATTGAAAAGCAATCATGGACATGTTGGTATGCTGACCCCAGCAGGCCACCATCCCGTGATTTTAGTGAATCCTAGGGGTCACAAATTGAGACCTACCTCATTAATATTAACGAGGTGGGTCAATTTGCGATCCCTTAGGATTCGCTAAATGAAACTCTTGGAGTTTCATACATTAGGAATAGTGATTACCTAATTGTGATTCGCTTTAAATCACAATTAGGTGATCTTATTCCAAATGTTGATACATATGCGCCCTTAGAGACAACAAAAACTATGGAATGGTGTTGTATATAAAAAATAGGTTATTATCATACTGGTGGGCTTCTGCACATCCCACCTTCATTTTAAAGTTATGGCGGCGTGAACCATTCATGAAGCTCTTCCATAAATCCGAGATGATGAAGCTCTGCCATTGGGTGGGCTGATGGGATTCATACAGACGCACCACAGACGGTTTGTTTTCTCATATGGCACTGCACTGTTAGACCAGTAGTATCTTCTTTGTTGTGATATATTGTATGTGGGGGGTTTTGATACTACTAGGTCTTTAAAAATTTCCTTTCCCCTTTGACCCTTGTTCAATCGTGGTTTTTTGTTGGCGTGAACCATTCTCCACCACCTATGGCCAATTGGACCATTCTCCAGAAGTAATGCCCTTGTGAACCATTCTCCACTTTTTCCTAAATATCAATACGTTGCTGTCCCTGGTGCTTTCTAAAATGTTGACGGGGCCATCAATAATCGTTGCCAGGGCAACGAACCAGGTTGAAGGTGTTTGCCAGAGGATTTGCAGATACTTGGGTGTATTAGCGCCTGCTTAGCTCTAACCCACGCCTTGCATGTAGCAAAGACTCCGTTTATAATTACGTCTATTGATAAAATGTTCCTTCCGCTTGATTAGGGGAATGGCTGAGCTCTGGTGAAATTAAAAGCTTGCATTCAGCTGCTGTAAAAGGAGGCCCCAAGGTTATGCTGCCGTTATCAGCGGGGTAGGGGCGGGACAGGGGGAGCCGAGTTTAGTCACGGAATGGTGTTTTTTAAATGTTTGCTCAGTATTACCTGGTCATAGCCCTAACGTAGCTTCTATTGAATATTAACAGACATCAGGGCCTGTCTGACAGAACGCGGGCATGTCTAAAGAGGAGTCCTCGTGCCTGTCAGTCAAGCGGGGTCTCTTTTTACCGACACGTCTTGTTTCAGGTAATTAGTTGTGTTAAATGAAACACCATTTTAACAATGTGCTCTACGAGTATAACAGCACTTTTATTCGACTAAAAAAATTGTCCATTAAGATAAAAATCAGTGTTAAATGGCCAACGCGAAAAGCTACCAACTTTCCCTCTCGAAAATCAGTAGTTTCTTTTTTGAAATACATATCCTAATTCACTATCTAAGTTATTTATTGAGGTGTTTGCAAGTCAGGGTTCAATGGTAGCTTCATTTATTGCGAAGTATAAACCACTACAACGCAAGTGCATGCCGGGAAACAACACTTACAACGCAGCTTTTACAACGCACTACCTTTACAACAAAACTTTTACAACGCAACATCCATTACAACGCATGCCATTACAACGCAACCATTACAATGCATGTCACTACAACGCATACCACTACAGCGCATGTCATTACAACGCAGTCATTACAACGCATACCATTACAACACATACCTACACTATCCAGCACTTATCCTACTGTTGCAGCCCCTGGAGTTAGAATAGTAATTTTTACCCCTACACTATCCAATACTTACCCTACTGTTGCACCCCCTGGAGTTAGAATAGTAATTTTTACCCCTACACTATCCAACACTTACCCTACTGTTGCACCCCCCTGGAGTTAGAATAGTAATTTTTACCCCTACACTATCCAACACTTACCCTACTGTTGCACCCCCCTGGAGTTAGAATAGTAATTATTACCCCTACACTATCCAATACTTACCAAACATGCAATGTAATGGTATGTGTTGTAAATGTAGTATGCGTTGTAGTGGAATGCGTTGTAAAGGTAGTTTCAAAGAATTCGTTGTAATGGCATGCGTTGTAATGGAATGCGTTGTAATGGGTGTTGCGGTGTAAAAAATGCATTGTAAAGGTATGCGTTGTAAAAGTATGCGTTGTAACGACATACATCCGTGCATGCCCATGCACACATGGGCCAGATTTAATACTAATTCACGCAGCACAGTGCAGCAATCGCAAATGCGCTGCTGCCCTGCGCTGCGTGAAAATAAGAGAGGTGGAGAGCACCATATTTACAGAAATATTGCACTCTCCTCCTTTTCCCAAGCATCTGCACTGAAATCTGCTGCCGTGCGCCGCAGAGACACCTTTGTGCTATGATGCAAGGGTGTCACTATGAGTGTAGCAAAGGTTTTGTAGTGGAAAGATAGCCTTTCAGTACAAAATAACATGCTTAGACTAACGTTAACCCTGTCCCCTTTTTTAATGTGTGCTGTAAAATGCAGCACACATACAAAATTTGAAAAGGAAAGAGAAATTAAAGCATTTAGCGACTACTTCAAAAGGGCACCGTTTTCTGATGTTAAACCTTGTCCACTTTATTTAGTAAATAAGGTTTAGTGTTAGAAACCTTGGGTGGTTGCATGGGAACGCCAAGGCACCACCCATGGTACGCCCCCTTGGTGCTTAGCAATGCAAAGCAGCGCTATGCGCTGCTTTGCCTTACTTTCATGTTATTTCCAGAGCTAAACAAGTTTAGCACTGCAAAGTACATTGGAAAAAAAAATTTCAATCTGATTTGCATTACTTTTGTGACGCAAACACAGCTTAAAAGCCTAGGAAATCTCCCCCATGTAGTTCTATCCGGGGGTGATCCGAGCAGCAGCTCGGAGCTGTAGGGCGACTCAACCCAACGCAAGACAGAAAATAAAAGCACTGCAGGAAGAAGGATGCACGGGCTGCTCTATATGCCTACACCGGCCAACGAGTTGCTGGTACTCGGTACAGCCACCAGAAAAAAGATCCAAGCGCATGCAGATCACCTAGGCAAATGCAACTTTTTTCATTCAATGGAAAATTATTTTCGCCTTTTCCTCATATACTCACCATATCTGAGAGTGACCATTTCTCTTCCCACCCTAGAAAAGGATGAATGCCTACCGTTTCTACAGTGGAAAGCAGATTGAGAGGAGTTGTGAATACTCAAAATTGTACATGGTTGTGAGTATTCACAAACTTCAACGCTAACCACATCTGCTCATTGTCATACACCTTGAGTAGGATTTACAGGTGTGGGGTGCGCACGATTGTTGTGGAGATCTTTGCACATGTAAACGTTTTTACGTTCCAGGAATCTGTGAATTCCTGGCAGCCAGTTAGTTGTGAAGGTATGTTTATTACCAAATTTACCTTTGTGAATAGGACCTATAGAGTTTGGGGAACTATCATCAATTTGTTCCAATATTTTCTCTCCTCTAAGTCCTTTCCTGTTCCCTCCACGATGTATACTCAACACTTGGCACCCGCACATCTTCGTTAGCCACCTTGCTCTTAGGTGTAAACATTATATAAGGGTATCTTTATTACAGAGTTACATGCGCTGTAAATAACAACCTTCAGGAGGCCAGAAGGCTGAGTAGGCCAAACCAGGTTTCGAACTCTTGACCTGGCCATCAGCACTTTCTTCAATCTTCAAGAAACAAGCAACCAGCTTATTGAGTTACTTCTACAGCATGCTGAGCATGGATTCTCAGCTAGAGGAAGAGTTAAGTACAACAGACCCTATATATAGAAGCACTACTTTGTAAGACAGTTGTGCGCATGAAAAATGTTTATCCAAATGTCATGCTTTGTTAAAAAGATAGGGATGCTCCAGCTAAAATGAAGTCTCACCGGACAAGGGACTGTAAACCATTGAGGGTGTCCAATCTATACCTCCCATCAATGGTCTAGCACAACATTCCTCATGTGACATGTACTATTATTTTCGGATACAAAACATCAAATGGCTCTTTTTCGTTATCATTGATACATTATCTACAACTTTTTATCATTCTGTCTCAAAATGTTTGTGGTTAAGAAGCAACCTCATTTCAATCCAGAAAGATGTAAATGTTTTTCTTTCCTTAACTAGTTTTTCCCCTTTCTCCTGTCACTCATCCACTGTCTGTTTCCATCCTTTCACTGTTATGTCTATATCAGTAATAAACCTTGATTTCTTTTTTGTATTACTTTTATTTTTAATCTTTTATAATAACAAGTCCTGAATATTTGCTGACTGTTGTTCAGATATCATTGGGAAATTTTGAGAAAATAAACCTCAACAGCTACTTTCCTTTTGCAAATATGCATTTCACACACACAGTTTAAACAAATTTATGATTCCATGTTTAGGTTTTGAAGGTTGTGAGCCTGATTCTTTTGTGCCTATGTGTGCTGCCCTTTCATTTGGCCTCTAGAACTCTATGTTCTAGAGACTGCCTATGTGTGTAGTGTAAGGATTTAGTATTTATCTGCAATTGTAAAATGATGATTCTTGACACTGCAAGAGCATAATGTTTATTTATTTAGGAGTTTTAGAATTCTTTTGGCTTATTTCAGTGCAACCCTTCAGAGGTGGAGAAAGCATCTGAACAGGTAAAGTGGAGTCTGTAGTTGTGCTTCCACGGGTATGGGACCAGAGAGTCGGGATGTCCCATTTAAATTTCAATTTTGCATTGTTCAGTTTTCAGGAGTTTCTTGGGGCTCATATGATTGGCTTGGAATGGCTGAGAGTATTCCATCATTTTGGACCTTGACCCCCCAGGAAACTGCTTCAATGGAGGTCCAATAGAACAACTGGTGCTCACTCAAGCTAAGGACCAAGGAGTGGAGGTTTGGATGATAATCATGGTGACTTTTGGCTTAGAGACAACAAGGTGCCTTCCTCCATTCTATTCTCAAGGGTAGAGGGGTTGACCATTCATAGTCTGAAAGTATCTAGGCAGCTCTGCTGGACTCTCACCTCTATTTCATTTGTCTTATCCAAAAAGAGAAGCTCATGGAAACCAGGTGACCGGACTCGAAAAGAAGATGAAAAGGCCCATGATTGGGCAAAAGTGGGATCAAGAATATGGGCTACAGATAAGGGACATCAGTTATAGTTTAAGGAAGAAGAGTGATGAGGATGTGAAAAATGTCATATCAAGGACAGCAGGAAACACCTGAGCTCAAATATATGCAGTTACGCAAGCATTGTTTACAAAGTAATCAATAATTCATATTTAAACTCACAGCTTATCTAAAAGATATAAAAATATGCCTCATTATTTATAAAAGGAAACACCACTGTGTCAGGCAATTAGTAAGAAATGTGAAAGAGTGCAAGATAATAGTGCAGTGTAATGAGATCAAGTGACATGGCGGCGGAAGGCTTTACTACGAATCACCCACATTGCGCCAAGCAACTTAGAGATGGAAATAACTAGAACTGGGCGGGAATCTGAAATGAGGATATGCAGAGCCTCTTGGTGGGTGCGCACTCCAAGTAGTCTGCGTGCCAGTCCAATTCCGAGTTTAAATCTACCACAAAGTGTAGACTTACATGTCCCCACCACCGGAAACCAAGGGGTGGAGCCAAACTTATGGATGTAAATTTACTACTGGTAATTTTTCACATGTAGACGGAGGTCTCCACCACTGAAGTGGAGCGCTGTCTGTAGTAAAATATAGAAAAAAGTACAAAACTTTAATAAACTTTAAAATATTTTTGTATAAAATAGGTTAATGTGAAATAGTAAGCTAAAATACTTAGATATGTTTTGTAACCAAGAACAAATAAAATAAATGTTAAAGCACTATTATTTTAAAAATGTATCAATATATTGATTTAAATATATTTTCAATTCATGTAAAAGTGATTTATTTAAAGATTTATTTTATTTTAAAAAATCCAATCTACAGTAAAATGTGTCTTTTTATTTAGTCTGTATAGAAAAAAACTAAAGGTTATTTATAGAATTAATTTGACATCATTTGCATTTCTTTCACAAAATATCAAAAGCCAAATTCATTTATAAATTTGACAACGTTTAATAAGCCTGTATAATAAAGAATTATGTATTTTTTATTTATGAATATATTTGAATCACTTAATAAAATATTTATATCTTTACTAAAACTCAAAAAAAGGTAACTCATCATAACATTATTTCCCAAGGTAAGTTTTATTTTAAGTCCCCACCACCATTATTTTCTCTGGGAAGGTGCTACAGTTCCAGCAATTGCGCATGTTTGTTGCAGGACTTACTCCAGGGTGGAGCTGGAGTATATTTACTAGTGTTTTCGAACATTTAGCCTGTCATTACTATAGGAGTGCAGTTTGTGAATAGCAATGGTCTTACTCTTTGTGGGCGAGTGTGGGTGTCCCCCCAAAAACCTCTCCTTAGAACTCTCTTGCGCCCTCCTTAGCCCTTCCTAAAACCGTCTTCCTGCACAACTTTCTTCTCGTGGATCCTCCTGATAGTTGATGGCAACTAGTTAAGATTTCACTGTGAATTGAAAAACCACAGTATCACCTTATTCTTCGGTCCCACTTCTACCTAACTTTACAAGGAGTTGGCTGTTGCCAATCTGCTATGGACTTCACCCTAGCTCAGCCACCGAATATGCCACACTCTTCTCGCCCACTCTCTATATAATAATAAATATGAAAACTGCTCTGAATAATCTGATTGCTCGTCCAACAGGCAGCATTGCTGCAAGCGGCATTCTATAGATCATTAATGAAATATGTTGCCAGTGCCATTTTTTAATGAACTTGCAGGTCATTAGGTTTATTCAGGATAGAGCAATGAGGCTTTCACCTGACTATGGTCGCCTGAAAGAGACCCGTTCTGTATACAGAAAGGCACTATATTGGTGACCTTTAGGAAACATTACTGGTCAGTTTCAGGTGGTTACTGATCAGAGTGATTTTGGTCATTTAGGTGGCCAAGCATTGCAAAATTGGTTTTGTGTGCCCAAATTAGTTTTTGCCTTTGTATTAATATGGGTTGCAAAAAGTGATCCCCCTCACCCCCATCTTACGCCATTGTCCCTGCAAACCATCTAGTGCACTATTCGGCTTTCAGGCCATCGGGATTGCACAACATTGATTCCACCAGGGTGTATGAATATTTTGTACCTTCAATTGCTGCAACTGGCAGTCCAAAATTCTAACTCGTGGGGTCTTACAACTGGGTCATATACAAAAGTGGGCATGAAAAACAGTCATATCATGAATGGAAGTAATGCAAAACCATTAAATTGCAGCTGACTACTTAGAGAGGAGCAGCGAGATAATGTTATTGATAGAATAACTAACAATGTCCAACCATGCATCAAAGGGTTGTTCTTTGTTCGTCTGCTGATTCCGCCTACGTTTCGGTGACAATACCCAAAGTCAAATCCCACACGATTCCTATTAGTTACAAACATTTGTTTCATGTGTGACTGTCAGCTACTTCGTACAATTGCAGTTTTCTGCTGAACTTGACCCTTTGTGCAGTTTGCCTGCAATCCTGAGTAGGTTCATTATCGGTGTTGCACAAATAACAATTACAGTCTGTAATCAGGAGTTCACAGCTAGTATTCATCTACACCCATTCTTTTAAAGAGGTTGTTAAACGACGATCTGAGATCACATCCTGACTTGTAAAATAGATAAACTAAAACGAAGTAAAGATTTTTGTACAGATAATAGCCTCACCTTCTTTCTTCATGCCAGCTCGAAAGCATTTCTTTAGCCTGCAGTATCGACACTGGTTCCTCTTGTCTTTATCTACAACACATTGTCTGTTGAACCTATTAAACGAGAAAGAAAGTCGTGAAAATTGCTTTCTTTCCAAAAGTCTTTCAGATATGAACGTTTTGTGTGCAACTATCATATTAGTTTAATTATTTCATTTTATTCATAGTTGTATGCAGTGCTCACTCTGGGCATTATTACGACTACGGTGGTCAGACCGCCAGGCCGCTGCGCCACGGTTGTGAGAATGCACCAAGCCAGCAGCATCCCGATTGCAGCATTACGACTTGAGTGCTGGGCTGGCGGTGTGACTGCAGCAGTTCCGCGGCGGCGGCATGCCTCAGCTCATAGCAAATGTCGCCGCCGTGCAGCGCCACTTGCATGTCGGGCACACTGTTTGCATGCACCATGTTGTGCATGGCACACAGTGCGCGCACGACAGGCATTGCCTCCATAGGCTCCGCTTTCCTTTTAAAAACAAACAAATTTTCCTTGAAGTTGGTCCCACGTCGCTGCTCCTGCTCCCCTGTCTCCCGCTACAGGAATAGGAGGCAGGCAGCCAGGCTTCGGCTCCTAAGCCAATGACAATGTTGCCATGCAGCGTTGTGATTATTCGGAGCACTGTGACATGGCGCTCAGCCCAAGGCTGGAGGGGTGGGCATGTTTTTCATGCAGTCTGTAATGCAGCCTGCATGGAGAACAGGGAAGTGCGTATTGCTGGACCCCCAAACAGTCATTGCACACTTCCTTCCCTGCCCTGTTCCGTGAGCACAGCAGCCACGCCCATCAGCAAAGCAGCAGAACCCATCAGGAAACTTAAAGTCATTATTATTTGATCCTATTACCACGAGTGAAGTTCTCGATGGTTTAAAAAAAATAAAGACTGGTTCCCCTCTGGACATCTTCTCCCCTCGGGGGGTCCTGAGATCACTCCTCTATTGGTCAATGCTCTTTCCATTATTTTTAACTCTTCATTGGAACAAGCCACTATTCCCTATAGCTGGAAACATGCGCGGGTGAAGCCCATTTTGAAGAAACCAACCAGTGATCCGTCCCTTGCTGTTAATTATCGGCCCATCTCCTTACTTCCCTTTTTTGGGAAAGTACTGGATCACTTGGTAAATAAGCGCCTTACTGCATACGTAGAGGGGCACTCTCTCCTCGATTCTTCACAATCTGGGTTCCGTGCTGCTAACGGGACCGAAACTGCTGTCGTGGAGATAGTCGATAACATTAAACTTGCTTAGGATGGTGGTGATTTTGCTATCCTGATCCTGTTGGATTTATCAGCTGCCTTTGATACCATCTCCCACTGCATTTTGAAACATCGGTTGTGGGAGATAGGTATCAGAGGCTAGGCTTTCCTATGGCTGGAAAACTATCTTATGGACCGGTTTAATACGGTTCAGGTGGAGTCACTAACGTCCAACTGACCGCCTGTTAAAGTGGGGGTCCCGCAAGGGTCTATCTTAAGTCCCTTACTGTTTAATGTGTACCTAACCCCGCTATCAAACATCATAAAATCGCACGGCTTTGATACAGTATCTTATGCTGATGATACCCAATTGCTCATTTCGTGCAATTCGGACTACAGTGAAAAATGTTGTAAGTTCAAAAAATGTATGTTGGACATCAGCAATTGGATGAGCAATAATAAGCTCCAGTTGAACTATGAAAAAATGGAAATCATCTTGTTTGGCAAGGCGGCTGAATTTTGGTCACAGGACTGGTGGCCCTCAGAATTAGGGACCTGCCCTTCTCCTAAAGAGGCCGTACGTGACTTAGGAATCATTCTAGACCGTGACCTTTCCATGAAGCCTCACATTAATAAAACATTAGGCAAGTGCTATGGGATTATGCGTAAGTTACGCAAAATCTTCAGATGGCTACCTATAGAATCCAGAAAGCCTCTGGTGCAGGGCTTAGTCATTAGCCGTATGGATTATGGCAATGTACTGTTTGCCTCATTAAATGTGAATGTTCTGTCTAAGTTGCAGGTGCTGCAGAACACGGCAGCTAGACTGATCTTGGATCTCCCTGACTGGTCAGCCTCTGCTCCAAATCTAAAAAAACTGCACTGGCTACCTGTCCGCCAAAGAATTCACTTCAAAGTATTGAGCTTGACTCATAAAATACTTTATGGCACTGGCCCTATCCACCTTGCAAAAAAATTGGCATGGTATCGGCCTCAAAGATTATTAAAATCCTCCTCTCAATCCCTCTTGATTCAACCTCGTGTGCATATTTCACGCAATGGCGAACGGGCTTTTTCTTATCTTGCCCCTCATCTGTGGAATAAACTCCCGCCCCATTTATTGCTTATCACTGATTATATGTCTTTTCGAAAAAAATTTAAAACTTAGATTTTTCCTAAATAAGCATCTTTATCTCCCTTTGAAGTCTGGTTGTTGTCCCTTGCTGCATAGCGCCTTGAGACCGTACGGTGATAAGTGCGCTCTATAAGAGCCTTTGACATTTGACATTTGACATTATTGTTTTATGTTTGTCTTCTTCACACTGCTTAAAACCAGTGGGGAGATGCTCCTCCACCATAGCGGAGGAGCCGCCCCTGCAGATATGACCTCGAAAATAAACAGCTTGGAGTCGTCTGAAAGTACTAGGAGATGGTAAATATCTCATGGAATGGTCAATTTGCAAAAAAACTAAATCTAATCCTCCGCCCAAACAGGTCTGTATCTAGAGTGTGGCTAAGCATGAGCAAAAGATACCCAATATGCCAGCCATTTAGGGCATGGGTCATCGACCCAATAATTAGTAATATCCACTTAGCTTTTCAGAAACCCTAATAATTGACCTCACAATATCCACTAAAATTCTCTGGACACATTTTCTTTATGCATATTCAGTGTTTAGTTATTGAAAGCCTGATCTGATTTAACTATTTGGGAGGTGGTCGAAGCCAGCCTAGATAATAAAGGCTTGTCCATTGTATATATATATATATATATATATATATATATACATATATATATATATATATATATATATATATATATATATATATATATATATATATATATATATATATATATATATATATATATATATAAAAAAAAGAAGGAGAGAACTCTGGGTAGCTCCCAAGTTTAGAAGGAAAGCAGCTCCTGTTAGAGCATTCTCAACACCAGCGACACTCTAAATTTGCTCACCTCAAACGTCTGCTTTTCTTTCAAAGTTTTTAAGCATAGGATTAGCACAGTGCTATCCACGCCGAGATAGAAATGGACAAAGTCTTTTGCCATTTGTACAGCAAAGTCTTTAACCGCTTCAGCGCGGCATGAATTTTCGCGCTGTGCTGAAGATTCGAAAACGGCGTGGTCGTGACAGAACGGTTCCGTCACCAGCACAGCCCAACCGACGCTCGTGACAGAACGGTTCCGTCACGAGTGTCGAAGGGGTTAAGCATAGGATTAGCACAGTGCCATCCATGCAGAGCTGTAAAATGACAAAAGCCATTTATCACTCCAGGCACAGTATTACAGCTTTGAATTGGTAAAATACCAATTCAAGCCAACCTGAAATGAATAAAAGCAACCCCTACAGTGTTTCGCTCTAATTAGAGCTGATGGCGTGGAGGCGTGGGTCCCGAGCGCAGAGCAAGCGAAGAAGGAAATTGGGTGTTTGCATATATACATATATATATATATATGTGTGTGTGTATAAATACATTTCAGAGAAAACTCTGGAAATTCCACACGAATCTATTTATATTGTTTTTAATTTACCATAATACTTGTGAAACTATACTGCAGAAGGAAAACAGGTCAATAGGACCTATGCCACACAGAAACTAGGCAAAGGTTAAAGTATTTGTCGCAACAGATATTTGGAGTCTTTCTATGATTAACTTTCTGATTTCAGTGCCCACCAACAAAATGCCTTTTTGTTATGTTTTAAGGAGTACAACTGTCATTTGTAAGTTCCATAGGTGCTCTAAACCTGCCTCGATTCAAACCATTATTCTGTACTTGCAAGGAAATGTGAAGAGGTGTCTCTGGCCCACAAACTCATGGACAGGGAGCCCAATCAACCCCATTCCTTTTGTAGTTCAACAAGATATTCAAAGGATGGCTCAGGAAAGCTTGCTGCTCCCACTTCACCTTGCTGGATGGTTAATCTCTCACCCTAGTCAGTCAAGCATGCAGAAATCCACATGGGCAAGCGCCTTCCTCAGACATGCTCGGAAATTTGATGAAGTTGGCAGGACAGTCAACTGTTTCGCTCTTGGCCATAGTAAATATTAATTCACTGCTGGTTGTTGATTGTCATCACAAATTATCCATTCCAGGGTCAAGTAGTCCTTGATAACTCTGCAGACATGTTGTTAAAACTCATCGGTACAAACATCGCCATCCTCCATTTTTACGTGCAGCAGTTGAATTTATCACGACATTGGACCCTTGTGTTGTATCAACACTTTACATATCATCCTGAAATGGGTTTAAAACTCCTCTAGGTAAAAGCTTAGGTGATATTGCTCTGGTGTAATAGTCAATATAGGGACTGTAATGCACCAGCTGACTATGGTTTAATGATTCATCGTGATCAATTGGTAGGCATCTTTTGAACTTAAGGTAATTCATTTTATTCTCCAGCTGCTTAAACCCAATGCTTCCCTGCAATCAAATTGACTTTCTTATTTGAAGAAGGTGCAATGCCATGAGTGCATGCACCAACCTGCCAAACCTCAAGGCTTTGAGAGATTGAATTTATCAATCTCACATCCAAATACCAAATGCCACCTTTGCAAAACCAATCATTCTAATCCACCTATCTCACTTCCACTCATCTATAATGCTATCCTCCATCACATTTTCTCTTGTGATTCCCTGCCTCCCACCTGTCCTATCTTCCACTGCCGTGCCAGCTCCTCTGCCAACCCTATCCTTTTCAACCATCTTGCTTCGTCCTTCCATCGTATGACCACCTGGCCCCCTCTGTTAACGTCTGTCTTGACTTCTCTGTATCACCTCACCATTTTGATGAAGGCTCCCTTCCTCACCTCACCCCACTCCCTTACTCCTACCACTTATCCTATGTTTTTCCCTTACTCTCCCTTATCCTCATCCCCCTCTAGACAATGACACATGTGTACACATGTACCAGGGTATAAAAGTAGAGATGTGACTGACGTAATGGGTTATTATATGGAAAAATTAAAAACAAAAAACAAATGATGGACAGAATGCTGAACAATGCCACACATTCACCCCCGGTACAGAGATCTGGGCCTAAATCCATCGTTTTTTATTCTCACCATGCTATTCCAGTTTAGACCCAGCCATATGCGAATCAGTCTTGACCCTGCTCCTCATGGGAACAGTCCAGCCCGAACTGCCAAGCCAGGTCCTACCTGGACCAGAAAGAAGAATCTTCATCAACTTTCACTTAGCAAAGTACTGGCCATTTTCAACGGGCAATCTAGCTCCCAAACAAAGGTATCATTCCAACTGTCAGCAGAAAGCAAGGTGTAAAAGATAGCTACCAGTTTTCCAAAGAACAATTTGATGGAAGTGTTGGATGGATGGGCCAACCATGGAAAACGCTGTTTATTTGTTTGAGGTTCTAGACCATCCTTGCTATCTTTACTCTCTTCACAGAATGAAGGCACACAAGGCGTTTTGGGTGCCGTCAGGCATTTCCTCTTCTATGTTGATTCTTTCTTGGAAGGAACCAGGTTTTCCAATGACAGGGACCCTTCTTTCAATTTTTTCATTTAAAAGGTCTCCTGGTGGGGGGCGTGGCTTGCGCGCCGCTGTGATATGGCGTGTTGCGCTTGAGCTCCGGGGTGAGTTGTTCCCGTTGAGCGTTTTTCTCCGTTTCTTCGTGCCCTTTTCTGCGGAAAATCCACACACCTACGGCGGAATATGCGCTGATCTCCACGACGCTGTTTTTCCGCGACTGCAACTACCGGCATTATGTGTTCTGCTTCCATCCTCGCAGGCGCTCGCATTCCTGAGGAGCGGCCGCCATTTTGCCGCGTCTGACGTTCCTGTCATCTGTTCTCTGAGGCGCCGCCGCGGATACAATCTAACAGTATTTCGCGTATATCTATGGATTTCTTCACACGACGGCTGTAATGGTAACATTTCTGCTTTCTTTCTAATGTTACTTTTTGCTGCTTGGCTGGGTTTGAAAGTGCTCGCAGTTTTTTGCTCTCCACATGATTCATTGAGGTGTTCATGTCGATATCATGAGGTGTCTTCCTGCTTATTTTTGCTCTTTTTTCAACCGCTAGATTAGCATAGCGTGTTTGGAGCGTGAATTGCCTCTTTTTTCACTGTTTCTGGATATTTTGCGCAACTTTGGTGCTATACTCTATCCCTGTGACATTTTTGGCTAGTCGTCTGCTACAACACTGTCATTATGAGTCGCTCCTTGAACGGCAAAGACTCTAAAGACCCAGGCACTTCTTTAAAGCGACTTAAGTCAGTCTCTCCGACTCCTGAATCACCTCAGGTGGACAATACTTCCACATTGGACACCATTTTGGCGCGCCTGAATGAGGTTCACGATATTGCGCAGTCAACTAAAACTAACACTGACTTATTACAAGTGGAAGTCTCTGCCATCAGGAATGATTTTAAAGCCCTATCTCTACGTGTATCAGCAACAGAAACACGGATAAGTTCCGCAGAGGATGGTATGCAAAAGCAATCCAGGTCGCTTTCTCAGATGGAACGGTCTATGGCGGCAATGCGCAGAGACCTCACGGAGCAGGAGGACCGTAATAGGAGATCTAATCTGCGTATTTTTGGCCTACCGGAGGACTCAGAGAAATCATCCTCCTCCATGATTGAATTCTTATCTCATTGGATTCCTGATACACTTCAACTATCTTTTCACAGAGACTTTGAGATTGAAAGAGCACACCGTGTTCCAACGTTCCGTTCTAAGGCAGCCACCCAGCCAAGAGCAATCATTTTTAAGCCCTTACGACATCAACACACTGAACTGATTTTGTCACATATGCGCAAGATTAAACAACTCAACTGGGAGGGTCATCGCATATCCATTTCCCAAGACTTTGCCAGAGACACGGTCATAAGACGGAAAGGTTTCTTGAATCTTAGAAAACGTCTCACAGACTTGGGCATCTCTTTTTCCTTTTCTGGTCCATCCAAGTTTCGCATTACTTATAAAGGGCGTTCCAGAATCTTCGATGAACCGGCAGACTTGTCAACGTTTTTGGACAACCAGGAGGAGATAGAGATGGAAATTCAACGTGCAACGACGCAGACTCCTGGGGCCTCAGGGACCTGATTTATTGTTCTCTTTACTTCTGGTTATGTCTTTTTCTGCATTGTTACCTTCTCTTTTTTCTCCAGCCAGTTTTTCTTGTTGATCTTCTCCTCTGCTATCGTATGTCCTATCTCTGTTTTTCTTTCTATACTACTCTGATAGTTCTCCTTTCTCTCTAATATCCGTCCTCTTCTTCTTTTTTCTCTTCGTTATTTTTCGAGAAACTTCTTGTAGATCCTTTCAATTTTTTCTTCTTCTTTCTTTCACCCATCTTCTCTGATTTCGTGTGTACCTCTGTTTCAACTCCTTTTTTCTTGCTCCTCTCTATTGTTATTACGGTGTGTTTCACTTATATTGATACTGTTTATACTTACTAGTTACCTGCACTTTTTAGAGTTCTCAGTTGCAGATTTATTAGCTTTTTAATCAAGTATTATTACTCCTTTCGATAGCATTGTTATTATATTTGCATTATACTATGTAGCATTCTAGTATCGTGGAGTAGACTTCTCCTTTTTCTGTATGCTCGTTTTCATCTTCCTTCTCGGTTTCTTCCTCGTGTCTCCATTCTGTTCTCACACACCTTCTATCGTTCCTCTTATGTCACTCCATTTTATAGTATAGTTAGAATTAGGTGTTTTGGTTTGATTCATATGTGATTTCAGCACTTCTTTGTTCCTCTATTCACAAAATGATATATGCTATTTACGATGTTTCATACATAATGCAGCTTTTCCTACATGTTATGATATTGTTATTTTTGCCATGCTTTTGCGCTTGATGGGGTAATGTTAATCTAATCTGAGTGGTTTTTTTCTTCTAATAGCAATGTAATATCTCGTTATAAATTGTATTCCTTGGTGTATGGATTTTCTATTACTTTTTTGTTCACTATCAATCGTTTTCTTCATAATGGGCTATTCTTCTCTACCAACTTTTGCTCCTATAACGGGTCTTCGACTCGCCTTTTCCACGTTCTCCCTTGCATGTTATGGGTCTCTTTTAGACCTCCCCCTCTGCCTCGTCTCTCTCTCCTTTCTAATCTTTCTTCTCTCTTTCTGGCTTTTCTTTTTTCATGGTTTTCCCACATGGTTGCTCCCGTAACATCTATTTTGTTTTGTGGTTGGTCTACCATATTCCTGTACCTCGTCTCTTCTCTGTTATCATTGTTGTCTTCGAGTGTATCCCCTTCAGGTAGATGCCAGGTTTAAATGTTTTATCCCTTAATGTTAAGGGCTTAAATCATCCGGTCAAGCGATCTAAAATCTTGGATTATTGTAAATCTCTCTCAGCGGACTTAGTCCTATTTCAAGAATCTAAGATCACTAGCAGAGAAGCGCTATTTTTGAAGAAAGAATGGGTGTCGGATGTGTCTTGTTCGGATGCTTCTGGTAAACGCAATGGTGTGGTTACGTTGGTTTCGAGGAATTCGGGTTTATCGATTATCTCTTCTGAGCATGATTCTGATGGTCGATGGCTCCTATCTAAATTATCAGATGGTCAGCATGATCTGTTTGTTATGAATATCTATGCTCCAAATATTGATAACCCTGCATTTTGGAAATCCATTTCTAAAAAACTGCATGATACCCCACATGCGGGTAATCTTATTGTAGGTGGAGACTTTAACTTACCGATGGACCCTTTATTGGACAGAAATTCCGCTTTTCAGTTTCGTCCGCCTAAAGCACACAAACAGATGCTTAACATGTGCTCCATTGCTAATTTGCATGATATTTGGCGTCTCCACAATCCCACTGGTAGTGACTTTTCTTTCTTTTCCTCCCCTCATTCCTCATTTTCTCGCATTGACTATCTCCTAGTTCACTCTTCTCTTGTCGCAGCCTCTTCCTCCCCACTTATACATCCCATTGTCATCTCCGACCATGCTGCGGTTACTTTTACGCTTTCGTCCTTTGCTCCGAAACCACGTGGTCGTTCCTGGAGACTTAATACGGAGGTGTTATATGACTCTACCCAAGTGGAAGAATTTTCCAAGGATATCAACACTTTTTTCCGTGAAAATGAGGAGTCTGTAGCTTCTCCAATAATTCTTTGGGACTCCTTTAAATGTACTTTCCGTGGTCAAGTTATTGCATGCATGTCCAAACGCAATTTGGCAATTAAAAAAGAACTTACTGATTTATCATCTGAAATCAAGTCTTTGGAGGCTTCCTTTAGACATACTAAAGTCCCGACTTTCCTACAACAAATTAAGCTTCTAAAATACAAATATAATACAATTGTCACTAAAAGAGCTCATATTGGTTTCCAAGCACAAAAGTCCAAAAAATTACTCTTAAAGAATCGGGCTGGCAAACTTTTGGCTGCTACATTAAAATTCCAAGATTCCTCCTCTAGATCCTCTCAGATCTCTTCTATTAAGGACCATAATGGCTCTAAAAAATTCCAAACTGAAGAAATTCTTGAAGTTTTTCGTGATTTTTATAACAAATTGTATACCCCCTCCAACCAAGCCTCTTTTGACAAATGCCAAGATTTCTTAAAATCAATTCCGATTCAATCTGTATCAGAGGAAGATCGCTCCACTCTAAATGAACCTATCTCACCTGAGGAAATAGTCTCTGCTATCAAGGCCACCCGTTCGGGGAAAGCTCCAGGCCCTGATGGTTACCCGATCTTATTCTATAAAACCTTTCTCCCGTTGCTTGTTCCTAAGTTGCAGGCTGTCTTTGACGCTTTTGTTCGTAATGGATCTGTCTCTGGTACGGCTGCCGAAGCCACCATAGTGGTGATCCCAAAAGAAGGGAAAGACCATTCGGACCCTAAGAATTTCCGCCCTATTTCGCTTCTCAATATGGAAGCGAAGATTTTTGCTAAAATCCTGGCGAAACGTCTGGAATCCTTTATTCCCCATTTAGTCCATCCTTCCCAAACTGGTTTTGTTAAGGGTAGGTTGGCAAGAGATAATATTCGCACTTTCTGTCATATTATTGGGGCGGCCAAGCGATCCCAACTACCTGCCGCGGCCTTGGCCCTCGATGCGGAGAAGGCCTTCGATAAGGTTTCTTGGCCTTTTCTTCGAGCTGTTTTACATGCTCATAATCTCGGGGACTCCTTTATTAACATGGTAATGTCTTTGTATTCCCAACCTAAAGCTAATATTAGAGTTAATGGTTCCACATCCTCTTTTTTTAATCTCTGCCAAGGAACGAGACAAGGTTGTCCTTTATCCCCGCTATTGTTTTTGTTATCTATCGATCCTCTCCTTCGGCTGATTGACTTACACCCCGATATCAAAGGGTTCTCTTTTGGCCCTCATTGTCTAAAAACTGCAGCCTACGCAGACGATGTTCTTATTTTCTCGGACGATATCGCATTAGCCATTCCTGCGATCTCTGACACCATTTCTTTATTTTCTAAAGTTTCGGGATATACCCTAAATAAAGACAAGACAGAAATGTTCCCTTTAAATGCCTATTGCTTTCCTGCGCATATGGGCTCGGCTGGCTTTAAATGGCAAGCTACCCATCTTAAATATCTAGGCATTTATTTTTGTTCGACACTACATACCACGGTTACGTATAATGAGTCTCAAACTCTGGCTAAAGTTCGTCGTCTTCTGGATACTTGGTCCCCAAAACATATTTCTTGGTGGGGGCGCTTACAAACCCTTAAAATGATGATCACGCCGATCATCAATTTTGTTTCTTCCATGATTCCGATTAAATTATCTGACTCTTTTTTTCGGGAAATCGATGGTATCACCTCCAAATTTTTATGGAGCGGGAAACGTGCTCGGTTGGCATACAAATATTTACGTAGACCCTGTGATATGGGTGGTTGTAACTTCCCGGATTGGGAAAAATACCAGACTGCTTTTTTGGCCTCTCAAGGTGCCCTCTGGTTTTCTCCCCCAACCCGGCATATCCCTCAATGGTTACTCATAGAACAGGATTTAGCTGCTCCCTTACCGCTTGCCTCTTTGTGTACTACTTCCACTCTACATATTCTATTCTCCCGATCTATCATCATTGATACAATTATCGCAATTAGGAAAGTGGATAAGAAAATGGCATTTCCTCTACACAAGACTAGATGGTCTTCCATTTGGCGTAATTCCAAAATTAAAATCAATATCACCCCCGCACTCATGTCGTATTGGGCGATGAAGGGTGTCTCTCTTGTACACCATCTGTATAATGAGTCTGGTGAGCCCTTACCTTTCTCTAACTTAGCGCTCAAACACTCTCTGACAAATCTAGACTTCTATACTTTTCTTAAAATCAAAGTTGCGATCTCGAAAACTCGTCTTCACCCCTCTTCGTCCACCATCTCTTTGTTTTCTATCTGGCTCAAAGCGGGGCATGTTGCTTCCCGCATTTATAGGTTTCTATCCTCTTCTTCGCTTCCAGATCAGACGGTTGCACAGCAAAAATGGTCGCGTCATTTTGATCACAATATTACGGACCATATCTCCTCCGAAGCTTGGCAATCCATTGGCAAATTTGCGTTACGTAACAAAATTGCTCCTTCCTTAATACAGTCCAAGTTTTTCTCGATCAATCTACTCCACTGGACTCCGGTGCGTCTTCATTCTCTCAACCTTAAAGAGGATGACCTCTGTTGGAGTTGTGGCGTTGAGACAGGTGATTTTCCTCATATGTTCTATAACTGTTCCTTACTTAAATCTTTCTGGGACCTTATTCAGCGACATTTGTCTCTTATCTTTGAAATTGAGCTCCAGCTCTCTTTCCCTTTAGTTATTTTAGGCCCCTGGGCGGCTCCTACGCCTCTTCCCCTTGAGCCATTACAATTACAACTGTTAGACCTTCTTTTATCTGTAGCGATCAAAGTTATTCTTATGGAGTGGAAATCTTTCTCGTCTGTCTCCTATCACACTTGGTGGGCATGGGTTTCCTTCTTACGCAGTGCTCACACTTCAGTAGATCTAGCACACCTGTCACCTTCCGTCTCTAGTGGGGTTTGGCCAACTCTGGATGAATATATGGAACTCTCTGCGAATGGTGTAGTCCCTCAATTTCCTGCTGTTATGTCTACCTAATTTTTTGTTTGGTAAGTTGCATTACATTGGGTTGTTCCTGTGGGATTCCTTCTTTCTTTCTTCCTCTTTCCTGTCCTCTCTTCCCGTTCCTTCTTTCTGCTGCTTTTTTCCTTGCTCTCCTTCCTTCTTCCTGTTGTTCCTCTTACCTCCCCCTGCCCCTGTCCTCACATTACGGACTGATACTTTCTACGTTCTGAACAATGTATTCCTCTTTTGGCTCAATTCATTACCCTCATTTTAGGTGCCTGTTCTCCAATTTTACGTACATTGAGCTTGTTATTGATCAAGTATTGCCTATGTTTTCACATTTCTGCTCATATTGGAATGTATCGCATCTTTGTATTTTGATTTGGATATTATTTGGATCATTATTTCGCTCAATAAAATCTTCTTGAAATAAAAGGTCTCCTGGTCTCAGGAATTAATGCTTTCTGCAAATGTATTGGGTATTTGGCAATACATTTAACAATAGTAGGTCTCTGGGTCCCTATGTTTTTCTTTGACTGACACAAGGAAGTACCTCTTTTTGTAGCGGGTCTTTGAGCACTGAGGTGGTAAAGAAGAAGGCAATAATCACATAATTTATATACATGTTAGAAATGATTTTCATTTCAACTAAGAAGTCTGCCAAAATACAACTACATATATTACCACAGTGCAAGCAAACTAGTTATATCAATATTTGAAAACTATACTAGATATCCGGTATGAATGTAGCTTTTGCATGAAATGTTCAGGTAATGTGGACTTTAGAATGTTCCTAGCAAAATGCAAATGCTCATATATAAAAACAAACAGTGATCCAGTAGTATCTAAATTCAGATTCATTTTTTCAAGCATTTTTTACTGGTGACTGATGAAGAAAAAGTTAAGAATGGGCCATAAAAAGTCTGACCTTGACATGCACACTTTTTAATTTTTTTAATTAAATATACGTATTTTAACTAGAGCTCTAAGCTCAGCATGAAAAAGCAGTCTCCAATATCCTTGTTACAGTCAAGTTGTGACATCATAGTGACATAGCTGCTCCTCCATAATAATATATGACAGTTGAGTTGTGATGTTATTGTACCTTCTGCCAGAGCCAGCACCCAAAGTGAATGCAGGTCGTGGAACCTATTTGCTGCTGCAGTTTACACAACAAAAAAGAGAACTTGCTTTGCATTTCTCTGACTCGTTTTTGTAAAGTGAACAGAGATCAGCAGAAAGGATATATTCATGGCAATTGTTTATATTTTGCACTAAAGGACGCTGCAGGAACAACAGAATCTCTCATCTTGTGTCTACATATTTTGAGCGATGCCATTTTTTAATCTAACTTACATTAAGCTGATTGTAATATCTTTTTACAACTGATTGCTGTTTTTTGGTGTGTTCTTTTTTGCACTGCAGATTCTGTTCTTATTATTTTTGTTTTGAACCATGATATTGCTTTCATGTGAAGGGGCAAGAATCTAAGTATCTAAGTGGTTTGTGGGAAGGGCAATATTATGGCCATGTCTTATAAGAAATAAAATACCCTCTGCCGTACCTTAAAAGGATAATGCAAGTAACCTCAGAGGTCCATGACCTTATAATGGAACTAACTTGCCATTGAATCTAATTCCTCTCTATGGTCATGGAATTCCACTGTGACTTGCAATATCCTTATAATTTATGTCAGAGGGTACTTTATCTCATATACATTGAAGATGTTTATATCTATATACAAAATTGTATTTCTTGTAGAAAGGAGTATGAAACACACAAGGCCTTTTGGGTGCTGTGGTGACTAGCAGCTAAGCATTTCTCGCTTCGGACCATCACTTTTTGATCTCTTTGCAGTTCATGAGAGAGATCTGGAAGGCAAATTGTTTTTCTACATTTTGAAAGTATAGCACAGTGTTCCATACCAAGTGAATAATAGACTATGGTGAGAATCTTAAACTTTAGTCATGTGTGTGATGTATGTTTATGCCGTCAACTGTTAGAGATTAGCCAAGCAGCAGAATTTGGAACTCAAACAAGCTTTGAAAATGTGTCTGAGAGATTTTGCACTACATAGAATTATGCCTTAGATAATAAGGAATCTGCTATTCTGGTTTTGTTGGACCTGTTGGCCGCTTTTGACACCATCTCCCATGACATTTTGTTACAACGACTCTGGAAGATGGGGGTCCAAGGGAAGGCCCTGGACTGGTTCAACAATTATCTAAAAGATCGTTCTACCACTGTGCATCTAAGTTCGATGGCTGCGTGTAGTAGGCCAGTATGTATTGGAGTACCGCAGGGGTCTATCTTGAGCCCTATGCTCTTCAATCTTTATGTTACTCCCCTGGCTAAGATAATCAGATCCTACAGCTTTGAAACCGTATCATATGTCGATGAAACCCAGTTGATGGTCACCTTCGGCCCTGACCCTGCGGATACTATAATCCAGTTCAAGAACTGTATGACCCACATCCACAACTGGATGGGTCAAAATAAACTGCAGTTGAACAGCAAAACCGAGATCATTCTGTTCGGCAGAGCTGAAGATCATTGGTCTAGTGACTGGTGGCCCCAGGCACTGGGACCCTGTCCTTCTCCAAAACTAACTATCTGCAACTTGGGGATCACCATCGACAACAAGCTTTCGATGAAAGCACATGTTAACCGTGTTCTGGGCACCTGTTATGGCATTCTACGGAAATTACGGAAGATCTTCAACTGGTTACCAATTGAAACCCGTAAGCCACTCGTACAGGGACTAATCATTAGTCGAACAGACTACGGCAATGCCTTACTGGCCTCCATCAAAATGACCTCTACTCTAAATTACAGTCCCTTCAGAACACCGCAGCTAGACTAATTCTGGACCAACCCTCAAGATCATCGTCTTGTTCCAACCTAAAAGCCCTCTATTGGCTGCCAATTAGGTTGAGAGCTCAATATAAAATTCTCTGCCTCACACACACAAGCATGTATCACACATTTATCTAGAAAAAAAAATTGCAAAAATATCAGCCAGCCAGAACTCTGAGATCAAGTTCTAAACTTCTTTTAGCTCCTTTACGGATGCGCACTGTGAGAAACGGTGGCCGCTCCTTTTCCTATCTTGCCCCCCATTTCTGGAATAAACTTCCATCATACATTTTGTCCATTCCAGACAACCTGCCCTTCTACAGAGAATTAAAAACTTGGCTGTTCCCCAATTGATGCGATTTAAGAAACTAGCTGTGTCGATCTGTCGGCAAGCGCCTTGAGAACTAACGTGATATGTTGCGCTATACAAGACTTTTTGACTTTGAGTTTGACTTTAATAGTCTAATAGTCAACTGTCTAAGTTACAGGGTTACGTTTAATGGAATTCTATTCCGAGTAGAGGAATTAGTGTGAAGAGTTAACTGATGAGTTATTCCGAATCTTCATGAGAAGGTGGGGTTAAAATAACTTTTTATGCCTTTGCATTGTTTTGTATTGTACTACAAAAATGTTTTAAATGTTATCGGTGAAAATGGACTTCAGAGCTTGTTTTATCAAAAGTGTGTCAAAACTGCGACAAACATGTGCACCCTACTTTTTGCACCCCTGGGACACTTTGATATTACAGAAGTTACTGCAAATGCTTGTGCGGCCGCTCGTTTCACTGCTATGACCTCAAAGGGGAAATTTCTCTTATTTCCATGGAGCTGGCCCTGTGCTGTATTAAGGGTGCGATTTCAGAGGCAAAGAATCCATCATAGGCACATTAGCTATGAACTCCATAGAGGTTTGAATACCAACCACTGAGTGCACCCATTGGAAGGGGAAATTAGTTCTATTGACCACTATGTATCCCCCTGCAGGCAGGTGCAGTCACTCACTGCACCCTCCCTCAGATGGGCCTCTAACCCCCTTTCAAATGCAGGCTGTAGCTTAAACGTGTATGTTGCGTTGTTCAAGAAGTAGAACCAATTAGGCTCAGGTCCCTTACTATGATTGTCATTTACAATTTAAGTTTTGTCTTTTTTAAGGATTTGGCCAAAGGATGATACAACAGTGGTAGCTGCCTCAATGGGGGTGGTGGGGAAGGCCACCACGCCGCCTCTCCTCTGTCCTCTTCGGGTCTGCTACAGCACCCGAAGCACTCAGGTTTCTGGGCTCCTCCAGCCAATCAGGATGCTGCAGAAGCAGCATCCTGATTGGTCTGAGCATCATGTTTGGACGCTCAGGCAGTGCCTGGGGAGGCTGGGCATGTTCTCCACAGAGCTGAGCAACACAGCCCAATGGAGAACATGCAAAGTGTGCATGGCGGTTTGGCAAGCCCCAGAGAGCCGGCCAAACTGTCATGTGCCCTTAGAGGAGTGCAAACCACTCCTCACTCTAC
Organism: Lissotriton vulgaris; assembly: GCF_964263255.1. Lineage (NCBI taxonomy): Eukaryota > Metazoa > Chordata > Amphibia > Caudata > Salamandridae > Lissotriton > Lissotriton vulgaris. The sequence continues at coordinate 1,623,804,430 of NC_141695.1, forward strand.
TTGGCGTTACTGAGCCCAGCCCTGCCCCCATCTGGCTCTGAGTGCCGCGTAGAAAAATAAAATGATAATAACGTCCTGTTATTATCATTTTCTTTTTCTTTTGAGCACAGATTAAAAAGCAGTGAGGCAACGCTCCTCCACCTTAGCGTAGGAGCCGCCACTGTAATACAACCTGTTATAGAAATTGTCAATCAAGCTATGAGGTGCATATGAAAGCTCACAATTCCTGTTAAGGTAAGTCCTCATACACTTAACTGAACTCAAGTGATTTCAAATTTCAGGATATTATTCCGGCTATGCTTGTAGGATTTTGCAATAGTATGAAGAAGCATGTATTTATGGATCAGCCTCTTATGAAGTATGTTTAGAAATACATTTTCTGGATTTTTTAAAGGCATGAAGAATATGTGCTAATTTAGAATTTTCTTGATTTTTTGGGGTAGATGTATCAAGAAATCATTTTGCACTTCTCTAATAGCGATTGTTAAGGAATCGCTATTAGAGAAGTGCAAAATGGTATGTATGTAGAAATTCGCTATATTTTAGCGATTCCTTAATATTCCTTAATTGCGATTAGCAAATTGCTAATCGCAATTAAGGAATAATTTTCCCATTCATTTCTATGGGCCAGGAGGCCCATAGCAATGAATGTGCAGTAATTCTCAAATTGCGAATTCGCAATTTGCTAATCGCAATTTGAGAATTATTTCAAGGGTGCAGGGGTGTCTTATGGACACCCTGCTGCACCCCTGAAACTTACATGTGTGTGCATATGGCACACATACATGCCCTATGGGCATGTATGTGTGCCACATGCCACCTTCAAAATAGTGTTATTTTGTTGTTTTAAAGGATTTCGCAAATTAACACGGACCTCAAGTTTGTGTTAATTTGCGAGTCCTTAACCTAAATTCGCTACAAAAAAAAGCTTCATACATGGCATTTAAGGAATCGCACATTTGCGATTCCTTAAATGCTGATGCAAAATAAGGAATCGCAATTTATTGCGATTCCTTATTTTGCTAATCACACATACATCTCAAAAGATGCAAAATTTCAGTTTACGATTCGTTAAGGCCGAAATTCGCAGAATTTCGGCCTTAACGAATCGCAAACTGCTTGATACATCTAGGCCTATGTGTGGAAACGCCAGATAAGAAACACAAATGACTGAAAATGTATTTATTCCAAGCATATCATCTAATGATCTGTGACAATTTCTTTTCATGTATCTGCACAATAATTAGAATACGTCTTCTAAATGCATAATCATTGTCACTGTGGTTTATTTCATGGCATGAACGTATGGAGTGTATACACCTCTACAGATGTGCCCTTTACCAACGTCAAAGGTACTTCTCCTTATGAATGCAGGTAAAGCTGGCATGGTTACGCTCATTGACAGTAAACCAGATCTGCATCTGATGACCCACTGCTATTTCCGCTCTGCAAGGCGGTCCTTCCTGCATTAGTATTTCCTCAGTACTCTGTAGAGTATTTACATACCACTCTGTCATTATTTGACCCTACCCATTTAATGATGTACATGGGAACAAATAAATTATTGTTCAATAACTAATGTGTGGCAAGGAAATGGTGGAAGCATGAGTACAACTGAAAATGGCGGCAAGGTCGCCTGCCAATCACCATGCTCCATAATGATTCTGATGGTGTTACATCGTTGATTGTTTGACCTCTACATAGATCCCACATACAAGTCCAACTAACATCCTCAAAGTTCAAAAACGTCTTGCACCTTTTTAATCTGATGTGTCAGCTGTATAGTTTACTCTAGGCCATGGGGCACTCACAAACATCTTCCCAGGGACAGCAAATTTGGTCTGTGATGTGACCGAGGGCCGCATTGATAGCAGCAAGGTGGCGGTGGCGGTTTGGGGAGGGGTTTCTAGTAAGGTGGGTGTAAGGGAAGCTAGGCATATATATCTCGTGTCTGAATTGCACAACGTGAAACCAAAAACGTGGGATTAATCCTGGCTTCTCCGCTTAACCAAACTGTGTGATCCCAGGTAATTATTTTATTTCACTTTCTCTTCTTTTTCTTCATTAGCAGATAAGGACTTTTACATACATGACTTCAGGATGTGGGCTATACAAAGCTTTCTCCAGAGTTTGATTTAATAAATATGTTGTTTATGTATAATAGAAACCCCAGCCCTCCAAAGGTGCACATGGCAAATGACTTGCCTCTTCGTGCACTGTTGCCATTATCAAGGTCTAGGGAAGAATGGATGTTTGCCAATTCACGTTTGAAAACAATCACTTTAGAAAACAATACTTCTCAATGCACGGATGATTTGATGTACTACGGTGAAACGGTTCTGCATGTTAACAAATTATTAACAGACTTGATCATACTTTTACAGCAAGATGTTTTAATAAATGATGGTGTTACTAAAGTAACTTCCTTTCTGGAATTTCAATTAACCTTTAAATAAATGCTTGTTGGCTTATTTAACATTTTTTTGTTTGTTAGTGCTGAGTCAGTAACATTAGCCCAGTGCTGCTCTTGATCAGGGGGCCGCACGTAAAGGTCAGCAGGGCCGAATGCGGCCCCAGGGCCATACTTTGAGAGTCACTGCTCTAGGGCATAAGGGGCACCCCTCAACGCTTTTCATCTACAAATCATTGTTTGCAGGTTTGTTCATTGAATTAGTTCATTGGAAGCCAAACATAGAAAGCATTAGATGAACACTCAAAAGTCCAGGACTGGAGCTGGTGACTGCAACAACAATGATGGAGGTGGTCACCCTAGTTCTCCCTGGACCATTTGTGCTATGGTACCCTTTGTGTGCCCTTAACCCTTTGTGTGCTGGTAATGAAACCACTCCATCACCAGCCACGGACGCGCTGTGCTAATGACGGAGTGGTTCCGTCACGGCCCGGCCGCCACGCCTGCGTGGCAGTGATTTCGCGCCTGCGCTGAGCGTTCTATTGAGCGGGCGGGGCCGTGACGGAACCACTCCGGCACAAGCACAGTGCGCCCGTGGCTCGTGACGGAGGGGTTCTGTCATGAGCCTGGCGGCGCCACGCGGCCCCTCTCTCCCCCCCAGCACTGCGGCGGAATTACCGCCACAGCCAAGGGGTTAAGTAATATCAGAATAATTAATAACACATTTTAACATGTCATCTTACCTGCAGGAATACATGTGATTTTTCCTTACACTTCTTCTGAAGAAACCTTTGCAACCATCGCAGCTCGCTGCGCCGTAATGTTTGCCAGTGGCCCGGTCTCCGCATATTGCGCATAGGGAGCTGATGCCAATGTTGTTTGAGTTGTTGATATGTGCTGCTTCAGATGGTGAAGTATCTATAAATTATAGAAAATAATAGGATGCTTATACACTTGGGTAGGAGATTGCTCTCTTCTCTAGCATACACTTCCAATAAGACATATATCAGCAGATGATACATCCAAATTTCCCCACCAGAGATATGTATTGTTGCACCTTTATAATTTTCTAGAACTGTGCACACATTCTGTAATGACTTAAGACACATGCATATTTTCCAGGCACATGCTACCCAGTGCATGGCTTGAACAACCTGGTATTCTATTGATATGCACATTAGGAGGATGATCATATCCTTTATTTAGATTGGTCATCATAATTGTAGGTCCAAACCTTATGTGGAACCAAGTCTCCTAGTAATTTCAGATCACCTGTCCAATTCACGTCTAATTTCATATCAAAGAACAAGGCATTGTGCCATGAAAGACACATTACATTAAGGCCCTCATTAGGTATGGCTTGGATTTTTGTGTGTCATTAATGTACCCGATAAATACCAATATGGATTTATTACACATAGGGAGTGATAAATAGCACATATTATGAGCTATTCCCTAAAGTGGCACATAACTCTTGCTGTTAAACCTCAACCACAAAATACCCAATGCACAGAACACACAAATAGAAAAGTAAGCTAAAGCTGTGCATCAAAACCTAAGATTAACAGTACATAGGTAAGCTTGTCAAACTGAAATGATCAGCCAAAATCTGGAACATAATGGTGGGAGTCTATGGTGTGCAAGACTTCATTTGCATGAACAAACAAGAGGGTCCCTGGGTATCTAAATAAAGGGAGAGGAAGGCAGGGTAAATACTCAAAACAAAAACATTGAACCTCACCCTATATTTAATATATGGCCAGTACTGTTGGATTACATCTGGTCATTACTTGTATCATACCCTCTGCGCCCTGACGAAGGAACTGTTGGGATATAGTTCCACTCCGAAACGCGCGTCGGCGCTTGTTCTTTTGATTTCACCTATAAATTGTATATTTTGTTAGCTGTTTAATTATAAGTTATTGTGTTGGCTGTTTGTTTTTGTGTATAAGTCTGGTATGTTATGGCTGGTATGCATGTGATTTGTGGTGTCTCATCGTCATTCTGCGTATGTTAAGTTTCAGTGGGGCTGTTTTATTTAATGAATGTTCTATAAGTAAGGTTTCATATAATGATTTGAAATGTGAAATGCTTTATTGATAAATAAATATACAAAAAATATAGAGCAACAGTGCTTTTGAACAATAAAATATAAAAAGAAATTCTGTGTTTGGGACAATGATGGTTTGTCTTACTTAGGATGTATCACCATTAGTTAATTAATTTATAGGGAGAGGTTCAATGTTTTTGTTTTCAAGACTTCATTTGCTGCATTGCGTATTGGAGGTGCTATCATATAGAAATTAAGCAATCCCACAACTCAAAGAACATAACAACCTTTTATTGGGATCTATGTAACTCATTCCTTGTATAATCACAAAACTTCATAGAAGCTCCTGGAACTCTTCAGGTACTAAATGTGTGACTCCATCTCCAACAGCACATATCACTCACTTTGCTACTCCCTCTCTTACCGCGCTGTGAATTGGCTATATTTAACTCACTGACAGAGGAGGCAATGAGATTAGCCTGACAAAGAGGTGCCTAAAACAGGCAGCTTTTAAGGAACTCCTATTGTCACGACAAAGATAAATACTTCAATTCTAAAATCAGCAATCCTGGCCCCTTCAAACAAATGTTTATCATGACTTTTAGTAGAATTCATCTGTAAACTAGTAGCTCTTGGCCAATTACCCGCCAATATCCAAGCTATCCTGCCCCAGCATAATCCTGTAAACTTGGTAACAAGATGGCTTCAAGGGCACATAGAACTGAACCACCTCCACCTGTTTTGGCACCACAACTGCATATGACATTTTGTACCGTGATTATGTTGCTATGCACACAACCTCCTGTCAAAATGGAAAGAAAGAAAGAAAGAAAGAAAGAAAGAAAGAAAGAAAGAAAGAAAGAAAGAAAGAAAGAAAGAAAGAAAGAAAGAGAGAAAGAGAGAAAGAAAGAAAAAGAAAGAAAGAAAGAAAGAAAGAAAGAAAGAAAGAAAGAAAGAAAGAAAGAAAGAAAGAAAGAAAGAGAGAAAGAGAAAGAAAGAAAGAAAGAAAGAAAGAAAGAAAGAAAGAAAGAAAGAAACATCAACATCAAACATCATCACTCTAAGGACTGCAAAACTGAAATATTGACTTGCTTTCTCTGAAGCAGCTTTAAAAAAATGTTTACTTTCAAATGCTTGCTCATAACAGTGAAATCTACAATCCACTGGAAATCAAGCCAGGTGAACAAGGCAGCATCATTGGATTCCTGACTTACATGTGTTCTGGATGAAAATAAGCTTTATTTGAATTAACAGAACTAGGGGCCAGATGTAGGTAATTCATATTTACCGAATCTTAAATACCAAATTTTACCGATTCGGTATTTAAGAGTCGGTAAATATGAAGGGGGAGATGTAGGTATTACAGATTCTGTAAATACCGAATCGTTAAGATTTGGTATTTACCGATTCTGTAAATACCGATTCGGTAATGCCCATTGATTCCTATAGGTATTGAAGCCCATAGGAATCAATGGGCATTACCGAATCGGTATTTACCGATTCGGTAAATATCGATTCCAGCAAGGGTGCAGGGGGTGTCACTTTGACACCCTCTAGCACCCCAAATACAGGCATGTGTGCCATGTGGCACACAGACATGCCCTAAGGGCATGTCTGTCTGTCACATGGCATAGGTGTGCATGCACACATGTGCATGCACACCAGGATTCGGTTTTTTACCACCCAATTGGATTGGGTGGTAAAATACCGAATCTGTAAGGCCTTTGGGACTCAGAAGAGTCCCACCTACATCTGGGTTTTACCGAATCGGTAAAATTACCGATTCGGTATTTTACAGAATCGGTAAATTTACTGATTCGGTAAATTTACCGAATCTGTAAAATTAAGGGCCCTACATCCCAAAAACCCATTTACCGGTCAGTAACGGCCGAAATCGGCTGTTACTGGCCGGTAAATGGCCACCTACATCCGGCCCTAAGTATGATTCTGGTTCTAGAGAGCTGAAGTCTTAGACATTATAGTTAAGATGGTCTCTTAACATGGCAATGCCTCCACCCTTCTCTATGGAAGTATGGAAGTGGGAGTTCTATATGACAAAGAGCTCTTGTTTGCTCCCTCAGCCAATACATTTGTCACAAGTGGCAGCTTTCATCTATCCTTGCTCTGGGAGATTTCCCACTCCTTCAAGGATACCTGTGGTGGCACTGGAAAGAACCCAGGGGTGGCATGGTAAGATTCCGAAAACATTCATTTAAATGGGGCTGCCAATTGTATGTATCACACTAATGTACAAATCATACAACTGCTGGATGGCTGATATCAAATCTTTTCTTCTCCCTCTTCCTTTCCTCTGTATTGCTTTTTATTATTAAAAAAAATAATAAAGTGACAAAAAAGTGACTGCTAATAATGTTCATTGACAGGCTAAGAAGTTTACAAACCCAATCAGTCAGAATGTACCTTTTACTCTCTGAAAGAATGGTGACATGCAACGTGCCCCGAAAGTGTTCTGGTGGCTGTCAGTTCATTCAATAATCAAGTTCAAGTCATCTGTACTGTACATAGCACTTCCTGGAGCAAAGGATCATTGTCTCAGTAGGTAACAGCATCCAACATGCCAGCCAGAACATGCTTGACATATCTTGCAAGACACCAAGAAGCTTTCAAGTGGTTGAAACATAGAGGCAGATCCTGGGGAAACCACTGGCCAGGTTATTGAATGCTGACAGCCCAAATATCAGGGCAGAACCCAAATGTATGTGCTCCAATGTGCAACTTTTTGGAAGTGGAGGAACAAACATGCCACTTAAGGTTTGAACATCAATTTGTGGAGGAGCATCTCCAGGGATAACAAAATGTACCAGTGCAGGCTTTGTCTTGATCACTGTTGGTCAGTGTGGAAAAGCTGATGGCACCGGTTGTGGTGTGTGGGTGGTGTGACAATGGCAGAAAGTGATATAATAAAGGCGGAAACATGGGTGAGGAAAAAATGTAGGATTCGCTTTTTAATTGAATTTAGGTGCATATTATAGAGGATAAACTTCAACCTTCTTTGTCCCGGACAAGGGAATCCGCACCAGGGCCAGAGTAGACCAGAATTATCCTGTAACTGCAACTAAAGGCCGTAAGCAGAAGATTCTCTTGAACGATTGTCGGCATCTTGAGATGAAAATGATAGCATTATGGAACAGTCCAGTGTCGTAACAATAGCCCTCGCAGCCACCGTGGTGTGGGGGGGAGGGATGGGGGGGGGGGGGTGAGCACCACTGGGCTCCCTTCGGCACTGTGCACCGGTGGGCCTGAGAGTTCCTGAATGGGTCTGGAGCATGCATTGGCCCCCTCCATGTACTTTCCAAGGAGGGTCCTTCAAGTTTCTTTACGCCACTGGACCAGTCATGGAAATTGTAGCTGATTCTGTGGTTTGCAAAAATTGTAATACATGATCACAGATGCAGAGTCTGTTAGTTCTGCAAGTGGAGTAGTTAGTGGAATCTTGGAAGAAGGTTAGCCTGGATTTTCCGGGTCATTTATTAAGTTATCTGCTGAGAGTGAACTTTTAATGGCTATGATTATGCAAAGATGATGGAGGCAACATTGAGGCACAAACCACAGGCAGAACAAAAGGTTTTTGGGGGTGATAGAAAAGGAGTTGCTACATGTTGCATCATTGAACTCAATAATCATGCCATACTTTGTAAGAAACTACACTAGAACGCAACAGAAGGAAAAGGGTGGCAAATAAAAAGGGCATATGAACTATGAGTTGATCCAAGCTTAAGTGGGACATGGCAACACCACCCTGTCATCGGGCAGGGAATTAAGTGAAACCTTAAGAATACATGCGCAGTATTCCTTGGAATAAAAAAAAAATGTTTTAAGAGAAGGGGAAAGGCAGGTGATACCTAGTGATATTCTGTGTTATCTGAGCAGAGAGGGTCTGTGAGAGGGGTAGCAGCCACCAGGGTGGACAATCTTAGAGCAGCCAAGTCCTGCCAGAGGTAAACCTCTGCTGAGTTGGAGTGGATGAGGTGACAAAAAAACTAGTGGTACCCTGTCAGGGCTTGAAAGCAGTGAGGAGTGGAAAAAGAAAATCAAATACACTAGGGGCATGAGTGGCAAAAGGAGCCATCATAGAAACTAATAACACGGAGGAACAGGATAGTATGGAAATACGCAAAGCAGGCAAAGCAAACTTGGGAAATATGGGAACCGGTAATATATGTTAGTTGGAACAACCAGAAAGAGTAAGGTGGTCCTAGAGGGCATTGTGGAAACTGGGACTGTGTCATCTTGCATCTCTGACGTTACATAACTTAGAAAGTGGAGGGAAAAGCACAGTTAGGTGTTTTTTACCACAGTTCTTATTCTCCCATGAGGTGAGAATGTGCAATAACATCTCCCCTTCATGAAACAGTAAAAAATGCAGGGGAGAACCAATTAAAGAGAAATGAAATGTGTTTCCTTTCCTGTAACATCCAGCATGTGACGCATAGATGTGATGGAAACCTCCACTGGATCCTTCCTATTCTGTCTCACTTGGCAAGGTGCTTAAGTTATGCAAATGCTTTCCTGTCTAATGCTACTGCTACCAGTATGCATAGGGGAGGTTATATAAGTTGGCATCCGTGATGCCATTAATGATGGGTTGGCATAAGTCATATAATGGCAATGTATTGAGTATTTAAGGTGTGGTAGCTTTTCTGGTTCATCCTTTTACTTTTCCAGTGACAGTGTGACATTTGCAAAATACTTTTTACACTAATATTATGCTGACATTTATTTTAAATTAGTAATCAATGAATTGTTTCCCTTCTTTCTCCTCTGTCATTTATGCTTTTCGTGTAGTTCCTACAAATCTAGGTAGGATCTGCGCGTTTAGACAACATAAACTAAGGGATTTGTGTCCAGACTGATTAAAGACACCCCCAAATGGTATTTTAACCTTTAGACCAGTTAGCTCACAGTGTCACCATCAGCCCCCTAACTTTACCAAGGAGCAAATAGTTTCTGGCAACTATCGAACATGACAACCTTTGATCCTTCAGGGATTGTGGAAACAGTGCAGCACTTTTTGTTCAGTCAAATGTGCTCACCTAGTCTAAGAGATTCACAGAATAAACGATGAGGACATTTTCAAAAAGCATTTATTGAACCAGCGTCATTCTAGTATCACTATCGGTGCGGCGCATTTTCCCGCTGTGCGCCTAAGATTTAAAAATCCCCCGGTTCATGACGAGCTCAGCTCGTCATGAGCGTACGAGAGGTGTACTTCATGACGAGCTGAGCTCGTCATCAGTGTCAAAGGGGGTATAAAACATGTTTGCTGTGACAATCATTAGACAGAAACAGATGTATAAGATAACAAGCAACAACAGTGTAAATAAAAGGTAGAATTCTACCATGGGGCTAAAACAGTGAATATATGCAGGCATAAAGACATGAGAGTAAACAAACATAATCCTGCTATGCAGACCCTAAGTGTACATAAGTGTACCTAGCATGTATGTGGGGGGTTTCGACTAAGAAAGAGCCAGCCCCATTACCTGATGGGAGAGAGTTAAGGACCTCGTCTTGGTCTCGAGTTGGACACCCCGCAGGGGATGTCAGGTATCTGCATGTTGTAGCTTGTGCAGGGCGGGACCCCAGTGTCTTGTGTCAGTGTGGAAGCTTCTCCTCTATCTATCTATTGTAGGTATGGTTCTTTAATACCATAAAGATAGTGTCAGGGTTCCTTACACAATCGATATGTGGTGAGTATGATTATGTAAATGAGCCGAGAACTATACCTGCAATTATTCAAAGTAGTTATTTCGCCCTAGGATGAAGATGAACTTGACTTTTAGACAGAGCATGGTAATGCTGTTATGTACTTATTGTGCTGGATCTTTCTAAGAATCCTTATGCATATTAAATTAGGCTAATTTCAAGGAAACCGATCAACATTTATTCAGCACATAACTGGATAAAAGGTCAGTGTTTAGAACCGTTACGCAGAGCAAGGTAATACAAATGTAGGTAAAAAGTTGTGTAGCTACCTAGGCCTAGATTGAGGTACATTGGGGTTCATAACATGCTATCATAGTAAAATACGGTTATGTTGATGTGATTTGTGCGTTGTTATTGTTGCTCTCTGTAAGGCGCACTGCTTTCACATCATGTCATTGGTGCGATACATAAAATAATTACAGTCAAATAAAACAAAATAGGACAAAATCTCCTTGGAGGTTTTTGATCCTTACACTCAAGACATTTGTAATGTTCTTTGTAGTGTTGACAATAAAGTGGCAGAAAATCAATCCACCTCATGGCCTTTATTGTAGTTAGCCTATTGTTCAATGAATGCCCCTCCCATAGACATAAAGCAAGGGAACATCGTTCAAATGTACTTTCTAGTCACGCGTTCTGCAGCAAAGTAATTCAATTTCTCATGGAGTAGGCTAGTCCATGCTCTCTGCAATATTATCATCCATAATTCCTCTCAGGGCCTCTCCTGTTCTTTCGTGGTCATTTCTGCCTTCTGCATGCCACCCTCTCCTTGACTTCTAGCAGCCCCTGCCTGACCTCTCCTGTCCACTTGTAAGTAAGTTAAGTAAAAGCATTTCGGATATGAGGTTTCGGCTTTCCCCTCATCTGATTGTATGCATAACGGTTTATGTCTGGCACAGACAGCTTTAGATGCCTGCCTGACATGTTTTCACAAATTCTTTAAACTATATACAGAGTGGGATTTAGCTCTGCTCAGGGCAGTATGTATCTGTTACCACGATTTTTGCTGTTTGTTGTATAATTCCGCCCCCGTGGACTCCTTTCAGTGAAAAGCACGAGGAATTATTTTAAACACACTTGTTATCATGTTCCATTATTTATCAGATGCATACAAAACACATAACACTGCCAATATTACAAATACTTGTAATACCAATACCATAACCAATAATACCAACACCAATGCTAAATGAACAACCAGCACCATACTAATAACACCACCACGGATACATCCACCATGACTACAAACACCAACACCAAAACCACCACCACCACAATACCACTACCCCACTAATAGAGCACCATTACCACCAACAATACCACAACCAATGCCAACACCAATACTAAACCACCACCAATAGTACACCCCTACCTCTACCAAAACCACAACCACACTGGAACTACCACCAATACCAATAGCATCACCAATACCTGCATCAACATTCCACCAACACCACACCAATGTCACCAATACTACCAGCAATATCACCACAAATAGGAATACCATCTCCAGTAATACCAACACAAATACCAAGATCAATAGCATCAGCACCCACACTGTAAATGCCACCACAATAATACCACTATCACGCCACCAATATCACAACTACCACACCAACACCATTAATCCTATTTCCAATACCACCACCACAACTATCACCATAAAACCTAACAGCAACCCCTCCAATGCTACCATCAATACCAGTAATATCACCACAAATGCCAATCACCAATAACACAACCAATGCCACCATAAATACCAACAATGCCACACCACAAACTTAACTTCAATACAGCTAGAACCACAAATAACACCATAATAACAATGCTACCAATAACACCACCACCAATATCACACTACTGCCAATTTTACCCTAACAAATATCACCATCACCAACACCACTGCCAGCTATGCCACGAGCACTAATACAACCATCATCACCAGTACCACTTTAACTAGTCCACCAATACTACCAAGCACAGACGAAGGCAATAGGTCTGCCTTGAAAGTGCTATCACATAGAAATTCATTTCTGCATTCCCATATTTGCATGCAATATCACAATAAAGCCATACCTATTTGCCTTGGCAGTGCTTGCTTAATTTGTAACTTATTAAAGCTCATGGCAGAATAGCTAGAATATTGATTACCCTTCCCTTCCTAGTGCACTATACTACTTACTGAAATCGACCTGTCACTTTCCTAATGATGCATATTTAAGCCATAAAAAAGTACTCAGTAGACCCTTATGGCATATTTTTATGAGATGTCTTCTTACTTAATAAATGAAACCTTTAATACTCCTCCTGCTAGCCTAATTTGAATCAGGTGGTAGATATTCCACTCTGAGGTACCAGAATATCATTATCAGAATACCATCGACAGAAGCATCATGTGCTAAATATCATCTACAAACATACATCACTCTATTTGGGTGAGTAATCGAAAATCTACACCTAATGTGTGAATAGATTTCCAAACTACATTTAGCACATGATTTTATGTTGGAGGATATTTCTGTATATGATATGCTGACCGTAAACCCTTGGCAGCCACCATCTCAAAGTATTTCAGGTTCTCCTCATTGACGAACACACCTGGACTGGCCATTTTTTTTCATCGGGCACTTCCCCTGTGGGCTCTTCATTTGATCTGCAGGAGGGCAAGAGTATCATGGAGGTCATTGATCTTAATACTAGCATTTTCCCTCTTGGGCACCTAAAAGACAGTTATTGTGAAGTATTGGGTCCCTGTTTAGCCCAGCATAGAATCTTTTTTTGGCAGCTAGTTACCTCTTGATGGTCTCAGAATAATGGGCCCTGGGTGGTGTGTCCATTTCTCTTGGCCCTGATGAAGATCCAAGTCAATAATTCAAACCACCACATGTCAAACATTGACGCACATATCATTATATGCCTGTACTGTTTAATCTATGAATTTGCAAAACTTTGAATTGAATGTTTACTGATTGCATCTCTAGATTGTATTAAGCAGAACCAGGCTATTTGTTTCTTGTATTTTAACACAGCGTTCTCACCTCCACAAGCACTGCACCGCCGCACTCATAAAATCCACATTGGCACTCCCACTAAGCAAATATGTATATTATCTGTGATATTTGATTCAGTAGAATTTTCACTTGTGAACGGGTTGATGTTGGTAGGTGCTTGCCATTCACCAACTGAAATGGGGACTTTCTTAAGCCTCTTAATGAATGGTTAATTGATATTATATAATTCCGACAAAATCACTGTGTTAGATCTCATTTTATTCCACCGGGCATTTCCCCCGTGGGCAGGAGCCATTGGTGTCTGATCTTGAAAGCCCAGCCTTCTGGCACCACTGTCACTTTCCCCAGCACCCTGAGGTTAATTGAAGCCGGCACAGGGGGTTCAAAAGATGAGAAAGAAAGAAAAAAGAAAGAAAGAAAGAAAGAAAGAAAGAAAGAAAGAAAGAAAGAAAGAAAGAAAGAAAGAAAGAAAAAGAAAGAAAGAAAGAAAGAAAGAAAGAAAGAAAGAAAGAAAAAGAAAGAAAGAAAGAAAGAATAAGAAAGAAAGAAAGAAAGATAGAAGGAGAGTGAGAGAGAGAAAGGAAAGAGTGAGAGAGAGAAAGGAAAGAGTGAGAAGAGTGAGAAAAGCAAGAGTAAATAAATGGATGGAAAGAAAATTAACTCAATTAACTGAATGACAGCCGCAGTAGGATCGCCATTACCTGTGCCAGATCTGGGCTAACAATAACCCCTTCCAAACCACTACTAATTAGGACTGGACCTTTCAGACCCCCTGCCACAACCTCTGAAAAGTGAGCTTATATACTTGTCTTGCATTAGCGTCACTACCACCGGATTGGCTCAGCCTAGGACAACTTCCGCCCAGCCACATTTGCCAAGCCCACACCCCTGAAGGCTGACATTGTACCGGGGCTCACCAGGACTCTACCTACATAAACTGTCCTGGTTACTGGTAGGCTGAAGAGCCGCTGCCAATCGGACATTTCACCACATTTTAGATAGAGCTTCATTGACCTAAGGTTGCTGTGCAAAAACAGACATTACCACTAAAATATTTCGGCTACCTTTGCAATTCTTTTTGTGATTTGTACATGAATGAGACAGAAGGAAAATTCCCAATGGTGTGCTACCTGGAAAGGGGTTTCAGGATACATTTTTTTACTGCTCGACAATAATTCGGATTTTTATATTGAAAGAAGGCGTTCGTAAACACGCGAGCAAAAACAGTTCGATGTAACCAATATTTCTTTAAATTCAGCAAATTAGTTATTTTTGATTATTTAAAAATGTACGAATATGTGTGTATCTCACTACAGTGTTCTTGAAATTAAAGTTCTCTTCTTTTTAAAGTTATAATGGAAACTTAAACCGCGATAAGGGCATTTTTATTGACTCCTTGCTTTTTTTTATTTAAGTGAGAGAAAACCCAATACATTTTTCAGTGTGTTCTATTTTTATTCTTTGCAGTGAGAAAGGTGTCAACAACCACTGTAGCCATGACCTCATTGAAACCTTGTTTTAAAAACTTTTTCTGTCTAAAAAGGCCTCCTGTCACCACCAAACACAATACCATACACCACTGCAGCCAACATATAGCATACACATACAAATTGAAAGTGGACTTTGTCTGCCCCTTTTTTGGGGTGGGCTACCTTTTGCCATAGGTTCCATTGGCTTTGCCTCACATTCTGGATCAGCCCACAGCATTTTGTTATTCTTAAATTTGACATAAGTGAGTAGAAACACAAAGTAATCCTCACACCGTAATGCACGATATCTTCACTATGTGAGTGGTAATTTGTGTGCCTGAGTAAAAAGTGTTGAGCGTGATGCTCCCCTAAAACTTGCCACGCTACTTCTTAGACTCTTTTTTGGATCCGTGTAATCACAAATATTGGTTATCTTCAAGGTGAATTTTGACTCCTCTTTCGTATAACATTTTCTTGAAAATCAGGATCCATCAATAGTTGTTGATGTTCCTAAATCATTTTATTGGATTAATATGGTATCTCCAATTGAACAAAAATAGCTGTTAATATGTCCATTTAAACAGGACCAGCCAACACATGTTTCACCCATTCAACGGCTGGCTTTCCTGGTGCTTTGTCAAGGCAGTCACTTTCAAAATAAACACATAATTACACAGTGGTTCCTCTAAGTATAATTTAAGTATGAAATCACTACTAGTGTGCCCTACAATAGCTCCATTACCCAAGTAAATACCATCATGTGCTCTCATTAGTTGCTTTATGAGGTAACATTGGCCCTGTCCTCCAGAGTGTCAGATTCCCCAGTCCTATGAGAATACTCTGTGATTGGGTAATAGGCGCAGAAGAGAGTGTCGGGCCTTCCTTTCTTGGTGTAATTTGTGCGCCTTGCACCCATAGAACAAGGAGCATCCTTGGATATTCAACCTGCTCATTTCACCGCCTGAGACCTCTGGTGCTGCCCACGTACAATTCTGTGTACTTCGCACTGGTAGAGCACGAGTAGCCCTGACTTGGATGGTGTTCAAGAGCATCTTTAAAATTATGACATAAAGTTTCACTTAAACCAAGGCTCGAGTCGGGGTACCACGCGGGTGGACGGCGTCCCCCCACTTATTTTACCGGGGGGATGCCATCCCCCCTGCCAAACAGCTGGACTTCACTCTTTGGCCTCTCTGGGACGAGGAGCTTGGCACCTTTTGTGACGTCACTCCCTGTTGCGACGTCACTTCCGGCGACAGCTTCCCCCCACTTCTTTTTTTAGGACTTGTGCCCTGAATTAAACATACAGCACAATAATACATGAAGCCTAACCAGGGCCACTCGAATTATGCAATTGTACTGACGCCATGATTTTCACATAATCATAGATTTGCCACATAATCCATTATCTGCTGCACGATTTCCAGATTTTAACAAAAAAATATTTCGTTTCGAGCTCGAACTGGTCGAAAGTTACAAAAAATGCAACGACACGTGTTGCAGCGCAGTAAAAGGCCTTTTACAAAGGTTGAATGGTCACCTTTCTGTTGCTTAGTGCTATACCTGGGTGCTAAACTGGTACTAATGAGGTGCAACCAATACCCAGACAGTGTAAAAAGTACCAAATAATGAAGTAATACTAATGGAAAATGTGAGTAATTAGCCTTTTCATGCTGCATATTTTACTCTACTCTGCCGCATAATTTGGGCCTCCGCTGACACATAATTCCAGTGTCCCTGGGCATTATTAACAAATAAGGTACTTAACCTTTGAAAACATACTTGGATGTGTATTTTATATATTTATGTCTTTTAAGATGAACAATCGCAATAAAGACTTTTTTTAATTGAAAAATACTGGGGTGCAAAATGAATTGTACTAATCCTGCTGTGGTTCATAGAGCATTGTTCTCAAGAGTGCATTGTCACTTATCAGAAATATCAGTATGCCATGTTGCAAATGTTTATTCTGAACTATTTTCTGCATTTCTTATGTGCCCATGTACCATGATTTTAAAAACTGTTTCTAAAACAGGGTCAATCCAGCAGGAAAGTTATGGAAATGTAGTCTGGATAATCTTGTCCATTTGCATGGAATGGCCAGCCATTGATTGTCAGTGCCAATGTATGCGCGTGAGTTATGCCAGCCGGGTTATTAGCTTCTCTTGGCCAGTGTAGATTGGTGACTGTCTGTGAGTGTCCCACAGTGTCTCTCTATCCCAGGGGACTCCAACCTTACATGTAGTAAGAGCTACTTATGTTCAATCAGTGCCAAATTAAACTCTGTGGAGGCCCAGAGGCAGTCGAAATTTCGGTGCCCACACCCCCCCCCCCCTGCAAATTATCTCCTGTTACCAAATGCACCGGATTTTTTTACAAACTCACAGCTGCCAGAAGATGAGCTTGCAAGAGTCAAACTGTTATGTGAATCTGATGTCTTTGGTGTATGTACTTTAAGTTGTTAATGGGTACATTACATTAATACAGTTTTTTCCCCATAGAGTCTTTAATGCAAAGTTTTCGTTTCTTTGAGTTGATTCATTTTTTTCTATCTTTTGGCAACAATATTTAAGAAAGCTAGATTGTAATTTTCTTTAAAGATTAAATCAATATTATTTTGATTCATTGTCGTGGGTCCCCTAAAAGGAGTGGGGCCCATAGGCCTGGTGCCTACTTTGCCTATTTGGTAACCCAGAACTGTGTTCAATGGAAACTGTCCTGAGTTACTAACATTATTAGAGTTTTAATACTGACAACACCTGACAAGATTACATCAGTGGCCCCCATGTGCAAGATGACAGGCAATGATCACCTCCAGGCATCAGGCATGGTTCCTAGAAGTAATGTAAAAAATGCTTTGTCAATGTGGAACACATCCACGAGGGTGATACACAACAGCCACAGCTGTATTGACCCCAGGACCAAGTTCATATTAGCAATAAGTGTTCCCGAACATCTGCTCATGAGTACTGAAAATTCACACATTTTAGCCTCAAATACATACCTTTCAATGTATATATATTAATTCAGTCAAACAAAAGCGTCTAATATAGTACAGTGGGCTGCACACAGGAGAGGTACTTATAGGTAGCTGGAGAACTGCCAATAGCTCACGAGCTGCTCGTTGGAGAAGCCTGCTCTATGCATATCTTACATTGTCTGATTGTGAGTGCCTGTATGTATCTGTCAATATCAATCCCTGTTCACAAATGTTTTTCTGTCAGTGCATGTTTGTGAGTGTCTGCATGGGTATCTGTGACTGCCCCTGTCTCTCAGTGAGACTCACGGATAATCCCTAAATGTACAATTTGAGTGACAGTGTTTCTCAGTGTCCGTCAATGTCACTGCTTTCAAAGGTTTCAAAGCATGTCTGGTTCTGAGTCTGCCTGGGCATGTCTATGGGTCTGTCTAAGTGTCGGTGTTACACTACCATTTAGTGACATTCACACACCACTCCTCTCTTTGAGTTTTTGTCTTTGAGAATATCTGTCTGTTCGTGTTTGTCTGGCAGTGTCTATCATCGTCAATTTTTGTCTGTGCAGGAGTGTGAATATGTTTGTACTGCTGTGAGTCAGTGTATCATAGTATCAGACTTTGTCTGGATCAGAGCGCCTGGATACCCTATCGGGTGATTAGCCATGCCACATAAATCCTGATTGATTGACTGATCGATTAATTGATTTATTTTCCCTGTCAGACCGCACCTGTTTGTGAGTTTATGACTTTTGGGATCACTGCCGGTGTTTGCCAGTTTCTCTTACCAGTGTCTGTCAGCATAGACATGCCAGTGTCTTTTTTGTAGTGTCTACCAGTGTCTGTGTGATACAGTGTCACCGTCTGTCACTGTCTGTGTTGGTAGCTGTGCACCTTTTTCTGCCTGTCTTGTTGGGTTTTGGCTGGGAGTGTCTTCGTCTGTCTGACACGGTCTCAATTCGGCAGTGAACGTGTTTTTCTCTTGCTGCTGGTGTCATTCTGTCAGTCTCTGCAAGTGACAGCCAGTGCCTGTAGATTATAGGATGACCTGATGTATTTGACTGTGAGTGTATATGAGTGCCTGCCAGACAGTCAGTGAGGGAGTGCCTCTCAATGAGTACAGGTTTATGATTATCTATGAGTGTTTCTGTGTGTCTGTGAGTTTCTCTCTCTCTCTTGGACTCTCCGGAGAGCCTCTCAATGAGTACAGGTTTATGATTATCTATGAGTGTTTCTGTGTGTCTCTGAGTTTCTCTCTCTCTCCTAGACTCTCCGGAGTGCCGCTCAATGAGTACAGGTTTATGATTATCTAGGAGTGTTTCTGTGTGTCTGTGAGTTTCTCTCTGTCTCTTAGACTCTCCGGAGTGCCTCTCCATGAGTACAGGTTTATAATTATCTATGAGTGTTTCTGTATGTCTGTGAGTTTCTATCTCTCTCTCTTGGACTCTCCGGAGTGCCTCTCCATGAGTGCAGGTTTATTATTATCTATGAGAGTTTCTGTGTGTCTGTGAGTTTCTCTCTGTCTCTTAGACTCTCCGGAGTGCCTCTCAATGAGTACAGGTTTATGATTATCTATGAGTGTTTCTGCATGTCTGTGAGTTTCTCTATGTCTCTTAGACTCTCTGGAGTGTCTCTTCATGTGTGCAGGTTTATGATTATCTATGAGTGTTTCTGCCTGTCTCTTAGACTCTCCGGAATGCCTATCTATGAGTACAGGTTTCTTATTATCTATGAGTGTTTCTGTGTGTCTGCGAGTTTCTCTCTCTCTCTTAGACTCTCCGAAGTGCCTCTCCATGAGAGCAGGTTTATGATTATCTATGAGTGTTTCTGTATGTTAGTGAGTTTCTCTCTCTCTCTCTTGGACTCTCCGGAGTGCCTCTCCATGTGTGCAGGTTTATAATTATCTATGTGTGTTTCTGTGTGTCTGTGATTTTCTGCTTGTCTCTTACACTCTCCGGAGTGCCTCTCAATGAGTACAAGTTTATGATTATCTATGAGTGTTTCTGTGTGTCTGTGATTTTCTGCCTGTCTCTTGGACTCTCGGGGGTGCCTCTCAATGAGTACAGGTTTAACATTATTTATGAGTTTTTCTGTGCGTCTGTGAGTTTCTCTCTCTCTCTTAGACTCTCCGAAGTGCCTCTCCATGAGTGCAGGTTTATGATTATCTATGAGTGTTTCTGGGTGTCTGTGAGTTTCTCTCTCTCTCTTGGACTCTCCAGAGTGCCTCTCCATGTGTGTAGGTTTATGATTATGTATGAGTGTTTCTGTGTGTCTGTGATTTTCTGCCTGTCTCTTGGACCCTCCTGAGTGCTTCTCAATGAGTACAGGTTTATGATTGTCTATGAGTGTTTCTGTGTGTCAGTAATTTTCTGCCTGTCTCTTGGACTCTCCAGAGTGCTTCTCAATGAGTACATGTTTATGATTATCTATGAGTGTTTCTGTGTGTCTGTGATTTTCTGCTTGTCTCTTGGACTCTACGGAGTGCCTCTCCATGAGTACAGGTTTATGATTATCAATGAGTGTTTCTGTGTGTCTGTGAGTTTCTCTCTTTCTCTTGGACTCTCCGGAGTGCCTCTCCATGTGTGCATGTTTATGATTATCTATGAGTGTTTCTGTGTGTCTGTGATTTTCTGCCTGACTCTTGGACTCTCCGGAGTGCCTCTCAAGGAGTACAGGTTTATGATAATCTATGAGTGTTTCTGTGTGCCTGTGAGTTTCTCTCTCTCTCTTGGACTATCAGAAGAGCCTCTCAATGAGTACAGGTTTATGATTATCTATGAGTGTTTCTGTGTGTCTGTAAGTTTCTCTCTGTCTCTTAGACTCTCCGGAGTGCCTCTCCATGAGTACAGGTTTATGATTATCTATGAGTGTTTCTGCATGTCCGTGAGTTTCTCTCTGTCTCTTAGACTCTCTGGAGTGCCTCTTCATGAGTGCAGGTTTATGATTATCTATGAGTGTTTCTGTCTGTCTCTTAGACTCTCCGGAGTACCTCTCAATGAGTACAGGTTTATTATTATCTATGAGTGTTTCTTTGTGTCTGTGAGTTTCTCTCTCTCTCTTAGACTCTCCGAAGTGCCTCTCCATAAGAGCAGGTTTATGATTATCTATGAGTGTTTCTGTATGTTAGTGAGTTTCTCTCTCTCTTTCTTGGACTCTCCGGAATGCCTCTCCATGTGTGCAGGTTTATAATTATCTATGTGTGTTTCTGTGTGTCTGTGATTTTCTGCCTGTCTCTTACACTTTCCGGAGTGCCTCTCAATGAGTACAGGTTTATGATTATCTATGAGTGTTTCTGTGTGTCCGTGATTTTCTGCCTGTTTCTTGGACTTTCCGGAGTGCCTCTCAATGAGTACATGTTTATGATTATCTATGAGTGTTTCTGTGTGTCTGTGATTTTCTGCCTCTCTCTTGGACTCTCCGGAGTGCCTCTCCATGAGTACAGGTTTATGATTATCTATCAGTGTTTCTGTGTGTCTGTGAGTTTCTCTCTTTCTCTTGGACTCTCCGGAGTGCCTCTCCATGTTTGCAGGTTTATGATTATCTTTGATGTTTCTGTGTGTCTGTGAGTTTCTCTCTCTCTCTTGGACTCTCGGGTGCCTCTCAAGGAGTACAGGTTTCTGATTATCTATGAGTGTTTCTGTGTGTTTGTGATTTTCTGCCTGTCTCTTAGACTCTCTGGAGTGCCTCTCAATTAGTACAGGTTTATGATTATCTATTGGTGTTGCTGCGTGTCTGTGAGATTGTGTCTCTTAACTCTCCAGAGTGCCTCTCCATGAGTGCAGGTTTATGATTATCTATGAGTGTTTCTGTGTGTCTATGAGTTTCTCTCTCTCTCTGACTTTCTGGGGTGCTTCTCAATGACTGCAGGTTTAGGATTATCTATGAGTGTTTCTGTGTGCCTGTGAGCTTCTCTCTCTCTCTTAGACTCTCCCGGGTGCCTCTCGATGAGTGCAGGTTTATGATTATCTATGAGTGTTTCTGCGTGCCTGTGAGTTTCTGCCTGTCTCTTAGACTCTCTGGAGTGCCTCTCCATGATGCAGGTTTATGATTATCTATCAGTGTTTCTGTGTGTCTGTGAGTTTCTCTCTTTCTCTTGGACTCTCCGGAGTGCCTCTCCATGTTTGCAGGTTTATGATTATCTTTGATGTTTCTGTGTGTCTGTGAGTTTCTCTCTCTCTCTGACTTTCTGGGGTGCTTCTCAATGACTGCAGGTTTATGATTATCTATGAGTGTTTCTGTGTGTCCGTGATTTTCTGCCTGTTTCTTGGACTTTCCGGAGTGCCTCTCAATGAGTACATGTTTATGATTATCTATGAGTGTTTCTGTGTGTCTGTGATTTTCTGCCTCTCTCTTGGACTCTCCGGAGTGCCTCTCCATGAGTACAGGTTTATGATTATCTATCAGTGTTTCTGTGTGTCTGTGAGTTTCTCTCTTTCTCTTGGACTCTCCGGAGTGCCTCTCCATGTTTGCAGGTTTATGATTATCTTTGATGTTTCTGTGTGTCTGTGAGTTTCTCTCTCTCTCTTGGACTCTCGGGTGCCTCTCAAGGAGTACAGGTTTCTGATTATCTATGAGTGTTTCTGTGTGTCTGTGATTTTCTGGGTGTCTCTTAGACTCTCTGGAGTGCCTCTCAATTAGTACAGGTTTATGATTATCTATTGGTGTTGCTGCGTGTCTGTGAGATTGTGTCTCTTAACTCTCCAGAGTGCCTCTCCATGAGTGCAGGTTTATGATTATCTATGAGTGTTTCTGTGTGTCTATGAGTTTCTCTCTCTCTCTGACTTTCTGGGGTGCTTCTCAATGACTGCAGGTTTAGGATTATCTATGAGTGTTTCTGTGTGCCTGTGAGCTTCTCTCTCTCTCTTAGACTCTCCCGGGTGCCTCTCGATGAGTGCAGGTTTATGATTATCTATGAGTGTTTCTGCGTGCCTGTGAGTTTCTGCCTGTCTCTTAGACTCTCTGGAGTGCCTCTCCATGATGCAGGTTTATGATTATCTATGAGTGTTTCTGAGTGTCTGTGAGTTACGGCCTGTCTCTTAAACTCTCCCGAGTGCCTCTTAATGAGTACAGGTCTATGAGTGTTTCTGTGTGTCTGTAAGTTTCTCTCTGTCTCTTAGACTTTCCGGAGTGCCTCTCCATGAGTGCAGGTTTCTGATTATCTATGAGTGTTTCTGTGTGTCCGTGAGTTTCTCTCTCTCTCTCGCTTGGACTCTCCGGAGTGCCTCTCCATGAGTGCAGGTTTATTATTATCTATGAGAGTTTCTGTGTGTCTGTGAGTTTCTCTCTGTCTCTTAGACTCTCTGGGGTGCTTCTCAATGACTGCAGGTTTAGGATTATCTATGAGTGTTTCTGCGTGTCTGTGAGTTTCTGACTGTCTGTTAGACTCTATGGAGTGTCTCTCCATGAGTGCAGGTTTATGATTATCTATGACTGTTTCTGTGTGTCTGTGAGTTTCTCTCTGTCTCTTAGACTATCCGGAGTGCCTCTCAATGAGTACAGGTTTATGATTATCTATGAGTGTTTCTGTGTGTCTGTGAGTTTCTCTCTCTCTCTTATACTCTCCGGAGTGCCTCTACATGAGTGCAGGTTTATGATTTTCTATGAGTGTTTCTGTGTGTCTGTGAGTTTCTGCCTGTCTCTTAGACTCTCTGGAGTGCCTCCCAATGAGTACACGTTTATGATTATCTATGAGTGTTTCTGTGTGTCTGTGAGTTTCTGTCTGTCTCTTAGACTCTCCGGAGTGCCTCTCAATGAGTACAGGTTTATGATTATTTATGAGTGTTTCTATGTGTCTGTGAGTTTCTGCCTGTCTCTTAGACTCTCTTGGGTGCTTCTCAATGACTGCAGGTTTAGGATTATCAATGAGTGTGTCTGTGAGCTTTTGCCTGTCTTTTAGACTATCTGGGTGTTTGCCTGTGCAAGGCCTTCTCTAAAGTCCAATCTGTGAATGCCGCGAGGGCTTCTCCATTCGTTTCCGTCATCGAATGTCTTCTGTGAATGTGTGCCTCTTTTAATAACGTAATGTTATTCTTTCCTGTGGGTATAAGGGCTTTTATATGTCAATAAAGTTATCACGTGAGATTTCGCACCCCTACTAGAACGCTTCGGCAATAAACTTTTTTTTTGCATACCAGTGTTATGTGATCTTCAACTGAAGTTAACTAACACTACAACTCCCAGAATGCATTACATTCTTACAAGAAAAGCAAGTACTGAAAATCGTGCCCCATGACAAGGTGTCATGCTACAAGCAGAATTTAAGAACACCACTCGCCGCCACCACCACCACTGTCTCAAAAATAAATACATGACCGTATCTCACGGGAACACTGAAGCACCAGTTTGCTGAGAATTGTTTCAGTCACTTCAGGAAAATCTTTCTAGTAGAGAGAGGTCTTTGTAAAATCAGATTGCGGATTTCTTTCACTCCACTCAGAAAGCACGAACCCTGAACCCAATGCACACCACATTTCACAAAACCAACAATATCATCTACCAAACCAGATAGGTATTTTGGTGGAAATTCGTCCAGAATCTCAAAAGATATAAATAAGCAAATGAAATGGCACACTCTTCTTTTTTTCCAAATGTAATCTACATATACTATAAATGAATCAAATTTAAATGTACATATGCAGGCAGGCGTGTACACAGCAGACACACGCAAAAATTCACGTACACACTTGTGTTGACCGTTTACCTATTTTGACACATTTTCATGGTGTTGAAAAGTAAGAAGGTAGTTTACTGTAAGCGTAAGACTACTTTGCCTTGTTATAGATAATACGTTTGAGGTCTCGATTCGAAGGAAAAAGTGTCGATGGAAATGCCTATTAAACTTTTAACAGAAAGCTGATGGTGCAAGCAGTAAAGGCCTGGGGCCTCATTTATGAGGCTGTGCGTCACTTTTACGCTGCCGGTGGGTCACTTTTTGTGACGCACCAGTGGCGTAAAAAATGCGCCTTGTTGCGCCATATTTATAAAGTGACGCATCTAGGTAGATGCGTCACTTTGTAAACCCCTGCACCACATTATACCAGGTATAATGTATGCAAGGGGGGCGTATTGACGCAAGGAAGGATCGTAGAAGTGACGCAGTGAAATCTATGAGATTTCACTGCGTCACTTTTAGGACGCAGTTGCGTCAAAATCTTGCGCCTGCCTCACAGCAGGCGTAAGACTGACGCAGGCCCTTTCACATGGGGCTTGCCCCATGTGAAAGGACGCATTGCTGGAGTTGCGTCACTTTTGTGACACACTCCAGCAATGCGTCACTTTTGCGCTTACAGATACGTCAGAAATACTGACGTATCTGTAACTCCTTGCGACATGATGCGTCATACATTTAATATGACGCATCAGGAATGTCGCAAGGAGTGCGCATTAAGAAGTGACGCATTGCTGCTTTCACGCAGCGATGCGTCATTTCTCATAAATGAGGCCCCTGGTTCACATAGAACCTCGCTCTGGTGGCGGAGTCGCCGCCATCTTGGGAGAGTCTCCGCTCTCAGGGCGGATTCTCCGCAATGAGTTTTCTCTGAGCGGAAACTACGTCAGGGAAGCAAAGGCTTCTGTGAATCAGGCCCTATGGGTTCGCAGTGGCACAATATACGTTTTCACACAAATACGCCCATTTGACGATTCTAGTTCATAACGCTGCTTTACAGCTGAGCTGCTAGGAGTGGCCGGGCGCTAATAGTAATTTGGGTGAAAATGAAACTCCTCTCTAGTGTTGGGAAACACGTGTGATTTAACTGCTGTGTTAACTCCACAAATGGCTCACCTATTCTAACTTAACTTAAGATTCGCAGATGTTACAACTGGATGCTCCGCATCACTGAGTTATCTGTAAAGTAAACAGCCGAAGTGACATCTACCCTCACTCACACTGGGACACCAAACTCTACTTATTGTGAGAAATGTAAAAAAAAAGCCGTAGCCACCAAGATTTAAAAAACCATACCTTTTTCCTAGCTAAACTGGTACATACAGGATACATGCATTGGTCTCCTGCTTGTGCCATACACGCCAAACGTATTATTCACATCTTTGCTCTTAGAGAACTGTTAATTAATCTGTTCTGAATGCGGTGTCCATAAGCAATCGAAATCCCATTGAATAAATGGAAGACAGTCTAATTCCAAATAATCATACTCTTGAATACCTGTCTGGCTGACACACTTTATACTAGAACTACTTAGAACAAGTGCCATTTTTTATAATTTACTGTCTGTATGTTCTACCGAATAAGCAGGCCACGGTTTTTTAATAGTGCTTAACAATATCTATTCCCATTATCAGTGTATTCAATTTCTTCAGCGTATATTTTTAATCTGTTTCTCAAATAAACAGCTAATTCCTTCTAATTATATTTAATGTTGATAACCACATACATGTTTAATTCTTATGAACTAAACATTATTTCAACATTCATTGCTTTTCAGGTTTCAGTTACCCTTTCTTCAGTTTAAAAGATGTATAGTCTTGAAAGAACCTGCTGACATTCCTAAAATCACTTTCACAACATCAGAAAAATCATCAGTTCACAAATACTCATACACACATTCCACACACCTGGTACTAAGACTACTGACTCTGTAAGCACATAGCTTGATTACTCACAACAGTGTAAAATATACAGGGGTAGAGTTACAAGCCCCTTGCGCCACTTTGCATCACTTTTAACATGGGAAAAGTGACGCAAAAGTGGTGCAAGGGGCATGTAAATAGCCCCACAGTTTCCAATTCAGGTCTAGATTACTTTGCTGGTGTCAGAGCATTTTTTGCGTTAGGATTCGATTTTACATGAATTGTATATTGATGCCAGTGCAATTGTGCACCAAAATTTCCACGATATTTGGAAGGGCTAACCAGTGTAAAAAGTCATGGTTTTGCACGTGTGTGTTAGTGGAAGTATGTTTAAAAAAAAGTGAAACCTCACCAGAACGATCTCTGTAATCTGGAATTGTTGCGGCAAAATTACACTAGTGAACATTTTGGATCGCGATTGTGAACTGTTGCATCAGTGTAAGAGAAGTAATCTCACGCAAAGGAAGTACATCGTACTGTTTTTAATTTCAACATGTACATGTATCGAAATGTTATTTATATGAAGAGCGAAACTGAATTGCAGCATCAGAAAGTTGAGGTTGTTTATATCCAACAAAAATATTCCCGACATTAGCACTTTGATAATACTTTTTTTTAAGTAAAAATGAAATGAAATGAAATGAAAATAAGATTTGTAGAGCTCTGCAGTTGTCCTGAGGCGTCCAGGACTAACACAGGGTGTAGAGCAACGTGGTAAAATGGCAACGCGCCGTTCACCGGTATGAAAAGCTGTAAACCTTAGCACAGTCCTATAGAATACAATTCTTCTGGTTTTGAGAACACCTTTGATAAAATGTGGCCTAACTCGTAAGATGTTAAAGTTAACCGTTAATTTCTATGACATCTAAGATGTTACACTTCTTTACCTCAGTGAACACTACAGACATATACATGATTCTAGCATAATCTAAAAAAAAGCTAAATAAATATATAAAAAGAGATATTGGCTGTTCACATAACAAGGGCAGGCAATCCATTCCTGTCACACTCACTCTATACAATTGACATTGTATATATATTTGATTCACAAGAAACACTTTCCACAGGCTGGACTTTCTGAATGATATTGCACATAATATAATCTAATAATACTGGATAGCTAAAACTATTAAGCAGCTACATTAACTAATATAAGTACATGCAAATGTGCTGATTGAAAAATAATAATAATAGGCGAAATCTACAACGTAGCAAGTAGTGGCCTGAAGTAATCAAAAGGGGACACGCAGCGCTTTCCAAACTTCTAAAAATGTTTAATAATATCAAGTAAGGCTGTACTGAAGTGCCCAGACTTACCGTTGCCCATGGCTAGTACTTGCATGTTTTCGAACTCCAGGGTGGTGTAGGCTGGGTCTAAGGCCTCGCTGTAGTCTGCCATCTCCATGTCTAGCAGGGCTTTCGAAAGCCGCATTATCATCAGCAAACAGCGCCCAGGCCCCAGCCAGTCCCTTGTTTGAGGTTATTGGCCCTCAGAACCCCGGCTGCCTCCGCGCTGGCCCGTCCCCTCTCTGCTGTCCTTAATTTGAGAGATTCCTCTGGCAGGATTAGTTTAGCTTCAAGGCCTATACTCTCTCGGCTCAGGGGTGGAGGCCTGGGCGAGTTAATGTTTAATCACCCCTCCTGGTTGATGTACACGGCAAATACTCTTTTAAGGTAGAGCGGCACTGATTTTGTTGACTGTTTATTACATAATTGCGCACACTTTGCCAGTTTCCGCTACTGGGTAGGTCAGTGCCCTCCTGACTCAGTTATGTTTTAAAAAAAATATATAATTTAAAGGGAGCTCTGGGGCTTTAACCCCGGTCTTTATTGTTCGCTGTTAGCAAAGGCGATCTTCAAGGCAGCACCGGCGAGACAATCTTCCACCATCATCACAATGGAAAGTGATGCCACAGGAGTGCAAGGTAAACAATCACTGCAGTCTCTCAGCCTGATGTTATCTGGAGCTAATTAGCATTTTTAGCACTACTGCCAGTGCTGTAGCAAGCGTGCTGTGGGTCCCACTACGACCAAGGGAAAATGGGCCCCATGTTTGGTGGCAAAAGAGATAAATAAATGGGGTCAAGAGGCCTTCCACAACACAGGCCCAAGTGTCACTTAATTTGTACCAGTGTTTGCCGGTACGAGGCACAGGCTATAGTGTCTGGGAACCGGACTTTTGATCATCAAACTTATGTCTAAAGCAAAAAAAAGAAAGGCAGACAAAGGGGGGAAAAAGGAAGAAGAAAAAGATGGGAAAACAATGGCAGAGCAAATAGGGCTGGCAAACAGCCTGCAAGAATCAGATAAATAGGCAAGAGGTGCAGGGTGGTGTAAGAAAGAAGCTCGAGGTGGAATCAAGACCAGGCAGACTTGGTACTCTCCATCTCTGGCATTCCACATCACCGGTGCAGGCTCCAAAGAACAACTTTGAGCTCCTACAGTTATTATTCTTAATATTAATGTTCAAATTAAGTACTGCAGCACCTGCTAAAATAAAGCAATCTCACCCTGGCTACAGTTGGCCACCTTGCAGGTTGGTGTTTATTGTCTACCACATCTAAATCCGAATACAATTTCTTTTCTTTTGTGGCTATCATTTATTTTTTTAGGACCAGTGTTTTTCCTTCTGCAGTTTTTTTTTGCTAATTTAATTAACCTAGTATATATGTATATATATATATATATATATATATATATATATATATATATATATATATATATATATATATATATATATATCAGTATATATTATATTATATAGTTTTATTGATATCTGATCCAATTACCAAAAGCAAAAAAACAGGAAAAGGTCTCCGACCCCATTTCTCGTCTTCTTCGACTTCAATCCAGTGTTGGAGGGAGCTCCTCTCTTTACTCCAAATGAAGCACCAGAAAGATCAGATCAGGGCCCGAAATCTACATTTCATTTATGGTACTAGCCTCTGAGTGGGTACTCTGGTATACAGCTTCAGAAGTTACTGTGGTCACAGATCAAGGCGGATAAACTGTGATTTTTCCTGAAGAAGGAAGGAGGTTCATGCAACCCTGCCTGCCCAAAGACTCTTCTCTGGCTACTAGGGTAGCAAAGAGTCACATTGAAAGCTCAGTGCGGTCTTCAGAAGGTTTTTTTGGGGGGATAACGCAACCTTCCTTTGGAAACTAACCCCTCAATGTAATTTGGTTAGAACCATATATGGAGTCACTCTTTTTAGTCCATCAACCAATGACCATCACCCAGATTCACAGACTCCCTTCATTTCTGTTTCTGTGTAACTCGCGGCTAATAGAATGATTGAAATTCTATTTTTTTGTATTAAAATTTTTATTGGTTTTTATAATGAAAAGCAACACAGAAGAACTGAGAAGAGAGAAGAAAAAGATTCAACATCCAACAGTTGCATAATGTGTACAATAAAGTGGTGCATACAGATACTGATTTAAAAAGGCAGGAGAATGGAAAGGGGCGACCACTCGGTCCCCCCGAACGTATGGCAGAGTGCCTCGATCCCCCCGGGAAGCCATTTTGGGCGGGAGGCGCGTCTCGGCTGGTATGCCCGAAGTGGCGTAGCCGGGGCGCGCTTTTTCCCGCCCTAGAGTGGGCTGGCCTAGACACTGACGCGGCCGGCCACGCCCTCGGGGCAGGCAGGGGCGGGTTTACGCCCGCCCTGAAGATGGATAAAAAGGGACGCAAGACCAGAAGACATCCTCTTGTTCCTGTGCTCTGAAGCTGCACCTCCTCGCTGCCCGTGAGCTCGAGACGGAACGAAGAGCCAATTTTTGAGCGTTTTAATCGTTCTTGTTTGTTTTTCAGTTACTCTGTTGGAGAATGCCGAAGAAGGTGGGAAAACGCATGACTACTGAACAGATGCTGCGTGTTCTCATGAAGGAGATGTCCGAACTAAAGAAGTGGGTGGATAAGAACGAGGAAGGGGGAGCAAAACGTCCTTTGGCGGGAGCAGCCCCGGGAGGGAAAAACAAGAGGCCCAGGAGGGGAGCAGCGGGAGAAGACATCCCGGGTCCCAGTGCCCCGCTCGAGGCACCAACTCCCGTGCCGGAGGAGGGGAATCCGATTCCCGTTGTGGTCACCCCCGTGTCCGAGGACGATATGCCGCCCGAGCTGGCAGCACAATTGGCAGCGTGGTTGGGTAAAGGTAACGAGGGCGCCACGACTGTCGACGCGCAGGCGCTGATAAAGCAATTGCGTGAGAAACGGGAGGCAGCCAAGGTGTCCGTGCCGGCTGCAGTAGTGGACAAGACACCAGGGACGATTGCGACCACAGAGGCAGCGTCCGGTGCAGGTAAGCGGCCATTGCCGATTGCAAGGGATGAGTCAACACCCTCTCGTAGAGAAAGGTTGGGTCAACATGTTCCTTTGGCAATTAAGGAAAAGATTTGGGCGGGGGAGTATGTGAACATTTTCTCATTGCTTGTTGATCATTATGAGGTGGAGCATGTTAAGAGTCAGAAGGATCTCATGCATCCGAGTGTTTGGCGCGCAAAAATGGCTGCCTTTAAAGTGAATGAGAATATTGGCAATTGGGGCAATGCTTGGGGAATTTTTACGTCAATCTTGGGGGAACGTAGGCCTGAGTTGCTTTCCGAGTTTCCAATCTATCAATCGCGAATCATGGGGTACTCGACATCGCACCAGGGTAACCATTGGTTTTGTTACGATAATCTTTTCAGAAAGGCAAAGGAGCATAATAAAAGTTTAACCTGGGATTGTTATGATTCTTTGACTTGGGATAAAATGAAGGAGACAGGAATGTTAAAAATGCCGTTGGTAGGAGGTAATGTTGGCGAATCCTCCCGGCAATATGCAGGGACGCCCTTTCGATCAGGTACGGGTACCGACGATTACTCGAAACCTGCCGGCAATACTGGAAAAAGGGGTTTCTGCTTTAATTTCAACAGAGGTAAATGTACTAGACCCCAGGGATCGTGTAAATTCAAACATGAATGTAGTGGTTGCGGGTCGTCCCATCCTGAGTCCACGTGCAGAGCCAGAACGGGTGATAATGGGGGGAGAGGAGGCGCCAAACAGGTCTAATGCAGTCCGAGGGGCGCCTTTACCAACCCCGATTGATACCCTGGCAATGATTCCCTGGCTCAGTGAATACCCGGATCGTACTTCTGCTGGGGTGCTGCGGAACGGTTTTTCGTATGGTTTCCGCATCCCGGTAGGGGACTTTCAGGGTGTGGAGAAGTGCAAAAATCAACTTTCCGTCCTGCAGCATACGCCCGTAGTACAGGATAAGATCCGTAAAGAGGTTGCCCGAGGTCGGGTCGCCGGCCCGTTTAGTGTACCCCCGGTTCAGAATTTTGTTTGTTCTCCCTTAGGGGTAGTCCCCAAGAAAGACCCAGGTGAGTTCCGACTGATTCATAATTTGTCAGCCCCACGAGGTCTTTCTGTAAACGATGCAATTGATCCAGAAGTGTGTTCGGTGCGGTACGCATCCTTCGATGAGGCCGTAGCCATTTTGAATCGCCTGGGGCCCGGGGCGCTGATGGCGAAGTCGGATATCGAGTCAGCGTTCCGATTGCTCCCGGTACACCCAGACGACCAGCGTCTCCTGGGATTCATGTTTCAGGGTTGCTATTACATGGATAGGTGTATGCCGATGGGGTGCTCTATATCCTGTGCCTATTTCGAGAAATTCAGTAGTTTTCTACAATGGGTCTTCACAAAGAAAACGGGTTTCCAATATGTAATGCACTACCTTGATGATTTTCTGTTTCTTGGGGCAGCCGGGGATCTTGAATGTGGCCGGGCCTTGGCCGAATTTTGTGTGTTAATGAACCAGTTTGGTGTGCCATTGGCGCCGGGTAAAACAGTGGGTCCTACGACTTGCCTCGAGTTTCTGGGGATCGAGTTGGACTCCAGTGAGGGTTGTTTCCGTTTGCCAGCTGACAAAGTGTTGAAGTTCAGGGCTGCACTGCAAGTGTGTATAAATGCATCTAAAGTTACGCTGCAACAATTACAGCAGTTGGTGGGACAGTTGAATTTTGCCCTGAGGGTGATACCAATGGCCCGCCCCTTTTCCCGTTCAATTGCCCAAGCGATGGTCGGCCTAAATGAGGGCCATCATCGCACGAGACTATCGGCTGAGGTCCGCCAGGACATGCGTATTTGGTTAACATTTCTGGCGGACTTTAATGGTCGAATCGTCTGGAATAAACCAGCCGTGTCCTCTGAAGAGCTGGGGCTATGGACAGATTCAGCAGGAAGCATAGGTTTTGGCGCCATCTTCGGCACAAAATGATCGGCACAGAAATGGCCGACATGGTGGCATGAGAATGGTCTGACTAGTAATATTGCTTTCCTGGAACTGTTTCCCATCCTGGTGGCCTTGAGAACATGGCCCGATGGGTTCAAAGATCACTCTGTCATATTTTGGTCTGACAATATGACCGTGGTCGAGTGTATCAATAGTCAGGCAGCACGCTGTAAATTGCTTTTAAGACTGCTCAAGGAAATTGTTTTACTGTGTATGCAATTGAACGTGCTATTCAGAGCGAAGCATGTCCCAGGGGTGATGAATCAGGCGGCTGACGCACTGTCTCGTTTTCAAATGCAGGCTTTCTCGGGTTTCCTCCCCTCAGCGGACCCAGAGCCGGCACCCTTTCCCGAAGCTCTCTGGTCTCTCGGTGCCCCGAACTTCGTCACCTCGTGGGAGAGAGTCTAGCACCAAGGACAAGGAAGGCATACGAAGGGGCGTTTCGGGCCTATTTAGCCTTTTTGGGGACTGATAGAGAGGGGCTTTGGGGCCACGAGGAATGGGTGGTGCATTTTCTGATGTCCTTGCGTAGGGCTGGGAAGTCGGTGGCTACGGCCCAGAGGCATCGTGCTGCCATTTCCTTTGTTGCCAGGGCTCATAATATCCGGGACCCGACAGCGTCTTTCGTGGTACAGAAAGCGCTGCGAGGGTGGCAACGCCTTGAGGGTCGCAGAGTAGACGAGAGGCGCCCGATAGGTTTGGATAGGTTGGCCCAGTTGTTGGCCACACTCCCTGCCACATGCTCATCTCAGTTTGAGACAGCATTGTTCTGAGCCGCTTTTACGCTTGCATTTCATGGGGCGATGAGGGTGAGCGAACTGGTAGCGAGGAACAAACTGGATGTGGCGGGGGGTTTGTGCCAGGAACACGTTCAGATCAGAGGAGAGACGATGACTGTCTCCTTTGTCAGGTCCAAGACCGATCAAGATGGGATGGGTGACTGCATAATCATACGCAGGATTCCCGGGTCCTCCATGTGTCCGGTAAAGTGTTTAGAAGACTACCTAGCACGAAGGGTGGCATCATGGGGGGGGACGTTGTTGAGACACGCGGACGCCACCCCACTGACGAAATTTCAGTTTCAGCGGGTGCTTGCGATGTCAATTGCCGCTGCGGGCTTGAACCCGGGCGAATTTGGGACCCATTCCTTTCGTATAGGGGCTGCTACAGAAGCTACAGCCAGGGGTCTTAATGTGGAACAAGTGAAACGAGTGGGGCGTTGGTCCTCTAATTGTTACAAGAGATATGTGCGGTTGCACATGTTGTGAAGCTGTCATAATGTACTCACGCTTCTTGTTTTTCTTTGGTTTTCAGTTTCGCAAGCTTACGAGGCGGGGCGGACTATGCAGTCGACCCAACACCGAGCCAGCGGTCAGACATCACCGACTGTGAAAAAGGAGGTGTGGGTCGTGGGCCACTCATACGTGAGGCGTGCTGCGGACGTATTCAAAGCAGGTGACATGATTCACGTAGCTGGGGAATACGGGTACAGGGTGTCCTTCTACGGAAGAGGCGGTCTCTGTATTGACCAGTTTCAAACATTTTTCGAGGGTTTGTTAGGGCGGACGAGGTCACCGCCGTCTATAGTTATAGTACATGTAGGGGGCAATGATTTGGTCACCACCGGTAGACGACTTCTCCTGGAGGCAATGCTTTCCACTGTAAGTTGGTTGGCGAGGAGAGTTCCGGGGTGCACAATTGCGTGGTCCCATTTGATTCCACGAAAGATGTGGCGGGGGGCTATTTCTATTCCTGCTTTGAATCATTCTGTTAGAAAGCTTAACAACAAAGTGAGTAGGTTGTTCCGTTCCAGGACATTGCATTCTATTTCTCATGGCTGTATTTATGATGACAGTATGTATTTGGGGGATGGTGTGCATTTGTCTCGGGTGGGGAATGAGTTACTCATAGGAGACTTCTTAGCATGGTTAAAAACGTTGAAACATGACCTTTAGGTAGGAGTTTTGTGGGGGGTCCGGATAGCCGGTCAACTATCCGGCCTGTGGCGGTAAGGTCATGATCGGTGAGCACTAATTGGAAGATCCCTATGAGTGGGCGTCACCCAACACGGATGGGAGCGCTCGGGAGAGGTGGCCTTTGGCCCCTCAACGGGGAGGCGGTCCCTTCTAAGGATGGGTCGCCGAAAGAAAAGGAAAGGCGGTCAAGGCCCTTTCCTGTGTAGGAGGGGTTACAGCCCCCTCCTGGGGAATTTCCCGGGGCCAGTGACATCTGCGACGGCAGATGCGGTAAGTTGTGTGGGGTTGGGGGGAGGTCTACGATACCTTCTAGATACCTCACACGAGTCTTCGAACGACCTTTAACTGGCGTCGAGTTTATAGGTGCCCCCGTCAAGTCAAGGGAAATTGGTAGTAGTTGCACTTGAGTACGCCTCAGTGCTGTCGCCCCTCCCAAGTGGGGGGGGTATGTCTGGTTAGGGATCTTGACACCGGTTACGACCTTGCCGTTGGCCCTTAAACGTTAGGATGTACAATTTCAATATTTCAAGAAAATGTTTTGTAGGATGTTAGTTCGGCTAGGAGAACCTCTGTATTAGAGAATCTGTTAAGGTTAGCCAAACATCGCAATGTGGTAATGAAATTGTACATTAATATGAAACTGTTTAATGTTTTTAAATTTTGTTTTAATAAATACGGCCGGGAGGGTCACTCCCTCCCACTTCCAAAAACTTCAAGAACTGTTTCCGGTTTCCCTCTTTTGGGGATTGTGTTGAGAGGGGGTGGCGGGTATCTCAGCCATATGGAAAGGGGCGACCACTCGGTCCCCCCGAACGTATGGCAGAGTGCCTCGATCCCCCCGGGAAGCCATTTTGGGCGGGAGGCGCGTCTCGGCTGGTATGCCCGAAGTGGCGTAGCCGGGGCGCGCTTTTTCCCGCCCTAGAGTGGGCTGGCCTAGACACTGACGTGGCCGGCCACGCCCTCGGGGCAGGCAGGGGCGGGTTTACGCCCGCCCTGAAGATGGATAAAAAGGGACGCAAGACCAGAAGACATCCTCTTGTTCCTGTGCTCTGAAGCTGCACCTCCTCGCTGCCCGTGAGCTCGAGACGGAACGAAGAGCCAATTTTTACCCACCCACCAGCCCCTGAAGACAGCCAGTTGTTTTAATAAAATTGATCGATAATTCTATTTCGTTACGGGTTGTGTTAGTATCGTGTTGATGTTGAATGTGTAATAAAGATTGGTCTAATTTTGTAGGTTTGGTGATTAAAGAAATTCGGATTTAACGTCCATTTATTAATGTGCTTTTCGGCCATAGTGGCCAATGTTGGTTTTTTAGTTTAATTAGCATTTGTCGTATTTATTTTGGTCGGGCGGTAAGGTCATGATCGGTGAGCACTAATTGGAAGATCCCTATGAGTGGGCGTCACCCAACATGGATGGGAGCGCTCGGGAGAGGTGGCCTTTGGCCCCTCAACGGGGAGGCGGTCCCTTCTAAGGATGGGTCGCCGAAAGAAAAGGAAAGGCGGTCAAGGCCCCTTCCTGTGTAGGAGGGGTTACAGCCCCCTCCTGGGGAATTTCCCGGGGCCAGTGACATCTGCGACGGCAGATGCGGTAAGTTGTGTGGGGTTGGGGGGAGGTCTACGATACCTTCTAGATACCTCACACGAGTCTTCGAACGACCTTTAACTGGCGTCGAGTTTATAGGTGCCCCCGTCAAGTCAAGGGAAATTGGTAGTAGTTGCACTTGAGTACGCCTCAGTGCTGTCGCCCCTCCCAAGTGGGGGGGGTATGTCTGGTTAGGGATCTTGACACCGGTTACGACCTTGCCGTTGGCCCTTAAACGTTAGGATGTACAATTTCAATATTTCAAGAAAATGTTTTGTAGGATGTTAGTTCGGCTAGGAGAACCTCTGTATTAGAGAATCTGTTAAGGTTAGCCAAACATCGCAATGTGGTAATGAAATTGTACATTAATATGAAACTGTTTAATGTTTTTAAATTTTGTTTTAATAAATACGGCCGGGAGGGTCACTCCCTCCCACTTCCAAAAACTTCAAGAACTGTTTCCGGTTTCCCTCTTTTGGGATTGTGTTGAGAGGGGGTGGCGGGTATCTCAGCCATATACAACAGGCATAAAGCCAGTACATAAGAAGCAACAGAAGCATTTGACACCTGACTATGTGCAACAAATAGGACTGGATGAAGTGAAGCAAGTGGAAGTGTCAGATGTACACCTTTTGTAAATGCCCTGGTATTATAATAAATAAGAAAGAAAGGTAAAGAGGGGGTAGAAGGACAGGAAGGAGAGGGTGGAATCATGTGATACTGTGCGCGGGCGGGATCCAAGATTCAGATATGATAAGAAGAGTAAGAATAAGAATTAGTGGTCGGAATGTGGTTGTGGGATTTCCCTTTTGGTGGCAAGGTCGTGAATAAAAAAAGTCAAGCGTATTCCAAATACCCTGAGATTGGGGCAAGTGCAATTCTAATGGTTTAGTGACAATCCCAAAAATCATGATTCTGGATGAATCACTGGACTGTCCAGAGCTGCAAAAAAAACTGTATTGCCCCAAACAGTTGTTAACAGTTCTCTTCCTATCTCATTCTATTTTGTGTAATCTAATGCAAACTCAGTGCCACACACATATTGCTTAATGTAGAGCACCTCATGTTTAGGTGCTTTGTTTATCTGTGGTGGTTTAGTGATCAGGACTTTGGGGTGTAGAAGAAATACTAGCTGTAATTCTCCGGGTTTTGAGTTGTACGGTGTAATCATCTTGCTCCAAATCTTCAGACTGCCAGAGATGCAAATCAACTTGACCAAGAGTGATGGACCCTGTGACCTATCACACATCCACAGTTTCTGTTTTGTGAGACCAAGAAAGGACATCACTGCATTCAGCTCTCTAGCAGAATAATGTACCTTCAGGTCCCAAAAGCCAGACAATTGATAACAGCTCACCACACTCACACAATGATTGACAGCCCAGAATCTGCAACTCCATCAAGTAATATGAACAGCCATATGTCATATTGCAGGTCTTAGCTGATAACCGCACAGTGTGTTTGCAAGCAGGGTCTGCTATAGGGAGCAGTAGCAAAGCTGTATGGAATGGACCAGGTTCAGGAGCCAGAACTGGAGTCCTCTGGAGTCAGATTAGACATATAAGTGAATCATGGGGTATGCACTTGTCTGTGTGTGTATACACGTGTATGTGCGGGTGGGTTTATATTTCTGTGGGCCTGCTTGTATTTGTAAATGTGGGAGTATACTTGGCATACGTGATGACTGTCAGGCTGGGAGAGCCCCCTCCTTACTGGACTCCTGGCCCCTGGCATCCTAGTACACCCCTGAAATCATTTGCTGTTCCCTATGGGGCCATCACTAGCATAATGAGGCAAACGTCTGGAATATTAATAGCAATTCTTGGCATACTGTAGGGATGATTAGCATGATGGTCCAAATTCAAGGCATATTGTGCTTCAGCATCATGGCATGATGTATGGATGCTCATGACTGGCATAAACCGGTAAACAAAGTTTATAACGAAACGTTATCTCCGCTGGGAATCACAACGCGGTTGTTCTCACGACCGCGTTGTGATTCCACATACCATTACTCCGCAAGTCAGAACACCGACTTGCAGAGGAGGGGGAGGGAGGTGTTGGATTTAAAATCCAACACCTTCCCTACTGTCCGCATAGACTGGTGTTGGAATAGTAATTTATACTATTCCAACTTCCAGCGCCCCCCCTGCGCAAGTCGTTGTTACGGCTTGCGGACTAAAGGTATGCGGAATCACAACGTGGTCGTGATAACGACCGCGTTGTGATTCCCCGCGGAGAAAAAGGCTGCAGGATTAGATCATATATTCGTATAAAGCTGACACGAATAATAGTAATTTGTGACATATTGTGGGCAATCTTGGCAGGGTGATGCACATTCCTGGCACATTGTTGCTAAACCTTATAATTTTGTAGGAATCTTTGGAACCAGTCCCTTCAATAATAGTGTCCTCTGATAAAGGGGCCCATTCTTTACATTATGTGATGATCATTGACGTAGCATTTGCCATCCTTGGTATAATTGTGGAGTACCTACTGTTGGACTTCACCCTCTCAGCAGAGTACTCCACTAAACGTTTTGCTTTCATCCTCCACTTTTCTACCCCCGTTTTGGTTGGCTCTTAGGACTCTGCAGACTTTACCATGGCCAACCAATGCTAAAATGCCTGTGCTTTGTCCTTTAAACATGGTGAAATTGGCTTACACCCAATTGTGTCCTTTACTTTAAGTGTAAATCCCTAGGAAAGTGGTACTAAATGTATCCATGGTCTGTAAATTAAATGTTACTAGTGTTCCCGCAGCACTAATGGTGCCACTCACTTAAGTAGCCTTTAATCCAGCCTCAGGCCTGCCACTTCATCCTGTGTGTTCCTTTCCGACATGGCAAACGAAACCCTTTACCAGGCCTAAGCCTTCCTTTTTTAAAGCACATAAGTACCCCTTGGAGTAGACTCTAAATAACGCACAGGGCAGGAGCAGTGTATTTAAAAAGTTGGACATGTACTTTTAACTTTTACATGTCCTGGAAGTGAAAAACATTCAAATTCATCTTTCACTAATGCAAGGCCTCCCTCTCCAATAGAATGGCATTGGGTTACTTTATTATATTTAATAAGTAATAACTTTCAATTGGGCAGGAATATTGAGTTTGGTCTCCGAAGAAACGTAATCTAAATTCCTCTTTAATTATAAAGTTAGTTTTTAGGTAATAATTCTGAAAATGCCACTTTTACAAAAAAATTATTTTCTTGTCTCAACCATTTGATGCCTGCAGCCTGCATCCTGGATAACATGACTAGGTGTATCTGGCAGTTGATCTTCGTGTATTGCTCCTAGATAGCAAGAATAGGTGTTGGCAGGGTGGGCCATCTCTGACTTGAGGGCTGAGCTGTCACCTACCACACTTGCACATCACAAAGACTCAAGCCTCAGCACTCTCCCAATGAGTTTCACAGTAGTCTTTTGTGCCCTTAGGCAATTGGGGGCCAGGGAAAGTAGGCAAAACATTCCAACCACATATCGGGGTGGAACCCTCTGAAAACTTCTCCTAACTCAAAGCTGGCACCAAGGATAAATAGGGGACTCTCAATCCAACACCTAGTTACACATTTGGATTGCAAAAACTCAGAAGAAGTACTACAGGGCTGCAAGAAAGGTTGCTATTCTGCTGCCTTGCTTCTCTGATGCTGTACTGCCTGCGTAAGAAGGACTGGATCTACATCTTGAACCCAGGACCACCAGAGTGACTCCAAGAGCAAGTTGGCTGCCCTCCTGATCAGAAACTCAGGAACAGAAAATGCTTCAACCACTTTATATTCTGCAACTGTGCTCTGTTAGCTGTGAGTTTTACCCCCAGGCAGTAGCGGTCGGTGGTAGGAGTGCTGCAGGGCGGTGACGTGGGGAGGGGGGGCGTCAGGATGGGGGGTAGTAAACTACGGAATATGGCCAAATACAGGTAAGTAAACATAAAAATAAATAAAATGAATTTCGTTGTGCGCGCAACAAAATTCATTTTATTTATTTTTATGTTTACTTACCTGTATTTAGCGTATTCCATAGTTTACTACCCCCCACCCTGCCCCTCCCCCTCCCCACGTCACCGCCCGGCAGCACTCCTATCACCGAACGCTCCTGCCCCCAGGTGGTGCCACCCCAGTCCTGGACCCTTGGAAGTGGGCCTGACGGTGCTCTACTAGCCGAGCTGTCGACTTTTGATGCGGAACTGATGCTGCGTAACACATCTCCTCAACTCTGCATCAGAACTGCAGCTGTGTGACGCATCCCTGACACTGGACCCTGCAGCTCTTCGGAAACACCACTGTGTGAATGCATCTTTGATGTAGGACCTCATACTGTAGGCTGCAACTTCTCAGAACTCTCACTGCGCAATGTATTCTTTTTTTTTTTTTAATTTTTGAAAACCTTTATTGTGCAAGCAGAAGCGTACAAATACGGGCCTACAACCAATCAGGCCGGCCACGACACATTGTGGACGCACGAAATCAGTATTGAAATTCTCCAGCAGGTTCTCAGCAGTACATGAACAATCAGACATTAAAAGGCCCGGTATAACCGCTAGGAGCAGGATAAGAGAAGGTTAATTTTATATTATAGTAGGAAGTATAGCAGGACCAGTTGCAACTGTTTAACATCTGAATTCCTATGGCGGGCAGTTGGTAAAGCATCAGTACAAAGGAGCAGTGAGAATCGGAAATAATAGCAACAATTGGCGAAGTCAACACACAGTCTCCCCGTTTCTAATCAGTTCCCACCGCTGCCCACCGTCCACCCGTCACCACCTGAATAAGTGCTGGTACAAATCAAAGAAGTCAGAGCAGCAACGCAAAGATAGCCATCCACTATACTAACCCAAAGAGAGGGAAAAGGAGAGAAAGGGTAGATAAAAGGAAGGAATATTAAAAACAATAAAGAATGAACGCAGCACCGCAGGACGTGCCCCATGGCGAGCAAAGCAAACAATTCTAGAGACCCTCGGTGGGGGTCGAGGCAAGTAAGACTTGTAAGTGTGCTATCATTATCATTGAAGCGAAGAAGTCATATCCTACACTGTCAGCTAACACCCCATGAAGTACGTGCACGGAAACAGCGTCCCAATAAAGGGATACAAAAGAGCCATAGAACTAAGAAAAAAAGAACAATATACAGACCCCATCCCACCCACACCACCCAGCACCCCTGCAGAAGGCTACGGCCTACCCCCCCGGCAGCGTGCCTGTCGCCCTAAGTAGAACCTGAAATACAGAAGAATCAGAAAGTAGGAAAAGAACACTACAGACAAAAAGAGGAAGGAAAGGGGGAAGAAACCCCCCCCCCAGTGGGAGAGGAGATATGCATTCGAACATCCAGCTCCCACCCCCGCCTGAATACATTTAAAACCCACATCAAAACGAGATCGACACAAACTCAAACATCAGGAACATGAAGCGGAATCGGTCATACTGTTACAGCTGCGAGCAGTCCTCGTCTCCATACATTAATTAGCAGTCC
The DNA here is from genome assembly GCF_964263255.1 of Lissotriton vulgaris. Classification (NCBI taxonomy): domain Eukaryota; kingdom Metazoa; phylum Chordata; class Amphibia; order Caudata; family Salamandridae; genus Lissotriton; species Lissotriton vulgaris. The sequence continues at coordinate 1,623,845,972 of NC_141695.1, forward strand.
ACCGAGGCAAGTCTGTCTCACCCCTGTCCACTCCTGATCATTACTTTAGCACACAATAAAGAGAAATACAGCAAGTAGTTAGGCATGAGGTGTACATAGGATCGGAACAAGATAGGCCAAGGGTGCAAAACAGGGGATCCCAATCTCGAGCAGCAATGCAAACAATGGCGGCAGCGGACCAAACAGATGAAGAGCAACGTCAGGAGCAGCAAACAGCGTGGGTGCAGTCCCGCCGACCAAAGGGGGGAGGTGTCCCCCACGGAACAACCGTGGGACCCCACCAAAGCAGTTCGAGTCAAACAGCCGCCGGGTACCCCAGCCAGACTGACCTGGACGGACCCCAGCGTGGGGCCCTCACCCACGTCCGCCACAAGCAAAACCTCCTGGAGACTCGAGGCAGCAGGTATATGATCTCCCAGATGAGCGGCGGCACTATTCCTCTCAGCAGCCGGGAGAGGCAAGTCAGCACACCCCCGCAGTCGAGCCGCATGTATGGGGGGCGACCCAGCAGGCCCGGCGGCAGGACCGCTATCTTTCACAGCTGCGTCAAAGGCCATGGTCGCACGCCAGGAACACAGGTCAGCGAAGACATCGCCAATCGTGAGCTCATTCCCACAATCTTCAGCCATTGTGCAGTTCGATAGACCAGAGTCGCCTCCCCCAACAGGTCCAAGACCCAGGGCGCCGGCCGCCATTTTGTCAGTGCAACAAGGGCGCTCGGTTCCTCAACCCCGGACCGGGCCGTCGAACAAGGCCCCGCGGAGTCTCGCCGGGTCCCGCTAATGGCAATCTTGGTGCAGAAAGATGGGTCGCCAGGAAGCAAGGGGCAGCTGGCGCCACCCCACCACGGGCGCCGCCCGCCGATTCCGGGCGAAGGGCTTCAAGATGGCCGGACAGGACAACAAAGGGGGGACAAGCCTCCTATACAGTCCACCCCCGTCCGAGGCAGGCCGCGCCCCGCAGCCTAGCCCCCGGGCCACCAGACCGGGCCCGGTCAGTCGCCACCGGTTCAATCGCTCAATGGCTTCTGCAGCCGACCCCTCCCCTCCACCGAGGGTCGGCGTCGATACCCCGCTCCGGCCGACCGTCGCAGGCGTGCCCCCGGCCTGCACGCCACGGAGGCTCCAGAGCAAACAAGGGCACAGCTCAAGATCCGCGGCACTCAGCAGCTCCCGGGACAAATGGTGAGTGCAAGCAGCCTTTCACCTTCCCATAGTTCGTCGAATGTGTCTCCTCGGGGCAGGATGAAGTACAGGATTTGTGGTTCAGGCGGGAAGGTTGACGGAGCAGAGCTACAGTGCGGCCATCACGGTCGCGAGCTTGGCTCCTCCCTCGCGCAATGTATTCTTGATGCATTCGAACAAACGCATGTTTTGCACAAATTCTTTCATCACTCAATTCCTTATAACGACTTGCTTTCAGAGGGTGCTGGATTTTGGACTAGTTTAATTTACTATTCCAACTCCAGTCTATGTAACAGTTGGGAAGGTGTTGGACTTTAAATAAGAAAAAAATTGTTTTTGGTAGCAAAATATGAGGTTTGCAGGGGATTCTGGGTAAGAAAACGTTTGGAGATCCACAAAAAACCACACCTCCCTGGACTCCCCTGGGTATCAAGTTTTCGGAAATGTCTGGGTTTGGTATAATTTTCTAGATGACTGCCAAGTCTGGGATCAAAATTCAGGAGCCCCCATTGCAAAAACAGGTTGTTTTGTGATAGAAAGGGGGGTACGTGGGTTTTTTCTCCTGGACACTGCGGCCAGCTAAGTAAACCTACCAAATTCAGACATTTCTGAAAACAAGACACCCAGGAGAGTCCAAGGAGGTGTGGCCTGTGTGGATCCCCCAACGTTTTCTTACCCAAAATCCCCTGCAAACTCAACTAAAAATATATCACATTTCCTCACATCTCTGTGTGGGGTCAGAGTGCTGGCACAAATTTTCTACCACCCAGTGTTCCCCTCTATATCCTGATAGTAAGTCTAGCGGAACCAGGCAGGAGAGAAATAGTTCTAAAGTTGCCAAATACCTTGGCAGCGCAGAAGGCTTCTTCAGTAGGGAGAGAAGAAGAGCTTGTTTTGAGCTGGAGGGAACCAGGGCCTGGTCTGAAGATTCATTAAGCAGCCAATTCAACCATGGGTACACCACAGGTGCGGCAAGATTAAGGATGACAGGGGGCCAGGGGTCAAGAGGGGAGCCTGACTTGCACTTTACAAGTTAATTTGCAGATTCCTCAATTGAAATAGGATACCGTGGTATCCAGTTCTGCAGCACACCGGCCCACAATCATCCTTATTCAAGGGGTAATATCGACCCCTCAAAGAAAATAACTTGAATAAGGAGGATTGTGGACCGTTTTATTGCAGAACTGAATACCACGGTGCCATATGCACAAGCTGGTGGAACTTTAACCTTTGCTTCTTGATCTGAGCTTCACTCATTTATATGGAGGTCTATGGACCAGTATCCAAGACCACTGGATACGCTTCTACCTAGGGGGTATATTACTGCAACTTCAAGGGTATTGTTACACATAGAGGCTTCGCAAGAGTTTGACCTTCTGGTTTAGGACTACATCGGACCTATTTTTCTGACTATTTTCTCCTGACGTAGTTCCAATGGAACAAAACGCGTTGGATGCGGTTGAATTTTAAAAAATTGAAACGAGAATAAACGAGCTCATTTGGATAAATTTGGAAGCTCTTATTGACTCTAGTCTTTGGTGTACCGTCCTTTTCTTCGTAAACTTGGGTATCTGATTCTCAGTGGAGCACAAGTGAGGCAAACCCCCGGACGTGGTTGCACAGACTAAGGACATATATTTTGACTTTGAAATTGAGGTGCTGAACCTGGGTCAGCCGCATTTTTCGTTTTTAACAAATAAGGCCAGGTAAAAACCTGGTCTTAGGATGGCGATACGAGGAGAAATTATTCATTTCTCTTCGTATTTGGTCTTTCTATGTGTGCTGCTGCAGCACACATAGAAAGGGGCAAATTGCCTTTAAAGATTGTTTATGCGCACGAAGGTGTACCTTCCTGCACATAAACAATCGCCCCTACAGTGCTGGCACTCTTGAAACATGGCACATGGGTGCATGCACGGGCGCTAGGCAGCTTTTTTAGCACCAGCACTAGGGGAAGCGCAGGGGAGTTCCATATTTTTATAAATATGGCGCTTCCCTGAGTTTAAAAAATCTTTGCGTGGAGCATTGCCGATTTTGGAGTAACACCACACTCCAAAATGTTATTGTAAATAGCCCCCTATATTTCTTAGCTGTGCTTATCTTGCACCTATTGGTGTTTCTCACTTTATCAGTTCATATTTCGTGGGGAGCTGGCAGAGCTCTATACCCTGCATCCTCTGTTTTTATGTTACTGTGTTTTTTCTCGAGTGAGCAAATCAACTGTATGGTCTGTTGGTGCTGGAAAGCAAATAGGCAGATAACAGTCTTCAGACAAAGTTAACCCTGGAATTGTTTAAAGAACATTCTTCAACGTCTTGTGAAATAGTGTCAACAGGGAATAGACTTTAATTCAGCAGAGAGGGAATTCTAAAGAGAGGGTGCCAGCACTGAGAAAGGGGGCACCCTCCCCACGGCATAGGCTTCTTAAATATGGGCACCTACAGCTTGCTTGTTGATGTTCAGCACAGATGTTTGCTGGGCCGGTATCAAAGCAGATACCTATGCAAATGTAAGAGTCCTGAACATAGAGAACCTATGGATCATAGAGGGGCCTATGCAAAATTCATAGGATCTAAAACTACACCCTTTCAAGAATAGTAAGGCATTACAAGGACCCATGGACAGGAGAAGCATGGCTTAATCCGAAGTATAGATTGGCAACCCAGAGGCTTTTCATTGTATGACCTGGATCTTTTTTTTTAGTATGGTCTGTTTCTTAAATAGATTACAATAAATGATCTAGACAAGATCATCTGGATTGCCTAAAACACTGGGGCGGCTCCTCCACTAGGGCAGAGGAGCTTCGCCACACTGCTTTCTCACAGTGAGAGAAAGCCAAAACATAAAATGGTAATAACTTTTGGCTATTACCATTTTATGTTTCTTTCCACATTGCGGGTGGGCGGTTGGGTGGAGCTGGCAGGGCAGGAGTGGAGTGCTCAAAGACTGCTTGGTAGGTCCTATTGGGCCACCCAAACCAGTCATGTGCACTCTGCACTTCTCCATGCAGGCTGTATTGTAGCCTACACGGAGAACATGCCAACCCAGGTGACCCCTGACTGGGCGGCATCTCGACCAATCAAAATGCTCCACTGGAGCATTGTGATTGGCTTAGGGGAGAGAAGGGAGGCAGCCTGCTTCCTGTTCCTGTCTGAGGCAGGTGAGCAGGACCAGTGAAGACTCAGGACTCTGGCTGGGTAGGTTTTAATTTTTTTATTTTTCATTATTGACTCTACCCCCCTCCCTATGCGACCCTCCCCTCCCATGGTGAGCCTGTGCCTGCCCCCCCACCCGCGAGTTATGCTGGCTGCGACTGCTAAGACAATTTCTCTTCTTCCATGGGAGGAAGGAATGAGAGAAGAACTGATGAAGTGATGGTAGAGAGAACCTAAGGGTCTGATTTAGAGTTTGTTAGACGGGTTACTCGGTCACAAATTTGACGGATACGCCATCTGCTGTATTACAAGTGGCATTGGACAGAGTAACCATCCTTCAAACTCTAAATCAGGTCCTACGTTTCAGAAACATTAATTGACAATTGCTTGGATAATATTCATTAACTGGAAAAAAGGAGGTCAGGTGTTTACAAAGCTCACCCAAGAGTGTAATACCCAGTTTAACTGTTACCGGATCAGCTAATTCTCTGGTTACTTTAAATTCCTCAAAGAGAAATTTTGGCCACTACTATTTTAGGGGAATAAAAAATCTTTACACAGGACACTTTTACCACTTTTCCCTTTGGTATATTTTAAGCACGCTTTACAATGTTTTTTGGCTCTGCCATTTAAGTTTGCCATTTTTAATGAAGGTTTTAAGCTTTCCCAATGCTTAGTAAACCACGGAAAAGTTTTAGTATGTATGGTATTAGATCTCTTTGAGGAAGAGAATTTAATTCTAAAGTGATATATAGGATACTTATCCACCTCACTCAAGACTATTGATGGTCGACTGCCACAGAGTCTCATATTATTGAAGAACATCATTTTACGCTAGACCTGAAAAATACAGTGCTTAGTTCTTGGTGCAAATAAGTTAATGCCTAAGCAAGGCTAAAAGGAACCAAATAAAGATCAAATAATACAATGAGAGCAACAAAAAAGCTAGAAATCATATGGGGGCGAGGTGGATCAAGTATAGAGTGTGGTCTTCATTGTGGAATACCTTTAATAACTTGAAACATACCACTAGGTACTAAGTGACTGCCAAGGTTCAAAGCCATTTAACTGATAATTTATCTGTATCGAGATGCAACACTTGTTTATGGAGATTGAACACATTTTCAGGCTTTCAAATGGAAAGACAAACCCCATGGGACTTCCTTGGAACAACTTATCAGGCTACTTCTGGTCAGGCCCAAAATCTGACTCTAGGCACCAGCACCACACACCCTGGGAGGGTCTGGCCTGCCACTTAGCACCAGCGGTGGCCGCCACAGGTAATCATGGTTGAGCGGTGGGTGTAGCCGGGAGGAGGGGGCGAGTCAACAGACGACAGATTAGGTAAAATTAAATAAATAAATAAAACCATATGGCCTTAGAGTATGGCAGGCTGTACTCCATACCATCGGCTCAGCAGATGGGTGTGCTCTGCAGCCACAGCGGAGCACGTCAACCAAATCTAGTGATCCTCAATTTAGTTAAGATTAGTGACGTTGATCCACATAACTCAATTCTAATTTTTATGCTTATTCTGGCTTTTCCCAATACTTCCACCTGTTAGCTCTGCCTCAACTGATGTATACTTCATCTTATCAATTTGCTCAGTCCATTACTTTATCCATCTGGGACACCCACTTCTAACAACTTGTGGCCCCCGAATAGTACTAGATGATAAACTATGGAAGTAACCCATGGCATGGATGCTAACCTTCTCACATTGTCCCTCTGACGTCTTCCCAGATATTAATGGACACAAATTCTACTCTGCCACGTAAGACATTGAGCACGTTCTAACCAATACCTCTATTTCAGAATCCATGCCTGACCACCAAAAATTGATCCTTAGATTTTTTTTCAAGTTGGTCAGTCCTAAATGGCCTTTCACTGCCATCAAAATCAGCTAAAATATGTTTTCTGGTCATATTAACCTAATGTCCAAACATAACAATCCATATTCACAGGATCATTCTTCTATGATCTTCCAGAAACTTTACAGTCTTATACCAACTGATTATTCTGTTTGCCAACGTTTAAAAAAACATTTGACTGCATGATTCATATTAGCATCCTCCCCCATCACTTGCCTCCATTCACTCTTCATCACATAGGTCCTCATTTACGAGGCCCTAGCAGCACTTTTGCACCGCCGGAGCATCACTTTTTTGACTCTCGGGTGGCGCAATGTGCCGCAGCATATTTACAAGGCCACACAAAGCCACTTTATGTGGCTTTTCATGCCCTTGTAAATATGTGCCCCTTTCACGCAGGACACTGTGCTGCTGTGAGTGTTCCCACGCAAGTCCCATGGAATCTGAAGCATTCCCAGATTTACGAGGAATTGTAAACCAGGGAATGAATCAGATTCCAATGCCACCCCAGGGGTGGCGTGGGGGGTGGGGGTGGGGGGGGGTTGCAACGAGGAGAAATATCCTAATTTCTCCTCGTTTTTTCCTCTTTCTATGTGTGCTGCATTCTCCATTGATTGATTTTGCGCAGAAAGGTGTCCCTTTTTTCCCCCAAATCAATCCTTCCCACAATGCAGGCACCCTTGCAACATGGCATAAGGGTACCTGCGTTGGTGCTAGGTTGCCTTTTTAGCACTGAGGTCAGTACAGGAATGCACCATATTCTTGTAAATACGGCACATTCCTGCACTTTTAGAATGGCGTAGCGCTGCAAAATTGCTTGCGGCACCGCGTTGTGCCATTCTATTATAAATTAGGCCCATAGCAATCAATACAAGTGAACCTGTGCCACAATGCAGTCATCATTTTCAATGACTGTGGAGAGGCTTTCCTTTTTAAGCAGTTCGATTATGCCATGTCTGGCTTCATATTTCCCACGCAGGAAATCATGGTGATCTAGACTCTAGACCGAAAAAGTCCATACACCCTGGGAGAAAGTTGCCAGCACCAGTTAGCACCTGTCTACCCCAGGAGCAGCTTCTGCTATGGGGGCAGGAGTCATTTTAAGGAAATGTTTCTGCCAGCTGGGTGGCATTCTCAACCTTGGCATGAGTGTGAGGGGGTGCCCCAGCTGTTTGTATACTCGCCCACCAGTCTTTACATCACCCTCTTACGCTGATTGTGTTTGCATTTGAGATTATTTGAAATAACAACTGTATTTCCCATATACACCTAAAATACTCCTCAGTGGTCGTGATCTCTCCTGTGATGCACCCCGTGGCAGCTAAGGCCTAAGGTCACACATTCTTGTAACGTGCGCTGACGGTGTGAAGCTAATATTTCTTCCTATTTTCAGATGGGGTGCACCCACCAATCTGTTCATAAATCCGTACTCTTGAGGGTAAACATGGAAGGGCCTCTTTTCCTAAAATATATGGTGGAAGGTTAATTAGCCATGCATTCGGGTTGGGGAACCCCTTATTAAAGAGTGTCCTAAAGGCAATGACTGATATTTACAACATTTACGATCAAAAGACAGTCTAATTCAGCCTATTAACCCCTTAACCCGGGGGTAATTCCCCTCCTGTGCGGGGGGAGAGGGGGGCCGCGCACGGGCGCGCGGTGCTCATGACGAGCCTAGCTCGTCAGGAGGCACAGTGCAGCTGTGCTCATGCCGAGCTGGGCTCGTCATGACTCCGCCCACTCCCATAGAACGTCCGCACAGGTGTGGAATTCACCACGCGGGGGAGTGGAGCGGCCGTTATGACGAGCCCAGCTCGTCATGAACACAGCTCCACTGTGCCTCATGACGAGCATCAGCAGGCAATGTACATCATTGTGTACATTTGGTTGTCTGTCTGGCAACTCACGAGAGACACGTTCATTTAGCACTAAGATAGTACAGGGAAGTTACTCAAAACTTGAGGACTCAACTATATCATAGACATTTGGACTTAGTCCACTTCATACACATGATAATGGGAAATGAGCTCTGATGTGAAGCAGGACTTGTGGTGTCTTTCTTTATGAGTGATCTATGTTTTCAAAGATCTAGCGGTACGATGAGGAACTTTTAAAGTTAGTTAGTTCAAAGTTAAGTTTATTATGATTTGGCTCTCATTGAGGGCCACATAAAAAATACATACGTATTAACATGGCAATAATACATAAAAGCTACATACGACAACAGGAATAGCCACTGATTATCTGCAAGTAATGTAATCATCAGCATCTCCCGGAAGTTCATTAATAAATATCTAAAAACTCTTTAAAATATTTAAAAATTCTGGAACAGAACATTTCGTTAGGGGGGCAATAAAGTGCAAGGAAAAACATTTTTATATTCACAATTCCCAATTGTAAACAAATTGGTTTTATCCATTTTTGGTGCATAGGGCGCAATACCGGACAAATAAACAATACATGGTTAAGATCTTGAACAGCATTATTACATAAATTGCATAGAGGAGAAACTCCATACCATTTTGCTAAGAGTGTATTAAGTGGAAGCAAATTATGACGTAAAAGGTACCATAATCTACGGACACCATGAGGAATATTCCAAATTAAATATTGTTGGGCTAATTTTGGTGTATAGGTTGTAACCAGGGCTTCCCTTTCTTTATGCTTCTGTTGGGCAAGTATATCCAACTTATAGCAAAGTTCCCAGGACATACTTTTTAACTTCAACTTTAACTCTAGTGGAGAAAGCAAGAATAACGTGCTTTCATCCAGTTCAAGCAGCGAAACCGCTTTTCTAAAATTCTTTACCAGCTGCGAGAACTCATTAAAGTTGCCCAATAATTCCTTTTTTAAGATTTCTCGTAAGGTGCCCGGTTTACCTCTAGCCAAGCAGGCTACCCATCTTACGAGGGCCGCAAACCCCTGAGCCCAACAACTTCGAAGTCCGAATTCCAGCCTGCATGAAGATGTAGAGCAGGCTGAATTAAATGAGGAGATTTTCCTTAGTACCTTTCCTTCCATTTTTTGCATGAAACCCCATTGTTTCAAGTCCACTAATTCCATTCCATAAAGGAGGGTTGCAGGAATTTTCGCTCGGAATACATCCAAGCATAAGGAGAAATGCCTCTTCCCTGTAGCTTTATACAAAGAACATAGTCCCCTACCATGGGCCATTGCTTTTCGAGAACTATGTTCGATGTGTGGCTTCTCACTAAGATTAGCAGATATTATTTTGCCTAAAAACATGTAGGATTTAACTACCTCAAGTTTTTCTCCGCTAATTGTCCAATTATAGCTACTAGATCTGCACTTCTTCTTTCCAAAGATGCACATGATTTTACTTTTAGAGCTATTAATTTTCATATAATGTGCATCAGCAAATTGATTCAATGCATGAAGACGATTAGCGAGACCTTTCGGGGTCAGATCTAAAACAAGTATGTCGTCCGCATACATTAGAATCGATATAGCTGTCCCTCCAATTTTCGGGGCTAATCTCTCACAAGCTGCAACAGTGGTTGGTAAATCGGCCATATACAGGGAAAACAATATGGGTGCCAATATACACCCTTGTTTTAATCCGTTCCGGGAGGGGATAGATTGAGAAAGACCCCTTTCACCGCCTTGTAACACCTTACACCATGTGTTCAAGTGTAGAGACTTAACTAAATCCAATAGGTGTCCCGGCATACCCAATGCCGACAACTTTCTCCACAACGTAGGACGGTCCACCCTGTCAAACGCTGTGGAGAAATCTATAAATGCTACGTATACGCCACCACCCCGGACACGAGCATATTTATCCATGATTACCTGTAGCAATGTTAAATTATCTAAAGTTCCATGCTCTTTTCGAAATCCTGTCTGTTCCTTAGGTATAATATTATTTAAATTTGCCCAATCTGTTATTGACACTAATAAAAGTTTAGCAAAAATTTTCCCTATTGAGTCTAATAAAGCTATTAGACGATAATTAGAGGGATTATCCCGATCACCTTTTTTAAAAATTGGGATTAGGATACTTCCCCGCCAAGAGTCGGGGACTGTTTGTGTTTTAAAACACGCCAGAAATACTGGAAGAAGAATCCTGCTCCAAGTAGTTACATCTTGCTGGATTATAGACATGGGCAATTCATCAGGTCCCATAGCCCCGGAAGAGCGCATGCTCTTTATTACGGTAGCTATGGATTGCTCAGTGGGGAGTTCCATTTTAAAATCACTATTAAGCCCTGGAACCCATGAGTCCCCCCCTGCACCATTAGGCGCATATAAGGTGGTCACAAATTGGGTCCAGACATCTTCCGAAATAACTATAGGAGTGGACGTTATTACAGATCCACATCCTTGCCTTATTATGGACCAGAAATCTCTAGAGTTTTTACAAGTTGATGCCTCTCTTAACTTGATCCATAAAATATCTTCTTTGTCTCTTTTTAACTTTGATCTCAATCTTACCCTCCTTCTTTTTAATAGAGCTAATTGAGACTCATTCTCCCCTGATCTATTAAGGTATTGCTTCCTAACAAGTTTATTGATCTCATTATTTAACCTTAATAAAGGACTAGGAGAAAAATATTTCTTTTTGTGATTTCCTGTAATCCTAGCCATTGCGGTGACTTTTTTAATGAGGTTTTCGAGAAACAGAAATTCCCTACCTTGCCAGTAGTCAAGCTCAGTTAGTAATTGGGTAAGGATGTTTTGTACGTCCTTGCTATTAATAAATCCCCAATAACATCTATCTGTGTTACAGTTAATAGAAAAACCTCTATTCTTTAAGGACCAAAGGCTAGTTTCAGGTGGTATTAATGAGACAGTTAAGTTGATGGTTTTATGGTCACTCAGGGGGGTATGAGAGATCACTAAATCTTTAAGAAAAGAGAACGTGTCAAAGTCTGTTATTACATAGTCCAAAATAGATTCTCCCCTAATGGAACCATGTGTATAATTAGCCGGGGTATCTGAAGGCATCCTGCCATTTATAATAATTCCCTCCAGGGAACTGAGTTCCCCGAGAAGAATCTTGCCTCTTTTATTAGTTTTTATTTTAATGGGCAGGAGAGCTTGAGGTATATTATATGCTTCTTCCTTTACTTTATTTCTAAACATGTCTAAAGAAGTATTAGACACTTTACAATTTAAGTCCCCCACCAATAGTAAGTATGGGGGGTGATCCACCTCTATTAGTTGTTTTACATAGGAAAACATACGTTTTAAAACTATCGTAAAATTATCTTCTGGAGGAATATAGGCATTTATGCCCAGATGCATCAACCTTTTTAGGAAGTGCAAACGGTGCGATTCGCATAAATAGGCCTTTTGCACTTCCTAAATTGGTTACTGGGATGCATCAAGCATTTTTTGGAAATCGCTTTTTTTTGCGAGTTCCAAAAAATGCGATTGCTGTTAAGGAATCGCAAATTTGCGATTCCTTAACAGCAATGCATCATCTTCAAAACATTTGCGATTTTAAAAATTGCAAATGCAAATTACCACGAAGTTGAACTTCGTGGTAATTTGCAAAAATGTTTAAAAACGCATAAAAATGCATTTTTTAAACGTGTGCGTTACAGGCACACATGTCCTTAGGACATGTGTGTTTGTAACTCACTTGTAAAAGTGCATTTCATGGGTGCAGGGGGGGGTCCTTTGGACCCCCCTCTCCACCCTTGAAAGGCTTTGATGCATTCCGATTTGGAATTGCGAATTCGCAATTCCCATTCATTCCTATGGGCATTTCAGCCCATAGGAATGAATGGGAATATCGGATTCGCTATTTGGAACTCACATTTTTATTGGAATTCGGTAAAAATTGCGATTTTTACCGAATTTCAATAAAATAGCGAAATTAATGATGCATTGCCATTTGCGAATCCTTAATTGCGATTCCTTATTTTTCGCAATTAAGGAATCGCAAATGACAACGTTGATGCATCTAGGGGTTAGTATTATAAGCGAGGACCGTTGAACAACGGAGTCCAGGTTAGAAATGGTTATGGATTGGAATAGGTTACTCTTGTCCTTGTAATGTGAGAATTGCCATTGTAATGCATTTGATAACAAACAGGCAATTCCGCCTTTAGCATGGCCTTTTTTAGATGGAGTCGCAGGGGCCTCTAGGACGAAGTAATCATTCCCTCCATATGGGAGAGTTTTACACCATGTTTCCTGAATACATACCACATCTGCATTCAAGGAGAGAAGAAAATCAAATTTCTCAGGGCAATTAGACAAACCAGCGGCATTCCAAGAGACAATTTTTAAACAGGGGTTAAAGATGCGAAAATGGTCGTGGGTTTCTTGAGGTGGTATTTGAGAGAACTCCTGGTAACCAGTTCCACATCGAAATGTCTTCAGTTAGAGGATTATCTGTGCTACCAGGTAATGGAAGTACCTGGGAAACCATTCGTTTACCTCTGGAGAGCCAAATCTTTAGGTCATTATTACACATAGGAAAATCATCCTGTCCAGAGGTCAACTTTGTGTTTCTTTCGGTAGAGGAAAGACACAAATTATTATTAACAAAGGGTAGCACGTCAATTCCTCTACATTGAAAGGCTTCGGCTTGTTGAAGAACTAAATTAGCAATTATTTTAGAGTAAAACTTTACCCTTATTCGTTGCCCATTTATAGATCTTATTGGGAGAACTAAATCAATGTCATTTGTTAAAACCAACTTTAAGCTTTCTATCTCTTTAAAGCAATTAAGTAGCCAGGATCTATTCATTTTTAGATCAGAATCAAATAATGGGAGAAAATCCAATGACAGAGTATCCACATGTAAAATAGGGCTTTTTGCTGATTGAGGTATTGCATTCCTAACTACCTCCGTCTGAGGCCGAAAGATAGGTGCAGTTGGATTAAATACTCTTGTTACTATCGGCAAATGTATATTATCATCGGTACTTATAGATTGGGGAGCAGGAACATTTACTAGTGGACATGAAACCACCCTCTTCATAGTTGCTTCAACCGGGGTACTCCCACTGGCATCATTTATGATACCTTCAACTTCCACCTTATCAGGGATATCTGAAGGTGGGTTATACCCTCTTTCTATAGGACCAGGCGTTTCAGATATTGTATGTTTTTGAAAAATAATTTGTCTGGGTCTTTTCTTTTTATATTTACGTATCAGTTTCCTATTTTTCCCTCTTGATTTTACTTTAGCAGCTCTGGTAGTCCCCAAGGGACCTTCTGGCTCCTTTTTATCTTGTACAAAAATAGGAAAAAGATCATGACCCCCCATTTGTAGCTCTTCAATCACATTTTCTTCCTGCTCAACCAGCATTGGTTCTGTTCTCTGAAGCAAGGGAGATGAGGCGGATCGATTAGAGGACTTATGGATATCCGCCTCTATAGTTAATCCCAAAGGGGCATTTCCCCTCACCTCAGTAGTGTTATCAACCTCTTTTTGGACAACAAGAACAGGGTTAGCAGAAGTAATGAAAGGATTAATCACATTTTCAGCATTTTTCACATTTTGCGCCAACAGTGCCTGCAATATCTCAGTAACCGAAGACAAAATACAATCAGAGTTTACAGCAAATTTACCCATTAAGAGTAATATGGAGGAGAGAATTTGCTCAAGGGCTATGAGTGACTCAGAAATAGGTTTATCATTTTTTGGGTAGCTGGATGATGTAAGAGCGCAAATCCCCGATAAATTAAAGTGCGGAGATTGTACAGCACTCTGCGTAGAAAGATTATCTATGGATTTAATAGAGGGCGTGCTGCTATATAATAGCAGACCACTAGGAGTTTTATTAGCCGCTAGATGGGATAAAGATGTCTTATCTACATATCGACCGCAGAGTTCCAAGTCAATGCTGGTAGCTATTGAAACATCACCCTTATCTTCTTCCAAATTATCATTTCCCTTAAGAATATTATGGTCCAAAGAATGCGATGATATTATCAAAGGGTCAGCGTCAGCCACATATACTGGACATATAGGGAGGTTTACCTCACTTGACTGACTCAATGACCTTTTTGTTTCCACCATAGGCTCCAACTGACAGACTCCCTCTACATTAGGACAAAGTTCCAACTGTGGTAATTGATCAGTATCAAGTTTCCTAGGAACTTCTAGGGATTTATTCAGGCTTTTCTCCCAGATTTGTACCAGTTGCATCTGACCTTTCATGGTGTCACTGGTAGCTTGCTTTTTCCTCAAATGAATAGGACCGGGTATTGTACCAGGTTTCTCCATTACAACTTTCCCGGAACGTAATTTCTTTACCTCCATAGTGCCGTGAAAGAATCTGGTCCTACAGTAGGATTCCCAGTCTTAAAAATGAAACACAGTTTAGAATTAATATGAATTCACAGGGGGTGAAAACGAGAGTCAAACTTGCTGAAAAAGTACTTTGTGGCTATAATCCTATCGGCGTATTAGCATACCCTTAAGATGTAGTGAAACAGGCAGCAATCTAATAAAAAAGAAATTAAATTCAAGATACCGGGACCCAGCCCGGCCTACCTCGGCCACTGAGGGCCACAGAGGGCCCGCCCTTTGCCCGGGCTTAGCCCGGCGTCACCCGCGCGCGTCCCGTGATGCGCGTTACCTCAGCGCAATTTGTTCCAGCTGAGGGGGGCGTGGCAGGGAGGTTCTCGGAGCCCAACTGGCTTATGGGCGTTGGTGTTCCCTGGCCTCCTGGACGGCCAACAAGCCCTCAACAGCGAGTGTTTCCTGCGGAGCGGGAAACGCGAGCGGTGGGTCACAAGCGCTGGCTGATATCGCTGCAAATATCAATTGAGCACTGGCGCTTCCAGATAGCGCTTCAGGGTTCACAGGAGCCTTACAAGTTCAGGCCACGCAGCGAAGGTTCAAATTTTTCTGAGGCTTGGCAGCCGGCTTCAGCAGCAAACAAAAAAGAACTTTTAAGTGTCAGATAAGCAGAAAGATTAGAGGAAAATGTATATCATCAGATAGGCACACTTAGTACAAAACTGAGGAGGATATTTACAACAAAATGTCAGATCGCAGTGTTACGTTAAAATTGATAACGCCACCCGCCCAAATTTTTCAAACGCAGGGATGTGCCGCATTTACAAAAATATGGCGCACCCCTGTGTGTCCCCTAGCACTGACTCTAATATAGCTGCCAAGTGCCAGAGAAGACACCCTTGTGCCATGTTGCAAGGGTGCCTGTGCTGCAGGGGCGATTGTCCATGTACAGGACACCTTCCTGCGTTAATAATAATCTTGAAAGGCAATTTGCTCTTTCTGTGTGTGACCACACATGGAAAGAGCAAAAAACTGAGAGATATTAATAATTTCTGCTCGCATCCCCAGTCTAAGACCAGGTACTTCCTCTTCTTAGTTTTTGGCCCTGCCCTAGACTCGTCAATATGGGGAGGCGTCAAAAGGCAATGGGTGTTATGGCGGAACACCCACTGCAACATCCATTGCATGCCCCTTTCACGGTAAGTGAAGCGTGAAAAGGGGTCTTATTTACAAAGCGGTGTTAAGCCATGCCGCTTTGTAAATAAGGAGAAGGGGATATCACCACCAGAACGTCGCTAAAAGTGTTGTTTGGTGACAATATCCCAGTGTAAATATGCCCCTGTATATCTAGACCCGAATATGTTTAACCAATGGAGAGGACTCAGCAGTCGGTGACATGCATAGTTAATAAGAGGAATGTGTAGAGTTAGATATGTGCAATAAAGAAAGAGAACTGCATGGGAAAGATATGCACATGTAGATAGGTTCACATATGTCCCAGGTATGTACAATCAATGGAGGGAGCTGCATAGTGGTAGATATGGCCCTGTACCACTGAGAAGGCTATCAGGGAGAACTCAACACAGGAGGAGTTAACCCATGAATGCAAAGCACAGTGTGTGTGACGGAGCTCTGCAGAGGTGAGGATTTCTGTGTAATATACCCCTGCAAAGTGCACTCTTATGCAAGAATTGCATTCGGGTTACTTACATCCTTCTGGGCTCTGTGCCCTGAAAGAACGGAAGTGGTATATTATTGCCACAGGAAGCACTGCAACCAGACAACATCCAGGAAACATAGCAAATAAGGCTCTCCAGCCCACTTCAAAGAGCCAGGCATGTCTGTGCTTAGAACCAGAGATGTTTTGAGGCATGAGCAAAGTGGGCTCCGACCCGGGGCCCCAGCCTTTCAAGGGGCCCCCTTAGGGCCATCTCTGTTCTGAAGAGAGTCTTGTGACCTTGAATAATTCTTAAACAGATTGTTTTAAATCCCCTTTGTCCTTTATTTTTTAGGTGGGTGATGTGTGAGTGCATTACAGATATTTTGCATGTGAAATGCTGTGTTTATGTTTCATGCAACATCCCTAAACAAAAGTTTCTTTTAGATGGAAACAGGACCTCACATATGAGAAAAGGGATGGAGTCACATAGATTATTTGCAATAATATTAGTTAGCTTCAGCTGTATTACAATATTGAAAACACACATCACCCCTGAATATTTGACCTTGCCAAAGAGGCATGAAAGAGCTGAAAATGGATCATAAAGACTAATCTGTTCTGAAGAGGGGCCCCAAAAATACATTTTGCCCAGGGCCCCCAGAATCCTTAAGATGTCCCTGCTTAGAACCTTTCCAGTGAGGGCGATGGCGCAAGACGCCCTCCGGTGCAGCACTGTGACTCTGCAGAGGGAGGAGCAGCAAGCTTGACAGAGCGGGGGACTGCTGATTTTCGGGGGTGCTTCCCTCCAGAAAAACTCCATGCAAGGCCCTAAATATTTAGCATTGATGCTGGAGGCATCGACTGTAGGTGATTAAGAGCTGATGGTTATGCTGGGTGCTGTATTACGCCCATGCTTTTTTAACATTGTGATATGTCAGTTTCGTTTGGAATTAAAATATGTTGAAACTTTGTTTTCAAACAAGCAGAATGTCCTACACTTGTTCAGTAACTATGTGAACTAAGGTCCTAAAAGTATAAACGCAGCGACTTGGAGAGTGCTGCTGACTGGTGAGTTTCTGCTGCGAAGCCAGAGAGAAGCATGACAGGGGCAGGGTATTTAACTTGGCGTCTTTAATGATTATCTTTGGAAAAGGTCATTTGTGGTTATTCCTAGATTGAAATCTAGGTCTCTTCAGAGCAAAGGCAATAATTAACCCACCAAGAGGCTGTTTTCCTTCAATTTCAGTTCTTCCACGACTCTCCTTGCCTCCTTCTCCGAGGTCCAATCAGAATGCATCTCCATCACCGTCTCCTCACTGTCACTTTGAGATATCAGGGACCATTCCCCAAGCGAAAGGCTGCAAGGCTTATGCAGCCATTCAGTGCATAATCGAGGACATCAATTCACCACAGTGCCAGGGGTAGCGGAAGTGAGGTTGGGCACTCTTTGACCGCCATAGACATCTCATTGATGTCTCCTTTCTCACCATTGCAGCCAGTGGAACAGCAAGGAGTGGGAACTTCAAAATGTAACCATGACTCCTACAGCCCACTTTACTTCCAGGCCCGGCCTCCAGCACCCATTAGACCAGAGCTAACAAGGACAATTCAAGAGGTAACAAGCAACATGCATGGGTTAGGAACTTCTACCCATAATTTGATATTCCTCGGTTGCGGTGCACCCTGCAAACGAATGTGAAGCTTCATAAGATTCTGGCCCCTAATGGACATAATTCGAGTAGAAGCAAAGCACCCTCTGAACAATGGGGGACCCCATATGTTCACGATTGTGGAAGCCTACGTTATGCACCAATGTTTTGCGGAAGGTTAACATGGAGATGCAGACCATTGGCAGCAGTGGATGGGAGAGCTCTTAATCTTGTCTCGTGGTCGCAGTCTCTGGGCTTTCTCTTGATGATAAACCTTCATGAAGGGGTCCTACTTGCTACATCGCTCAAATGTCATTTGCCACTACTTAGCGGCAGATACTATATATTCTTGTGTTTCAATGATTGGTTATGCCTCATACTCATGGGATGCCTTCATGATAGGGGTTTAAAGATGCACCCTAGGTCCACTTAGATTGATCTTTCTACCAGCCTCCAAACTTGTTGTGAAGGCTAAACAAAGTAATCTTGACTCCCCCTCCCCCTTCCTTTTCACTTCTTTGAATGGGCCTCCTTATAAAGAATCTCTTGTTAAGTAGGTTTGCATGATTATGACTATTAAAGTGGGTTTATGATTCCAGCACAATGACTTGTCAGGTAAGTTTCAAATTTTAGGAGAATCTGGTTCAGGACGCGTTCATCCGTCACCCCTCCTCCTGATTTCTAATCCGTCACGTTTCTTTTTTCACTCTTTATCCTTGACTCCTCACTCTTTATCTCATTTCTCATCTACTGATTCTCATCCGCCACTCCTCATGGACCAGTCCTCTTTCATTCCCATTTCCTCACACCTATTTTCCTACTATTTGTCCCTCATTCTCACTCTTCATCCCTTTCTTCTTATCCATCAGTTCTCATGCCTTGTCCCTCATACTCCATCACTCAGTCCTCACCAGTCATCCCTCACTACTCTTCTCTTTCTCCTCAGTCTGTTTCTTGTTGCTGGAGGAAATGTGCAAGAAAAATCACATTAATGTGAACTTGTGTGTGTTTAAACTCAGATTCAACATGCAATTATTTGCTTAACCCACACAAGCAAGTAAAGGGAGGTAGAATCTGTTACTGGTAAATACTACACCCAGGATTTCCTTACACTGAACCCTTTTCTGGCCTACTCAACATCAAAGACTAGCTAGATATTATACCTTTTCAAACTATTAGTTGATTTCTTAATGTTTTTGATTGTGCCTTGCTGTACAAACAGGACCAGACTGGGAACGCAAACCGGCCCAAGCAATTGAGTCGGGGGCTGCACCTGAAAAACACTGCAGTCGCTGTTGTTACAGGGGACCGATAACAAAAATGGCTTCCAGGGGTCCAAACCGACTCCACCCTGGCAGCCCACCGGGGAAACGCCTGGTGCCCGCTACCGCCAGTCCGGCCCTGTGTACCAAACTTGGTCCTTGGCAATCCGTTAACCAGACACCATCACCTGTTTGAAATTATGAGATTTCCCACAGTGCATTGCATATCTGAGCTATAGTTGTTAGTCAATAAGTAAATGGTAGCTGTCAGAATCATATCACTACCAGAGCAAATAACAGATGAAATGAAATTAAATTTCTATAGCGCATAACTACCCTGAGGCCTCATAGCGCTTATGGACCGCACACACAGAAGGCACAACATATTAGAGTGTAGTGCTAAAAAGATGGGGTTTAAGATAAGAACTTTACAGAAGGCCAGTACGTTTGGTTCCCCTCGAAGAGTAGGGGGAAGAGACTTCTAGAAGTTTGAAGCATTCAGGGAGAAGGAACGTCCACTCCATCTAGATCTTCGTACGTTCCTTGTGGTGGCGAGGAAGGTGGAGCTAGAACGAAGACTCCTAGAAGGTAGGTATGGGATGACCAGGGAGTGGTTAATGGCTGGGCCCGACTTCAAAATGGCTCTATGAGCCAGGCACATGGCCTTAAATTGTATTGTGGTCTGAATTGGGAGCCAATGAAGATTTATTAGTGCAGGTTTTGCTGATTGTCTCCGAGGAATCTGGAGAAGTTGGCGGGCCACACAATTCTGGATCACTTGTAGTTTCAGGATAGTGGATTGAGGGGCGCCTAGATAAGGAGCATTCCTATAATGCATGCAGGACAGTATGAGGGCTTGCACCATAATCCTTCTCGCCTGGAAAGGAAGCAGGGGAAGAATTTTTCTTAATATTCTCATAAGGCCAAAACATGTGGCGGAGAGCTTGGTGGTTGATGATTTAAACAGAGGCCGTTGTCAAGCCACATGCTCAAGCTCTTAATCTGCTGCTTTGGGGCTGGAATAGGGCCAAGACAGGTTGGCCATATGAGTGCCAACGAGGGTGATGGATTTTTGCCCAAAAACATCAATTCAGTCTTGTCCCCATTTAGCTTAAGGTGAGATAGTTCCATCCATTCGGCTACCACCTCTGGGCAGGTACCTAGAGAGCAAGATGATCCCTCAGGGTGGTTTTATGCCACAACTAATTGAGTATCATCTGCGAGGTGATGATCTTTATGCCGAATGGAATGACTATCTGCCAGTGAAGCCATAAAGGTGTTAAAAAGCGTGGGGCTCAGGGAAGAACCCTGTGGAACACCACAGATAAGAGGCCACCGGTTTGATATGGCAGTACCCTCAAAGACTTGAAGGAACCAGTCCTTTAAAAAGGACTGGAGTCAGGTAAGTGCCACATTTGTCACTCCAAGATTTTGTAATCGCTCAAGCAGGATGTAATGATCAACAGTGTCGAAGGCGGCACTGAGATCTAAAAGAATGATAGCTGCTGAGCCGCCCTGGTCCAGAAGTCTCCTTGCCTCCTCTGTTACTGCCAGAAGGGCCGTCTTTGTACCGAGCCGAGGATGAAATCCAGTTTGGGAGACATGGAGCAAGTTGTTGGACATCAAAAAACACTGGACTTGCGTTGACTGTATATGTCTCTCAATCAGCTTGCTCGGCCAGGGAAGGAGAGAGATAGCTCGATAGTTGGCCATTTTGGAGTGATCTAGATTGTTTTTTTTAGAAGGGTTCTAAACTGCGCACATTTGCAGGCTATGGGTACCGTACCAGAAGAAATGGAGGAATTTAGAGTGTCCAAAATTACTGGGCGGATGTCATTCGTAACTAGGGAGAGGTGCTGTGGAGGAGCGAGGTCCACAGAGGAGCCAGAGGTTACCCTGGTAATAAGTGTATCCAGGGAAACAGCGTCTAGTAGAGGGAACTCTGCTAAGGAGCACTGCAATTCATGGGGCGAACATCTAGTGCTGGGAGCTGTAGACTCAGACTGACGGGGAGGGAAAGATTGACATATTAGACGAATTGTTTGATAAAAGTATTCAGCCAAGTTGCTGCAACAAACTGGTGCATCCTCTATGTTGAGAGGTTTATGCGGCATGGTAGAAAGAGATTTAGCAATATGAAAGATCTCTTTAGATGAATTGCCGCTGCCTTAATCCTCTTCTCATAGAAGGAGGTTTGGGCGATTTTAATTTCTGCCTCACTGCTCCTGATTGTCTCTCTATAATCATTTTTCCTCTCTTCTGCTAAATTCTGCCTCCATCTCTTTTTAAATTTCCTGTTAATTTGCTTAAGCTCTCTTAATTTGGGGGAAAACCATGGTGCCGACTTTTGTTTGGCTCTCTTGTAGGAAGGCTTTTGGTAAGTAATGTGTCCAGTGAGCTTTGGATCCAAAAATGTAAGTTATTATTTGCCATCTCAGGATTAGGATCACAATAAGGTCTAGTGGCATCCAAAACTGTGGACCATTGGCTGATGGAGATATTCAACCATTTCCTTTCTAGCGTTAGAGTAGCGCTCTGAAGAGGAATGGCAGCCGAGGTCTCCCAGACCAATGGAATCAGTCAGTGGTCAGTCCATGAGAGGGGGATGGGAGTGCCTACTGAAAGATTCTGCTCATTACTAAGCACAAGATCAAAAAGATGGCCCCTGACATGTGTGGGGGCGACGCCTTTCTGCTTGATTTGAAGTGCAGAGAGGCTTGTTAATAACTCATTGGCCATATGGTTGGAGGGGTCATCCAAGTGGATATTAAGATCCACCAGTATTGTGAAGACAGCTGGAGTTAATGCTAAATTAGCAACAAGAGTGGGGAGTGCGCTAAGAAGTTGTCCTATGGGTCCCGAGGAAAGGTAGAGCAGTAAACCAGAGAAGGTCCAGGTAGGTGAGAGTTCTAGGGTAAAATTCATGCTTTGGCAGTCTGGTGACCTGTCAGTAGAGGACAGGCAACATAATTTGTCTTTAAAAATGATAGCTAGACCCCCACCTCTTCCAGTCTTGCGGTCCACTCTGTGTATTAAATACCCAGGTGGCAAGGTTTGAGTGATAACTGGGTCAACTTTATCCTGTAACCAAGTCTCAGTCAAGAATACATCTAAATCTGCAGACCTAGAACTACTTACTAAACAAAACGCTCAACGGTGTTTTAAGTAGTATCAAAGATAGCTTACAGTTATAAAAACATTTCCAATGCCAAAATGTCTAAAATTATATTGAGCTCACAGAAATTACCTTCAAAAGAACACCAAATGTGGATGTGTTGCTCCTCCTTTAAAAATGACAACAGTGTCCCTGGTTCAGGCTGAGGCACAAGGCATTGCAAAAAGCCAGGACCTTTGTTGATTTAAGGAAAACTTAAGGCGAATGCTTCAAAGGATTTAGGAGTTGTTCTTGCTTAACAAATTAATAAGTCAAAATTGTTGTTACAACAAAGGAACCAAATATCGTCTCCTTATATTAGAACTAGCGAAACGTGGTAATATAGATAATTTCATAGGAAATGAAATTCCAATTTTGCGACTCCCAAATAGCAAAATCGTAGAAATTGCTATTAGGGAATCGCAAAACAGAGTGAATGCAATTTGTAATGTACTAATAGGGATTCCTACGGATTTGAAATTGTTATTAGGAAATCGCAAATTCCCTAATTCCCGGGGCTGAAAATTGATGAAAAAGCTAACATTAGGGGTCAGAGTAGAGGTACACCGACCCCATTTTTCAGAAATGGGGGTGTTAGTGACACAAGTTATGTGTCCTAAATTGATTTTTTTAACCCCTTCCCTGCTGCCGTCGGCCAAAGCTTGTCGCGAGCACTACCTTCGTAGTGCTGCGCATGTCCATCGGCCGACGCGGCCCCACCCTCGCAAGGAAATACCCGCACTGTGGCAGAATTACCGCTGCGGTTAACGGGTTAATCACACGTGATTTTCGCGTTGACGCCATAACCGCCAGCGCAGCCACCAATTTACCATTGCAGGGACGTCGTGGCTACTGACACCACTGTGAATATTGGTGGGAATGGAAAAATATATGTCTGTGAATCATTAATACTCATATTTATAGAGATATTGAGATTCTGATAAATGTTTTTATAGAGTTTTTTATGTAGCGAGTTATCTACTGTGATGGTTAGAATTAAAATATATAGTTATAATTGTTGAATGTGTTGGTGGTCATTGAATGTCTGATTTTGTTTTCCGTTTTCATGATGTGCCCTGGGGAATCGAAAATTACCGATGTCATCGCGAGTTACCTCGAAAGCAAAGTATAGGGTTTAGAGATCATTTTTATGGAAACTCTCTAGAAAAACATGACTTTAGAGAATTATGCAAGAAACTCCTAGTATGTGAAATACTGTTGTATGTGTGGATATATGTGTTTCAGACTTTTCGGAAAAGGTGTGATAGTCGCGGTTAACAATGTTGGTGCAACGCCCCGAATAACAGCGAAAATGCAAAATAGTTCTGAAAGATGGTTTTTAATGAAGCTTAGTACAAATATATGAGTTTAAACCTGCTTTACAAGAAGTATGTCTATAGTAATATGTGTAGTGCAATGTTCAGAATAGATTTTTTTACATATTATCATTGAATGTCTGCTTTAGTTTGCCGTTTTCGTGACGTGTCCGCGGGGATCACGACATTGTCAAAAACTAAAGAAAAAAACTTTTTTTTAAAAATCACAATATTTTGGGTACTAGGGTGGCTCTGACAAGAGCTGTTATGTTGTTTGTGTGTATATGACTGCTATACATAAGACTGGAGGCAGAGTTTCAGGTTACTTAGAAACACTCTGTTGCCTTCATCTGTAAAGTGCACTCCATCATTTCTATAAATTCTATGCATGTCAAAATGCAGATTGTTGTTATAGGTACAGTCCATGCGATGGTCTCTGAGGAATGCAAAATCAGTTGTACTAACATATTTCCTGGCTTTGTCAATCTGTGGACAGAATTGATTTGACCACTTTCATCTCTGTGGCATAAATTAGAGTACACCAAGACAGTGTGAGGGAAAAGCGAGATCAGTTCTGCAAAGGTATTCTTCATTAGAATTTCCAGACCTACCCCAGTCAATGTGCCTAGGTCATTGCCATCACAGTCTTCAAGTGGATTTTTTAGTATGTGAACTACATTTGCTGATCAAAGATTCTCCACAGTAAATGCAACAATATTGCACCTACTCAAAGAATTCTTAAAAATAAAACCAGTTATCAATGTACTTTTTGATAAACACATACTAAATCAAAAACGGGTGATATATAACATAAATATAATATACAATTATAGAAAGAAACTACAAAAATGTCGAAAGGTCGCTTAAAAAATGGATGTTACAATTAAGAAATAGAAATAAAAAAAACCTTAGAAATTCACTGAAAAAAACGAAGGTTACAGGGACGTTATAGTTAGGCTGAAAATTCACTCATACAAAGCCAGAGAAATTTAGCAGTTACAGTTAGCTGAGCTAACTATAACTCGATCCATCCCCCACAATGCACTGCTTATGACTAACATATTACATCACTCATGACATGGTCACTGACATCACTGATGACATCTCAAAAGACATCACTGATGACATCCTCCACAGAATCTCTGACATACCCACTCACACCTAAATATAACTTTTCATACACCCACTCTAACTTACACGCTAGCATTCTCAAAACCATTGACACACCCATACCTGTATTTAAACACCCAGTCACTAATTCATAAGACTACACACCCATCCATTCAGTCACCCATATAGTCACACACACACCAACTCACTCACTAATACAGCCACTGATATATCCACGTATAGACCCATACAGACCCTCACACACTGTCAGTCACCCATAGAGTCAATCACACAGCCACATGCTCACCTATACAGTTATACACACACCCACTCACTTATTCATACAGATACTAATGCATACTCAGTCACTGACGCACGCACACATTCACCTATGCAGCCACTCATAACCAAGTCACTGACCAATACAGCCAGTCTTATATCCACTCGTATACCCATACAGCCACTCACACACTGGCGTCACCCAGAGAGATACTCACACACCAAGTCACTTACCCATAGAATCAAATACACAGCCACCTACTCACCTATACAGTTATACACACTCCTACTCACTTATTAATACAGATACTAACACATACTCACTCAGCTACACAGTCACTAAAACAACGCCACTCTCAAAATCACTCAGTCACACATACAGTCAGTCCTATACTCCCAAAACTCACATATACTGCCTTTGCATATGCAGTGACACATCCATTCACTTACCGACACAGCCAAACACATACTCAGTCACCCATGCAGCCGCTCATAAACGCACTCACTAACCCATAGAGCCACTGACTCATCCACCCACACAGACACTCATTCAGGTACTCAGACAACCAATTAATCACCCACTCATGTGCCCACTCACCAAACCATACATCCACTTAGACACCAACTGACAGACTGATACAAACATTCACATAACCTAGTCACTTACCTGTACATTCACTGATACACCTAATCCCTGAGTTATACAGTCAGACATGCATCCACTGAATCATCCATACAGGCACTCATACACCCACTGTTTCATCAAAACACCTTGGTATATATATTTAACATTCATAAACTTTTTTAAAACACTCTCAGTTACTGGATGATGTCATCAATGATGTCATTTGAGAGGTCATCAGTGATGTCACTGACCATATCATGAGTGATGTAATATGGGAGGTCATAAGCAGTGCATTGCGGGTGAGCGAGCTATAGTTAGCTACAACTGCTGAATTTCTCTGGTTTTGTACGAGCAAAATGACAGCATAACTATAACGTCCCTGTAACCTTTGTTTCTTTCAGAGAATTTCTCTCTATATATACACATTACCTCAATGATATTGGGATAGTTGATATCCTGGAGTCAATAATTGTGCAGGTTGGTGATTTAACAGTTGAAATTAGAATACACAGAGGTAAAGAACACCCAAAGAAAGACTTTGATCACTGACAGATTTTAGTGGTCTTGCAACATAACCCCTATAAGCTACTGTCTTGCTAGGTCTGCCTGTAAAACAATATAAAAAAACA
Organism: Lissotriton vulgaris; assembly: GCF_964263255.1. NCBI lineage: Eukaryota > Metazoa > Chordata > Amphibia > Caudata > Salamandridae > Lissotriton > Lissotriton vulgaris. Next base: position 1,623,872,093 of record NC_141695.1, read on the forward strand.
ATTGATGGACAGAATGTAGAACAATGTCTTACATTCACTCCATTACAGAGATCTGGGCCTAAGTCCATAGTTTTTGTTGGTCCCCAAGCCATTGCAGTTTGAACCCAGCCACAAGCAAATCAGGCTTGACCCTGCACCCAATGGGAACAGTCCAGCTTGAACTGCCAGGCCAGGTCCTCCCTGGACTGGAAACAAGCATCCTAGGACCAGTTTTGGGGTTTTACCCCTCATCAGCCAGGATAGCTTGACTCCAGTGGCATGGAGAGCAGGGAACCCACGCCTGGGCATACCCGTCCCACTCGGGGTGACAAATACAAAAAGAATAATTGATGGACAGAATGAATGAATGAATGAAGTTCTATTTGTATAGCACATGGCTACCCTGAGGCCTCCCAGTGCTGATTAATAGAAGGACAGAGAAAAGCAAGCCACAGTGCTATGGAGGTGTCCGAACAGATTGGTTTTCAAGAGCTTCCGGAAGGCCAGAAGATTGTTGTTCTCTCGAAGGGCAAGGGGGAGAGAATTCCCAATTTTTGCTGCATTAAACGAGAAGGAGCGTCCACCCCATCTCACTTTTCGTATCTTCTTGGTGGTGATCAGGCACAAAGAACTGGAGTGCAGGGTTCTGTGAGGAAGATAGGAGGTGACCAGAGAGTGCATAATCGCCGGACCATTCTTCCAGATGGCTTTATGAGCCAGGCACATAGCCTTAAACTGTATCCTGGCTGAAATGGGGAGCCAATGAAGTTTCCTCAGTGCTGGTCTTGCAGACTGCCATCACAGAGTCTGAAAAAGCAGCCGGGCTGCACAATTCTGTGTTACTTGCAGTTTATTGATCGTAGATTGGGGGGCTCCAAGATATAAGACATTCCCGTAGTCCAGGTGATAGAGTATAAGGGCCTGAACCATAATTCTTCTTGCCTGGAATGGGAGGAGGGGAATGATTTTGCGCAGCATTCTCATCAGTTCAGAATGCAGAACAATGTCATACATTCACCCCAGTACATAGATCTGGGCCTAAATCCATCCCTTTGTTTGCTCCCAATGCCATTCTAGTTCCCATGAGGCACAGGGCCATGACGGATTCACATATGGCTGGGTGTAAACTGGGGTGGCATGGTGACCAAAAGAACAATGGATTCAACCCAGATCTATTGACTGGGGTGAATGTTTGATTTGCTCTGCATTCCGTCCATCATCTGTGTGTCTTTTTCTTTCTCGCTCTAAGTGCACCAGGTATTCCCAGACATGGGTCCCGGGCTCACAGTGTCACTGGATTCAAGCTAGCCTGGCTGATGAGGGGTGATGCCCGAAACCGGTCTCAGGATGCTTGTTTCTCGTCCAGGGAGGATCTGGCTTGGCAGTTCGGTCTGGACTGTTCCTATGAGGCACAGGGTCATGATTTTCATAATACTGGGTCCAAACTGTGGTGGCATGGTGAGTAAAAGAACAATGGATTCAACCCACATCTTTTGACTGGGGGTGAATATTTGATTTGCTCTGCATTCCGTCCAACATCCGTGTGTCATTTGTAAATCAATACAGGCATAAAACCTGCATGATTTGTAAAATTAATCTGCAGAGCACTGCTGCGGAGTGTTTCCTCAGAGTAAATCAATAAGATGTCTTGTTGGCATCTTATTACTTTTTCTCTGTTAATAGTTAACGTTATTTACGCAGAAAATCAAAATTAGAACTGTTGTTCTGCACTGCCTATCAATGATAAATCTACTGGTGTGATAAAGCATAAGAGCCTGGGTTCAAAGTTCATCATGAAAAAATATACTGCCAGTGATGTTAAACGTTCTGCGATATTTTGCCCACTTACAGAAGAGAACCAGAGCATACAATGTAAAATATAAACGCAGTGTCCCAAAGTACCAAATACCTGTGTTGCTGAATGGCAAGACTTTCTAGTCTCCATGCCCACTCAGGCGTTTTTTTTCTTCCATCACCCCACACTTCCTGCCTTTCGAGCTGACTGCTGCAGGTTTTAATCCCTACATTATTCCTTTATCCCTGTTTGTCACTTCCCTAAGGTCTGATGATGAGAAGCCAAATATCAGTATCTTGCCAGCCACCTCCAACCACTGGCACAAACTGCACACAGTAGGAAGGCGAGCTGGGTTTTCTGACCCGACATGATTGAATTGTCCACAAATAAAAACAAGCATTTACAATGCAATGGTCTCTGCATTGTTAAAGTTAGAGCTATTGGCATTGCTCATGACATTATTTTTATTTATGTTTTTGTTTTTAAAACATATAAATAAATGCTATTGTCATTTACAATGCCAATAGCTTAATCTCTCGCAAATGCGAGACCTATTGCATTTGCACCCACACACAGAGCAGCACACACAAAGCCACCCACACACACATACAGAGCCACCCACACACAGCCACCCACACAGAGCCACCCACACACACACAGAGCCACCCACACAGAGACACCTACACACACACAGAGCCACCCACACACAGACCCACCTACACACACACAGAGCCACCCTCACACAGACCCACCTACAAAAAAAGCTACCCACACAGAGCCCAACACACACACAGAGAGCCACACACACACACACAGACAGAGCCACACACGCATAGACAGAGCCACACACACACACAGAGCCTCCCCACACACACACACGGAGCCCCACACACACACACAGAGCCCCCCACACACACACAGAGCCCCACACACACACAGAGCCACACACAGAATGCCACACACAGAGAGGCACACACAGAGCCACACACAGAGAGGCACAGAGCCACACACACACACACAGAGCCACACACACACACACAGAGCCACACACACACACACACAGAGCCCCACCCCCCACACACACACAGACACACACACAGATACACACCCATACACACACAGACACACACACACACAGAGCCACACACAGGGAACAGAGGCCAGAAAAAACTATCACAATGAGGGAACAGGGGGGGGGGGGCAGAAAAGCAAGCACAACGAGGGAACGCCTCATCAGGTGTAGCTCTTTCTAAATGCCATTTAATTTACGAGTCACCGAGTCCTCTTCGGGTCCAGTTTTGTGCCATTCAGTCTCCCTCTTTAACTCGTTCATGCAAGACAGGCTCAATCCTCTCGAGGACACGCACACCCGCCCCTCCCCCTTTCCCTGGAGATCACGTCCACACATACATAACCGGTTACCACCTATCATGCAGGAATAGTTTAAGGCTGTGAGTATAGTTATCAGATGGACGTGTTTGTGGGGAGGGGATACTGCCTGCATTGGGCTAGTGATTGGAGAAAGGTACTTCTTACTTGCCTGTATCGGGCTCAGCCCCCGGGTGTACAGTGGCAGGGTGCTGCATGCCTGTTACCTGGCTTAGCAATGAGGCAGGAGGTTTCTCTCTGTGTCTACAGTCAGGCGAGAGTGCGGGGGAAAGAACTGTATGCATGCATCTTCGCCCATGCTGGTCGGCGAGGGGTGGGATTTTGACTTCTTCAGCTGTTAGGGTTGGGGGAGGGACTGTATGCTTGTTATTGTTTTGCCCAAAGGTTTTACAGCGCTTCATATGAGTATCAGGATACGCTATGAAAGGCCAGATTTTTTTAGGCACAGGAAGATTAGGTGATTCCCCTAGAATCACAGAATGTTGAGCGCACAACTTAAATGGAACGTGGAGGATCCCCAGTCCAAGCTTTGGCCACACCCTCTCTTGGCCTCTGGGCGCAGCACCGTCAGACTGATGGGGGAGCTATCTCCACTCACAATACATCTGCGGCCAACTCCATGCACATGGGCTTTCACTGGGTACAGAAGAGGGGGTAAGGGGCAGTTATCTGCCCGCATCCCTGCCCAGTACTGGGAGAGGAGGGCGTGACACAAAATGATGTGCCACCCCTACCACCACCACCAAAGCAAAGAGGGGCTCCGAGCCTCACGTATCTCACAGATATTCACTAGCCTGGTGTTGAAGTGGGCCCCTGAAGTATTGCACCTCCCCCCCACCCCCAATCCCCTGAAGGGGCTGCAGGGGCCTGCGCTATGTCCCTGTGTGGTAGTGTTACACTATGTGCTACATACGGGGAGATTGCTTCCTACATCTGTGAACCTTAGCACGGTGGGGTGAGATGCCCTGCCCCTGCCTTCACTCAGCACTGCCTGTACCCCGCTCTGCCTTAACCTGTACTCACCCCTGCCTGTACCTGTAGTCACACCTGCCTGTAGTCACAACTGCCTGCACCTGTACTCACCCCTGCCTGTACCTGTACTCATGACTGCCTGTACCTGCACTCAGCACTGCCTGTAAGTGGACTTGTCTCTCTGGGCGTGGTCTGCAGGAGATAGTCTAGCTGTCAAAAACATTTCCTTGTCGATAAGGTTAGTTTCTGCCTTTTAACATTGCCAACACTTGTGCCCCTACCGTTACCATAAGAGCAACTGAATAATGTGCCCAAACACCAAGTGCTGGTGTGCCTCGTTTTATGGAATCCATTGGAAGCACTAGATGCCCTATCCTCCTGTACATCTACTCAGCCTGCAGGGTGGTGTGTGTGTTGTGGGAGAGGGGTGGACAGTGTGTGTTGTTATCTCTGATACGACTGGGGCTGGGACGAGGAGAGCACACAGACTGCACCTGAGCTCAGAGCGCCGGGGCGAGGAGGGGCGAAGCGCTTCCAGGGAGGGAAGTGGTTAGAGGCTTTGGGGAATGGGGAGGGGAGAGGCTCACATCTGCAGCTGCACCGAACGAAGGGTGGGAGGGGAAGCAGACGAGCTTATGGAGTCTAAAAATAGCCCTACATGGTAATAAGCGGTCACCTTGCCTGACTGCCTGATTGGAATGGTTTAATCTTGTTTGTGCAACAAGATAACTTTCTCTACTCGTGCTGCTTCTCTGTTTACTCACGTGCTGCCATCTTAAAACAAGCACTCGCCATGACGTTGTGTTTTCGCTGTAAGCCCCTTCCTTTTCGGACTGGGGGGGCGTGTTTTTCTAGAGGAAGAAAGAAACAAAAAAAACACGCCCCTCAATCAGAAAAGGACGGGGCTTACAGTGAAAACACAACGTCAGAGAGACCTTTTCTCCAATGGCTGGCCGCCGTTTAGGAGGCCAGCCAATGGAGAAGAGGGGCGGGTTCAAGCCCCACTACTAGGAGACATAAGATCTCGCGAGCGGGACTGCGCAAGCGCAGCCTTCGCTAGTTGAGACCTAAAGAAGCACAGACATACTCAGTCCTTTGTGATTTTCACTCCAGTCTAGGAAAGCATTTTAACTGTTATGTCCATAAAATTCATAACATTATCAATAATAGTGCCCCATTCTCAATCTGAAGGCTTTCTTTCCAAATACCATTGAGAAATGTTTTTAAATAAAAGTTTATGGATAGCAACGAATAAGCCAAAATTGGAACTAAATAGCATGCTAAATGACTTGTTTCTCCTAGAAACTATGGAAAAGCAATGGTTTGGCAGATTTCTGTTTAATTCAAAGTAAAGAAACAACAGGTCATATATAGTAGAAGAATGGAACACATATGGGGCGTGCTACATATTAGCACATCCGCTGGTTAACACATTACTGCGTGGTCATTAATGAATTAGCCAGTTTAGCAAAATAGTTACGCTTCAAGCTAGGCCCACTGTACAACTATTCCCATTAGTTGACACATGGTCAAATGAGAGCATGCGCCTAATGGACCATTGACAACAATACCCGAGAGTTCAGTGCCACTGACCAGTAATATTTCATTCAGGCATAAGCATAGTATTTTGCATTGAGGAGCCTGACGTTTCATGAAGGACCTGATCAGGAAAGGAGTGAGTCCCACAAGGATGATTTGCATTATTTTCCTTTAAACTTATACTAACAAAATTCACATTTGGGACCTTACTGACCTGTGCCTGCATGATCTAGAAAGTTCTCTTTGACACTCTGTGTTATAAAGTTCAAGTTAGCACTCTAAGTACGTTTTTAGATGAATTGAAACTATGACCTAACTTATAAAGTTTGCTGAAATGTTCACATTAGGAAGGTACAATTCTGCAGATTTTGGTGGACTTGCGCTTCCAATTTTCCAGATTAATACTAGCTGCTTTAAGGGGTGGACAGACTCTGCGGAATTTGGCGGGGGTTACAAATACAAAAAAACCCTGCAAGATTCTGCAGAGTTCCGCCAATGGCTGTAAATAGGCATGTCACACTGTGATTTACCGGATTTAGGGTAAAGTGTCCTATAGCACAGGCCACTGGAACTTCATTTAGGATTTAAACAATGACATATAGCTAAAACGTCCCAGCTTCAGGGGATGTTCTAGCATTAGCTTCTACAGAGAGCATCATTTAGCCCTTGAAGGGCCACGTGGATGGACCATCTTTAATGGCCCTGACATAACCGTCCTGCTGCATTTAGACGTTATGAATATGGCATTATTTTTTATTCACACGTGACTGTCATCTCCATGGCTGGAGCTGTTTCAATGGCTGGCTTACAATGTGGTCAGGGCAGGAAGGTCTCACCTGGTTTGCTAAAACACAGGCCAAGGTGGCATTAAATAAGAACATGCGGGCGGTCTATAAAAGAGGTGGGTCTAATAAGGAATATTTAATTAAATGTCGCAGGAAAAGCTTTAAGAAAGAGCTTAGAAGGATAGCTTGGCAAGACATGTAAAGTATATAGACCAAAGAAATTGTCTCCCTGAGATCGGGAACTACTAAGGGCTTTTGGAACATAGTAAACAGCAACCAAAAATATTGTTTCAGTGCCGGTCTCGGAGGAAACATCGATGAGTTACATATCAGAGCTGTACAAACTTAAGAGGTAAATAAATGATGGAGGAGTGGGGAGCATGCAGGTTGGGGCCTCAGATAGGGGGGCGTGGGTGAGCAACTTGGCTCCGGCAGTCGGGAGTATTGAATCCATTATAAAAGGCCTAAACACCTCTAGGGCCCAGGGTCCTGGTGGCCTTCCCTCTGATATAATCAAATGTAATCCAGGTTTGTGGGTTCAATCCCTGGTACTTGTATTTTGAGCAGTAATCAGCAGTCTGGAGATACGAAGAACCTAGAAGATTAGTATTAGGGTCCTGCTGTACAAAAAGGGGAAGCGAGGCCTGCCGCTGAGGTACTGTATGATCACACTGCTGGAAATCACCAGTAAGGTATATGCAAAACATCTTCTGGGGTTGTTAGAAGATTGGGTCAGTGACACTAGTATCCTACCTAAGGTCCAAATAGGCTTTTGTAAAGACTATTCATCAATTGATGGCTGTCTAATATGAAATCTTTTTGGCTGAAAAAGATGCCCTTAAAAAGAAACAACCTCTGTATGTGTCATACATCAATTTGTCAACTGTGTTTGACACTATATATAGGCCTTTAGTCTTGGAGAAGATGTGGGATTGTGAGTGCCTTCCAGATTTATTAAAGCTGATTGACCAACTAAACGAAGGCTCATGGCCCAGGGTCGAACTAGGTGGTAACAGAACACTGTCTAGAAAAATAGCCACCCCTAATGGATTGAGGCATAGGTGTACGATGGCTGCACTCCTGTTCTCTATATATATTGCAGACGTCATGGTAGGATTAAATCAGACTCGATCCTTTCCACTAAAATTAGGCAATTAGGTCATCTCCGTAATACACTTTTGTTGGATTGTATATCAGTTGGCCTTCAGAGGCAATTATATGTTTAAACAACCAAAAATAAATATTGCTAAAATCAAAGCAATGGTCTTCTCGAAAGGGAGGGTCCAGAGTAAAAGGTTTAAGTGATGTCTCAGTAAAGGTGGTCAAGGAATATCGCTATCTTGGTCTTCATTTTAGGTGTAACCTCAATGTTTTGCCTCATTTTGACCTCCAGGAAGCGTGATCTAAGGCCATTGTAGGCGCTCTATATAGGATGGACTTGGCAATTGGCCATAAGTCCATTTAAGTGCTAAGAGAGACCAATAAGGCCAAAATTGTTAGTCTGCTGTTGGTGGGATGTGAGGTGCTGCCGGTAAAATATTTGAGGAGGGTGCAGACCATAGATATGAATGTATGGAAAAAATATCTTGGCCCGCCGAGAGAATCCCTAAATAGAGCATTGAGGTTAGAATTGGGCCTTAGTAGCATACTATTTAAATACAAGCAGTGTCTCCTTAATTATTGGTTTACTCTCCGAGCAGAAGAGGATCCTTAAGGAAAATAGTAAAGAAGTAAGCTGGTCAATGGGCTGCTAATCTTCTTGATTTTAAGGTCTTCCCAGACACTTCGAACAGGGTAGAACTCCAAAGAATGTCCGTAGTTTATCAGAAACAAACATTAAAGCTCTTTGCAAAAGAGGGCTCCAGGAAGAGTGAAATAGAAGACGTGTGTAAGAGAGATAATTTGTATCATCTAAAAAGGAGTCAAGGTACGGAGGGATTATTCAGCCTTACTTGCAGCATATAAAAAGTATTTATATCAGGAGGTGGGCCTTAAAGGTCAGGCTGAGGCAGGTCCTTAAATTTCCTTTCTTCTGAGATCGCAGCAACCGCCACGGGTAAGCTAGTTCTTCATAAAATGGAAGTTGACTAGAAAGGCACGGCCTGAAATAGTTAAGTGTCCCTTTTGCCAAAATGCATCATTAACCTTTCTGCATCGATATATAGTTTTTATGTTCTTTGACAATAGAAAAATAAAATAGCTGTTACTGGCTTTTAGAATGCTACAGGTTTGCCGCACAAGTGATATAAAGAGAGTAATTTTAAGGTGCAATAATATATCTTTTTGCTATGTGTTAGGGAAATTCCTGTCTGTTGTTCATGAATGGTCAACAGAGCAGAGTGTCCCACTGTAATAGAAATATTGAATGAGAACGGTGAAGCCCTTTTAACCCCTTTTATGCTGGTGACGGAACCACTCCGTCACCAGCCACGGACGCGCTGTGCTAATGACGGAGTGGTTCTGTCACGGCCCCGCCCGCCACACCTGCGTGGCAGCGATTTTGCACCTTCGCTGAGCATTCTATTGAGCGGGCGGGGCCCTGACAGAACCACTCTGTCACAAGCACAGCGCGCCCATGTCTCGTGATGGAGTGGTTCCGTCACGAGCATGGCGGCGCAGCGTGGCCCCCTCTCCCCCTAGCGCTACGGCAGAATTACCGCCACAGCCAAGAGGTTAAACATTGAGATTGGGTTTATGTTGTCACGCAAAGTGATCTTTTCTGGTCCACTCTAGCTATAACCACATATTTGCACAAATATAAGTGTATGGTGTACTGCCAAGGTTTTATTCATTATAAAAGAAATGGAATTTTGCACAATGTAAATGTTATTTTGCCGAAATGCACTCTGCATTATTATAATTGCATTCTGCACTACTGTCGCTCTATTTTGCACAAAAGGAAATGTATCTTGCACACTGAAAATGTTTGCCCTTTCGAAATATATGACCAATTGCAAATTTTTTATGGAAAGGGGTTTATGGAAGAGTGTCCCAGCTTGGATTGGGAGCTGGTCAGATTTTAGGGGTTTTCTTTAATTGGCTTACTATTGTGGCTTGTTTTTATTTTAAAAGAATTGCACTTTGCCTGAATGATAATTGAAGTTTTCTGAAATATGTAATCTATCACACTTTAGAAACAAAACTGCGAACATTGAGTGTAATAAGATATATGTTTTGAGGACGATTGGAGCTTTTTTTATTGCAGTATGTTGCATTTTAATGTAATGATTTGTATGTATATGAAATGTCTGTATTGGCTTATTAGCATGACTTCAAACTATTAAAAAAATCAATCAATAAATCAATCAATGGAAAAAAGGCCTTGACATCAGAATATGCAGTCCTGTCGGAACATTGTTTCACATAAACTCGGATTCCTGACGTGGGATCTGTCTGGGAGTTTTCTCGTAGCACGTGATGGACATTTAAATGTGTTTTGTGCTTGGGGCTCTATGGTGTACATTGTGGACCTGGATATGACAGAATCAGGTGCGAACAGCATTGGACGAACAACCACACTCTCCCTGGCACTCAAACAGACAATTGGCCAAGGTATACAAATTAAGTTATAACTTTAAAAATCGTATCTTAATTAGATATTTATTTTTTTGTTTAATAGTATAAATATTGTAATTGAACAATAGTATGAAATTAGTAAATTATAAAAATATATAGTTTATATCTATATTATATTATTATAATTTATATAATAAATTATATAGCCAGCACTATATAAAACCTTTAAAAAAATAAAAATAAAATAAATAAAAGTGTTACTAGAAATATGTTACATTTGTTAATTTTTAGATTGTTTGAATTTTGGTTGAACTACTAGTAAATATTATGGTTAATTGAACTTTTTTTTAACTTTACTATTAATGTTTTGAGGAGTGATTGTTGTGAGAGCGTTGATGTGTTCTTAGTTTTATGCTACTGCAAAGTGTATTGTGAGTGATTGTACAGCGCTTGGCTTGATGTCTGTTAGTTTGTAAGATGTTGTGTGAATGTTGTTTTTTGTCATAGTTTACAAAATGATGAGATGTGAGAAGTATGTGATTAGTATGTATGGGTGTCCTAGTTTAATTAAAGGGTTTAAACATTACTAGGATACAGCCACTGCAAAACAGTAGTTCAAATACAATACATTATAATATAGTACATGACTTCTTCAAAATTGTTATAAACAACACACGCAGAACTTGCCCCTCTTTTACAAAACCGCCACTTCTGGGCAGGCATACAATATACACTGCAGGGGCAAAGGTAGGTTATGTATGGCAGTTATGGTAATTTAGATATGGTAGGTATGTTTGTAGTTATATTAGAAACAGTAGGTTACATATCGTTGCTTAGGAATAATAAGTTCTGTATGCATTGGGTAGGTAGATAAGATAAAGTATGTTATGCTGTTAGCTTATGTAGTGTTCGCTAGGTAGGAAGGGTATGGAGGTCAGGGAGTGTATGTAGGTGGGTAAGTAGGTATAAGATAGGCTAGGTTGTGTTGGTTTGATAGTGTATTTTAGGTAAAGTCGATTCAGCAGATTCAGTGTGGTGTTGTGGGGTTGGGTAAGATGGAGTATGTATGGTAGGATATATATGGTTGGATAGGTCCAAATCCTCTTTCTGAAATTACACGGTGCTTGTTGTTTGTGGTATTATTGATATGAGGTCTTGTTCGGCAGCTAGAGCAGTCCATTACTAAAGTTATATCCTCAAAAAAAGAATTATGAAATTGCATCAGGAATAGAAGGTTCTGTTGTAATTATTGAACTTAAAAGGCATACAAATGAGAAAATTTTGCAAAGCAGGTACTTTAGACAAAAGACCAGTATTTTTATTGCATCTTTATGAAAGCCTATGTGCGCACACATGTTTATTTTCAGCAAAATTAAAATCATTGAATATAGAAAAGTGATTAGTGAATATTCTTACATTCTTCGAACCGTATAGTTTCTTCCCGGCTCGGAAAATGTCACTGCTTATCAAATTTTAGGGGCATATTTACAAGCCCCTAACACCACTGGAGAGTCGCTAATTCTGATGCACCGGTGGCATTGCTCTATACCCCATATTTACAGGGTAGCATTAAGCCACTTAAAGGGCTTAACGCCACCTTGTAAATATGCCCCTTTACGTAGAAGTCCGCTGTGGCAAAGGGGCGGGCAATTGATGTTTTAGTGGAATTTCAACCAAATGTAGCACTTTACATTGCGTGCTTTTACCACGCGGTAGGTAACAACGTGGTTGTTACAACGACCAGTTTGTTACCACGTGTTGGGTTACATCGCAAGTCGTTTCAATGACTTTCGCTAAGTGGCGCGCTGGATTTAGGAATAGCATAAATTACTATTCCTACTCCAGTTAGCGCAACAGCAGGGAAGGTGTTGGATTTAATATCCAACCCATCCTTGGTGTTGCACGCCACCTAGCGCAAGTCGTTGAAACGTCATGCGATGTAAAGGCACGTGTAGTAACAACACGGTTGTTGTACCGACCTCATTGTTATGTACCTGCGTGGTATTGCCAGCATTGTAAACGCTGTATCCCGTTCAACCGCAACACCCATTGTTTTTTTACGCTGCCCCACATTTACTAGGATGGAGTGGTGCCAAAAACAATCCATTTTTTTTGAGGAACACTTACGAATTTAAATGGAAGAAAGGTTCAAGGTCACTTTTAAAGAACCAAACAGGAATACTTGGAACACACTACAAGGGCAAGAACACTTCAATCACTTTATTGCCCTGCATTGTATTGCTTTATGGACAGCCATGTGGTGTGTTCCAAGTATTCCTGTTTGGTTCCTTAAAAGTGACGATGAACCTTTCTTCCATTTGAAATCGTAAATGCTCTTCACAAAAAAGTTATTGTCGTGGATACATTGATTTCATTGAACATGTAAATGGACACTTCCCAGACAGAACAACTTCGTTATACATCATACATACCCAGGTTCTGAGGGACACAGGGTCACCCCAAATTTGTGCTAATGTTTTACAGTAAAGAGCATCACAGACTGTTTGTTCTGCCTCCGCACCAATTCTGGGGCCCTCTAAAGGCCAGTAGCTTCATACACCTACTCTGTGTGTATAATTACGATAGGCATTATCTCGTATCCTATTTTGTTTCCCATTCCATTCCATTCCATTTTATTTCACTTGTATAGCGCATAAATCACCCGAAGGTCTCAGAGCGCTGGCCTAGAGATAGCCAGCTGCAATACTTCCAGCATCACTGACTTTCAGCTCCTGGAAGTTCGAAGTATAATCTTGGAAACATCTCGCTTTAGTTTTCTATTTCTATAACTAGAGTCATGTCATGTTCCATTTGCTCTATAACAAGAGGACTACTTGATGCCCTTTCACCAAAACCTAATGGGAAACAGAAATGATAGGACAATGTAGCTGGGCAGCTCATCCATGCAGCAGGCCCCTGTGAAAAATACACCAAAGGCAATGGCAATGGCTAAATGATGCTGACCCAAAGCTCACTGTCACATGATATTTCACCTTATTGTACTTTATATAAAATTCATGACATAATTCTCTGAGACAGCTGAAGCTGTCAGTAGCCAGCCCTCAATAGAAAGGATATTTTTCTTTTGGGTTGATGAATGGATTATCTGGCTGTCATTAGACAAGGGTGGGCGAAGGCAAGGGCAGCCTTCATGGTCCTGGAAAGGCAAAGGGCCACAACCTTAACTCTCCCACTCTGCAGTTCTTTCCTTCACTGGAGATATTCTTGGTGCCAAGCGGGAATACCTCGCCAGGAGGATTGAGGCATCAGCGAACTCCTGCAAGGAGATCTTCACGATTGTGAAGGAGTTCACGTCTCCCTCCTCTTATTCACCCCCGCCTGTGTCACCTGGTGCGTGGGCGCGTGATCTTGCCACCTTTTTCACCGACAAGATTAAGGCTATTCAGGCCTCCTTCTCGGAGAGCACGGCGGAGGCTTGTTGTGATCCTGGGGCAGGACTTGGAACACCGGCCATGCCTATGGCTATCCTGGAGGACTTTCCATCTGTCTCCAGTGACATGTCCCTGACTTTGTTAGCCAGTCTTAAATCTGGATCCCCACTTGACCCCTGCCCCGCCAAATTTTTGGCTGGGATGGCGGCAGTGGTGAATCCCCTGGTCAACCCGATCCTCAATGCCTCCTTGAGTGAGGGGAGTGTCCCACGCTCCTGGAAAAGGGCGATGGTGATCCCCCTCCTGAAAAAGCCTGGTCTTGATGCCGAGGTCTTGGCCAATTATAGGCCAATTTCACTTCTCCCGGCCTTGGCCAAGATTACTGAGAAACATGTTCATGGCGTCTTGTCGAACTTCTTGGAGTCTAACAATCTGCTCCATCCATCCCAATCCGGTTTCCGTCCGAATTTCAGTACGGAAACAGCGTTGGTGGAGGTCTCTGAGATCATCAGGGAGACCTTGGATGGGGGCGGCAAGGCCATGTTAGTCATGCTGGACCTGTCGGCGGCTTTCGACACCGTCCCCCATAAGGCGCTGCTCGCCAGGCTTTACGACATCGGCCTAAGGGGGACGGTGCTCAGGTGGTTTACATCTTTCCTGGAGGGCCGCCGCCAGACGGTCTGGGTATCCCAGAGCTCAGCCGAGATGCTGCCATTGGGTGTTGGGGTTCCACAGGGCTCTGTGTTGAGCCCGACATTATTTAACATCTTTATGTCCCCTCTGGCGGCTGTGGCTGAGGCTTACGGTGCCCAGATCGTGTCCTATGCCGATGACACACAACTCCTCTTCACTTGTGAAAAAGACCAGACATTTGATGGGGAGAGAATCCGGGACTGCTTGGACAGGGTCTTCAGCTGGTTCCAGCTAAATTGTCTGAAGGCCAACTCCAGCAAGTCGGAGGTTCTATTCTTTGGCTGTGCCTCCGATCCCGAGTGGCGGCAGTGGTGGCCGGCCGCGATGTGTCCTCCGGGAAATCATCCATGGTTGCCAAGAACCTGGGTGTTAAGCTTGACAACAAACTTTCTCTGAGAGCGCACATCCTTGGCCTGTCCGGCACCTGCTTCGGCATCCTCAGAATGCTCCGCAAGTTTCTTCCCTTACTGTCTGCGGAGCACAGACGGATTACGGTGCAGGCGCTCATCGGATCTAGGCTTGACTATGCCAATGCCTTTTTCTTAGGCCTTCCGGATTACTTGGTTCAGCGTCTGCAGGTGGCACAGAACTCGGCAGCCCGCGCAATCTTTGGTCTGCATAGACGAGCACGGGCTTCTGTGTTGCTGCAGACGCTCCACTGGCTTCCAATTCGGAAGCGGATTGCTTTCAAATCTATGACGCTGATGCACAAGGCTTTATTTGGCTCAGGCGCCGGATATCTGAAGAAAAGATTAGTTTTCTATCGCCCGGCTCGCTCTCTGCGTTCAGAATCCCTTTTCACTGCTGTGATTCCAAGCGTGAGGAAGGCACGCACTGGGGGGCGCTCTTTCAGCTTCAAGGCCTCCCAGTTGTGGAATTCGCTTCCATTGGCACTGCGTAGCACCCCCAACCTGCTTCAATTTAGGAAGAATTTGAAGACGTGGCTTTTTAATCACTTTGCTTAGGTGGTTTTCTTTTTCTTTCTCTTTCGGGTTCTGTTCTTATTTGTTATGTTGATTTTACACTGTAAGTTGCTTGTGGAAAGCGCCGGGACACTCTTTTAGAGTAGCCGAGCGCTATAAAAATGCACTTTAACATAACATAACATAACATAACATAACATAACATAACAGATGTGTGACTTGTACATGTATTGGAGAGGACCATTTCCATCATTACATTTACTCGGAAACTTGTTTTCACCAGACTATGGTATGCAAAACATCACTACACATGAGAGTGTCTTGAATTCTCAAATAGTAGCTGTCATTCTAGTCCTTCAGTTTCATCCTCTGACACATCCCTCTATCAGATGCCCCCTCATCTACAAGCCTCCTAGAATGAGGTACAGTTTCACTCCCAAAATTGCATACCTCATTACTGCACCATCAAACAGTCACTCCAACAATATCTTCCTTGGCATTTACAACCTACCCAAAGCTGCAGCAACACAAAATCTGGAACCCACCCTCAGATAACTTATCATCTAATCCAATTGTTGGCCCTGGCCCTCTGCAGGATCACCTCAAATGTTTTGACTTCACACCTCCTGTTTTGCTTAATTTGTTTTTGTTGGCTTGTAGAACTCTGTGCACTATATCACTGCTAACCAGTGCTAAAGTGCTTGTGCTCTCTCCTTTAAACATGGTAAAACTGGCTTCTTGCTTGGCACATTGAGTTTACTTGTAAGTCTCTAGTAAAGTGATACAACATGTACACAGGGTCTGTTCATTAACCCTTTAACCGCGGCGGAAATTCCGCCGCGGTGCGGGTACTTTATGGCGTGGGCGTGGTTCGGACGGCCCCCGGCCGTCCTCCGCACACGCCCACCGTGACGTCGGGCGGCCGACGGCCGGCCGATGCACGCAAGGGGTTAAATGCTTACTCGCGGGCCTGCAGCACTTATATGCTACCCACTTAAGTAGCCCTTCTAAAACATGTCTCAGGCTGTGTGCAGATTTAAGCTGTCAATTCGATCTGGCAAAATAAATATTTTGCCAGGGCTAAACCTTCCTCTTTAATAAGGATAAGTCACTCCAGAGTAGGCCCAAAACAACCCTTTGGGCAGAGTGTGTTGTATAAAAAAGTTAGACATGCATTTTTCAGTTTTATATGTACTGGTAGTGGAAAATGCTCAAATTTATTTGCCACTATTGCAAGGCATACCTTTTTCATAAGATAACGTTGGGTTACCTTAATACATTCAATAAGTGATAACAGTTTTGTGGTTGCAGGTAGGTACATTATGTTTGGTGCCTGAGAAATTGTCATTTAACCCCTTCGCTGCGGGGTTAATCCCCAGCTGTGCTGGGGGGGAGGGGGGTGCGCACAGCGCCCGCATGCTCATGACAAGCTGAGATCGTCATGAGCTACAGTGCTCCTGTGCTCATGACGAGCTCAGCTCGTCACTGGTGCATTGGTTCCGTGGAACATTCAGAACAGCGGGGGAATTCTCCCCGCACCTGAGCATTCCACGGGCCATGACGAGCTGAGCTCGTCATGAGTACTGGAGCACCGTGGCTCATGACGAGCTCAGCTCGTCATGAGCATGGAAGAGGTTAAAACACTCAATGGTAAGGTCGCAATTAAGGTTAAGTCACAATTCTAAAAATGCCACTTTTATAAAGTTGCCATTTTCTTGTCCTAACCATTTGGTGCCTGCAGCCTGTTTCCTGGATCAAATGACTTTGTGTAATTGGCATTTGTTTTTTGTGTGTTCCTCCCAGACTGCATCACAACAGAGGGCCCGGGTGTTGATAAGATGGGCCATCCTGACTTGATGAGGGAGGCAGAGTTGTCACCTGTCACACCTGTACTTCAAAGACACTGCCTCAGTTCACACAAAAATACATTCACACTAGTCTACTGTGACTGCAGACAGACTAGTACCAGGGGGAGGGAGGGAGGAAATTTCAAAAACATCTTTTGTGGGAAACTCCAGTAGCTTCTCCCATTTCAAAGCTAGGATTGAGTGTTGCCTCAGACCCACTGTTCAGATCTCTTCTAGAATTGCAGAAGACTCAGAAATAGAACTACTCTGCTGCCCTGCTGCTGGATGTACTGGCCTGCTGCTCTGCCGCAAGAAAGACCACCCTGCTGCCTGAAGAAGGGAGACTAGACCTGCTCCTTGAACCCAAAAGCACCAGATTGACTCCAAAGACTAGGACAGGCCCCCTGTACTGAGCTGCAGGGACATAACAAGCTCCAGAAATCTGTCCGGCATCAGCCCAGCCTCAACTGGACTTGCCTATGCCCTGCTGTTGGTCTCTGCTGGATTGAGTCCTGTTCCCCAAAAGGTGCCCCGGAAGTCTTGCCCCCTTGGCTGGCATCAGAGTGTGCTCCTTCCGGGCCAACTGTGTGTTTCCTCAGAACCGACGTAGCATGGCCCCCCTGTGCGAAGCATAACCTCACATCGTAGCACTTTGCAGCCCCTGATCGATGGCTTCATCACAACCGATGCAGCGGCGTGATGCAACTTGAAGCAGGACCTCACATTGCAACATTTGCAGCACCTCATCGGAAGTGACGTAGCTCATCACAACACAATGCAGGATATTGCATCTCAGACCTATCAGCTCCTCATCAGAACTGAAGCAGTGTGGCACAATGCTGCACTTCAAGTACATGAGGTACAATCCTCACTCCATTGCAGTTGGCATGAACTTGTGACTTTGTCTCTCAGGGGTGACCAGATAACCGCAGTTGGTGCGTTGGATTTTTAGGTACTGTACTTACCTTAAAACTTTGAAATTGCATACCTCCAGTTCTAACGACTGGATTTTTGTCATGTTAGTGTCAAATAATTTATTACATGTCATTATATTTTTGTAAATTGGTGTTGTATTTTTCTTGTGTTGTATATTCTCTTTATTACTGTTTGTCTGCTGCATTAATGCTTTGCACTGCTTTTGTGCCAATCTACCAGAGAGGTAAGCACAGGTTAATTTACTGACTTTTGCGGTTCAAACTGACAATGATTGTGTGTATTGCTTGAAAAGTGGTCACACCCCTCCACCTCAACAAGCAAACCAATTTTTTCACACAATCACATCAAGGATTTAGATACCATCTCCTTGTTATTGCCAAAATATACCTCCTCCTCCATCTATACATATACTAGACCAACCACATTGGCAGCCTCTTACTACTTATGTGCTTGAAAATCTAGTGATGCAGTTAAATCAAGTCGAGCAGCAACTCTGTCAAAAACATCATCAACAAAGCCAATGAGAACCTGATTGACATTCACCCCATTGACACATTCAATTTATTTCCAACTCCCTAGTATATTGTACTACATGTACCTAGGGCCTGTAAATTAAATACTACTAGTGAGCAGCAGCACTCACTGTGCTACCCACTGCAGACCACAGTAGAGCTTGTTTCAAGGCCTGCCAATGCCTCCTGGCTGTGCATTTTTTAAAACTGCCAGATCGAGCTGTGAACATCATTCTTTTGGCAGGCCTAAACCTTTTAAATATTTATAAGTCACCCTTAAGGTAGCTCTTCTTGCTCTATAAGGCAGGGTGCATGGCATTTAAAATGTAGAAGTTAATGTTAAACATGTCCTGACAGTGCATTGCCTCAAAAGCCCTTTTCACAGTGGCACAGTTAGCTGCCCCATAGGAAAACACTGGATTAAATGATAACTCCTTATAATGATAATTTGGGATTGGAATCAGCTAAAATATAATTCAAGGACTCATTTTAGGTTTAAAGCATTTTTATTAAGACAAAAGAAACATGGGGTAGGGGAATAGGAGGTTAAGGTTACATACAGTACAGTGAGAAAGAAGCGTATCTCAAGAGCGTTGGCCAAAGGTAGTACAGTGGTCCAGAAGGAACATACAACAGATGTAAGGCAATTAGGCAGTTTGTGTAACCCTCTCGTGCACCCCAACACCCCACCCAAAGCCGAGCGCGAATAGCCATCAGCGATTCATCGAGGCACAACCCAGTCCCTCCGAGTCTCCACCCCCAATAAAGGAAAAAGAAAGGAAACAACACCCCAACTCCCCCGTCCAATGGCCCTGTATTAGGATAACCCGACCCAAACAGCCCACACCCCATCCCCTAAGATCTTATCTTCTGTGC
Organism: Lissotriton vulgaris; assembly: GCF_964263255.1. Taxonomy (NCBI): domain Eukaryota; kingdom Metazoa; phylum Chordata; class Amphibia; order Caudata; family Salamandridae; genus Lissotriton; species Lissotriton vulgaris. Next base: position 1,623,891,247 of record NC_141695.1, read on the forward strand.
ATTCTAATCCACCGGGGTCGCCGGTGGCGTCAGCCTAAGAAGTCGAAGGTACCTCGGGCAGGTGAGTTCCCGGAATTCCGTGGACAGTAGTGCTAGGAAGGGTTGCCATAGCTCCTCAAATTGATCCACATCCCCAGCCACTGTAAGCGACATCTTCTCCATACCCAACACCTGCCAGAGTCTATGCAACCAACCAGTAATGGAGGGGACAGTGGCGGTGCGCCAGTGGACAAGAATATTCTGGATCGCTGAGCCTAGCGCAATAGCAATCTGTCTACCCCTGCGGGACTTCAACGGGTACATTAGATCGTTGGGAAGGCCTAACAAAACATACGCTGGGAAGCGCGGCAGCTCAATCTCAAAGTGCCTATCTACCTCATCCAAGACCTCCTTCCAGTAAGCAGTCAGCACCGGGCAAGCCCAAAGAATGTGTGAGAGGGTACCCTCCTGTCCACAACCCCGCCAGCACCCCTTGTCAGTGTGTTTATGCATTTCATATAGCCTCTCCGGGGTGTAATACCAATAAGTAGACACCTTAGTGAAGGTCTCCGTAAGTCCAGTGTGGTATGCAGAGTGCCTCGCCCGATATGCAATTTTGTCCCACTCCTTATGGCTAAGTGGCCTACCCAATTCTCTGTGCCAGCGCTCCCTCCCCGGGTTATGATAGTGGAACGTCGGGGGTTGAAGGAATTTATACAAATCGGTAATTAGCTTGGCGTCCGAGGTCCGGGTCACCAACCACCGCTCATATGGTGTGATTTGGCGAGCTGCGGTGTCGCGCACCTGGGGTTGGAGAGCCCAGTGTCGGACCTGCATATAGCGCAGTCTGTCCATCTCCGTCAGGCCGAATTCCTGTCGAAGTTGTTGGAAAGGAATCACGCCCTCCGGCCCGTAGATCTGGAAAAGCGCCCTACAGCCCGCGCTCACCCAATGGGAAAAGGCTCCCGGCTCCAGGCCTGGGGCAAAGTCCGGGTTACCCACTATGGGCGTGAACGGTGAGGGGAAGGTGGTCAGTTCACGAGCCTCGCAAACCGCATCCCACACCCGCAGGGGGACCCGCGTAACAAAAGAGGCGTAGAGGTTAGCAGGGCGATGCGCGCGGCGCAAGAACGGAACCTCCTGGAGGGTGCGGCCCGCCACCGCCTGGTCTTGAAAAAGCCAGTGTTTGTCGGATTCCCACCTGCTCCACTCCACCAAGTATCGCAGTTGCGCTGCCTGAAAGTATTTCCGGAGGTCCGGGATACCAAGACCCCCCTCCGGAGCAAGCGTGGAGAGGACCCTCTTCATCCGCGGCTTGCGGCCTTGCCAAACGAAGCGGGAGATGTCAGCTTGCGTTTGCTGTATCCAACCTACAGGGGGTTGGAGAGGTAGAGCGCGAAAGAGGTACAGAATCTGGGGCAGCACCGTTATCTTAACCGCCGCGATACAACCTAGCCACGACAGCAAGCCCTTGCTCCAGCGGCCAAGTTCCTCCTTGATCTTCCTTCTGAGGGAAGCGTAATTGGCTGTCACCATCTCAGGCAGTGCGGGCGCCAGCAGGATCCCCAGGTAAGGCACCGTAGACGAGGACCACTGCATGGGAAAAAGACGCTGAAGGTCCCTCCTGGTGTCCGCAGCCAGTGACACATCCAACGCCACCGACTTGCTCATATTCATTTTGAAGCCGGCCACACGCGCAAAGGCGTCCAGTTCCTGGACGCAAGCAGGGAGTGACCTCTTGGGGTCGTCGAGGGTCAGCAGGACATCGTCCGCGTAAAGGCTGACTGTGTGGACATATTGGCCCATCTTAACCCCAATGGCATCAGGGTTATTGCGAATCCTCTGAGCAAACGGCTCCATGTAGAGGGCGAACAAAAGCGGCGAGAGGGGCCAACCTTGTCTCGTACCGCGTTCGATGGCAAAACTACCGGAGCTACACCCATTGACCCGCACCGACGCCGATGGACTTTTATAACAGTTGAAGACCATGGTGCGGAACTTCTCACCGATACTCAGTTTCCCGAGAACCAGCTCAAGGTACGGCCAATGAACTCTGTCGAAGGCCTTCTCCGCATCAACTGATAGCAACATCCACTCCCCCGGGATACGCAAGGCCTTTTCCAATACATGCGTCACTCTCTTGGTGTTGTCTACCGTCTGTCTACCGGGCACAAAGCCAGCCTGGTCCGCCTCCACCAGTCCCGGTAGGTGTAGACCAAGCCTGGATGCTAGAATCCCTGTATATAGCTTGAGGTCAACATTTAGGAGTGAGATGGGCCTGTACGAAACACACAAGGCCCGGTCCTTCCCGGGTTTCGGAATGACTGACACCGTAGCGTTAAGAAGGTCCGGTGGGATAGCGCCAGGCTCGGAGAAGGAGTTAAACAGTTGAGCCAGGATTGGGGCCACAGCGGTGCAGAAGGTCTTATAAAACAAAGCTGTGTAGCCATCCGGGCCCGGGGCTTTACCATGCTTCAGTCGCGCTATAGCGGAGATGACTTCCTCAACATGGATGTCCCTCTCTAGATGGTCCGCCTGGGCGGAATCCAGCACCGGGAGGGCCACTGACTCCAAATAGTCCTCGGCGTCTCGCGGCGAGGAGGGCTCCCCAGCATACAGCGCTTCGTAGAAGCTGCGAAAGGATTCCGCCACCTCCGCGTCACCAGAAACAATAACCCCGTCTGTACCTACCAGTTCCTTCACGACATTACGCTGCTGTGCCACCCGGAGCCGATGGGCCAGGAGCTTACCACACTTGTCCCCCCCTGAGTAAAAGGCATGCTTCAGGCGCAAAGCGGCATACTCCGCCCTATCAAGATCCAGTGCTGATAGGAGCTTCCTCGCTGCTTTCAATTGCCTCCAAACTCTCGGAGCCCCTGTGCGGCGATGAACCTGCTCAAGCTCCCTGACCTGCGCAGTCAGTTTGTCCCTCTTACGCTGCCGTTCCTTATTTTCGGCTGAGGAGATGGAAATAAATTCCCCTCGGAGGACCGCTTTCAAAGCTGCCCACTGCGTTGCTTGAGACGTGTCGGAGTTGCCGTTGTGAATCAAATAATCCTGAATGACCTCCCCTATGCGTTTCACAACAGACTTCTTATGTAAAAGAGTATCGCGAAGACGCCACGTCCCTCGAGAGGGAGAGGCCCCCGGCCACTTGAAAACGCCGGAAACTGGCGCATGGTCGGACAGGGACAGGACCCCGATGTCCGCCGCCGTGGCGGCAGTGCGCAGCGGTCCACTCACCAGGAGGTAATCCAGCCGTGAGTAAGTGCGGTGCGCATGGGAGAAGTAGGAATAGTCCCTTTCAGTGGGGTGCATAGAGCGCCAGAGGTCGTGCAAATCCATCTCCACAATCCGATCCTTCACCGCGCGGGGAAGTTACCCCGTCTGCGGGGAGCGTTGCGCCGACCTGTCCATAGCAGAGTCGAAAACGATGTTAAGGTCCCCCCCCAGGATAACATGGCGATCGGGCGAGGCAGTGACGTCCACCAACACGGAATCTAAGAAACGATCCTGGTGATCATTCGGGCTATAAACGGAGCCAACCGTAAAAACTATTCCCCCTAGTCGCATGCGATATGCAAGGAGCCTCCCCTTTTGTTCGGCATATTTATACAGAACCTCGCCTCTAAAGGAGCTAGCTAAAAGAATGGCTACACCCGCAGTCTTGGTCGCCGCTGAGGAGAAGAACTGAGTGGGGAACTTGGCAGAGCGCAGCCTATGGCAATCCCTGGGCAGCAAATGGGTCTCCTGCAGGAGGCATATATCCGCCTGCGTCCCCTCCAGCAGTGATAGGATCGCCCTACGCTTCACAGGGTTATTCAGACCCTTAACATTAAGGGTCACTACCTTTAAGGACGGCATTCCTCCCGGGGAACAGAAGCACTATGCAGCAGGCAAGGGATCAGCGGGCGGGGCGCATGGGGCAGGCGCGCGGGAAGGGCCAGGACAGGCCAAGCGTAGGCATGGACAACATCGGACGGGACCCCCCCAACAACAAAACAACCCTTACACCCTCCCAAAACACACTCACGGCAACTAGCCAAAAACAAAAACAAATGTAAACACCCCATTGTCTCAGTCAAGCCCAAAAAAACGGGCAAGTCCGTAGAAAACAGCAAAGTGGACGTTCAGCCACTCACCTCCAATCGCCCCTCCCCGACCCCCGGCCCCAAACCCAGCATCGCAGAGGCTAAGAATCTCTCCCCCCGGAGTGAATTTAGGCCGTCATGGCCACGCCATTGGAGTCGGCCAAGTCCCTGGCCGCCGCCCTCAAAGCATCTGCCATGTCCGCCCTGATAGTAGGGGAATCAGGGCGACTCGCACTCGCTGGCGACTGTCTCCTCGTCGACCTCCGTCGGCTCCGTCTCTCTGGGCGCCTCCACGACGGTGTAGCTCCGTCTTCCTCCGTGGCCGTGAGTCCCAGTACTCCGCAGATGTCTTGTAGCGAGCGCAGTTGGTGTAGCACCCCGTTCCACCTAAAGATCAGGCGGAAAGGGTGTCCCCAGGAGTAGGGCGTCTCGTGTTCACGCAGAAAGTCAGTGGCAATCCTGAAGGACCTGCGCTTCTGCAGCGTGATGGCGGACAGGTCTTGGTAGAGCGCTACAGGCCGCTCCCTGAAAGTTAAAGGCTGCTTCTTTCGGGCCTCCGCCATGATGCATTCTTTCAGCGGAAAGTCGGGCAAGAATGCCAAAATGTCCGGAGGGGGCGCCGATGACTGGCGCTGTCGACCCACCCTGTGAGCTCTGTCAATGCGGACAGGGAAGTCTGCATCTTCCCCCAAGATCTCGCAGAACAGGTCCTGTAGATAGGCCACCAAATCGGCCCCCTCGTCCGCGGATGGGACACCCCGCACCCGGATGTTGTTCCGCCTGGACCTGTTCTCAAGGTCCTCAGAGTGGGCCTGGAGCTCGACACATTGCTCCCGGAGGCGGAGAACGTCCTGTTGAAGATGGACTATCTCTTCGTCTCGGCGCTGGCCCGCCGTCTCTACTGTTTCAACTCGCTCGCCAAGGCCCTCCACCTCCCTGCGTACTTCACGGACTTCACTGGCCACCTCTCTCGTTTGGAAGTCTTCCTTGAGGGAGCTAAATAATTCCTCCATAAAGGACCTCGTGACCGGTGGCTCGCCCCCAGCCGCATCCGCCGAGGCCCGGGAGGATCCCGGCGACGGCTGTGTTCTGTCCCGCAGCTGCTGGGCCCTGCCAAGCATATCCGGCAGGGTGCGGTCCCCCTTCCTCGAGCCGCCTCTTCCAGTCATCGTGGTCGCTGCAGTGGACGAGGCCCAAGTCTGGCCGCTTCAAAGTCGCCTAGTCGCCCGTGGGCGCCAGATGTGGAGACCGCTCTGCAAGCAAGGGTGCTGCGTCACAAGCGACAAAATGGCGGTCCGGCCCGGGCACAACCAGTCGCGGCGCCCGGCCAGGGCGGCGACCGGGAGCGAAAGCAAGGGTCTCTCTGCAGCACGTCCCTCGGGAAGTTAGTCCAGTAGCGGAGGCGACAGCAAGCGCCCGCCAGCCAAAGGCATAGACGGAGGCCGCCAACACCAGCTCTTCAGGGACAAGATGGCGGCAGGGCGGGGCCAGGTAGAGCGGCCCGGGCTGGCGACACCGCTGGCGACCCCCGGGACAGCGATCAAAGAAAGTCCGCAGCTAATGTCACACAGTTGCACCGAAGGGCCCAGGTGGGCCGATCCCAGAGCGAAGGCCTCCGGTCATCGTTCACAGGGCCGGGACCTGCACAGCGCAGTGTGTCGCCGTCGCTAGTCGAAGGGCCAAGGCGCAAACTCAAATCCAAAGTCTTCCGTGTCCCCAAGACACCGTCCGGAGGGCTCCGCTATCCTCCGGTACGCGGCGGGTCCGATCCCCTCCGGATCGTCAGCTTTCAGCACCAGGCCCAGCCGAGGCGCCTGGACAGCACTGCAGTTCGCTCCGCCTCCCAGGCTCTCCTCCGTACTTCGATCTTTGACCAAACTTTCGAAGTGCTTCCTCTGAGGCGATGAGAGCCAAAGTGGTATCAGCGTGCGCGCCAGGCACTCCGGCACACTCCTCTCGCTCGCTGAGCAGCAGCGGGGGGAGAGAAGCGCAGAAAAAGGGGCTCGAGCTGAGCCGGGCCGGAGGAGCTACGGGAGGAAGCGTCTGCTCACCCCGCCATCTTGGCCACGCCCCCCAAGGACTCATTTTAAGAGTTATTCAAGATCGAATTTAATTTTGAAATCCAATTTGGTCTAATTATGTTGGAAGGGGTACATTTAGAAAAGTTACCTTTCCCTTTTTAAACTTCTGGGGGCCTGAACTGGCTGCTGATGGCTCCCCTGTGGTGAGATGTGGCTTGTTCCCAGACACAGGAAAGAGGGCTTGGGCGTTGGGAGGCGTTGACCTTCCTTTGATAGGATGGCCTGGGGGTTGTTTGCAAGAACCAGTTACAATTCAAAGAGGCTTACCCTATCACAAGCATATCAACCTGACACCATGCCTACCCCCTACCTTGGCTCCAATCCCAGTGGAGAGTGGACCTGCCCAAGGACTGGTTTGGAGTGAGAACATGAGGGCTTTGCCTATTATCATAACCACTCTTTCGGTGGGCCCTGGGAGCTCTGGCTGGGGAAGAAAGATCCTACCATCTTGGATTTCGGTATAGAAGGGCACGTTAAGATAGTTTACAGTACAACATTCAGGAAGTGCGGTAAAAGGGGGTAGGGTCACCTCTGGGAATCTTGCCTAATTGGCTAGGGTGTGGCTAGTAGTAGCTGCCACCTACAGTCTGACACTGTGCATAAATGTGCCAATCCCAATACCTGACACAGAACACTTCTGGACCTGAAAAGAATCAGAAAAAGGAACCTGAAAGAAGAATGGACCTGCTTGCTACTTTGAACCCCGAACTCCAGAAGTGACTCTGAAGAGCAGATTAACAAATATTTTGTGCTGTGTTTTGTGTCACAAAAGTGATGCAAACTAGCACAAAATTTTTTTTTTATGTTTACTTTTGAGTTCAAAACTTGTTTTGCACTGGAAAGTTGTCTAAAAGTACTGAAAACAGTGCAAATCGTTGCTTTGCTTTGCTTAGCATCAAGGGGGTGTGACATGGGTGGTACATAGGTGTTCCCATGCAAGCACCAATGTTTTTGACGCACAACCAAAACTACCAAAAATTTCAGACAGGGTTTTGCATAAAACATTTACGCCACTTAAAAGCAGGCATTAAAAGGAGAAATTTGTAATTTCTCCTTTCTTTTCTGACTTAGCATGTGTGCTGCACTGTGCAGCACACATACAAAGTTGGAAAAGTTTAAAAAGTTGTCTAGGTATAGAATTTTGTACTGGAAGGGAAATCTTCCAGTAGAAAGCCTATGCTGGACTCACACACACCCTTACACCATAGTGCCAATGTATGCGTGTGACGCTTGGCTCCAAAACTCTGCTCCAGCACTGGGGAGAGGTGAGGAGAGAGCCATATCTCTGCAGGTATGGCACTCTCCTGCTCTTTCTTTCTCAGGCAGTGCAGTGCAACATTTCTGGCTGCTGCGTTGCATTAGAATTAGTTAATGTGGCTGCAAGTGTCTGTTGGCTGACCTCCTGTTTGAACTTCAAGGCTTCAACAGGATTCCAGAGGACATTTCCCGCTTCCCAGGTGACCATTCGGTGATCCATCCCAACTAGATCTGACCTGGTCCCCTCTGCTGGCCTCCTGGCCCCTAAGTACTGACCCCAAGGTCCTGGACATTTGGCTGTGGTCAGCGTCTACTCCTCCATGCCTATCTGAAAACGTCACCGGACTCAACACAGTGTATCAATGCCAACAACTGTCATTGATGGCCTCCCTGGATTTGACGTGGAGCAGCATCCTTTTGACGGCTTCCAAGGACTCGACGCCGAGCAGCATGCGATTGATGCCTTCACTAGTCTAGAAGTCATGCATCCTCTGAACCATACCGTCCACCTTAATTAACAGCTTCAGCAGGCCTGATGCCAAGTCACCTCCGATCGACTCTGAGACCTCCCTCAGCAGTTACCTGTTGCTGTCAAACCCTTACTCAGATCCAGTAGTATCCCTGTCCCTGCTGAAAACGTTTACCTCTGTAAAAGATTCTAAGTGAGATTAAGACTTTGCAACAGTGACAAAACCTGGCCCTTGTATCTAAACTATACTTCACTGCAGTCAACCTTAAATCTTAGGAGTGTCCCAGTTCAGTACAACCACTTGCCCGTGGTTGGCACTTAGTGCTTTTTGCTCCTATTTTTAAATAGGAACTTTAAACATTCATAACTCTCAGATAGACTTAGAATTCAGAAGCAAAATTGTAGGAGACAAGCACGAAAATGGAGAATTAATTATAGTAATACAGAGAAAGAAATATATAAACAGTATCTCTCTGAATATAAGCAGGGTCACTGGAATTATGCAGCAGGAGAGGGACAAATTATGCGGCAAGGGTTGAGTAAATTATGCAGCAAGAAAAGAAACAATGCGGCATAATGCGGCACATTTTTAAATAATATTACTTTATTCATTAATTGTTTTTATAAATGAATCGAGTCAGCTAAAACTTCAACAAAAGAACTGTTCTTGACAGTTAATAAACTTTTTAATGTACCCTATAGTAATTCGACAAAAAACAGCCAGTCCTTCTGTAACACATTAGGCAACTTTTTTCCTAATAAAGTTGAAGTGATTTTTAATAAGTTCTCCTCCTGAACTAAGTCTGAGTTAAAAGGCAATATCTTGGCTTCCCCTCAGTTAGAGAGTGCGACGTTTACTGAATTCACTCCTCTCAAAAAGGAACAGATATCAGTGCTAATTCACTCTTCTAAATATGGCTCCCCGAAATACCACTGTGCCCCTTCAGTTGTTAAAATAGCCACAGATATTATTGCAGTCCAACTGGCAGCCATTTTCAACACTATGTTCACTGCTGGCCACTTACCGAAACAATGGAAAACAGTATCAATCTATCCTTTAATAAAAAAATCCAACTGGAACAAGAAGGTCCCAAATAACTACCGCCCTATCTCAAGGCTACCTCTCCCTGCTGAAATAGAGGGAAAATCCATGAATCAAAACTGTCCACTTTTATGCACAACCACTAACTCCTAGATCCCACACAATTTGGGTTTAGAAGCGGTCACAGAACAGGAACCGCTCTGATGTTAGCTAACGAGAAGATTAGAGCCACCCTCGATAAAGGAGGGAAGCAGCACTCATCCTGATAAATCTTTAAGTGGCATTCGACATGGTCAACCACAACTTTCTGATTGACCGCATCTCTAAGATCGGAATCAAACGGAAGGCATTAGCCCTCCTAGGCTTCTTTCTTAGTGAGAGAGATCAAACAGTGTCATCTAGGGATTTTGAATCAGACCATTCCTCACTTCCTTGTGGAGTCCCTCAGGGATCTTCACTGATCCCTATGTCATTCGACGTAGATGCTACATCTTTGACCACTCTGGTCAAATCCTTTGCTTTTCCCTCACATCCTATGTGGATGACACCCAGATTGTTGTCTCTTTAGCCAGCAATAATGATACGCCAACATCATATTCAGTAACTGCATGTTGGCATCAGTTAATGGATGAGTTTGAAATGCCTTAAATTAAACTCAGGAGAAACTGAAGTTATTCTCTTTGGCAAAGACACCTCCTTTTGATCCTCTGGCTGGTGGCCTAACAAACTAGGAAATCTTCCCACACCGACAAAGAAAATAGAGAATCTGGGAATTCAAGTAGGCAGTAATCTTACATACATAGCAGGTAAATGCCATGATTTCCTCTGCATTTTACACAATCAAATAGTGAAGAAAATCCTCCCCTACATACATACTAGTGACTTTCCGGAAAGTGAATATGATGGCCTTAGTCTTGTCCAAACAAGACAACTGTAATGGTCTTTACCTGAATATACAAAGCAATTTCTCAGCAAAATCCAGGTCCTCCAGAATACAGCATCAAGTATGCTACTAGGTATTCCTAAATACCAATCTGTCAACATTATGCAAGCTCCACTGTCAGCCGGAGAACTACCTTCAAGGCCTCGTGTATCAACCATAAGGCACTTTATAACACCAACCTGGAATACCTGCAAAAGAGCTCATTTAGTGCCCCAAATGTTGTCACCCCCAACCTCAGACGTGCTTCTTGGGGCGGAAAAAGCTTTGTATTAAATAGCTCTAGGTTTTGGAATACCCTCCACCACATATCAGATCCATTTCGGACCGCCTGCCTTTCAGGAAACCACTGAGAACATGGCTATTTAACAACTAGGGAATTTTCAACTTAATCCTAACAGCTGTCAAGTCTCTGCAATTTGAAGCAGCGCACAAACACCTCTGGGTTTAACAGCGCTTTACAAGTAATTTAAAAATAACATAGCATAACTTTATCTCTGTTTGAGGATTACATAAATACTTCACACATTGCTTCTAAGTTATGACTAAATGCTGTATGCTATATCAGGGGTGTATTTGGTGATTTTTGTGATTCACCCTGATAAGGATTTTGTGGAATTATTTTTAGATGGCTTCTCAACCCCCTCAACTATTAATCCAATTAGTAAATATTCCACCTGAAGGCAGGCGAAGAATAGGCAACAATCACGCTTCCAGGAAGACTATCAGGCCTTGTAATGTCTTGGCTCAACGCTCCGTAAGTTTGTCAAGAATGTCACGGCATTCCCCTACACCAACACAATCTTATCTACAACCAATTGAGCAGATGTTTCTTCAAGACCCTGAAACATTGTGTTAACTCCTCTCTGTGCCCACCTCTTGAACACTCCCTGAAAGTGTACTGACATAGTGAAATCTATCATGGTCTAGGTGCTCGGGACACTATTCAAAACCGTCACTGATTCTCACCCAAGCCATCTTTTCAGACACAAATACTCTACTTTTATTGAAGAAAATACAGCCTCAACTCTGACAATCTTGTCAACTAATATCTTGTAACCTAATTACAAATCCTGAACACAATCACTGTAAATGCAAAAGGCTGTCACAATTTAGCCATTTAGGGATGCTCTGTTAACAAGTATGGGCCCGATTACGATGCAGTTCGGAAATCTTCTTGATCTAATCGGTTTGGAAATGGTTTCTGACTGACTTGGATCGGGAGAGTCCGACCAACCGAGTATGATGCATCCGGATGCTTCCAGATACGATTTGGTTGGCCTCCCATTGACTTCTACAGGAGCCTATGTTCCTAACCGCATCATAATCTGGCCCTCGCTCGCAAAGACACGTTCCCAATCTGATTCAGAAGGAGCAAATGCTGTTAGGAGGCCTTCCTAACCGAATCGTAATCGGGCCCTAGGTGGGAATGCTTTCGTAACCGCATCGTAAGTGGCCCTTAATGTCCCACAGCTATGGACCAGCAAGTCTTCCAAGTACCAGGCACCACTTACTAGACAAGTGTGAATGATTGGCTGGTCCAGTACAGCAGAGTCACATTAGGTCTTAGGCAGAAAATACAGACATAAGTCACTCAGTGGAAGTCCTAAAACCATGGTATGGATAAGCAAACAATATTAAGGTGTACATGACTCCCTCAAAATTCAGTTTTTTTCTGTAAGGTGCTTAGTAGTGCAGGTTCGGTCATTTATAGCTCTTTTAACAAGAAGCCTTAATATCAGCCAACTCAATATATTTTCTTGTATCAAGCTTGCAGACATAAGGGGCTGGCCCATCCAGAGTAGGAGTTTAATATCTGATCTCCAAAGCGCACACAGATCTCAGAAGTCAGCACTTAGACCCTACTTACAGCCAGATTCATCATTGTCCCGTTTTGCGAGTCCTTAATAGCGATTATTAAGGAATCGCTATTAAGGACTTGCAAAACGGGATTCATGTAGGAATCGCAAAATAAATTGCGATTCCTACAGCTTCCTTATTTGTGATTAGCAAATTTCTAATCGCAAATAAGGAATAACTCCCCATTCATTCCTATGGGCCTAAAGGCCCATAGGAATGAATGGGGAGGTATTCCTTATTTGCGATTAGCACATTTGCTAATCGCAAATAAGGAGGCGATTTCAAGGGTGCCAGGGGTGTCCAAAGGACACCCTGTAGCACCCCTGAAATGAAAATGTAGACTGATGTTGCACACACACATGTCCAAAGGACATGTGTGTGTGTAACATGCAACTTAGAAAAAAGCATTTAAATGCTTTTTTCTAAGTTTTCGCTATATACCACGAGGTTTGACTTCGTGGTAAATAGCGGTCCTAAATTGCGAATTCGTAATTTTTAAATGTTTCATGAATAGCATTTAAGGAATCTCTAATAGAGATTCCTTAAATGCTAATCCTCGCAAATTTGTGAATTCTTTATTAGCGATTTTTGCATTTGGGATGATGAATCCCAAATGCAAAAATTGCACTCGCAAAGGGCCAGATTCTCAGAATCTGGCCCTTTTGCGAGCGCATTTCGCTTGATGAATCTGGCTGCTAGTTTTATCCAAAACAATTAAATACATTGAAATATGTTATAAAAATAAACCTGATCAAGACAGAAAGCTGAGTGGTGGTGTTGGTGGAAGTGCATGTGGCATTATGGGAATTATATCTTTCTTTGGGTGAATTTTTCTTTTAGGTAACAGAGCTCCTTTGTCTTTCATGCGACACTAAGGGCATTGATTACCTTTTTACAGGCTTCTTGTTCTTCAACATCATTACTGATATAATCATAAATCCCATAATCTACCTACAAAGGAATACTAGCCATTTTATTAGAATGCAAACAAGATTTTTATGTTTGCACATGATTATTTTATGCCCAGGTATTATTTCAGTAGACGCCCACGTTGGCACACTATATCAACTGGTTGCTGTATTATAAAACCATTGTGCAATATTTTGTTTAGTACACGTCTGGGTTACCAAGGACTTGCTTATGACTATAAATCATACATCCATCAAAGTCTGAGTAAAGTACTTAAATATTTTGATTGGCAGTACTGATTTCATTTCAACATGATCACATCAACACAAATACTTAAGCATGTGGATTGAACATGCACATGTCAAGTGATATATACCCGAAAAGAACCAGGTGAAATAAACCATTATATATTAAAACATACAATTTTAGCATGATAATGAGATAAATGTGTTTATTTAAAGGAAAACTGAAGCAAGGCTTTTTTAACAAATGCATGGACAAAACATATGTATTTATGGCAGCCGTGGCCTGTGCATGTAAGAGCGGTGAGGTCAAGTTGGGGGGGATTCGACAGACGACCACAAGGGAAAATTAAATAAATAATTATTAGTATCTCGTTGTTGTCTATCGAACCCTCCCCAAATCCCCACCAGGCCCCACCCCCTTACCTGCACGGACCACTGCTGATTTATGGTATAGCGGTGGAAATACTTGTAGACTAATAACACTTTATTTAAAGTAAACCTATTAGTACACATACATTCACACATTTATTACAAGAGTGCAAAGGTCAAATTCCAGTTTATTACAACAGTGCAACAAATGTGACATGAGTAAAAACACTTTTTACTGCCCCACGAATTGCATGTAACTTGTACTTTGCACAGGGAGACAACTCTCCTAATAGTCTAATATATCTACAGTGTGATTTTACCTTGCTCAAATTTAACCACTTGGATTGTGGTTTTGGTTCAATACTTGTTGGTAAAACAAATACCAATTAGAAAATTACCATTGCATACACCGTTTATGCAGATGCGCCGAGTATGAAATTTGATTTATTACCAATTTTGAGGAAGTGGAGGGTCATCATGTCACACTTGAGGCTTCACATCTCCTGGTTCATGGCCTAGATATATGTGTATTTATTGAAGGCTGAACAATCCATACAAGTGGTATTTACCTTATGGCATCAATGCTTGCTTCAGGGGTGGTCAGCCCAGTGGTGTAGCTAGACTTTTTGCTAGGCGGCCCCTGCTGCACCGCGGCAGCCATATGTAGGGGCCGGGGTTGCTAGCGATTCCTGCAAGAGTGCCCCACAACAACCGCAGGTAAGAGTGGGGGGGGGGAGGCAGCTGTTCCAAAAACATGTGCCCTCCCCCAGGCCACTCTTGCTACACCACTGGTTTAGCCCTTCATTCAAATCACATCAAATCCAAAAAGAATGCCAGATGGCATTCGACAACTGGGAATCACAGGTTTTATTGGCAGCGCCTATAAGGGATAAGTGTTTCGGCTTGAACCTTCTTCACAACCTGAAGTTGTGAAGAATGCACAAGTGGAAATGTTGAAGTGTTGTTATGGTTCAGTCGCACTTTCCTTTGAAAAGGCATTTTTAATTTGCCTACAACGTTTGACGGGTGGACCGTTTTGCATGAAACTTGGCAGTCTATCAACTCAGTCAGATAAGTTTCGCCATGTCAAGTTTTGTGAAAAAATATCCATGGTTAAAAGGAATGAAAGGAGGGTATAATTTTCCATTTTAGCTCCCGTAGGAAATTTTGCAGAAAGATAGAGCATAAACCGATGTCGGCCGTTGGACGTGCGCAGCACCAGGGAGGTAGCTCGCGCGACGTCCAATGGCCGACGGCAGCAGCGACAGGGTTGAACCATGTATTGCTGGTGCTGCACTTATTGAAATAATTCTAGTGAATTTTAGGGTTGTGCTACTGAATATCGAGCCAGAGAATATTGGCATGCAAGAATATGGAGGGCAGAGTATTTAGGGGCACAAAAATGAAAGGTAAGTCAATTTGTGAGTTTTAGATTTACTATATCTAACTCCACATCTACTTATCTTGAAAACATATGTATCACCAGGGTACATAGATGTGGAGTTGGGCATAGAAAATGTATACTTACCTTTTGATATTTTGGATTTGATAATTTGTCCTCCATATTTACACACCTCGATATTCCGTGTTCCATGTTCAGGGTAGACATCACATTTTTGGAATTTTCACTAAGCCAAAAATGTTCATCCTATTTTGGGATTTGACTCACTATCTCTGAGAGGTAATGCTTTATTCTCACATTTTTCACTGGAATCAGGGATAGTTGTTGAGAAAGCTGGCACAAGAGTATCTGTGCTGCAAATTAACACTTTTGTTCACTCAACAATTCCTAAAAATATTTGCCACGGTGAGTGAAATATATCATTTTCACAGCAGCAGTTTGTCATCGGTTTTCTACTGCAGATATTCTGCAAATGAAGAGCTTGAATGCTAATGCTGTAGAATGATCACAAAAGTGAGGCAAAGTTCATTGCTATGCTTTTGGATAGATACTACACAGATCGTAGCATTTGTTTAGCGACAGGCTGCAATTGGTTATAGCTAGGCCTGGGTGTGAAATTCCGCAACACCCGTAAAGTTTACAGAATTTTTCCCACTCCATGCAGCACGCAGAGTTCTTTTTCTTTGCTCACGGCAACGTTAAGTTGGCGAGCGAGGAAAATCTTACTCCAGCCCACATCCCCGCAAGATTTCTCAATGTGGGCAGTCGTGGATGGCCACAACCACTTGCGTTGAGAAATCTTCTTTTGTGTTGAGGAAGCTGCCTCTTGAGTTGAACTTCTACGCATGGTGCCGTTTGAACTTATTTTCCTGGGTTGGTCAAACACCCAGTGCTTATAATCAGCGCAAACGGCACGACCTAATGCACTTGTGCAACTCTGCGTAATCTGGGGGAGTTTTTGGTCACTTCTCGGCGTTCCGCATAGCGGATGCCAAGAACTCCAACCAGGCCTATGGATAGCATGATTTAGTGTAAAAGGACTAAAACTATTTAGGATCCTACTCCCCAGATTCCATTTGTCTTTTCAGACCAACATCCCTGCTATCTCTTCACATCTACTAGAGCTTAAATTAAGACAATGCAGACATATTATTACCGTTCATGCTTATTTTTAAGTCTCGATTGAATTGTATGTGTAAGGCTAAAGATGGCACTTTGAAAGTTACATGGTAGTTTGTGACATCTTCAAAAGATCCTTTGGTGGTGACCAGGGAAGAATTAACACCTTTTATCAGTGAAAGGAATAGATCTACTTGTCTCACGTCAGTGCCTTGGTGAACTTTGGTACCTGTGCCATTCCATTATGGCCCCCTATTACGAGTGTCATTAAATTACGAGCAGCTGCAATTTCAATAACTGTGCCTACTTCACATATATCCTCCAATTATGAATTATGATTAAGGCTCCCTGTTTTCTGTTTTTACTGATTTTTACAGATACATACAGACAGAAAACACTCATTTTCTTGTC
The DNA here is from genome assembly GCF_964263255.1 of Lissotriton vulgaris. Lineage (NCBI taxonomy): Eukaryota > Metazoa > Chordata > Amphibia > Caudata > Salamandridae > Lissotriton > Lissotriton vulgaris. Next base: position 1,623,907,421 of record NC_141695.1, read on the forward strand.
GGTATTTATTTTTAAATGTGGATAAAAACTGAAATTGGGTTGCTTTTTGAGTAATTCTAAATACTGTCTGCCATGACTGTCAGACCAATAGATGTTTGGAATGATAGATAAGGGGTTAAAAAATAAAGGAATTTTTGTAAATAGGCTTTATGCACAAAGTTGATAGTGAAATTTGCATATTTTCATCTAAGTGCACTGACTTATCTTCTGCCGGTGTTCCCAACACTGAAACCTGGCAGACATTCAAGCATGAGTGCATATTTATCTGTTAAACAAATGTGGCAATATACTAATTTCAGCTTAACTTTTCCACAAAACCCAAAATAAATATGGATAAATACAGATAAATTTGCAAAAAATAAATATGGATAAATACAGACGGAAATGACAAAAAAATAAATAACATAAAACCGGGAGCCCTAATTATGATTTCAACTGATATTAGGAATGGAGGCCGCAAAATGGGGAATAACTGTGGGGACCCAAACTTACCTATTGAGATTATGTACAATATTCCCGTTCTATGCCGTTTATATCGCACATTTAGCTGGTGGAAAAAGTGTGCAAGGGACCGGTGTGGAGTGGAAGGAAGGGCCAAGGAGGATGGGGAACATAAGGGGAGAAGCAGGGCTTTAAGTGGGCCGGGTCTCACTGGTGCTGAGCACCGGCAGTTTTTAAAGGAGGCTTCGAAACGGGTCTCTATCTGGCTCTGTTTTGTGTCCTGGCACAGGCGGTCGTTTTGTCCAGCTGCAGTGACAGCAGGCACATCCATGTGCTCGTGCTCACACTGCTCACTTCTTACTAGTGGAGAGGTTACGGCATGACGTCATGCCAGTTGAGCATTCTCGGGGAAGGGACATCATTTAAAGAGAGTCATTTTCTTTTTAGATTTCCCTTCTCCTTTTTGAAACTCAGGAGCAGCAGCATTGCCGTGGTGTCACCAGGGCTTTAAGTCGAAGCTTATATACAAGCCATAGTTGCTGCTTATTTATCTAAAGCAACTAACAACCATTGACAAAGCCAATAGTCGTGACTTATTGTAGGTATGATGTTACTTGTTGTATCATATATCTGGATGCAATGACAGAAACAACAAAATACAAGTCAGGCGGCACACTATGCTAAGCACTGAGTTTTAGCTTACCTGTTTTCTGCCTCGCCCTTAATAATATTGGCCACGCCCCTTCAAGAGACCCCCCAGTTTTTTCATCCCACTTAAAACCCTGAAGAGAAGGATGCCTGACATGGGGGGACATTACATGCCGCTGTGCATTTGCGGAGGGTCGGGATGGTGTCAACAGCCAGAGTGGGGCTCCAATGCATCCCTTTTGTAAAGCAGGTTCACTGGCTGGGTTTCATGCCAGAAAAATTGAGTTCTGTTCCTGCAGCCAGAATGTCCTAGTTTGGGAATGCCGACTCGCTTATGATTGTGCGGAGTGGTATTCCACACATGAATTGCAATCTGCACAGCCCATATTCGGCCTAAGAGCCAATAAGTACAGAAAACTAACAAGCAAAAGTGTGATATACAACTGGACAAGGCAAGAACACAAGCTCATCGCATGGAGTGGGGCAAACAGTGTATACCAACTACTTCCTAATTTTCATGTAGTACCACAGCTTTCCTTTTGTTAGGCGACACCTCAGTCAAAACACAAGTTTATTAAGTCCTCCTCTTCATGTCTGTACAATCTGTATCAATGATCCATTTTTGCTCCATTTTTTTGTTGGTTTAACAGGTGATTGAGGGCCAAAAGGAGCAGTTTCTCATCTTGTTTTTGGGGGGAGTTTCTTATTTTAACTCTGATGTCTAGTAGTGTCTTTCTGTGTTTCTTGTTTACTTTGCTCTAAGCTGAAGAATGTTTCCACTAAGGAAAAGGCTAAAAACACCACAGAAACATAAGGTAATGTTTAACAACATTGTCCAGGGCCAAATGTGATCACAAGAAATGGCCCACCTTTTGCTTGCTTGGCATGTTTGAAAATGCATTGCAATCCTCAAGCCTTTAAGCAGGGCAAATGTTTACCAGGGAGAAAGAGCACAGAGTTTGAGGCCTCAGTTAAAGATGCGGATCATGAGGCTGGAATAATTTATTCTGAAACTGAGATCAACCCCCTCACCCCCCTCCTCTAGCTCTAGCAACAGACCTGGCTCCACATGGCACATCTTTCAGGTGAATGTATGATGGTATTCCGCATGCATTATCGACGCATGTGTTCCGAACGCAGTCTTGTGTACGAACGCGTCTTTAGGACACATTTGTTCAGCACACAAGTCGTTTTAACGCCTTGCCTTAGTGGGGTGCTGGAGGTTGGAATAGTTTACTTTACTATTCCAATTCCAGTCTGCACAACAGTAAGGGAAGGTGTTGGACTTAAAATACAACGGCATTCAACCAATGTGCCCCCCTAAAAGCAAATAGCTTTTACGACTTGCGCGCTGAACGAATACGTGCTAATGCAGCGTTTGTTCTCTTGCTGGTGCTATGTTGGCACAGCATGATTCCGGCTCTGCCCGAAAGGAAATTTCCCCTTTCAGGTACTCAATTCTTCCTAGTGAATCTTAAAGGTCACGGGAAAGTGAGGGCAGGCTCGGACTGGCCTTTTATTCCATCGGACATTTGCCCAGTGGGCTGGAGCCATGTTTGAAAACCCAGGGCCCCTGTTGGTGCCTCTGTCACTTTACCCACCTCTCCTATTGTAATTGCTGCAAGCACAGGAAGCTTTTTGGGCAGAGAGAAACATACTGAGAAGGAGAAATCAGAGAGGGAGAAAAGTGAGAGGAGAGAGAAAATAGAGAGAGTGATTGGATGGGAAGAGAGAAATAAGTGATGAACGGAAGAGATTGGGGCTTATTTCGACATTTTTATCAGGTTGCTTTTGATTCCTAGCCTGGCAATGAGTAAGGGGTCTGTAGCAGTGCTCGAAGAAGCCTACTCCTGTGTGGCTATTCAGCTGACCTGAGAAAACTATATGCACAAATACATGAGATGAGACCTCGAGCCATCTATGCCTTCTTTATTTATCCCGTCGGCCGGGCTCAGACCTTGGCGTGCATGTGACGCAATGGGCAGCCATAGGAGTTGAGTAGCTCTCTACACAGTCAATTTCAACGTTTTCAATATTACTGTGCATTTTGTTTTTTTAACAGAGTTTTATATAGCGCAAACTTGACCCGAAGGTATTGGGTATCAGAGGTTTTACACAAGCACCAGTTGCGTTTCATGAGGACACATTCATTTTTTTTGTTAGGCACATGGAGATTACTTGATTTGCCCAGAATCACAGGATGTTGAGCATCCTTGCCGAGACTCGAACCCGGTTCCCCAGATTTGAGGTCGACTGCCCTAGCCTGGCCAACTCCTCTCCCCAAATTCTCCTTTGGAAAACCATAATCTCTTTGATACACATTCATCCTTGGGTCTTAGGTTGTCCCCTTAGCTACAATATCTGGCCACTGGCAAAGTAATCTTGGTTTTCCACCTAGCTGGCTGACATTTTGCTATATATCAGCCCCTACATGCAGGACAAGAGTCCTTCCGAAGGATAGCAGATGTGCCTTGTAGCCATGGCTTGGCGGACCAGCTTCACTTATGTCCCTTCCAAGAATGGGGGTCTTTCCTCAAAATTACATGTGCCCCCGACACGCTGGGAGTGTTCTCCCCATGCCCGTTCGACATTAGTAGACTTTTTTGTCTGGGTCCACCAGGATGAGTCCCACATGATGGTCCTGGTCAGGTTGCACGCTGGTGGGAATCACATTGGAGGCACAGGTCTAAAGCAAGCACCCTTTTAATGCCATTTCCACCAATAATGGGGCTTCTGCTGGGGTTTTCCTGACAGAAGAGAGAGCAACAGTCCCCTGCTGCACTCTGTGTCGCCACAACTGAAACTAGGCTGCATGGGACGCCTGCCAATTTTTGGTCACTGTCTCTTTTCGCTGCACTTTTTTTATTTACGAGTTTTTATTACTAGTTTACATTTTATTTTTTTATAGTTTTAAAATATTGCAGTTGCGCGATGCTCCGCCTTCCACGTCCCTACCTTTTTGTCTTTCAACTAAGCAAGTCCGCAAATTCACATAAATTAATTTCCTCTCCCGATGTCGAATTCTTCGAAAGTGCATCTACTTGGGACCTAGCAGTCAATGAACAAATGACATTGGAAGTCGGGCCAGCAGTCGTCAAACATCAGCGTTGCCCCTTTGAAATCTCAAACTCCAGTTTGCGGACAAAGTCCTGCTCGCCTCACAATATGGATCTCCGACCACTGGGCAAACTCCATCGCAAGTAACCATTTATATGTCTGAAACGCGCTCTTTCCTTAGTTCACCGGCCGGAGCCGCTGGGGACGCATGGCACGCGCAGCGGAAATTTGTGGAAATATGGGGGTTGTTGCTGTCGAAAATCGAAGAGGAAATATTTTCAATAAACTGCTCCACCAAAAAGAAAAACCACCAGGAGAGGAGAGTCAAGGCTGAAAAGGTAGGCGTTTACAGCGGCAATATGTTTGTGTGTTATGATAAGATAATCGCTGCAGTTTGTCTAATAATGCTTGCACTAGCACTTTTCGGCTAGGCACTGAATTAAAGCTAGCGTGAGACGATGTGATGGGGGGAGGGTAGGGGGAACAATCTTTTGAAGAAGGCCCTTAGAGTAGTTAACAGATAACCGAGTCAGGCTCTGTCTTTATGGTTCACCTCTACCCGATTTAATTATCTATATATGTTGACATTTCTTTCTTTATTTTTCTTTCTTTCTTTCTTTCTTTTTCTTTCTTTCTTTCTTTCTTTCTTTTTCTTTCTTTCTTTCTTTCTTTCTTTCTTTCTTCCTCTTTCTCTTTCTCTTTCTCTCTGTCTTACTTTCTTTCTTTCGTTCTTTCTTTCTTTCTTTCTTTCTTTCTTTCTTTCTTTCTTTCTTTCTTTCTTTCTTCCTCTTTCTCTTTCTCTTTCTCTCTGTCTTACTTTCTTCCTCTTTCTCTTTCTCTTTCTCTCTGTCTTACTTTCTTTCTTTCGTTCTTTCTTTCTTTCTTTCTTTCTTTCTTTCTTTCTTTCTCTTTCTCTCTTTCTTTCTTTCTTTCTTTCTTTCTTTCTTTCTTTCTTTCTTTCTTTCTTTCTTCCTCTTTCTCTTTCTTTCTTTCTTTCTTTCTTTCTTTCTTTCTTTCTTTCTTTCTTTCTTTCTTTCTTTCTTTCTTCCTCTTTCTCTTTCTCTTTCTCTCTGTCTTACTTTCTTTCTTTCGTTCTTTCTTTCTTTCTTTCTTTCTTTCTTTCTTTCTTTCTTTCTTTCTTTCTTTCTTTCTTTCTTTCTTTCTCTCTTTCTTTCTTTCTTTCTTTCTTTCTTTCTTCCTCTTTCTCTTTCTTTCTTTCTTTCTTTCTTTCTTTCCACACCATTAGGGTGCCTTCCGGCCACTTAGAAGAACTGAGCTGTGTTAACATGGGTCCTATTTGACTGACTTCGGTTAGTGCACAGATTCAGTGTAGTTTCTGTTTAATTTCTAAACCACAGAATGTCTTGTGAGCAGTTTACAGTCGTGTTCTATAAGTAGGGGCTCACACAATTATAAACGAATATGGTTGATTGTTGGCATCAGGATGTTCGAGATCCCTTTTCACTGTTCACGGTACATACAAGGGTTAGTTTGGAAATATTTTATGGCAAGTTTAAAATGAACTCAGCCTTGAGTGGTCTCCTTGTTGATTTTCGCATTTATCAGTGATGTGCGGACTCTTTTTTAAATAAAAGGTTTGCACTTTTGAGATATATACTAGACTAGAGTGACCAGGGACCAAACTAGGTGGTTGTTCGGCTGTATGAATTTTTTTTGTTAAGCCGTTTTTTTATGTTTTTACCTCCAGAAAAATCCTAAAATAACTCCAAACAGTGACGCCTAGAAGTAAAAGTGAAGCATTTTGCTTAAAATATCACCTCCAATTTTAATACCTGAGAAAAAAATGTTAAACTGGGATTGTGTCATTTACTTCTAAAATCGGTATGCTCAGGGAGTATTTCGCCTTCCGAAAATGTGGAACATTTTAGGCATGGAATGTCATGAATTCTTTTACCGGAAAGGATAACTGAAGTTCTGATTCTCAAAGTGTATTTTAGGACACCTTTTCTGAAGACCACCTTGTGCCTCTAATCTAATGAAGCAGCCATCTTCGTTTCTTTCTTTCTTTCTTTCTTTCTCTCTTTCTTTCTTTCTTTCTTTCTTTCTTTCTTTCTTTCTTTCTTTCTTTCTTTCTTTCTTTCTTTCTCTCTCTTTCTTTCTTTCTTTCTTTCTTTCTCTTTCTTTCTCTTTCTTTCTTTCTTTCTTTCTTTCTTTCTTTTCTTTCTTTCTTTCTTTCTTTCTTTCTTTCTCTTTCTTTCTTTCTTTCTTTCTTTCTTTCTTTCTTTCTTTCTTTCTTTCTTTCTTTCTCTCTTTCTTTCTTTCTTTCTTTCTTTCTTTCTTTCTTTCTTTCTTTCTTTCTTTCTTTCTTTCTTTCTTTCTTTCTTTCTTCTTCTTTCTTTCTTTATTTTTTTCCCCTGACTTTTTGTTTTTCGACTACATTACCAATTGTCCAGCAATTAAAAAAAACACTGATCAAGCCAAATTTCCGCCATGGCCTTCTTTGTAATGATAGGTCATCATTGTGGGAGCTGGTGATGGGTGTCCAATGGTCATAGCCTGTTAGTATCTGCTGTGCTTGGGTGGCAAATTCTATTGCCACGAATGATGTGTTGATAGAGTTCGTCTGAAGAGGGAACGTCTGCAGGTAAATGATTTTGTTGACGTCAATGTGAGCTGCCGATAACATGGAGTGGGTACTTGTTATTGTGCAACTACGTGGTGTTTATCGACGTTCTTTTAATTATACACGGTTATGTAAATGTTCTCTTTTTCCTATACTTCCCTGGTATCCCGATGGGGCCCAGTGAGTAAAATGAGGAGGACTTATGTGTTTAAGGAGGTGGAACCATAAACAGATAGATAGTAAAGAAGGCATATTGGGCCCAAATTTACTCATCCTTTGCACCAGGTTTGCATCACAAAAGTGACACAAATCCAGAGCAAAGTGTTGGGTTGGGATTTATTAGCCAACGTAAATCAGGATTTGCATTGGAAAGTTCACCAAAGTAACGCAAAGCAGCATTATGCATAACTTTGTGCTACCCTGGCACTCTCATGCAACCACCCAATGGTACTAACGTTCGCAGACAGGTACCAAAACATTATGCCTTCATAAGGCAGGCGTACCAAGGAGAACTATTTTAATTTCTCTCTATTTTTCCAACCTTGCATGTGTGCTGCATTGTACAACACACCTACACAGTGGGGAAACATATTAAAGGATAGTTTTTGTACTGGAAGGGTCTCCTAGTACAAAAGCTATGCTTTTGACAATATTCAAACACTTGCACTATGGCTCAAGGGTGTGTGTGTTGGTGCATGGCGGAGTGTGTGTGGAGTGGTGTGGCTCACTGGCTCACTGGTTAGAGGCGGCAGACCCGAGAGCAGACCTGAGAGCAGAGGACGGCCCGGGACCAGGGTTCAATTCCCGACGCGGCAGGGTCGTGGACCAGGGTCAGCGGACTCGATAATTCTGATCTCGGTGCCTACTCCAACCAGGGATCACACTCAGCAACTCTGGGCATTAGCTTGCCTCATCTCCACAAAGGCCCCCCACATACGCCAGGGATGCCTGGTTTCACCTTGGAGATTCCCAGTAGGGACCATCTCACAGGGAAAGCCAGGACGGGTTCCCCAGCGGTCTACCGCGCAGAGATACTCCTTCGGGAGTCGATTCAAGCGCATTACAAACCCACAATTAATTAATTAACTAATGGCAGACAAAAGTGCGCCTGTGCAAGGGTTGGGAAAAATGTGAATATCATAGTAGATATAGGGAATGTTTTCTCTCTCCTTTCCAGGCAAGGCTGCACAATTGTTTGGGTCACTGCTTTACTGCTCAGCATTAAATACTAGTAAACACAGGCCTTGCTCCTTATTTGCACATACATAAATGTGCTCTGAACATACTTCATTTGGGTCACCAAGGTGTGGAGTCAGTCTCAAAAGACAACCTCTATACTAATTTTTCCCTTAGCATCTCGTATTTTGAATGTTGTTGCCTCGCAGTATTTGCATTATTTATTTAGCATTAATCCTAAGACACACATATTTGTATAGCGCATGTTGACCCTGCAAGAGGAGGTTTCTTAGCACTACTGACAACTGACAGAGTTTATTGTTTGTTGTTACTCAACTCAATGGTAATCATTTTCTTGCCATCAGAAGGACAAAAGTTTAAGTGGACCCACCAGTATTCGCAGCACTGACCATTAGGTAAAACACAGATGCCTGGAGAGGACACATTAGCCCATTTACTTGCTAGATCCTCCCTTTTGAAAGTCCTAGTGTTCACAAAGTCAATTTTCTTATATAAAATTAATGACTCTTCATTGATCATTCTAACTCAGTTCTTTTATTAGTTTTAAAGCATAGTTTTGCTCCTTTGTATTGACTTCATTCATTTTTAAAGCAATAACATAAATGTGATCATCCCATCTCTACACGGTTATCCGAAAATGTGTAATTGGAAACTGGATCCTGCAATGTCATCATTACTCGAAAACAAATAATTGAAAACTGGATCCTGAAATGTTTGCTAATGTTGTTTAATGTTTAATCTCGAAGCCTTTCACCATGGGCCTGGTTCCCTTCCACCTACTCAGGGGAATTTTGCTTTTCTTTGGAAAATTCCTGCTCACAGATCATGGTCGTGTTGCGATCCCCTAGCTGGAATCCCCTTGATGAGGGATGTGTGTGCTGGAGAGAATTTGGGAGTTATTCCATTCTTGGGTCTCATTCCCATGTTAAAAGGCTCACTGGATGTAGATCTGTAGTCCTGGATGCACCTCTCCATAGCAGACGCAATTTGAGCAGCTTCAGGGGTAGGAGGGGGGCATAGAACCTCAGGTGCCCAACTCAAAAGATCTTCTAGCCAAGGCTTTGAGATCACAATTTACAATTGGTAGCCACATTTGGAAAACATTGCCTCTTACACATAACATTAAATATGGTAAATTATAAACTTGCTGAATTGTCTGTAAAAGGCGAATGGGAAAAACAACAGAGCTTATAAAGCTTATGTGGAAAAAAACATTGCACCTGGACCTTTTAAAAAAAGATATGTCTAGTTCCCATACATGTAAATCTATTGGCAGCAGCCCTTGAGCTTGGGAAGATTATGAGCAGAGCTATATAAGAAATTCGGTTTTCATACTATTTAGGTTGAGATAATGTGTACTTATCTACCTCTCTGTCTCTGCAAAAAAGACTTGATACATTTTATACCTGTGTTAGACCTGTCATCTTTAGAATGGCCTTCCACCAAACATTTGCCTTTTACCACCACATTTTGCTGAATCTTTTTGTTGGCCATAGTACTCTAAGCACTTTAGCACTGTTGACCAGCGTTAAAGTGCATGTACTGCTTTCCTAACCATGATTGTAATTGGTGTATACCTGATTGCCATGTTTAATTTACCTGTAAGTCCCTTGTAAAGTGGCATACCATATACCCTGGGCCTGTAAATTAAATACTACTACTGGGCTTGCAGCAATGATTGCGCCACCCAAATATACTATCTTTTGAAACCAGGCTCATGCCTCCCACAGCAGGGCCTGTATGTAAAGTTTACTGCCACTTTGACTTGGCATGTAAAACTACTTGCCAAGTCTTAAACTCCCATTTTCCTACACAAAATCCACCCCTAGGTAGCCCTAAGGGCAGGGTGCTGAGTAAGTAAAAGGTAGGACATGTACATTTATCTTTTGCATGTCCTGGTAGCGGCAAACAGCTTGACAAACAGCTACATTCATTTTTCACTACTGTGAGGCCAACCCCGCTTATAGGTTAACATTGGGAATTCCATAATACACTATTAAGCTCTAATTCCTGATCAAAGAGGAGTAGCCAGTTCATGTTTTATATCTTTGGAATGATAATGACAAGTCCTACTTACTGGTGAAGTTTGATTTAACTTTACCTTTTTAGAAATACCACTTTTAGAAAGTGGACACTTCTCTGCACTGTTCTGTGTGCCTTGCAGACTTTCTCCAATACACCTCTGGGGTGGGTGACAGCGACACTTTGTGCATTCCCCTAGACAGCCACAAACACAGGGAGTCTAGGTGTGTATGACAACCCTTCTACATACATCTGCATTATTTCTGATGGCCCTGTATGGGCAGGACGGAAGGGAGGGACTAACACTTCCCTGAATAGTTAGTGTTGTGTCTCCACACAAAGAGTTATCTCCCCATAGATAGCCTGGCACAGAGGGCTGGATTGAAAGGATACTTGTGCACTTCAAAGACCACTCTTTGAAGTCACCCGACTTCAATAGCACTTTTGGGTATAAGTCCTAGGTCTCTGATCCCCTAAAATCAGACCCTACTGGACTTGTAACTAAAGCTCTGCCAGAGGAACTGCTGTGCTGCTTAGAGGAGTCAACTGGGCTGCTGATATGGAAGGCCTGCTTTTCTGTTTGCTGTCTTGCTTCATGGTGCTCTCAGACTTTGCTGAAGGAGTGCTGGACTCCAGGTGTGCTCCAATGGCTTGTTGGCTTGCCTCTTGTTGCTTGAAACTCAGGTATATCAATGTCTCTACCCCTGCTCCTGTGCCTGGTTCACTGGAAGTTGACCCAGATACTTGCAACATGGACATCAATGCATCTCCTGTCTGTGTGTAGCAGAACCGGTGCATCGACCCGGTGGCAGGAGTAAAATTGGTGCTTCGCTCTCTGAATCAACTCAGCACCTCAATAGCCTGACACAGCAGAACTGTGCATCAGCATCGCTGCAGCTCAGAGAGATTGACACATCCTTTGAATGTGTGGAGAATCTCGACGCATCACTCTTCAGAACCAGCGCATCTTGGCCCGGCGTCTCGCCTTCGGAACCACGCATCGCAATCCCTGCATGGAGAAGAATCAACACATCCTCGACCTGCAGGATCAACATTGACGCATTTTCCCACATATCTCGCAGTTGTGACCAGGCAAGGTACTTCGTTCACCGGGGCCTGCGTGGGTCTTGTACCCTGCTGGCACTCCATCATGGTTGGCCTGAACTGTGACTTTTCCCCAGTCCAGCAAGACCCCAAGCAACCGCTAAAGCGATATTTGCTTCTAATTCCTATTTTTCACGTATTCTTCTGAAATTCAATATCTCGACTTCTATACATTGTATTTTTGGTCTTGTTCTGTTCAGAATATAACAATCTCTATTTCTAAATGTATATGTAGTCTTTTTTGTTGTGTATTCATTGTGTTACTGCGTCTGGCACAAATACTTTGCACATTGCCTCTTTAGATAAACCTGACTGCTCTGTGCCAAGCTACCAGAAGTTGAGCACATGCTAACGTTTAGTGTATACTTAGCTGACGCTGACTAGAGTGGAGGTTTATGCCTGGCCTGGGTGCATACTTTATCCAAACAGGAATCCCAATTCTAACAGCCTGTCTCCACGGAATTTTAAAGTTTAAAAATACCCGTGTATCATTGGAATAGCTGAAGAACTCAATGCCAAGTGAAATAAAACGTTGAGGTTCATATAAAGGAAGGGATAAGACTTGACTCAGAAAAATTCTGACATCACTGGTGTTGTGTCAGATGCCACACAGCCCTTTTCAACTCCCAAAACTGTACTGCTATTAAAACACAGAAAAAACATTAGTTGTTTCATCTGCCCCTAGGTCCGGAGCTTACTTTTTGCCGATGATTGCAGATGGTGGACCCCAGCACGTAATTTTGAGGGCAAGGAATTCTTTTTCAGCATAAGACTTTGTCACAGAGTGCGAGAGAAAATAGGAAAAAATTTAGTAAGATGGAAGAAGAGGAAGATAGAAAAACAGCGACAAAGGGAGAAAGCAGATTCGAAACCAAACTTGCAAGATTGACTTAATAAGAAGTGTAGGTTAGTGGACAGAAGGGGTATGTTCTGGATTCACAATGGAACATCATTATTATTTAACACTCCCAAAATTGTACAGCACTGAAGAAAACCGGGTCCTAAAGAAAACTTTGGGACCTGGCACATATTTTTCTTAAAACATAAAGCAATTTGGAACTTTGAACATTGATAGGAGCAGTCCCTGACCTTTGTTGAGCATAAAATCCAATTAACTATCACTCACAACTACATATGACCCCCTTAATGCCTCCAGCTGCATCATCAATGTCTTTTGCAGATTCTGTAGAAGCAAAGAAGTACATGTGGTTGCGACACACAAGGGGTTCTATGGATTGCTTCTTAATGAGGAGTTTTCCTGAGTGAAATAAATATGCAATCCACAAATAGTAATTGACAAGTTTTCTGACATTGATAATAGCTTGACGTTCTTCTTAACACTCTTCAATAAGAATCAATGGATAGGATTCATGAATGAAATACAATTGCCATACTAGGGACCCTGAGTCAGAAGCTTACCAGAAACCCCACCTCATGAGCAATTCTCCATTGTGTCTCTCTCACTCTCTAGTATATATATTTCCTACTGGCGATCACCAGTATAGTTTTAGGAGAAGCATTTTTATTTTGCTAATAACTTTACAAATCATATTTACAGTTTCAAAACTATTTGGGAGGTTACTTCAGCTGCTGTCTAGAAAGTTTCAGGGTGGTCCGTCATGCAGAGGCCAAGAAGAAGGGGGGGGGTCCCAAATGCATTTTCCCCATGCAATTTAGCATCGCGATTTTAGACACAGATACAGCCCGAACCACTTAATGGAATTACACCAAATTTGGTAGAAAGCTAGATCTTGGTACAGAACGAGTAATTTTTGTAATTTGGTGCAAATATTTTCAGTAGTTCTGGAGTTCATAAAGTAAAGCAATGTATGTATATTTAGAGAGGCACATCCACTGCAGATCCTCCGCCGATCCCGGCGGATTCACGGATCCACCCACCAGCACCAATGCCGTGATTAGCTGGACGCAACCTGAGAGGGAAGTTGCAACTGACATTTTTTGCATTGGGACATGGTTCCCTGAGGGGAAAATAAAATATAAAGATGATAGAACGGATCAGGGTAGTGGTACCGGACCTCATGGGACTGAAGGAGAGATCTGTGAGGGACCCCTCATTGGCAAAAAATTGTCCAAAAATGATTTGTTTAGCGTGCGAGGATCCGCTGATCTGCCTGGATTCTCACAGATTCAGGCAGATTCGGGTGGATTCGCAGATCCAGATCCCAAATAAAGAAAAACACATACACCCACTCACAGACCATCACAGACCCACACAATCACTCACACACCCACTCACTTTCTCACTCACACACATAACCACTTACACACCTACAGTAACACTCACACACTAATGCAGCCACTCACACACCCACTCACTGACCCACAAAACCACTTACACATCCACTCAGATCCAAACAGCCACTCATACACCCACTTAGGCACCCACACAACAACTTACATACCCACTCACACTCCCATACAGCCACTCAGACACTCATTCACTGACCCACATTACTGCTCATACATCCAGTCACTCCCACACCCACTTACACACACACACAGCCACTCACACACCCATTCACATACCCACATACCCATAGAGCCACTTACACACCCACAAAGTCACTCATACAGCCACTCACACAACTACATACAGGCAGTGATACACTTGTAGAAATTACAATTGCATAAGTTTGTATTAAATATGTTGTTGTTTTAGTATTGAATGTGCAATATAACTGGCAAACCCCTTTTTTTGTCCAAGGATTTGCGAAGGTTCTGTGGATCCATAATATGAATTGAAAAAATAGAAAGACTGGGGGGCTTAATAATGAGAGGCTTGCGCAGCTGGAGCGTCACTTTTGTAATGCTCCAACGGAGCAAGCCTCTCAATCATATCTTTAAGGCGACGCAAAGCCACTCTGCGTCTCTTTGCATGTCCTCATAGATATGGAGTAAAATAAAGCAGCGTAAGTCACTGCCTTGCCTTACTCTGCTCAAGTATGACTTCCACAGGTGTTGCGCTGCATTTTTCTACGCAAAACCCATGGATTTTAACATTACCCCAGATTTACTAAATCATTTAAACCTGGGGCATCGCTAAAACCTTATGCTTCCTCAGAGCAGGCACAACAATAAGAAAATATTTTTTATTTCTGCTAGTTTCTTCCTCTGTCCATGTGTGCCGCATTCTGAAGCACCCATAGAAAGAGGAAAACGCCTCTCTGAATCGTTTTTATGCAGGAAGGTGCCCATTCCTGCACAAAAACAATCCTGCATGCAAAGGAGGCACCCTTGCACCATGGTACCTTCCTATGCAAATTGTATTTTGGAAAAGTTGATGTGAGCACAGTGACAAATTACTTTATGTCACATTGCACCAAATCCCTGTTGATAATGACAAATTTCACATAGTTTACCCAGGGCGGTTGTCGTTCCCTAACACATTTTAGTGGAAGGTATACTTCGATTACGAATTTCATAAGACTCCTCTATAAGGCATCAAGCTAAATTATACATTTTTTATGCGAGTTTGGCCAATGCCACCACATTTTTGCTCTTCATACAGTGGAGCTCTGCAGATGTTCCAACTGTTACCGATCTTCACTGCACAATTCGTAGCACATTTAAACACCCTTCGAGAGTGAAAGCTCTGTTTTGTGTCACATGGGACTCAAATTGTGTATGCAACCTGAATTAAAACAGCTATTAAAAGAAACCTTCCAAACTAAAAGAGTCTTATTTTCCTTCTGTTAAAGCATCACGAACGCTATGATGGCTAACCTGCTTGCTTATCCAACCTGGCCCTTATCGCATAGGTTTATGGCTTTGTTGTGCTCCGAAAAGTAGGATTGGTATAATAAATATCTGAGCAACCAGAAAAGGTCTCACGCTTGTTTCTTATCTCCGGGTAGATTGAAATATCTCCATTAGTTTCTTATACACTTTTCTTGCATGTAGCACCACCCAGTGGTTACAAAAGGTGATTCGACACGTTTAGCTAAATAACTGCAATGGTTGTTCACAGCAAGCAAGGTGAGCGATTTTTCGTGATTATTTTGCGCTAGGTTTCATGTGAGCTTTTGAAGTGCATTCGAAAAATACACTTTCAGCATTGTTAAAAGTAGTTACACGTTTTGATTTGAGTCCTTTTAGTTTACGAAAACCATTATTTATTCTAAATTGTTGGACCTGGCCCTCTCTGCAGGGTCACCCCCAAACGTTTTGCCTTCCTCTTACTATTTTTGCTAAATTCGTTTTTGTTGGCATCAGGACTTTGTGTAATTTACCACTGCTAATTAGTGCTAAAATACTCTCTGCTTAAATATGATATCATTATCTTATTTATACCCAATTGCCATATTTAATTTACTTATAAACCCCTAGTAAAGCGCACTACATGTGCACAGGGCCTGTTAATTAAATACTACCCGTAGGCATGCAGCACTGAATATGCCACCCAATTAAGTAGCATTTAAACATTTCTCAGGCCTGCCATTACAGAGCCTGTGTGTGTGCAGTTTAAATTGCCATATTGACCTGGAAAAATAAAACTTTTGCCAGCCTCAAACCTTCCTTTTTATACATATAAGCCATCACTGGGGTAGGCCCTGGACAGCCCAGAGGGCAGGGTACAGTGTATTTAAAAGTTAGAACATGTAGTTTTACTTGTCCTGGTAGTAAAAATCTCTTAAATTCGTTTCTCACTACTGCTACACTATCTCTCCCATAGAATAATATTGGAGTTATTTTATTACATTTCACACGTGTAAATTCCAAATGGGAATATATAACCAGTTCATGACTGATATCTCTGGAATTGGGGAGAAAATTCCTCTTTAGTGGTGAAGTCAGGTTTTTTTTTATCAATTTAAAAAAATTCAATTTTTAGAAAGTTCATATTTTTCTGCCCTAAGCTCATTTGTGCCTATAGTCTGGAGTGGGTCACATGACTGGGTATAACTGACAGTTAAAACTTTGTGAATTCCTCCCAGACAGTCACACAATAAAAGGATTGAATGTGCCTGAGTAGGCCATCTGCTGGCAGGATGGGGGAGGGCTGAGCTGAGCACAGCCCCAATTACACTCGAATAGTCTGTGCTCTGTCTTCATGCAAAGGGCCTAAATACCCTGTATTGTCACTTATACTGGTTTGTATCAGGGCAGGGAAGGCATGAAATTCCATGCACTTCAAAGCCTCTCTCTAGAAGCTTCTCTTACCTTCCAGAGCAGGGCACCAGGGTATAAAAGAAGGACCTCAGACACTACCACTTCAGTTCACTACTGGACCTGCAGAAGGACTCACAGAGGGCTGCCTGCTGCCATGACATTCTGTGCACTCTGCCATACGGCTGCTAAACCTGAAAGGACTGCTTTGCTTCCTTAGACCTGGATATAAAAGGCTCCCACCCTCTTGAACCTGCACCTGGACCCAGCCTGAGTAAGTCCTGAACCCGCCTAGAGGTGTCCCAACAGTCCTGACCCTTGGCTATGGTGCTAAATGTTCCCAGAGTACCCTTTTCTGAAACTGAGGACTTAGACAACATTTGGCCCAAAAGTGCTCTGAGGACCAGAAGGAGACCAGGCCAACCCGCTCGTCTATCAGCCCGAGGAGCATCGCCAATTGGATTGACGTCCTGGCCTCTCCAACTACGTTCTTTTCTGCAGCAGCAAATACATTTCAACAGTCTTTCACTAAACGGGTATCTGGCCTCGTGGAACAGTCTTCGGCTACAGCATCCTGCCTCGTCCGCTTGAGTTTTCCAACTTCTTTTTCGGCAATTAAACCAGAACATAGAAAACTTCACTGCGATTTCAATCCAAAGCCATCCCACGATGACGCTTCCTCCCCGGACACTTCCTGCTCCTTGCCCTGCTGAACTTTACCTTCTCAGAAATTTTTCTTCAGACATTTTTTAAAGTCTGAAGGTTAGCGCGGATCAGGCCCAATCCATTCTTGTATCTAAAGTGTATTCCATCGCCGGCGGCCTTAACTTCCAACTTTGACTGGTCGTGCTCAACTTGATGTCTGTGGTTGGTGCTTTGATATTTTTGGTGCTATTTTGAACCTTAAACATTAAACATTCATAACTCTGGTTCTACTGCTTAAATCTTTGTTGATTTTTTTGTCAAATAAGTTATTAAAATGTATTCTATTTTTCTAAATAGTTTCTTCTTGTGTTGTATTTTCACTTTATTATTGTTTGTGTGCTGCATAAATGCATAAGTTACGCCTGACTGTATTTTTTTGCCAAGCTACCCAGGGCTAATCACAGGTTAATCTAGTGACTTTTTGTGGATCACCCTGCAAGGGATTCTGGCTGTTGCTTGATCAGGGCTCACAACCCAATCAACCAACAACCCAATTTCTCACGTAACTCATTGTAGAATTTGAAATTGAGAGGAAATTGAAGGAAACAGTTTCCCACCCTGATTTCAAATTGCAGTAAAAGTTTAAGGTTATTGGAAGTATGCAGCAAATGTTGGCACCTTCTAACAGCTAGTGTTAGAAGTGCTCGCAGGACACTCCAGCGCCGCACGGCCACCAGCCGTGCTGGTGCCCTCTCCCTTCGCTGCTCAGCCTCGCTCAGACCTCCGCCCAGCTCCGCCCAGCTCCGCCCAGCTGACCCGCCTCCCCCTGCGGCGTGCTCTGCTGCCAGGCAACGCTCGCACTCCATGAGCGCTCTCCACCTCTAACTCGGCTCCGCCGGATCAGGTAGCACCGTGCTGCCCGGTTTGTCTTTCTGCACTATTGTTTAGTTCAGTTTCTATAATTGTGACTTGTGACTGCGGTTTTTCTGCACGTTTCTCTGGTGCTCGTTCCCCCCTGTGCCCTCCCCGCCCGCTCCCCGCTTCCCGCCGCCGTTCTCACGGCCACGCCCTCTTCCTTTCTGTGCCCTCCCCGCTCCCGCCTCCCAGCTGCCCCTCCCTCGCTCCGCCCCCCCCCCACTCTCCACTTATGGCAGAGTGGATAACGCGCAGCGGTCACGCGCAGCGGACGCGCCGATTGTGCGCCAAAGGCGCGCCAAAGGTAAGCCCGTCTGCGCCTGGACCGCGCCCAGTGCCAGAACCCCTGGCCCCCACCGACGGAAGACGACCCGACTGTCCTATGACGCCACCGAACTCATCGCACTCAACACCGGCGGGATCCCTGGATGCTACTGAGCCACTCCGAGGCGCACCCACGGACCCTTCAGCTGCCACGCCTGCAAGTTCACCTGCATCCGGACCTGCCCCGCACCAGCACCCGCCAAGCCGAACACCAGCAGCAACCACCTCAAGTGCATCCTGCTCAACACCCGCTCCGTCCACAGACACGCCATCGAACTCTGGAACCTCCTCGACAACACAGCTCCTGACGTTGCCTTCCTCACGGAAACCTGGATGAACGACTCCTCAGCACCCGACATCGCCATCGCCATCCCAGAGGGATACAAGATCACCCGAAGAGACCGCGTCAAACAGACAGGAGGAGGCATTGCCATCATCCACAGGGACACCATCCACATCACGACCAACACCGACGACACCCTGACAACCGCCGAACACCTGCACTTCCAGATCCGCACCGACCCGAACACCACCCTCAGAGGCACCCTGATCTACCGACCCCCGGGACAACGCACACAATTCAGCGAGGACATCGCCGACTTCGTCAGCCCGCACGCCCTCCTCTCCGCTGACTACATCCTCCTGGGGGACCTCAACTTCCACCTGGAGAACAACAAGGACCGCAACACCATCACCCTGCTCGACAACCTCGCCAACCTCGGACTCAAGCAGCTGGTGTCCACCCCAACCCACCTCTCCAGACACACACTCGACGCCGTCTTCTCAGCCAGCAAAGACATCGCCTTCAGCCACGCCACTGGACTCCACTGGACGGACCACAGCTGCGTCCACTTCACCTTCAGAAAAACGACGATCCACCACCACCAGCAACAGGCTGCTCGAAGAAGCTGGAACAAGATCACAGCCGACAAGCTCGCCGCTTCCCTGAGCCAGCACCCTCCCGCCAGCTCAGCGAGCCCCAGCCAGGCCGCCGACAACCTCACGAAGTGGATCAGCAACTGCGTGGACGAACTCGCCCCACTGAGGACCCCGCCCAGCAGACCCGGCAGCAAGAAGGCCCCATGGTTCACCGACGAACTCAAGAGCTCCAAGAAGAATTGCCGAGCCCTCGAGAAAGCCTGGAGAAGGGAACCAACACCGGACAACATGACCGCCCTCAAGCTTGCCACCCGGAAGCACCACCAACTGATCCGCGCCACCAAGAAAACTGCATTCAAGGACCGGCTGGATAACAACGCACACAATTGCAAGGAACTCTTCAACATCGTGAAAGAGCTCTCCAACCCCAACGCCGGAAACAACGACATCACCCCTTCGCAAGACCTCTGCAATTCCCTCGCCTCCTACTTCCACAATAAGATCGCGGACATACACAACAGCTTCAGCACTCAACCGACGCACGCCACGACCGAACCACCGCCCCCCACCACCACCCTCCACGCCTGGACCCCGATCAGCACCGAAGACACCATCCGCATGATGAATTCCATCCACTCCGGATCTCCGACCGACCCCTGCCCTCACCACGTCTTCAACAAGGCCGACGCTGTCATCGCACCCCACCTGCGGGACATCATCAACACCTCCTTCGACACCGCCACCTTCCCGGAGAGCTGGAAGCACGCCGAACTCAGCGTCCTACTAAAGAAACCTACAGCGGACCCCACCGAACTCAAGAATTACCGCCCCATCTCGCTCCTCCCGTTCCCAGCCAAAGTCATCGAGAAGACCGTCAACAAACAGCTGGCCGCCTTCCTCGAGACGAATGGATCCCTCGACCCCTCACAGTCTGGCTTCCGAGCCAACCACAGCACCGAGACCGCCCTCATCGCTGCCACCGATGACATCCGAGCCCTGATGGACAACGGAGAAACAGCGGCCCTCATCCTCCTAGACCTCTCCGCGGCATTCAACACTGTCTGCCACCGCACCCTAGTGCAGCGCCTCAGCTACGTCGGAATCCAGGAGAAGGCACTGGAATGGATCATCTCCTTCCTCGACGGAAGGACACAGAGAGTCCGTCTACCACCGTACAAGTCAGAGGCCACCGAAGTCATCTGCGGCGTCCCTCAAGGATCCTCGCTGAGCCCCACCCTCTTCAATGTCTACATGAGCCCCCTCGCGGCCATCGCACGCCAACACAACCTCAACATCATCTCCTACACTGACGACACCCAGCTGATCCTCTCCCTGACCTACGACCCCGCCGCCGCCAGAGCCAACCTTCACGAAGGGATGAAAGACGTAGCCGAGTGGATGACGACCAGCCGCCTGAAACTGAACTCAGACAAGACGGAAGTCCTCATCCTGGGCTCCTCGCCCTCCGCCTGGGACGACTCCTGGTGGCCCCCCGCCCTGGGCACCGCACCCAAACCGACAGACCACGCACACAACCTGGGCTTCATCTTGGACTCCTCCCTCACCATGACCAGACAAGTCAACGCCGTCTCCTCGTCATGCTTCAACATCCTGCGCATGCTACGGAAGATCTTCCGGTGGATCCCCACCGAGACCAGGAAGACGGTCACCCAGGCCCTCGTCACCAGCCGACTAGACTACGGCAACGCCCTCTACGCCGGAACCACCGCCAAGCTCCAGAAGAGACTCCAGCGGATCCAGAACGCCTCAGCCAGACTCATCCTCGACATCCCTCGACACAGCCACATCTCCGGACATCTGAGAGACCTGCATTGGCTCCCCGTCAACAAAAGAATCACCTTCCGCCTCCTCACCCACGCACACAAAGCCCTACACGATCAAGGCCCGAGCTACCTCAACAACCGCATCAACTTCTACGCTCCCAAACGTCATCTCCGATCAGCCAGCCACGCCCTCGCCGCCGTCCCCCGCATCCGAAGAACGACAACAGGAGGAAGGTCCTTCTCCTACCTGGCCGCCAAGACCTGGAACTCCCTCCCTCCCGACCTGCGCCTGACCCAAGACCACCTCTCCTTCAGGAAGAAGCTCAAGACCTGGCTATTCGAGCAGTAGCAGCACATCCCCCCCCCCCCCCAAGCGCCTTGAGACCCTCCGGGTAAGTAGTGCGCTCTACAAATGCCTGTGATTGATTGATTGATTAAATAGCTGATTGTCATGGATAAGGCTGTTATTGAGATCTGTACTCGTTGCATCTTTTTTTACTGTGATGGCATATAAAGTGTGAGGCCATGGCACCTTTTACGTGTGTTACTTGTGTGTTCAATTGTATATGTAACAGGAGTAACAGATACATTGCTTCATTTAAAATTGCAACAGAGCTGGGGTACAACTTACAGCACAACAGAGAAGTATCTGACTGTCTCTAGCCCCACCCTCTAGTAACAATACTTAGTAAATGAAATAGCTTTGAGGAGGCCGAAAGATAGCTTGATAAGCACCATCTAAAACACCACACGAATCACTTCTTGCATCAACAATTTCAGAACTTGTTGGAGCAAACATATATTGGATATGTAATTTTTATGTAGCTGACTGTAGTACGGTTAAATTACCTAAATTGCAGGGGCAGATGAAGTGACATCTCAGGAATTTTAAATCACAAATGACATCAGTGAAAGGGCCAACACATGACCTTCGACCCTCCTTGGCATTTTTTGCCTCTTGGTGACAGGACCTGTTTCTCTTAATATCTGCACCTGAACTTTACACAAGTATTGCCAGATGGTGTTGAACCTTTCTTGTTCATTTCCTCTGTCTCCACATTCAACGTACTAGTTGGTTGGTTCTGTTGTTTGAGTGGAGAAGGGCAGAGATGCAGTGTTTCCAGAACTCTGTGTTTTGAATGGCAGTAGTGCCCATGAGTATCCCATTTAGTTGCAGAAGCAGACTGTGACCTTTTCCCTTCAATGACTACACTTGTGTTTTATAGGACTATTGCTTGTCGGCCCTAAATTTCTCTTTTTCTGTTTCTGTGTCCCGGCTTTTGCCAGAAAGGAGGGACTTCCCACTTAAACAATCTAGAGCATTCTTGATCTCAGTACTTGAGTGAAAGCATTGCTTTCAGAAATTGACATTCTGATTGGTCATTAATGCACACAAACATCAGTCAAGGGTTACAAGAAATGCTCTATAAATCTACTGATTGATGGGAACATCCTGCTAGCCATAGGTATATCTCATAGCTGTTTCATTCACTACTTGTGCTTCATACAAGGGCCTGCCCAACGAGGAAGGATCAAAGGCCTGAGGATTACCTATGGTCCCTTCACGTACACAAACTATGCTTTAAAGCTTTCCCCCACTTTGTATGTGTGCTGTACAATGCAATACAAGTCATAGAAATGAAAACATTTCTCTTCGTTATGCCTGTCTCAAGGAGACATAACATTTTGACACAAACCTCTTTTTCAATGTTAGTAGATGGGGATTTGTGTCAAATCCCCTTGGTGAATGTATGGGTATGCCCATATTCCACCCATAGAAGGTGCAGTTCACATACAATAATGTAAAACAGTACATAATGCAATTGTGTGTAAATTTGGGATACTATACATGGCAAATCAGGATTTGCATTGGATAGTAAATCCTATTCCAACACTCGGTGCCAAGTTTACTTTACAGAAATGCCAAACGTTAGTAAAACTGGGCCTAAGTGCCAGTATGTATGAGTGAGTTTAGGACTGAATGCAAGACAGTGAGTATGAATGAATGAGTGTAAGGGAGTGTAAGAGAGTGTGAGTTCAATGCTAGTGTCATGTGTACTGCCTTCCTGGGAAAATTAGGGTCACGGGTCATATTACGTAACTTTATATAGTTGATTGAGTGCTAGTAGCTCCAAGAATCCCACAAGCCATAGCAGCAGCACACTTGTGTACCAGTGTTGTGTAGTCCATATGCATAGGGCCCGATTCACAGAATGAACTTAAGACTCAATCCTAAACTTACTACTGTTTTGGTATTCACAGATTGCACTTACTACTTTTGGTATTCACAGAATGAACTTACTACTTTTGGCATTCACAGAATGCACTTACTACTTTTGGTATTCACAGAATGAACTTACTCATTTCGGTATTCACAGAAGTTAGGACTCCTAACTTTAGGACTCCTAAATGCCTTCTGTGAATACCGAAAGTCCTAAAATGACGATTTTTCTCAATTTAGTAGCAGTAGAGTTAGGACTACTAACTTTAGGACTCCTAAATGCCTTCTGTGAATACCGCAAGTCTTAAAATTAGGATTGTTCTCAATTTAGTAGTAGTAAAGTTAGGACTCCTAACTTTACTACTACTAAATTGAGAAAAATCCTAATTTTAAGACTTTTGGTATTCACAGAAGGCATTTAGGAGTCCTAAAGTTAGGAGTCCTAACTTCTGTGAATACCGAAATGAGTAAGTTCATTCTGTGAATACCAAAAGTAGTAAGTGCATTCTGTGAATGCCAAAAGTAGTAAGTCCATTCTGTGAATACCAAAAGTAGTAAGTGCAATCTGTGAATACCAAAACAGTAGTAAGTTTAGGATTGAGTCATTCTGTGAATCGGGCCCATAGTGTGGAAAGGGAATTGCCCTTTATGCTATCTGGCTGAATGGGCTGAAGTGCTGGTACCATTTTATAGATATAATTGGCCTGATTCACAAAGGTAACTTATACTTTTGAGTACATTTACACTTTTTTGGAAGTTTACTACATTTCGGTATTCGCAAACAGCACTTTGTAGTAAATTACCTTTTGTAGTGACTTACACTTTTGTAGTAAGTCCTGCACTACACATGGCCAACCACTAGTAGTGCAACACACTCCCATAGTAAATAATGGAGATAGGGACTTACTACAAAAGTACAAGTTAGTACAAAAGTGTAAGTTACCACAAAAGGGCAGTTTGTGATTACCAAAAGTAGTAAAACTACTCAAAAAGGTAAGTTAATACAAAAGTGCAGTTGGTGAACAGCACTTTTATATGTTTTGCAGACCTACCATAGTACTACAAAACGTACTACAAGGTGCAGTTTGTGAATTAGGCCCAGTGTGTTTGCACTAGTAATATGCAAGCTGTTGTTTAGAAATGTGTTTGTTTGGACAGTACAGTACAAGAACAGCAGCACAGTTTGCTTGCTCAACCACTTGATGTAAAACATCTCAGGGCAGGGTCATGGTAGATTATTTTGGTGGCGCAGAGTGCTGCCTCTTTTCAGTTCAGGAGACTCCATGAAACTGCAGGAGTTTGAACATAGTGTCCACCAAAGACACGCTTTGAGAAACTGTTGGCACCTTGTCTAGAACATATTCCTGAAACAAAATGCACTTTCATCCATTATTGGAATATTATATTGTTTCCACAAGGGAATTTCTCTCACTCTAGTTGACTTTTTATCCTATTAAACTAAACATTAAAGGTTTTGCAGATTTTTTAATCAGATGAGCACCATGAACAAATCTTTATCTCCCTTTTTGACTGATGCCAACTCTGGTGGCTTCTCTACTGAAAGCATAAGATACCACTATTATATCCATTGTTGGCCCTAATGACCTCCATGTGCCTAACCTTATGTGCTACAGCAGGCCAGCAGGCAGGAATTGGCAGACTACTACCTGGAGGCATCAATCACCAAATAGCAAATGTTTGCTTATAAGTGTGGCCTCATTTAATGTAAAAATAGATAAATGACCTAGAATTGTAAACCTAGACAATACTTCAGAGTCTAATTAATTTCCAAATCTCCAAATGTGGCTACTCTGAAATGCTAAATAAATTGCACTCTCTGTCTATATTATTATTGTCTATCACAAAATGTATCAACATACGTACTGTATCAATTGTAAAAATGAGGAGAAAACTTTTCTTATGTGTAGAAAAGGGGGTAGAGACAATCAAAGAGTGGATATTTCACACACCGGTCTCAACACGCAGTATGCACACAGTTGCAGCACCGGTCTGTGCAGGTAACAGATGTGGACCGGTGGGGCCGGTTGGTGGGAATTTCAAGGCGACGATGCAGAGGGAAAATAAATAAATAATACATTTTCCCTAGGCATCGTCCCTCAATCCCCCCATGCGGCCCCACCGCTGTTACCTGCACGGACCACGGCTGCACAGTTGAGGCGGTTGTAAATCAATATTGGTGTACTGCGCCCCTCAACTGCTCAAGGGCCTAAAAATGACATTGTTATTGACCTGCTGAATACAAACTCTGGAATACAGGCAGGTATAAGTTCCACTTGATTGGACTGTTGGGTTTACGATTCAATGATAGAACCTCTTTTAAAACACTAAAAAACACTTTCTTATTGTGATAGTAGCTGTGTTTGCTACCATTGGTCAACATTGAAAAGAACATACAAATAA
This sequence comes from Lissotriton vulgaris, assembly GCF_964263255.1. Lineage (NCBI taxonomy): Eukaryota > Metazoa > Chordata > Amphibia > Caudata > Salamandridae > Lissotriton > Lissotriton vulgaris. The sequence continues at coordinate 1,623,932,790 of NC_141695.1, forward strand.
CATTCCTTTGAAACAATGGGCAACATTATGCAGCATGCATGGCCTTGAAAGGAATTCCATGACCTTTCCAGAAGGTTTGATAAGTTTTGAGAAATGCTGGTCTGTTAGAAATTGGGCTTCTTGTTGGCTAGGGTATGGAACCCACTACTCTAGTCAGGGTAAGTCAGATAGCCACCAAAGATAAACTGTGCTCAGCCTCTGGGCTGTGTAGGGCCTACTCCAGGGGTGACTGATATGTATTAAAAAGAGAGTTTTGAGCCTGGCAAGAAACGTATCTTGCCAGCAAGTAATGACAGTTTAAACTGCATATACAGGCTGCAATGAGACATGTTTCATGGGCTACTTAAGTGGGTAGGGCAATAAGTGTGGAGGGCCAAATAGAAGCATTGAATTCACAGGCACAGGGTACATGTTGTACCAACTTACCAGGGACTTACCAGTAAATAAATGTGCCAACAGGTAGTAAGCCAATTCTACTATCAATAAAGGAGAGAAGACACACACTTTAGCACTTTTTTGCAGTTGTAAAGTGTGCAAAGTCCTAAAAGGCAACAAAAATGGGTTCAGAAAACAAGAGGGTGAAGGCACACGCTTGGGAATGACCCAGCACAAAAGGCCAAGCCCACCAATTCTACTAAACAATGCTGTTAAATCAAAAATACGGAGCAAACTGCAAATCAAACAATACTCGAACATTAACCTAATACAATTTTGATTCAGCGTGTTAATATTACATAGGATATTACAGAAGACAGGACAGTCAATCTAATCTTTCATAAATCCTTAATCAGGACCTATTTGTGGGTTGTGTCCACAGGTGACAGTAACCTATCACAAGAATGTGCGCTGATTATTCAAAAACACATATATCATTCCTTTAAAAGAGCAATCGGATAGTACAATCTAAGATCAAAGTACCATTGATTAAATCTGCAAATTTCATGGCTCAGAATGCTAGCCAGAAGGCGTTTTCTAAACTCATTTATTTGACAAAAGTGTAGTCACCCATTATAAGCAGTGTTGTGTTGGAACCGCATATCAGAAGTATCAGAAGCTCCATTGTAGGGTGACTGTTTATTTCTCAGGCCAATGTTGTCTGGGGTAGAGCGAAATCAATTTGTCATGAGTATATAAGGCATCTCCAAGTGTCTAATAGCCTAATAAATTATATTGTCCATTTAAAAGCAAGAAGTTTCTGAGATCAGCGTAACTTCAAGGGGCCATTTTGTTGAGATGATGAAGTAAATCTATCTACAATGCAGGACAACAAATGTCCTGTTTATTAGTTGAATAGAGACCAGGAGAGAGGAGAAAAGAAAGACAGAGATTTGAAATTAGGTTTAACCTGAGTTAAAGAGCTAAACATACACCTTTTAACTCCTGAACATATGCAGTTGAGGGTTAAGCATATGGGTCCCCTAATTGATGCAGTAAAATAAGATTTTGAAGATTAAATGTATGCTTTGGTATTAAGGATAGAAGTCATGTTATCAGAAAGTGACCCAAGTTATAGGACACCATCTGAAAAAGCTATTTATTTTTTTCACTTTTATGCAAAGTTATCAGTAGCCAACCTACACCAAATTTGCCAAATGCATATGTGTTCAGTTGAGCTCAATTAAGTTAGGATACCATTTAGATGTAAGTCTTCTTTTAGATCGTGGAATTATTGGTAAATTTAAATGTGTCTCCTAAAAGAAGCGTCTAGACTCAAAATAGATCAAAGAGCTGCTATTAAATCTGGTTTGTGGTCTGATCTAGATGTCAGATTTCTTACGCACCACACTGCAGATAAGCTACAATGGTCTTCTTCAAAACACTATATAATTTGATATTACTGTATCTCACAATATTTAAATAGTTATTTGAATTGTATAGCCTATATGTAATATGCCTTTTGTGGTTGTGAAAACAAAACAATATGGCTCCATTCTTTTTCTTTTTGTTTATATTTTTTGCAAAGATATACAAACAAAAATTCAGCATCCATATTGTTTTTCATACTCTTTTCATTTTCCTTAGGTGGGTGATATTATATATTTTAGGAAATAACAATAGAGAATACTAGCTAAATAATAAAACAAATACTAAGCACGAAAATTAATTGGTAGCTTGATGCTGAATCATACCATACCAGATAACATTACATTTTCTAAGTTAGGATACCATTTAGATGTAAGTCTTCTTTTAGATCATGGAATTATTGGTAAGTTTAAATATGTCTCCTAAAAGAAGCGTGTAGACTCAAAATAGATCAAAGAGCAGCTATTAAATCTGTCTGTTTTGTGGCCTGATCTAGATGTCAGACTTCTTACGCACCACACTGCAGATAAGCTACAATGGTCTTCTTCAAAACACTATATAATTTGATATTACTGCATCTCACAATATTTAAATAGTTATTTGAATTGTATAACCTATATGTAATATACCTTTTGTGGTTGTGAAAACAAAACAATATGGCTCCATTCTCTTTTTTATTTTTGTTGATATTTTTTATTTTTTGCAAAGGATTCAAACTCAAGATATACAAACAAAAATTCAGCACCCATATCGTTTTTCATACTCTTTTCATTTTTCTTAGGTGGGTGATATTATATATTTTAAGAAATAACAATAGAGAATACTAGCTAAATAATAAAACAAATAGATCTAAAGTACTAAGCACGAAAATTAATTGGTAGCTTGATGCTGAATCCTACCATACCAGATAGCATTACATTTTCTAAGTGTCTTAATGCCTCTGATTTTAGCCCAATTTTTTTCTCATGCAAAGATTTTGCTAAAAATACTCCACCACTCCATTACATTACATGGCTTCGGAGATATCCATGCCCGAGCTATAGCCAACCTAGCAGAAACTATAGCTATAAACATTAATGCTCTCTTAGCTCTATTAGCATCATTTCTATAACCCAGCATTATCTCAGTTGTAGAAAAAGCCTCATCTAAGCCAAGTTGATTTCATTATACATTCCAAACTCCTTGCCAAAAAGTCATTAAGATAATGCACATAACAAACGTGAACAATATTTACTCCATATCCCCCACATTTAGGACAGCACGTCTTTATACAAGAATGTTGCATGATTGCTTGTTCCCATCTAAAAATGTTATCCGGCTTATAATACAACATACATTTAGTCTTAAATTGCTGAAGTTTTAAATTCACAGACCATATGACCTCTTTTAATGTAATGAGTGCATCTTCTATTATTGTACCAGCTATTTCCTCCCCTAGCACTGCACTCCACTTCTCAGCTAAAAGGCCAGTGCGATCCAGTCTATCCTGGTTAAATAATTGATAAGCAATACCAATTAAATTTCCTTGAGAAGGTTCCTGGATAAAATTCAGTAATTGATGGGAATCCACTATTTTGAGTCTTTGTGATCTCAAAAAATAATCCCTACATTGGAAATATTTATAGTAGTGCTGTTGTGGTATAGAAAAGGATCTTTCAAGTCTTGAAAAGTGCAAAAGCCCCCTGTGTCGTATAAATCTCCAAGTTTATCTACCCCCAGGTTAGCCCATTGTTTAGCTATACTATCTTGAAAAATATCTGGGAGAAATGGAATATCCAACAACTGGAATTTATTAAAGTAAATCGGCAAGGAGTAAATAATAAATATTTCTCCCCAGTAGCTATATCCTTTAGAGTCTTAAAGCGTACCCTTTTGTGATAGTTAGGATAGTGTGTGTGGTAAAGAAATCTGCAACTATCCTGTTCTAACAGCATCCTATGACTAAAATCTTGATCTTTACTCGAGAGCAGGCTCCGAAATCTGCTCATGAATGAGGCTCAATAGTATGCTTCAAAATCAGGCAATACTAGACCACCTTGACTAAAGGGGTATTTTAGAAGCTTAATAGCTCAACGTGCCCGCCTATACCCCCAAATAAACCTACCAATTATCGCGTCTAATTTAAAAAATAAAAAAAATTGCCAATTTCAAAGGCATAGATCTAAATAAATAAAGATATCTAGGGAGGATTGTCATTTTAACAATGTTGCATCTTCCAATGATGCTAATAGGAAGCTTATGCCAATTCTTTTATTGACATAAGGCTTGAGAATATATCTCCATTCTCAAGCCTTTTTAGCATTCAGATCCAACAGTTCTGCCTTCTACTTTCATACATTGCTGCCTTACACTGTTTTTCAGAGTAATAAGGATACTAACAGTTAAATCTCTGGTGTCAAAGATATATAAGAGCCTTGCAAATGTTTCTGTGTTATGTAAAATTGATAAATTACTACATCACAGATGTTATGATTGCAGAATCGACGTTGGACTATAGGAAATAGTCCACAAAGGACAGATTTTGCTATCCTATTGGCATTTAGTACTTTGGAATGTTATATTAAAAGGGCACTCATCAGTTTATTATTACAATATTAACTCATAGCCAACATATTTTGCTAAAGTGATCCAAATATAAAACTGAGGGACACTTACTAGAACTAACTTTAAAATGTGTTTGGATAATATGAGGGTCTATTAATATGTTCACATTAGTGGGACCTTTGTAAAGATTAACAGTCAGATAAAGAATGTAAAGCACCTTTGTTTTATGTGTTTTAGCAATACTGTGGTTTCCTGACATGTCACAGGAGCAAATTCAGATGTCAGCATCCAACCTTGGTAAAAACTCTAGAATTTCTTCAAAGATGTTCCTATGGAGCCGAATGAAGTCTGAGCAAAGATAATAATCACATGTCTGCAGTATTACTACTACTAACATACAGGACCATTAGGACCATTACGTTCAACTGAAATTTGACCTGGAACAGAACTATCTCTCTCGCAGTGCTCGACTGCGATTTGGAAGAAAACAGATGTGTTAATGAAGGCGGTGTACCTACTTTAATTGCATTCTGTTTATAGAGTCATTTACATATACATGTCTTTTGTGACTGGTGTATTTTGAATACATTGATAACCATAAGCTGCCTTATCAACTCGTGGCACTGGCTCACATTTATAATATCATTTTTGAAAATGATACAAGCTCATTTAAATATAGGTGGCTAATTTTGAATCGTTACCATCCTCTAAGTGATGCATCGAGTGAACCAAAGTATTGAGCAATAAATGTGATGTTGCTGTTCCACGCAGAAATGTAATTTTGGCACTACATGAAGTTCCTTATAAGAACACCATGCACTTGACTACCTAGATAGACAGAAGCCTCCACTTATTTAGTTTGTCAGTTAAGATGCCAGGCATTCCCACAGTTTTAGGTCTTCACATATCTGCAGATATGCTGATTTCGTCAGCATATTTACTTTAGCTTGGTGAAAGCTAAGGGAGACATGAAAATATTTGCAGGTCTACAACCTGCACCAGTGTATTTCCAGAGGTATTTACAAGTGTTAGCAGAAATAATATTTGATTACAAAGCGCCTTGAAGATGTACATCACATTAAATCACATGCCTATTAGTTAACATAACTAGTACTGCAGCTGTTAAAACATTGCTTGAGTAGACATTTGACAATACATCCAGTTTCCTAATCTGTTACAAATGTAAATGTATGTAGAAAATATAGGGTTGCATGTATGAACCTATTTCATGTTCGCAAACAGGCCGAATCGCTGAATTGGCCCATTGCAAATGCAAAAATGGCTTTTCCCATGTACTGATCCTATTTTGTGATGCAGTAACCTGTTACCGAATCTCAAAATGGGTTTGCGATTCAGTATTTGGAAGTAGAGAGTTTAGGACGTCCCTTCCAAATCCTGAATCGCAGAGGTATGTATGAATGTTTTGTGACTGTGAATGAGGTCGCAATACATTCGCATTGTACCACCAACTTTAAATTGCTGGTAACCCATTCGCAAATGGGATTGGATCCCCAAGGGATTTAAGAAAAACTGGCTGCATTAAAAAAAAATGATTGCTTTATTGTAAAGCAATCACAGACATGGTGGTCTGCTGACCGTAGCAGGCCCCCATCCCTGGGATTTTAGTAATTCCTAGGAGTCGTAAATACTGACCTACCTGATTAATATTAATGAGGTAAGTCGCTATTTGCGAACCCCCTCTTGGAGTTTCACACAGTTGGAATAGTGATTACCTAATTGCGATTTGCAGAAAATCGCAATTAGGTAACTGCTATTCCTAATGTTGATACATGTGGCCCATAATTATTGTTCATGCGAAGCAGCTTCTGTCTACGTGGAACTTCATTATGAATGTGTAGGAAGGGAATTCTTGGATTGTGCATGGAAATGTCAACTTATATTTAGTAGGTTGGAAGGTGTAGGAGGCAGAGGATCATCCTTTGGCATCTGCCACTAATATTCATGCCCACCAGTTTGTAAGAGCTTCTCGTCCTGTAAGCCTCATCATCAGAATGGGCTTGGAGTGTGGTGCAATGTTAGGAACATACCAAAACATCCTAAAAGAGTTATTCACTTAGAAAAAAATTCTTATTGTTCCCTTGCAGTGTGATGACCTAAATACCAGTACCTTACGTTGTTAAACACTCAAATATATGTTGACTATTTCAGACCATTATGAGATTGGCACTAAAGTTTCTTTAAAAGGTGTGGTTTAAGGGGCCCTTCCAAGGAGATATACATCTGACATTTAATCATTATAGCTGTCCACAAAACCAAAGACAATATAGGGTGTCATTGCTTGACAAAGATGTTGTTGGAAAGGGGCCATTCTAAGATGGAAGTGAAAATCACACCCAATTAGAAAGGTTGGCAATTTGTTATTACAGAAGTGCTATAATACAAAAGGAAACAGTAGACGGTTTATACCTGACAAATAGTGAGTTTAATTAAACCTCAACCACACTGCTGATCATCTGTCCTTTATTCCAGAGATGACTTGTTTCATGTACTAGTGATGGCGCACTGGTTGTTTTCCAGTGTTATCTTGCCAACTGTTTACCTGAATATGAAGACCATTCCATTGTGGGTATCTGGATTAGGTATATGTCACCCAAAAAGTGCCTGCATTTTGTGGTTTTATGTATAGTGTCTGAAGAATGAATGTCTATTGTATTCCGTTTACTAATTGTTCTTTTTATTTCCTTACAGGTGATTTTAGAGTTCTGTCTTTTTTTTGTTGGGATGCTCACTTCTACTGGGAATGTCCTTGTTCCTTAGTCTCACTTGCTGTGCTTTTTCAACTTATATTTCTTGGTATTCATGTCATCTCAGAGTGTCTGAACGGTCAAGCTCAGCACAAGGTGAGAGGAAACAAACGAGGAAATGTTGAATCTAAAGTCAGAATCTCCATTCTTTAAAATCAAAATAAGTACAGCGGTATCCGTTTACAGGAAAAAGCCACCTGAACTGATTTTGCTTTTCATTCTGAGTCGTCTGAGACTCTTGCGTAGGATTATGAATGTATTAGTTCCCGTTTACTTCTTGAATCTTTTACTGAGATGTTTGTACATCCAATTATTTTTGGCAATGTAATAAATCTTTAAAATTTCTCTGATAGTCAGTTATTCCTGAGTACAATTTGAATTTGGCTGAATACATTGTTTAAAGTTGTAACAAAGGATCTTCCCTCCACGCTTCTATGACAGGGAAAAAGGTTCAGTCGGCCTTATCTGGGATTCTGGAAATTGGAAATCGTTCGTAAGTGCCTCTTTATACCTGATTCAAACAGGAACTGACATCACCGGAAAAGACTTCACTTCATCTTAGAATGAGATCATTCAGATAGCCCTAAGCAGGCCACCTTCATTGAAAGGGTTGTTGTTAAGGCATGTCCACATCCTTCCTGTTCTTCACATCAAATCCCAAATTTAACATCCTTACCTCAGTGTAGAACTCAACAACCCCATCACTGTCCCTTCCATTTGACACTCTGCACAGATTGCTGAATACCACGGAGAGTGGCCTTGACTGCTGAAATGCTAATATGACTGAGGTCACGAGGCCGACAAGCTACACACTGAGTACAATATCCTACAGCTCACTCCTTCTTTGCGTGGTACGTGCACCATTTCCTTCTTGATACTGACTAGCTTTGATGAGCTCATGGCGTAGATGCAGACGTGGCCCATGCACGTAAGAGGGGTGGGGCTGAGTGGCGGTGGGGATTTTGACAGACAACGACGAGGGGAAATTAATTATTTATTTTCTTTTGTGGTCGTCTGTCGAATTGCCCCAACTTTGACACACCGCCCCATAACTACACCTACACGAGCCATGGCTGTATAGATGTAATACGGTAGTAGATGAGAGTGGGGAGAGGACATGGGGGTCAATCCAAGCGCTACTTGTGGACATTTTGTCCACATCTGAAAGTGAAAGAAACTCAAACTAAAGCAGTGGCCCCGCTAGAGCCACTGGCTCAGCAGCAAAGCTACATGATTTGGCTTAAAATGTGCTCCTTATTTTATTTAGATTACTATAAAAAGTAGCTCCACACAAAGAATTATTGATATTGCTAAAGAAGTTGCTCATTTAATAAATAGATTAGTTTAAAAAAAAGCCTTTCTCAAAAGCCAATTGGTCTTGGTTTGTCAATGATTTGTTGTCACAGCTACTGGCTTTGCCAAAGCAGGATACTTTTAAAATGCACCATCATTGGTAAAGCCAATAGCTGAAACGACTATCTTAACAGTCTAGAAAATAATGTTTAGTCCTTTCAAGATGGCCACCGCTTTGTCTGATGCAACATGACATGATGCTTTGCACACATAGCAGAGTAAGGAGCAGGCGTTTAGAGACCCCTGGGTGATAAGGCGCTCTATAAATCCAAAATACAATACAATACAATACAATACAATACATGCACTCACATCCCATTTAATACTGCATGCAATGCTGTCTGTGACAGAGAAATTAATCTGTCTGTAGTGAGACGACAAAAAATCTTTAGTGATAGTTGAAGTGAGAAAGATACAGTATGCAGTCACTTCTTAGTACTAGTCATGGGTATTCAATTACAGCAAGGGGACAATTCATAAAGGCATTTATGGGTATATGAAATAGTACAAGACTACTGCTTCACGTACTCATAACCACCTTTGTGAATTTGCCATTTAATGTTCACCCCTCAATTAGTAAAAGACAAAACACACTTCTTTCTAAGAGTACCATTTGTGTATGCATTTCCTTTAATATTCCCATTTTACATGTTTATGTCACTGAAAAAGGCTCTGTGACTTTAAAATCTCGTCTTCTTTGAATGAATAAGAAAGAATAAATATATGTTTTTCAGGACAGCAGAAACATAAGATGTAACACTGGGGGAAGTACATTTGAACTACAAATATCATAATGCCCTGGGGCTACATAAGTGAACAACACTTCATACATTTCATAGAATATGGGGGCATATTATCAAAGGGTCATATCTCCGCTTTTTTGGCTTTAAAAGCCAAGAAAGCGGAGATAAAATTATTTCCCTATTACCTAGCTGTCGCTAACACCAGTTAGCGACAGCTAGTAGGAGATAGCGACCATCTCGGGCCCCACTTTGCATGTCAGTGGTATTTATCACTAATGACATGCAAAGTGGGCGTGCCAAGATGTTAGCGACTAGAAACAGTCGCTAACATCGCTATCTCCTATTACCAACTTTTGGAGATATTCGCGCTAAGCGGGAATATCTCCAAAAGCTAACACCTGCCCTGAGCAGTTCTTAGCCATGTTATCCAATGGGAGGTGGATAACATGGCTAAGAGCATTAGTTCGGTAATGCATGAATATCGCTGACTTTTCAGCGATATTCATGCATTGCGGCCGTTTTTTATCGCATTTGCGATAAACCTTGGTAATACCAAGGTTTATTTGCGATAAAAATCGCCGCAGCTCAGCGGTAATTTTTTGTCTCTAAAAAAGCAATAGCGATAATTATCGCTATTGCTTGGTAATATGCCCCATGGTGTCAAATGAAAAAGTGCTTTCAAACCACCTGCATCAATTTGCTTTCAGAGGCAAGTGCGTATGCATCACGATGCATATGCTGTTATGCCATTTCGATTGCATAGCATAGCAACTTCACAAGCAGTATGTTGAGAAAAGGTAAAGAAATAAACCTTTCTGATGGAAAACTGTGAATGCTGCCATTAAAAGACTTCTCAAGCGGACAGTGACTTTAATCAGTGCAAACAAATGAAACACGAAGATGTGAGAAATAAACTGGGATCTGCAGCTATCATGGTGCACTGAGGTCACATATATTTACCTGATAAATATTGTGTGAAGGGACTTCATTAAAGTGTCCCTCAACAACTTAGTATGCACACTCTGTTCAGGTATGCACGCAATAGCCTCATGCATTATCTCTTCGTCCCTTTCCTCGCCCTCCTTTTGAAGGTCCAATTATTTAATTCTCTCAGCTGAGTGCGGGGCACTGACCAGGGCCATCTTAACAGCATTATAGGTTCCCGGGCAAAGCAGTGCACTGGGCCCTGCCTACACAACCACTCACAAGAGTTAAAAAGTTTCATGGAAAATTAGTGTTAAATTCTGGTCTGCATGGGGCCCCTATGCTTGTGTGGCCCCCGGGCAACTGCCCAGCGTGCCCATGCATTAAGATGGCACTGGCACTGACTTTACCCGTTTTTTTCCATTAGTTCCTGCAGCGTTTGGGACAAAAATGAGGTACCCAGAATTGTGTCATAGGATAGGGAGACATAGTGCGCTGCTATGGGTGGGCCATCAGCTCGTTTACGTCCTTGGCACTCCCGCAATGCAGCCTGCAGTTGAGGTTGAGGGCATTCCACTTGCCTGGACATAGTTTGGCTCCTGCAGAAGGACACGACAGAGAAGGAATGCCGCACATCCATTCATGCCAAAAGAACCGACTCAGGCGGGAGACTCCCAATTTCCAAAATAAAAAAATGGCTTCATTTTCCTGTCTCCAGCCTAAAATTCCCTCTGCTTCAATGAACGTCAAAGGGGAAAATTAATTCCCCAGATTGTTTTTTTTTAAATCTTCTATTGTCAAAATGTTAACATATATGCACACCCGTCAGGATTGTATGTGGATTTCATGAGGAGTTCTGCTGCAACTCATGTGAAATAATGTTCTGCCAGTGCACAAACGATAAAGAAGTGAAGATTGTGTGCCTGTCAGGTTTTTGGCAGTGTCTCTAAGAACAGAAGCACCACTGCAGTTTATGCAGTGAGTGCTTGAGTCTGTCACTTTTAGATTTTGCCTACAGTGCACATGCACTGTCAGCAAAAGCTATTGTAAAAAGGACTTTTAAAGCTAAAAACAACGACTTAGAGCCCACCCCATACCTAATATTACTTACTATTGGTTGGCTCCCATGTTGCTCTCATTTACTTGCCTCTCATTGGTCAGAGACTCCTGATGCTTTCCATTTCTCTTCGATGTTTCCTGCAGTCTGCTCATCAATGTAGCTTGGACCAAGCAGAATTTCCTGTCTCTGCCGCTAGTGTCCTTCCACTGGCAGTTGCCTGCAGAGGTACTTGTTTTTAGTTTTAACCCGGCACGCCTTAAGAGTTAATGTGCTTGCAGGCCATCTCTCCCCTCTCCATTCCTCCCACCCCTCCCTCATCCTTGTTTGCCCTGCCTCATGTTGCTTAACCACCCCTCTCCATATACTGTTTTTACACATTTTGAACGGCAGCATGAGCTGCTGTCTGTTTAACATGTTGTAAAAGATTAAAAAAAAAGTGCTATGATGCAGTCAACCCTAACCGCGTCATAGCACTTTTTGTTTTTAAACTTAAAGCCATGTTGCACAGCAGCTCGTGGTGGTGTGCAACATGTTTAAATATACGTCAACAAAACTAATAGATTTCTCAGAGGTTTTCAAGGCTTCTATCTTTTTAAGCCTTTATCATTTTTGCTTTCCTCATTTTGTTCCATCAGCGCGGGGAAATCATCTTCCAAAAGGAAGTACATTTCTTCTGTGCTTTCCTTGGATGAAGAAGACAGGTACTGCAGGGATATTTATAGGTACTTTCCTTCTTCTATTCCAGGAACATTCTGCCAACGTGTCTGAAATTAAAAAGTTGATTGAGGAAGCTGTTGCCAAGGCACTAGTCTCTGATAAAGAGAGAAGGGAAATTCTACATGCTACAGCACTGATTAGGTGGATTTTTCCTCTCGCTCTTATCTGGTCTAGCAAAGTACTTCTTGTTCTGGAAAGTATATCTGTCTGTAAGAAGTGAGACAGGTATTAGAGCATGTCACAGAAAATGTGTGCTTTACTGGAATTACATCCATGCAAGATGATCAAGGACATTTTTCTAGCAATGTGACAGATCCTCCAGTATGCAATTTGCTTTATATGCCAGATTTGAGACTCTGATGGAAAGCGAGACCTAGATCACATCAACATTACTTGTTTTATGCAAGAAATGTACTTGCTGGAAAATGCAGTCTAGGTTCTTTCTCACATCATTTAGATTGATGTTGTCCTTTCCACCTTGAATGATCTCATGTATATCCAAAATTAAATTTTGCAGTCCTCTGGATCCTGCGGATAGGAAGATTGAAAGTGAGATGAAGAAATCATTGCTGACAATAACATAGCACTCGGAGCTGGCATGGACAGTGCCTATGAAGCACCATCACTGGTGACAGACTTTAAATTGTTTGGCGGAAGGGTGTAGACTGTTCTGATCTTCTAAGATAGTCCTGCAAGCCCGCTTTCTATTGAACATTTTATGTGATGCAATCAGATCATCAGTGCTACCCAGAGGTGACTCTCTAAGTGGATCAGAAAAACAGACACCACTGACAAATTTGCATTATTGAAACTTCTTTTTCGTTGCAAGACGCTATTCGATGAACAGTTGGATCATACAGTATTTAAAATGCTCATACACAGAAAGCACACTGTCCTTACAAAGGCAGGTCTTTCACCCCAAAAGGCAACTTTACTAGAGGATCTTAGAAATGTTACATTGCAGCAAGATCACTGCATAAACATTTCCATCCAAGACGATTAAAGAAGAAACCAGAATCTGTCTCTCAGGTGCCAGGTCAAAAAGAGCAGAAAGTACCCCTGACTGTTGAGGGGAAGGACATGACTTGTAAAGAGTAGGAGTGTGTTTCTAAGGATTCCGATCAGCCTGGGTGAAGGATGTTATGGATCAGTGGGTGTTGAAAATCATCTGACAATATATGTGATAGTATTCACTTCAATGCGCTCAGAGCCAGGTCTCATTCGTACTCCCGCCCTAGAAGCAGACTCAATGGAAGCACATTTTTGTAAAGTATTTTTGAAGTTATAAGAGTGGTGATTCCATCTCCTCTGTTAAAGTAAGGTCAAAGGCCCTAATACATTCTTTTTTTTGATGTCTAGAGGCTTCAGACCAGTTCTGGATTTAAATAGGGTCAATTATTGAGTCAGGACAATTCATTTCAAAATGGACTGCCTTAAAAAGGTGATTCCAGTGGTTCTTCCAGGAGTGTTTCTGATCATGCAAGATCTGGAGGATTTCCTTTCTAAGTACTCCAGTCTTCCAAAAGCATCAAAAGTGTTTTGATTTCCTATAGAAGATCTAAGCAGCAAAGCTAGTCCCAGAGTGTTCAACAAGGCAGTGCCTCCCCTGGTTGGCATTCTTCATAGAGAGGTATATTTCTGAGTCCATACATAGATGCTTAGTGGATTCACCCTTCTTCCAAATCTCAGATAATCAAAGAAAGAGATTGGGGATTTAGGATTCTTGTGGACCATGGCTTCCTGATGAATTGGGAAAATCACAACTGGAACCAGAGCAAGGTGTAGAATTTATAGGTGCTGGGTCTTGTAGAAATATGGATATTTCATGGCTTCCAGAACACAGGATTCAGAAGATAGAACAATTTCTGAGCTCCTGTTTAGCACATATTGCCCAAGCATTGACATCTTGACTAAAGATTCAGTGACTTACGACAATAACTTTGTTGGTAGTTCCTTGGACTTGATCTCATCCTAATTTTAGGCTCAATTACGAGTCTGGCGGTCCACAGGCTGCCAGACTTTGGTTGCACAGCGGTGGCGGTCTCGCGACCGACCAATTACGATTAGGGTGGTCGGACCGCCATTGACCCACCGCAGCCACCAGGGAACCACTGTTCCCTGGTGGTGTTGTGGCGGTCAGGAGGCTTCAATAGGCTTAGCGGGCCCGCCACAGTCCCACCAAGCATATTAGGTGCTTCCTCTCCACCATGGTTTTCGTGGCAGTTCCTTCTCCATGAAAACCGTGGCAAAGAGGAGCCAAAGGGGGCCCTATAGAGCCCCCTTGCGGCTCTGTGCCCTGGGGTGCATGCAGGGGGGCACAACATATGCCCCCCCTGTGTTCATGCACCGCAGTTCCTGCATGGCATGGACTTTTCAGTCCATGCCGTGTAGGAACTGTTTCTGGCATTCCAATTGCGGTTCCCATTTTTAGAGGCACCACCATGGGAATGCCAAAAAGAGCCCGCCAGACTAGAGGAAACATCTGATCTGGTGGGGAAGATTCAGCGCTGCACCTCCAAAGTTGAGGTCAGGCACTTAGTGATGAATAACATACTGTCCACTGGACAGTATGTTGCATTTGGCGATGCAGCACGTGCAACAAAATTAGTTTTATTTATTTATATGTTTACTTACCTCCAGTGGCGGTTTCTGGTAAAGGGCGTCGGGGCTCCGCCCCCTTTAATTTCATCCCCCCACCGTCGCCATTCCTAAAGTAAAAAAAACTCTTTATGTGAAGTCTGTTATAGAAAAATGTACACACATTTGTTGGGGGCAGGGATGTTGATGTGCTGACACACTGCCAGCCAGTTCGATACATTCCTTAACTTTCTGCCTCTGGCCGGGCCCTGGCGCCTGAGTCTAATGTATTTGCCGGGCGGATGAGCTCACCTCCCTGAGGCCTGTGAGGTCATCAGCTCGACAAATACATAGACTCGAGCTCCAGTCTCCACCCCCTGATGACGTGTGAATAGAGTTTGCCCTGGGCGCTTCAGGTTGAAGCCCTGTAGCACCGGGCATCCACGTCAGTCAGGAAGAGGAAATGATGGTCACCCCACCCTTTCCCAATTCGTCACAGGGGCGGTACCTGCCCTATGACGAGTTGTGAAGGGGTGGGGTAGAGGCTGCAGGCAGGCGGGAAGTGCAAAATTCAATTGTGCGCAGTTTCCCAAATGGACTCCTGAAGAGACACTTTGCAGCCTCGAGGAGGCGTCTGTTTCCTGCGCTGCTAACGTCAGGAACTGTGAGGAGGCCGCCATTTGATGTCCATCACTTCTACTTCGGACTCGGAGACAGGTCTGAATGGTATTTCGGGCCTGTAGTCACCCCTGGAACCTGGCAGGCGTCACTCGCATTCCAGAACAAGCCCTGAGGAAGGTAAGCGCCACGGGAAAGCTTGGCAGTGCATATATTTGATTTAATTTGGAATAGAAGTATTTTTCTATTTTAGTGCGCGTCGTGATTGTTTTTCAGAACACATTTGTTGAAAGGTATTTAAGGGAATGACATGCTACTGGGACACAACATCCTAATTTTGTATTGCAGGATTTGTAAAAGAGGTTAACTGAAAAGTTAAAAAAGGTGGATATGCTTTTTACGACAGAGGGAATGAAAGTCTACCTAAATGGTCTCTATTAAAAAAAAACCAGCATGCTTCATTGCCAACTTTAATGATATTAGTTTACCCTCATCGGAATGGAAATTGAATTGTTTCTTGCTGGTATTCGTGCCATGCATGGAATGCTGTTGGCAAAACCTGAAACTCTCGCACCAATCTTCTTTTCCGTTTTGCTAATAAATATTTCCTCTGTTCTGTACAGCTACTTTCTATTTCTCATATAATTATATTTAGTTTGCACAGTAATTTGTGACCGCTGAACGGACCAGACGCACCTGTTTGCACTTTGTCCTTAATGGGCTTAAGTATAACTATGTGTCTGTGACTGGTTAATAGTAGGGTATTGTGCTGGTGAATGGCCTGTGCTCTGCAGCTGCCCTCACACAGTCCAGATGCTTCTGGACCTAATGTTTGATAGACAAAGATGAATACGAGGACAGGTCACAAACCTTATGTCTTCTTGCATTTTTTTGTAAT
Source organism: Lissotriton vulgaris (assembly GCF_964263255.1). NCBI lineage: Eukaryota > Metazoa > Chordata > Amphibia > Caudata > Salamandridae > Lissotriton > Lissotriton vulgaris. The sequence continues at coordinate 1,623,948,792 of NC_141695.1, forward strand.
GATGACAGTACTTTTTTGGGTGGTTTTTCATCAGTTTTACGGTACTTTCCATTTTTCACTGTCCTGTTTTGAGTGTGAGGCCTATTTAATCATTTTGTTTTTCAATCGGTATTTTTTCAAGTAGAGACAATTTGTATGAACAGTTTCCCGGTTGATGTACACTGTAAAGTAGCACCAGGTACTAAAGTCACATGCAAAGATTGTTTTATGTTTTATATGTTTCATTTATTACATGCAAATATCAGGAAAATGCTATTTGAATGGTGTCAATACTTCTTACTGGTTGGGCTATGCCCTTTATGACCTAGGAGCAGCATGTTTTCATTTCCCATAGTCCAGAATGAGTGTTGGCAGGAAAAATAGGAAATCCAATTGCACAAATATGTTGCTTGTCTAACACACATTAGAGCAAACACCTTTTGCCTTGTATATCACGGAAAGGTTTTTGCACTAGAGTAAAACTGAGAAAATAGACTGTCTACTTAGGACTAAGGATATAAAACGCTATTTTTTGCTTATAAATCATTTAATGTTCTATACATTTTTGTAAAGAAGTCTTACTCTGTGTATCATGTTCAGGATTTGAGGGGACACGGACAAGACATATTTGGGTGACCCTGCACAGAACAATTTTTTATTTTATCACCCATTTCCTGATGATTCAAGTCAACATATTTTCAGACAGAACATAATTATATGTTTGACTTTAACAGTGTCACACAAACATAGTTCCAATAAGTCTTGCATAAGACCACAAACAATCCTTAAGATGACATAGGGTAGAAAGAGATGTAGAGGGAGGAGGAGAGGGAGAGAAGTAAAGGTAGAGGAAAAGGGTCAAATAGAGAAATCACATTCCCTGGGAGGGCCTTGGGAAGATTAGAATGTCTCTCCAATGGACTCGAGTAGTGTAAAACCCCACCTGTCACTCAATGACGCGTGTCCTGGGGTTGTTGGCGTGCACAGTACTGTATGGCAATTGTTTTACGCCACGGCAATTGTTTTACGCCTCACCACTTTCAAATGTCACCAGCCGCCACTGTTTTCCTCTAATCGGCCGTAATCTGTAGTTTACTACCCCCCCCCACCCTGCCCCTCCCCACGTCAGCGCCCAGCAGCACCTCCACCACGGGCCACTACTGAGCTAACACTACTGAGCTAAGCACAGAACAGAACCACAGGTGTATCCCTTGATAGGGATAACAAACAGGTGATCGAACAGAGAAGCAGGTGCAAGACTGATCATATGGAGTTAAATATAGTGTTTCCTGAAAAATCCATATTTGAGTATACGATATTTGATCATACCATTTTTAGAAACATTTTATTTATTATATTGCTGCTCCCCAATGAAGGTGGCAGCAATAAAGGTTTCCCGTTTGTCTTCGATTTTCTTTTCCTATTCATACATTATGCATTCGTGTATTATCCCAGATAGCCACGAGGAGGCGCTGTTTCACAGCACAAGGTAAGTCACACGGGAAGCGCTGTTTGCTCCATTAATCAGGCCAGCGGCACCATTAATAAAACGTCATTCTTCTAAAGCAGAAACTAAGGGTTGAACCCTAAATAGCTTTGCAGACAAAAACAAGATACGTTTAACAACCAAAGGCAAACAACTCCTACAACATCATGGATAAGAAGAAGGACGTAAATACAGATCTAAAGCGCTGTTTTACATTTTCTTTCAAGAGACACCAGCCCCCATCGTGAAACAGGGCTTTGAAATTAGACGTTCCAAAGTTTTGTATTGTCTGCAAAGTTTTCACGAAGATGTTTCTTCTTTTCAAAGGTTATAAAGTTTCCTGTTTACACTGTCTTCACAGACATGTCTTCCTTCTATAGGGAGCTTGCTTACACGCTAATAAACACAGCCAAGCCAAAAAACAGGACAGCTGAGTACAAGTCACACTCCTTGCAGGTTTGAAATATAATTCCATTTTAGAAAACGAATGTATATATTTTTTCTTTGCAGGTTTTCTTCATGTGCAGCTTTACATCGCACAATGGCGTTGAAGGTGAAAAGAACCCTAACTAGAACCTGCAAAGTATGCGGCTTCAGACCAGTTTTAGCACCTAAAAAGGATATTTTGTCAGTGCCACGATGTTTATGCCAATGTTACGAAGCCAAACCTTCACTACTTCATTGAAATGTGCTACAAACCTTTGCAAAGGTTGCACAAAATGCAAATTTGTGCAGCCCTACATAAAACCACCAAAATCCCAGCTGTAAATAAAGATTGGCGACAACGAGACGACCCACCAACTAGTTGTGACACACTGTTTAAATGTTTTTCACGTTGGCACCAACACCTCAGGCCTGCAGACAGTATTCCCAGTGTGCACTCATGACATGTTAGTAGAAAATATAAATATCTACATTCCCCAGCAGAAAGAAAAACGTTTAATAGCACCGAGAGCAACGATACTAAATTCAGTATTTGGGTGTCCTCCATTAAGGCTGACACATCTCATGATGCCAATAGGAGTGTGAGAACTGCCATTAGCAATATTTGTCTTTGAATCAAGTACCAATCCAGGATCAAAAATTATGTCCATGCCGAAAAAAACTGAACATGAGCATTAAGAGGTAAGGTAAGACAATTGATGGTGAAAATGTGGAAAAGGGTGGCTGGGCCTTTTGAAAAATAAAACAAACCTGACGCTTTCAGGAAACCATTAGCGAATAGTAGGGCGGCGTGGCTGCGACAAATCTGTTGCATTAATCAATAAAGTCCTCACGTTACGGTTTCAACTATGGGTAACCAGCGAAAACACCTTCATTATCTGAGGGAAAAAAGCTAACCAAAAAAGCGGAAATATTTGATGCGGAAAGTAAAATTATAAAATGAAGCTGCAAGAACTGAAAACGGGGAGATTTAAATCAGAGAAAACAGTCAGGAGCAAAGGATAAGAACCAGATTCCAAAATAAAAATCTACGCCAGTGCTGTGCAAGAGAAGCCCTGATGTAGGAGGATAGCTTACAGAGATGTCATGTTTTTCAGCTCCAGGGGGCAGATTTACAATCTCCTTGCGTCACTTTTGCACTGCCGTTGCGTCACTTTTTGTGACGCAGCAGCGGCGTAAACAAAGCGCCACGTTGCGGTCTATTTACAATGTGACACATCTAGGGAGATCCTTTATTGTTCAAAAAGCTACAAAATCATTGGTTACTCCCTGAGCTCCACACCAATATGAAACAATGCAATCTACGCAAACATGTATTTGAAACATTTTCAAGCAATTCCAGAAGTAATGTCTTTGTCAGGTAAAAATCCTCTGAAGTAAAGTGATCCACAAATCCAACTAGTCATAATTGTCCAACGTAATTTAATAATCATTTTCCAAAAGTACGTTTCCTTTGTAGTCACTTTCTTTATATATTCGTTCCTCAAGATAAATTCTTTCACAGTCTTCAAAATAAATCCATTCACAGCCAACATGTGTTTCGTCAGATGCTTATAATGCATCAGCTGACTTCATCAGGGCTTAAATGATATCTAGTCCTTCACTTAACTATTAATTGTAAACTCTAAATAAAGCCTTAACTCCTTGGGAGAGATACAATCTTACGTCTCTGAGTAAGGTATTAAGGCCCAGATGTACGAGCTGTTTTTGCATGCACAAATGGGTTTGAGACCCGTGTGCGCATGCAAAACCTCATTGGCCATGTACAAAGCCTATTTAGTGACTCACAAATTATTTGCAACTCACTAAATAGGTTTAGCGACTCGCTATTAGGAAGGGGCGTTCCCTTCCTAATAGCGACCGCAGAGCCATGTATGAATGTTTTGCGATCGCAATTGCGGTCGCAAAACACTTGCAAATTACTGCACTCTTCTTGCGGGTGGTAATGAAGTCACAAATGGGAACGGTCCCCAGAGGACCCCTTCCCCTATGTAACTGACTCCAAAAATACTTTTTAAGGACAGGCAGTGGTCCTAGGGACCACTGCCTGCTCTTAAAAAATGAAACAAAAACGTTTCATTTAAAAAAAAAAAATGCATCCCGTTTCCCTTTAAAAAAATGCTACTTTATTTAAAAGCAATCCCAGACCTAATGGACTGCTGAGGCCAGCAGGCCACCATCCCTGGGAGGGCCAGTCATTCCCAATGGGTGCGTAAATTGCGAAAGGCTCATTAATATTTATGAACTTAGCAATTTGCGACCTATGGGAATCGCAAACAGTGTTAAACACACTGTTGTACATGCAAAATAGCGCCTTGCTAATTGTGAGTCACAAAAGAGTCGCAATTTGCAATTCGCTATTTTGCGGGTCGTACAACTGGCCCTTTGTCTGTAATTCAATTCTTAGTGCTGTCAGTGTTGGAGTAAATTAACTCCCTCTTGATTGATATTACCAAAAGGCGCGGCTGGTCCATTTGGGCGGAAGGGCCCCGCCCGCCCCCTTTTTCCCCGTAGGAACAGTGTCTGTCAGGCTGAACAAAAGTCAGCCTGACAGACACTGTTCACTTTCAGTTGAAGCAGCCAGGAGACACACATGCACATTTAGCGCTGGCTCCTGGCTGCCTGAACTGAACTTTGCTGGGCTGAGAAAGTCACAGCTCCGTTGGGCGCGGCTTTCTCAGCTCAGCAAAGGTTGCTGAGGCCCTCCCCTCAGTGACAAGTTATGGCGTCACTGATTGCCTCGCACCTGGGTGCTTCAGTTTTAAGCCCTGAAGCGCCCATGGTCGAGTATCAATCAGTGACACATAGTGGGGTGGGGTCAGTAGTCTCCCTGACCCCATCCCACTCTGTGATGACGATAGGACTGCTGCCTTCCCTCATTGGCTGACCTTGGGTCAGCCAATGAGGTAAGGCAGAAGTCCCGAGCCTCCTGGAACCTCCGAGGCAGAGCAGAGCTGGCTGAAGGTAAGTGTGATTTATTTTCTTTTTACATTGTTTGGTGCGTGCGTACATGTATGAATGTTTGGGAAAGAGTGTTGTGAATGAATGTATTTGGGTGTGTGTGCCTGGTTGTGAGTGTTATGTGTATGTGAGCGTGTGTGTGTGTGTCTTGTCCGCCCCCTCTCCCCAAAACTTACCGGCCGCCACTGATTCCAAAAGTACATCTTGCTCCTCTGAACTCTGTCGTACATGCTACAGTACATCTAGTATCTGTTGGCTGCTTGTTTAATAATTTCACCCCACCTGCAGCATGGGCCTGAAAACTAGAGTTTGGGGCCTTTAACAACTGGTACAGCCCTCACAGTGGGCTATTAGGCTCTAATAATTCTATCTGGGCAACATGATTGCACCGTATTATTGCCTTTAACACTTGAATACAGCAATCAGTAACTGAATGATCATTAGTTGACCTGTGCAAAGGGTATGCCATGACAAAGAACCACATTTTGTCACTTTTTAGCATGTTTTGAGCCAACAGTTTGAGCTACAAACAATTGTTTTGGTGAAATCTGGGTGTTACGCAGCAGATGATAAATTATGTGGTAAATGCAGAAAATTGAGGAATATGCGGTGGCCTCAGAATCAGATAATACCTATGGCGCAGGCCCAGGAGGACTGTGGATGATGGTGACACCTCCTCCGTTCTTATAAGCATGGTATGCAAACTGGGTGCCATTACCAGTGGGAACAAGGATGCTTAGGACATGCAACAAGGTTGGTGATCCATGTGTTTGTGATGAAGAGTGTATCAACGTTGTGTTAGGTAATCAGGTCTGTGATGCCTGAAGAGTGAAGTACTGCAGAGCATGTATTGATGAGCATGAGATTAAGATTGTGTTTAGTAGGTTGAGAGTTTTTAGTGGTTAGCAGCATGTGTGTGTGGTTGGGTCTATGTGTTCTGAAAATGCTGTGTGTTTGTGTGGTCTTGGAGTGGGAAGTGTGGGGTGCTGGAGGAGATACCTGATGAGATCTTACCCTGTAGGTTTGAGTGGAGCAGGGGTTCTGATGCAAGGCCCTCACAAACCAAAATAGGGACTAGCAGATAACACCCTTGTCTTTTTTTTCACCCTTTGGTAGGGATGCCCATGTGATAGATTATAGGTGGAGTTGTTTGAAGTAGGGAGGAGGCAAGAAGTGATGCCTTTATCAGTGGCAATAGTTGCTGGGGAATGAGGTAGCTTTTCTGGCTATTTTAGAGATGGATTTTGTGGGAAAACAGTGATTAACGCTGGGATACAGTGTTGTCACCTCCTCTAGAGATGGACGCTGGAAACTGCAGTGATATCAAATCCTGTTTAGATAGATCTGGAGGAATAAGATCTGCTGCCTGGTTTCTTCTTTTAAAGATGGTTTTGGTGGGAAAACAGTGATATCACATCCTATAGGGATATATGCAGAGAGGTTCAGGGTTGCCACTTCCTGTATATGATAAATATGATTCGATGTAACTTTTTTAACCTTTTCCATGCTCATGACGAGCTGAGCTCGTCATGAGGCACGGTGCTCCAGTGCGCATGACGAGCTCAGCTCGTCATGAGCCGTGGAACGCTCAGGTGCGGGGGTAATTCCCCTGCTGTGCTGAGCGTTCCACGGGAGCCAATGCACCTGTGACGAGCTCAGCTCGTCATGAGCAGAGGAGCACTATAGCTCATGACGAGCTGAGCTCGTCGTGAGCATGGGGGCACTGTGCGCGCCCCCTCCCCCCAGCACAGCGGGGGAATTACCTCCGCAGCGAAGGGGCTAAAGATAATGCAGAGTTAGATTTTTCTATGCACCTGGGCACTGCTCTGAGGCACATGCGGGTACAGTGATTTACCAAAGATCCAATGGTTTTCTTAAATGGAGAACCCAGGATTGCAATCCTGGTGTCCTGCCTAAGCACTACACTACACTAGAATTATTTCACACAATTTAATATAACATACTTACAGAATACTTTTTTACATTATCCACTATAATCTGCTTCTTAGAAAAGGCGAATAAGTTGGGTGTGCCAATGTTTGTTTCTCTAACTCCAAGCCTATAAACTAGCTTTTCTCCCATTGCTTTTCCTCACAGGTGGGAGGTCTGAGTTGTAACTTGGAAGTGCTCCTGAATTTATTCTGCCATGCCCAGGAAGAGATATAAAATGCAGAAGTAGCTCTGAAAAGCAAACATCCAGAAATAGAAGCTGCTGTGTTTTAGACCAACAGAATTTCACCCCCTCAGTATAGAGCACATATTGCATGTTTTGTCATGCAGATGGGGAGTCTAGATACAAAGCTGTGCAAATTGCGTTGATCTATTTTTACACATTTACACAGTATTTTGCACCCAATTGTCACACAAGCCGAATGATGAACCAGCATTGTATTGTGTAGCACACAACTCTTAATATTCTGTGCAAAGGGGGTGTAATCTGGCAGGAACTGTACAAATACCCCTAGGATTCCACACAAACCAAGATCTATTAACCCCTTCGCTGCAGGGGTAATTCCCCCACGGTGCTGGGGGGCAGGGGGGGGGGGAGCACAGCGCCGCGGTGCTCGTGACGAGCCCAGCTCGTCATGAGTCACAGTAGAGCTGTGCTCATGACGAGCTGGGCTCGTCACAACCCCGCCCACTGATTAATTCACCTACACAGGCACGTGGGCGGCGCGCAGCCGTTATGACGAGCCCAGCTCGTCATGAGCACAATCGCACGTGGGCGGCGTGCAGCCGTATGACGAGCCCAGCTCGTCATGAGCACAGCTCCACTGTGACTCATGACGAGCTGGGCTCATCATGAGCACTGAAGGAGTTAAAGTCATGCAACGTAACAAGTTGAATCTTGCTGCCCAATGGAATCAGATGTAATTAATGGACAAGGAAAGTTTTTTGTGATATTTTCACATATAATACGTAATTCCTGTGAAACTGCTCGTATCAGCTATGCTTCCAGGAAGAGCAAACTTTTAGCTGTTCTAATTGTTCACCGCATATCAATTCCTTGCTCACGAGAAATAGTTTTTCCTGGGTTCAGGCTGCATCTCTACTGTTATCACAGCTTAGGAAATATCATCCCGGTCCTCTGTGCTTACACTACAGCCTCAATCTACGCCTGTTCCTAGCATGATCAAGGACCTGATTTGGAGTTTGTCATATGGATACTCCATCACACCAGTGATGGATATCTGGTCCATCTTAATACTAGTCTATTATATCCTATGGCACTTGTAGTACGGCAGATGGAATATCCACTGTATTTGTGACATAGTAACCCATCCCCACACTCTAAATCAGGCCCTAAATGTCCAATTCTAATACTAAGGGGTTGCCTCTGGTTGGGAGGTGTCCCTTTTTCCCACACCACTAAGGTCTCACAGCCAATGTAGGTGAAGCATCCATAGAGTTCAGCTGAGGCTCCATAGGGCAAGACGTAGTGGGAAATTCGTCAACTTCTTGACTACGAAGCTTTGGAATGAGCTTCCGTCCAGCCTGCGATTTGCCCACTCGCAAAGGATCTTCAGATTAGGCTTAAAGACCCGCCTTTTTAATGCGCTAGTGTTTCCTAATTTTATGTTTTAGGGCAGTCCTGCTGATAGCGTCGGGATGCTTACTCAGGTTTAGCTGTGCTCTCTACAAATGGCATTGTAGTGTACTGTATTACATGTAAAGGTTTGCAGAATTGAGATAGCCCCACATCAATGACATAGGACTGAAACTGAACTCGGACAAGACGGAGGTCCTCATCCTGGGCTCTTCACCCTCCGCCTGGGACGACTCCTGGTGGCCTCCCGCCCTGGGCACCGCACCCAAACCGACAGACCATGCACGAAACCTGGGCTTCATCCTGGACTCCTCCCTCTCCATGACCAGGCAAGTCAACAGCGTCTCCTCGGCGTGCTTCAACATCCTACGCATGCTACGGAAGATCTTTTGGTGGATCCCCTCAGAGACCAGGAAGACCGTCACCCAGGCCCTCGTCACCAGCCGACTGGACTACGGCAACGCCCTCTACGCCGGGACCACCGCCAAGCTCCAGAAGAGACTCCAGCGGATCCAAAACGCCTCAGCCAGACTCATCCTCGACATCCCACGATCCAGCCACATCTCCGGACATCTGAGAGACCTTCACTGGCTTCCCATCAACAAGAGAATCACCTTCCGCCTCCTCACCCACGCACACAAAGCCCTACACGACCAAGGCCCGAGCTACCTCAACAGCCGAGTCAACTTCTACGCTCCCAAACGCCACCTCCGATCAGCCAACCACGCCCTCGCCGCCGTCCCCCGCATCCGAAGAGCGACTACAGGAGGAAGGTCCTTCTCCTACCTGGCCGCCAAGACCTGGAACTCCCTCCCATCCGACCTGCGCCTGACCCAAGACCACCTCTCCTTCAGGAAGAAGCTGAAGACCTGGCTGTTCGAGCAGTAGCGGCACCCCCCCTCCCCAGCGCCTTGAGACCCTACGGGTATGTAGCGCGCTCTATAAATGTCATTGATTGATTGATTGAGGAGTGCACAGCCCCTATTCTAATCTTGCTCTACACGGTGAAACAGGTTCACATGGAGGATGTGTTATAGCAAAGACAGGCATTGATCTATTAGGATATATGGTGTCACCCCAAAGCCAGCGTACATGACTGTAAAGGAACTGTTGAATGCTGATACAACATATATTTTTTTATGCTGTTTAAAAAGGCAAGCTCTACAACAAAATGGTTATAGTATTTAGGTTTAGGATTTACAATATTGCTGTTTGGTTTCATGTTTTAAGACACTTTCAAGTGGAGGACCATGAGAATCCCAATAATTTCAGATATTTTCCAGGGCATCCTAATACCCGAAAATATACTGCCGTGAATCAGAACAGAGCACACTGAATTCCTCAAATTTCCAATAATTTGCTTGCTCTAATTCTTCTTGCTATTCTGCATTTTTGCTTACGCTGCACTTTGCATATCACTCCTTAACCTGGGCCCGGTTCACAAAAGTACTTATGCACTTAGGGGCCTATTCACAAAGACATTTTGGAGCAAAGTGGTACTCCTGCAATTCTACTTTGCCTTCTCTTACATGCCTTTCTAAATAAGAAGCCAGAAATCTGAAATGGTTATAAAATGGAACTACTTAGGAAATACTCATATATAATTACTACGAAAAGAGATGAATGCTCTCTCTTTGCACTTATACTAATAGAGTGATCGACATTTTGGGGATGCTTCACAAAGCGTCCCCAAAATTGGGTTAATCATTATGACAAACTGATGCAATTAACTTCCTTCTAACTGTAACCCACAGGATAGCCCTGGGGCCATATTACATATAAGGCACATTTTCCCTTTTTGCGCCACAACGTACCTTTAAATGGGTGTGCCGGGCGCAAACAGGTAAAGTGCACCATATTACAGTGAATGCGTTGCCCTGGGGGCAACCGCAAACTCATGCTGCCCAGGGGGCAGAGCATTCAAGTGAAATACAGAGTGGCTGTTTTAAAGCCGCTCCGTGTTTCACAGTTCAGGCCACATGCCACCTGCAATTTGAAGAGGGGTGAGAGGTCCCCTTGCAGGAGGGTGCAGTGAGTAATTGCACCCGCCTGCATGGGGATGTCTGGGCGCTCCATAGGGCCTCCTGTCCCCTTCCAGAGGGCTGCCATCAGGGGGCGCACTACCAGTGTGCCATTTTTTTGTGGCGCACTTTCAGTGAGCCTCCTGACAGCTTCTTTGCACCCATGTCCATAATATGGAGTGGGCTCAGAGGCCAAGAGATTTCCTGAGGGAATGCATTCCTGAGATACCGTTTGCATGTATGTGTACCAGCACTATCTGTATTACAGAAGGGGCTGCATAAGGGCCTGCTTCCCCTTCTGTAATACTAAAGTGCTCTGTGGGTGCAGACTTTCTGATATTCAGTACTTCTGCATGAAGAGTTAATTAGGTAAATACTCTTTGTTCCCAGGAACTGTAAATGGTTTTTCAGCCACATACAGTAGTAATGACTCACAGTGTTTTTCTGCTGAAAGTAATCTGGGACTTTCACATTAATCACATTACACCTTTGCTCATTTTCTTCCAAAACCCTACGGACCCGATTCACAGAACTAATTTAAGACAAAATCCTAAACTTACTGCCATTTTGGTATTCACAGAAGGCACTTACTCATTTTGGTATTCACAGAAGTTAGGATTTTTCTCAGTTTATGTATAGTAAAGTTAGGAGTCCTAACTTTACTACGCCTAAACTGAGAAAAATCCTAACTTTAAGACTCTCGGTATTCACAGAAGGCATTTAGGAGTCCTAAAGTTAGGAGTCCTAACTTTACTACGCCTAAACTGAGAAAAAACCTAACTTTAAGACTCTCGGTATTCACAGAAGGCATTTAGGAGTCCTAAAGTTAGGAGTCCTAACTTTACTAAGCCTAAACTGAGAAAAATCCTAACTTTAAGACTTTCGGTATTCACAGAAGGCATTTAGGAGTCCTAAAGTTAGGAGTCCTAACTTTACTAAGCCTAAACTGAGAAAAATCCTAACTTTAAGACTTTCGGTATTCACAGAAGGCATTTAGGAGTCCTAAAGTTAGGACTCGTAACTTCTGTGAATAACGAAATGAGTAAGTGCCTTCTGTGAATACCAAAGTGGTAGTAAGTTTAGAATTTTGTCTTAAATTAGTTCTGTGAATCGGGCCCTACCTCTCCAACAGAAAGATAAGTGCACAGAATCAACGTAACAACTGTTGTCACTTTTTACTTAGACAAACCTAAAAACATCAGAAAATCCACACATTTGGGAAATATGGTCCCATTTTACCAGGAGTAGCTTCTTCCAGGCATTGAGTATCTGGAGAGGGAGTATCCTGTATTGTTAAACAAAGGTGAACATTCCAATGTCTAAGAAATGCATGGCACGTTCCCGAAGGAGCCATCCACCTTTATTTCTTAGGGTTGCTAGACAGGTCCTTTGAAACACCTTTACTCACTTACCAACCGAGCTCAATGCTTTAGAATACAACAGTGTGTTACATTCAAACATTGGTGATAGCTACGGTGGCTCCCCTTCCATAAAGATGTATTCATTTTTTTTTAATAAGTAACGCTTACTTTCATTGAAATCACATGGATTCATTTATTCCTGCCTCAAGATTGCTTCATTGGCGACGAGGAATGGAGGAGCGAGGACCAAGCTTCAGTACGCTAAAAATTGGTGAACAAGACTGGTATCCACCACTGACGATGATTGTGTTGTGGTGTGTCATTAGACAGTGGAAAATCATCGATGCTGTTATCTTGCACCTATAATGAGAGTGAGATCTTCTGCAGTCTCAGCCCAAGAATTCACGGGGGAAGTATACTTTGTGGTCCCTCAGAAAAACATTACTCTGGTTCTATTGCCTATCAAAAGTACCTAATATATCACATTGATCCTAAGCAAAATATGCAGTTTCTTTCTGCAGCCTTGCATCCTCAGATTGCATGCCATCTCAAAAGGCAATGTCTATATTTCTAAATCCAGCATGAAAACAGACCTGACTTCTGACTGCTGCCGCTCCTATTCTTTTCAAATGGTCCTCTCCTTACTTTCCATCCTCTGCATGCCTCCTCCCTCTGAGCACAACCTGCTCATAGTCTCATGCATGCATTCCTTATTCTCAATAATGATATCTCTGAAAACTGCCCACAGCTTATATCAAAGATCACAACCTCCCCTACTTTCAAGATCATACCCCTTCAATTTAACAATAACTTGTAACATTGAATTAATCTCAAACCTTGGGTTCTAGAGCAGCTTGCTGCTCAGTGTAAAGCGCCTTGATGCCCCATCAGGGGTAGTAAGCGCTATATAAATGCTATTTCAATTACAGCTAGCCCCCTTACCGCTAAATACATGCAGTTCAGGGGTACCTCTCCCCGAACCCAACACTCCCCCTCTGGTATTTCTTGACGGAAAGAGAAAGGTGGTTGAATTCTTCAAATACTTAAAGACTGTCTTGGTTTTGGACAAACTGTCATTTCACATGAGTTGACCCCTAACCCCCACTTTGAGTGACTTTGGCGTGCTGGCTGCACAATGCAACAGAAACCCTGCATGAAATTAAATACATATACTATGGAAATCAATTGAGAAATAAAGAGGTAATGGCCCTGTAAGCATGCTAAAATGGCAATCATTGTACTCCGTAATCGTGCCCATGTTATCTTCCTCAGAATGACGAAGAGCAGAGACAGCCCCGCCATATTTCAAGGGCCTTATTTATGAAGGCCTTGCGTCAGTTTTGCGACGCCGGTGCGTCACTTTTTGTGACGCACCAGCGGTGTAAAAAATGCGCCCTGTTGCGCCATATTTAAAAAGTGACGCATCTAGGTAGATGCGTCACTTTTTAAACCCCTGCGCCACATTGTACCTGCGTCAGGTATAATGTATGCAGAGGGGGCGTTCCCCCGCAAAAAGCCTCGTAATAGTGACGCAGTGAAATCTATGAGATTTCACTGCGTCACTTTTAGGACTCTGTTGCGTCAAAATCTTGCGCCTGCCTCACAGCAGGCGTAAGACTGACGCAAGCCCTTTCACATGGGGCTTTCCCCATGTGAAAAGACGCATTGCTGGAGTTGCGTCACTTTTGTGACACACTCCAACAATGCGTCACTTTTGCGCTTACAGATACGTCAGAAATACTGACGTATCTGCAAGTCCTTGCGACATGATGCGTCATACATTAAATATGACGCATCATTGGTGTCGCAAGGAGTGGGCAGTGAAAAGTGACGCATCGCTGTTTTCACGCAGCAATGCGTCACTTTTCATAAATGAGGTCCCAAGGGCCTTATTTATGAAGGCCTTGCGCCACCGGTGCGTCACTTTTAACATGGGAAAAAGTGACGCACCGGTGGCGCAAGGCCTTCATAAATAAGGCCCCAAGTATGTAACTCACATACGCCTACAGTAAGTGCGCAGCGCACTGAGTTATTTTGCGTCATTGAGCCCATAGGGGTGCGCCCCAAACACTGTGCACTTGTAGAAAACAATCCAGATACCCTGGTTTCATCCTTGAGGTCGTGTCAGTTAACTCGATTATTTCTTATAATTCAGACTAGGCCATTAGAACAGAATTACACGCATCACAAGCAGCCATCCAATCACATGCGAAGGCCCAACCGAGATCGACAGCGCTGCGGCATAAAGACCATTTCACACTCAATTAAACAGCTTTCGTGAGAGGTCTTGACCTCATGCTCTGGCCTTTCCAAAAGCTGCACTTGAGTCGATAAACCCCGTAAATCCTTTGTGCGACTGCCACGAAAAAGCTTTTAAAAGAATGTTAAAAGAAAAAGTCTGAAAGGAAAAATGAAAGCGCATGTCACTTTTATGGACAACCTTATATTCGCAGGGAAATGAAAGCAGATTTTAGGGATGGTATTGTGCCGCAAAGTAACACTTTAAATCTAATCTCGGTGCCTTGTGTACAGCACGACCGCCCTGCCTAGAAGGGTCTAGGTTTTAAAAAGAGCATGTAGGCCCAGGTTTACTAAAGATTTTGCACAGGCGCTGGGGCTCAGGCAAGGCTATGCCCGCGCAAATTATAAAAGTTCACCTCTACAGTGCTTAATTTGTAAAAGAATGAGTGGCGGTGCCCAAACTGTGCTCAATGGTCCGCAGACCGGTGATAAATCCGTGCCTCTAAAGCGCAGTCTTGAAGTCAGGAAGTTCCTGAATTCTCTACCAATACACCCAGCCCCTGTGTCTCTCTTCTGCAGGTTCCTGCTTCCAGCGGTGGCTCCTCCACAATGGCGGAGGAGCGTCGCCCCACTGCCTGGCTCAGTCAGCAAATGGAAAATAAAACAATGCATTTTTGTTTGCCGGATGTAAACCAGCGTGCACCGGGAGGGGCGGGGCCTGGGGAGGAGGAGTGCTATGGGCACTCCAGTCCCGTAGTGAGCATATGTGTTTGGCCGGCCGTCTCAGGCCGACCAGAACACACATGCACACTTAGGTTTCTCTAGCCCGGCTGCATTGAACAGGCGGGCTGGAGAAACCCCCAGAGTCCCTGGTCTGAGCAGAGCATCTTTCCATCCCGCCCAGACCAATCCCAGTGCTACTTTCACATGAGAGCAGTGCAGGGATTGCAGGGAGTCCATGACGCGGCCCCAGTGCTTGCTGGGACCAGGAAGGAGGAGGATAAGCGTGACGCAGGAGGCGGGCAGCAGCTCCAGGAAGTGTTTCTTTTTTATTATTAACCCCCTGTGTGTTCCCCCTCTACGCTCCCCCACCCCCGCGCATCGCCTATCACCTCTTTATTGTGGCAGCCGCCACTGACTGCTTATTCCTTTTGTGACGGTTTTCCCATGCTATCTTCCTCCTTCTTCTCCCTGTGTATGTTTTGCTCTCTCTTGCTCTGGGTCAATGGCAGATGAAGGAAAACAAGTGCAAGTCCACAAAAATGAGTGCCAGTGGGTGGTCCCACCGGCAAACACCTGTTCAAACTAAGCAGTGCTTTTTGACAGCAAAAAAATGATTATTGAGCCAAACGTTGAGTGCAGAGCCAAGTGGATTTGCATTGCACAGTGTAAAATCCCTGATAATTCATAATTCGTCGTGTGACTAACGAGAACAGTGTAAACACCCATAGCATTTGACGCAAATTAATATGACTAAAGTCACGCAAACATTTTATATTGTCCTGATTACTGGTGCCAAATGAAACCAGGTGCAAATATACAAATGCACCTCGCAAGATTTTTTCATGTGTGATACTTGTAATAGTGTTGTATATTTCACAAATTATGTTATTTGACTTGTGAAGATATTTGTACCAAAGGTTGCCGCATTCACATCTGACGTAAACTAGTCCTCAGTATCACCCATGCTGCCTGTGGACCACTGTGCAAAGCCAAAATCACAGAACATTAGCTTCATACGAGCAAAGAGTT